>NC_143265.1:60595000-61220000 GCF_984573655.1 Nuphar pumila
CTCTCCGGTGGTGGTGCTGTCCAGGCCGACCGACCTCCTCTCGTGGCTACCGCAACCTCCTCGCCGGAAAATGGTAGGGTCTGTAACCTTTTTCAGGTCAATCATGGGTTTGGTGGGGTGTGGGTTGTCCAAAACCCAAATCAATCGACTTGTGGGGGGGGGGGGAATCCCCAATTTGGGGTCGTCTGTCAACCCCAAATCCACGATTTGGGGGTTTCAGATCTTTCGTATGAGGGGTGTTTTTGGTTTTTGTAGGATTTCTGAAATTTTTTTCTTTAGGTATTGACTGTGTTCGGTCATGTTGAGGTGGGTTGCTGAGGAAACCCTAACTCGATCGACCTAGAGTCCTCTTGGGTTACCAGTTGCCGGAAACCCCAAATCTGTGGGTTGGTAGTTTCAGCAGTTACAAAATCCGAGCATGGGGAGGGGTCGGATGTCTATTAAAAAAAGGAACAAAAAAAAAAAGGGTGTTTGAATTGTCTGATAGGGGTATATGCACTGGGCTCGTGCTTACATGGAATTCACTGCCTTGATTGTTTTTGAAAAGCTCATTATTCTCAGACAAAATGGGGGATTAGCCGATTTGCTCTGTTAGATATGTTTCTTTTGTTAAGTTGCATCTATTCTTCAGATTGCTAGACATGCACGTTCATAAGTTAGGCCATTTAGATGATTTCCTGAAGGTTCGGTTTTTAAATTCTTATTGAGTTGAAATCATTATAAGGAATCTGATTTTTTTTAAGCGTTGTAGCTCCAGTAATTTCCCCGATTTAGTGGCTTAGAAATCCATCTGTTTATCAGGGTGTTAATGGTTATAGTTGTGATTTTCTTTTGCTGAATTGTCTCTGCTATGCATACTATGACTGTCTATGTTGATCCTCCATGCCTGAAATTAAAATCTGTCAAGGTTAAGCTTTAGATAACTGCTATCTTCACTAGTTGACACCAGGATTGCTTTATACATTGAACTGAGCATCATTGATGAAAATTGGAAATTTTAACAGTGTCCATAGTTCCTGAAAAGTCTTGATGTATATGTTAGTCATGGTTTCATACTTGGATTGCATGGCATAATCGGGTCTTACCTTTTTAAATTAACTTGACTTTATGGTTGTGTACAACGACAATCGTTTCTTTTCATATTCCTAACAGATGTTACATAATGGGTAATCCGCTGACAGGTCCAACCATTGTGGCTAGATTGTGTCCTTAATTATTCTAAAACTTTCTGCACCTGTTTGAGGAAATTGTTAAGACTTAATTCTTGCACATGTTGGGTTCAGAATTGATAGGCCCTAGTTAGGCTGTGTGAGTTGTTTCAACAATACTTCATTAGCTGTTGTGTATATGTACCATGCTCAATTATCTAGAAGGGACTATACCCATTATATTGGAACATAACACAAAATGGATTGGATGAACTATAACTAGTGTCGTTTGGAAAACCTTGCCCAATGGGCGATACTGGTTAAGTACCTAATGTAGGTACGTGATCTGGTTCAAGTATATTGGCAAATAAATTAAATAATAACTTTTGTGCTTGACTGGTTTAAAGGCACCGGAGCACTTTGGGTGGGTTATGCAATCCATATGACAAAGCATTGGGACTGTTCTATTAAGGTTGGAAATTCTACTGCTATGATAGTAGAAGGAAGTTGGGGAAATGCCCCCTACTTCGGGAAAATAATTAAAAGAAAAGATTAACCCACTCAGATTCGGGCTTACCTTGGAGAGGGTTGGTGGTACAAAACTCCGGGGACATGTTCAATTGGTTCGAGCGTAAAGCGACTCGTTAGTCCCCAGTCCTCGGAGTTGGGGGGGGGACCCGGACTACCAATATGTCCTAGGTGGTAGCTCTTTGTTCTTCTGCAGAAGTTAGGGATGCATCCTGTTTTGGTTTGGCCTTTGGGAGGTTCTCTCGGTCACTGGCCGCTCCCTTGGGATTTCAGTCACAGTTAGAATGTTCGGGTTAATAAAATAACTTTGAATAATATACCCCCGAATGCTCTCTTCTGTGATGGTTGCCTCGGCCCGTGTGTACTCGCAGGATAAGAAAAGATAAATATCAATTAGAACATTTTAGGTATCACAGGGAGTGGAGTTCTAGAGATACATTGTTTATATTTTTCCAGCATGTTCTAAGCTTGTAAAGAAATGAAGTTCGAAAATGTGCAAATATGAGATACTCAATTTCATAGGATGATTGCTACATGAATGTTATGCATTTCTGTTATTATTGTTATAGAATATGCTTTAATTACTTGAGGCCTTACTTGCTTAATTGTTGCCTTTACCAAAAATATTTTAATTGCTGCTGAAATTTTGTTTGCCTGCTTGGATATATGCCTGTTACTGTTTTTACATAGTCTTTTTGTGTACTTCTTAATAAACTGAAATTCCATATCACACACTAGGTCCATGGTTTACCTGCATTAAGAATACAATTTCTCTACTTAGACGTGGTAGTCTAATTCCTATAATTTTTATCATTTTCAGGCGTAGAGTAGTTCTATGAGCGAAGCGGGATGAGGTTCTGACCAAGACTTGATCTATTGTTCCCTGACGGTTCTGCTTTCTTTCAGATTGAAATTTTTGTTTTGAGACTCACAATGAGAAAACTCTGATGTTGGATTCCATTATTATTGAAATGAAAATAAATGGTGTGGTTTGCTTTTATCTTACTGTATCGTTCTGAAATGCTTAACCCTGGAATATATTGGTTGTTTCCGCTATATATATAAAAAAAAAATCTTCAAATTTTGGGTTAAAATTTCAGGGCGTTACAAGTCTTGTGTCTATCCTGTTATCACTTGTTTTCAAAACGCTAGAAGTTGCACTTGTGCGCTATAGTTCTTTTAAAGAGGATTTCCTTCTGCAAACCTGGGGTCTTCAAAATACACAGCTTTTGCAAAGTTATGTTTTAAGTCCTGTCGGATTTCGAAGTCACATATAGGCCCTCCCAGGTCCACACACTTGGGAGAAATATTTTATAACCCCGATTCGAGTTGCGACCCAATTCGAATAACCCCGATCAGGGGCATGAGCCTATGGATGAGTGGGGTTCTGTTGAAGGACCCATTTTTTTTATTTATCAATCTAGTGTCACATGTCGATACTAAGATAAATTTTGGATGCAAGATTGATAGTGATGTGCCTTGTGTGAATGACTTAATGTGGCATTATGGCTTTTAAGGATGAATCGTGCCAAATGAGCACTCCTATATTCTTTGAATTGTTATGAAGTTGTGTGTTGGGTATTCCTTTTGAGAAGCCCACAGATCTCCCTTGTTCAGTATAGCGTACTTTTAGACATACACAACATGTTAAGTACTTTGTTGATCGAACGAGAGATTCGAAACGACCTTGCATCTTGAAATATGCAAAATATTGTTGAACTGAATTCAAGTCTTTTCGTGCCAAACTATGTTGTATTGATTCTTTTGCAGATAATATTTGTTGGGGTTTCTTTTGTGGAACCATTTCCCTTTCATCGTAGTCGTACTTTTGACAAGTACGACCGTACTTTTTGACAAGTATGTCTTCTTACGTTGCGATGATTGGATGAGTAGGTTGTGGCAACCTCGATGAGTACAAATAACAAAATGCTGAAATCACCTAAATAAGTGATGTTTTCGCCTTCACCGGCAAGATACTCGAGTTGGTCGAAAGACCAGAGTATGTAGAATGGCTCTTCAGTTAACTACCCCTGATGTACTCATTCGAACCGCTGACTCCTGTCAGGAGAGAGGACAGAAAGGTACAAAACTTCGATGGACAGACCATTAATGGCAGTTACGAGCAAAAGACTCGGCTTCCCCAGTCATCGGAGTTAGGGGAATGGGACTACCATAATTATCCTAGGTGGTAGCTCTCCATGTTTGAGATGCATCTATTGTTTATGCTGCTTTGGGGATTTCTCTCTTGGTCACCGACCGTCCCCTTAGGTGCGGACTCAGTCAGCTATCCGGGTTATCATAAAATACATAACATAATAAACCCCCGGATCAGTCTAGGCTGTTTCTAGAGTCGTGCCTTGTGCGTACCCGCTTGGCCAGTTAATATCGAAACATAATTTAAATCCGATTACACAATTTGTTGAGTTATACGCGTATGAAAGTTATGGTGTACCACCGGTTCAATACTTATGGAATTGTGTGTGTGGTTGATAAAATATTGTATTTTGCTCGTTAAATTTCTTATGCAGTTCTTTGCTTGTAGTTGTTAGCCTACTTGTGCCAGTAAAATGCTTGTAATAATTTTAGCATTGTGCTCATGATAGTTTGCTCTATGACTCTGTTGAAAGCAAATTGCTATTTAATTGTCTGTCTACTTGACATATTAAATTATTCTGCTTAATTATGTTCTATATTGTCCTGTTTGTGCACCTACCAGTTTTTAGTGAAACTGACCCATTTTATGGGCAGGTTTTGGATAGAAAATACAGTCTGCGATGGCATAATGACGTGATGAGATCAAGATAGAGCTCTTTCCCTGACGTTTCGCTCCTAGGGACATGTTGGTAAATTTGGTATAAAGGGTATTCCAAAGTTTCTCTTTTTATTAAACCTTGAGTTACTAAAGCTGTTTTAGTAACCTTCTTCTCGGTTTCAACAAACAAATTCTCCATCATTGAAATTGCATTTCAAAACCATTTGATTTCAATAGATGTGCGGAATTCGGCAAAGGAAAGTTTACGCTGTAATGCGCTCAAGGTCCATTGACTTGTGGTTTTAAAAATATCATTTTCCGCTGAAGTGCTATTTAAACTCTGATTATTGTATGATTTCAAAGCTTTCTAAACTATTCTAAAAGTTACAAGTCCTGGATTTTTGGGGCGTTACATCAATGGTATACTTATGTTGAGTGAGAGTCATCTCTTCAGAAGTACTGTCGACTTCAACTTCAAGAAAGTACCGTAGTTTGCCAAGGTCCTTCATTTTGAACCTCTGATTCAAGAGATGTTTGACTTCTTCAATATGCTCATTGGAATTACCAGTGATGATGATATCATCCACATATATCAACAACATAGTAATTGTGTCTTGGTTCTTAAATTTAAATAAGGAGTGGTCAAGAAGAGATTTCTTAAAACCATATTTTTGTATTTCAAGAGAAAAGCTGTCGAACCAAGATCGAGATGCCTGCTTTAATCCATATATCGCCCTTTTTATTCTGCAGACATATTTTGTAGGATTGTCTTCTGCGTAACCAGTGGGTTGTTCCATGCATACTTCTTCTCTCAAATCTCCATGAAGAAAAGCATTCTTCACATCAAGTTGGCTAATAGTCCATTGATGTTCAATAGCTAAAGAAAGTATGACTCTAATTGTCCCCATCCTCACCACTGGACTAAAGGTTTCATCATAATCTTGTCCTTGCTCTTGTGTAAAACCTTTGGCTACAAGTCTCGCCTTGTATCGCTCTATAGTTCCATCTGGTTTATACTTTATTTTGTACACCCATTTCGAACCAGCAACGTTTCTGTCAGGTGGTCTTGATACGACATCCCACGTACCACATTCATGTAGAGCTTTCATCTCCTCATTCATTGCTTCAATCCATCTTCTAGAATTTGATGCTTGAGAAAACGTTGTGGGTTCATCTTCTTTATTCAAGGCTGTAGAATGTGATGGAGTTGTACAACCACCTGAGAGAGAGAGAGAGTGTGTGTGAGAGACGGTTGCACAATAGAACTCGTTAATTGAGATTAGGGCTTCTCTCTATATTAAATAGAGTGAGGCAAAAACAGAAAAATTACATCTAAGTCCTTATGAAAATAATATTTCAGAAAACCTCTAATATATGAGAACTTAACCAAAAACCACCTATTCTCAACACTCCCCCTCAAGCTGGAGCATAGATATCTATCATGCTCAGCTTGTCACTGGAGAAATTTGGCCTAGCAAGAGGCTTTGTAAACATATCTGCAACTTGGTCTTCAGACTTTAGGTATTTTGTAGTGATATGACCAGCTTGAATCATATCTCTTACATAGTGGCAATCAACCTCAATGTGCTTTGTTCTCTCATGAAAGACAGGATTGTTTGCTATATATGTTGCCGCTTTGTTATCGCACATCATGGTCATTGGAGAGGAAACCTTCACCTGGAGATCATTAAGAACAGTGCGAACCCATATCAATTCAGCAGCTGTTTGGGCCATAGCCCGGTATTCTGATTCTGCACTTGACCTGGAAACCACATTTTGTTTCTTACTCCTCCATGAGATCAAGTTGTCTCCCAAAAACACACAGAATCCTGTGGTAGACTTTCTATCTACTACAAATCCAGCATAGTCAGCGTCAGAATAGGCTACTATCTCCAGAGTTCCACCTTTCCTGAACAGTAACCCCTTTCCAGGAGAGGATTTTAGATATCTGAGAATCATTATGGCTGCATTCCAGTGTACCTCAGTTGGTTTGTCCATGAACTGGCTAATTTTGCTTACTGCTAAAGCAATATCTGGTCTGGTCACAGTTACATATAATAACTTCCCTACTAGGGAGCGATAGCTTTTACTATCAACAGGTTTTGACCCTTCTTCAAACAACTGAACTTTATGGTCCATGGGAATATTTGCTGGTTTAGCTCCCAACATGCCCGTTTCCTTTAATAAGTCAAGAACATACTTTCGCTGAGACAAAACCATCCCTTCACGGCTTCTAGCAACTTCTATACCCAGAAAATACCTGAGTGAACCAAGGTCTTTTGTAACAAAGTGTTTTTGAAGATGAGCCTTTATGGCTTCAATAGCTTTCACATCATCTCCTGTAAGAATGATGTCATCCACATATACCACCATAACAACTATGCCAGAGCTAGTTTTCTTTATAAAAAGTGTATGATCTGTTGCCGATCTATTAAAGCCAAAACTTGACATCACTTTAAACAATTTTTGAAACCATGCACGAGGACTTTGTTTCAAGCCATAAATCGCCTTTCTCAATCTGCACACCTTCTGACACTCCCCCTCAACCTCAAAACCTGGAGGTTGTTGCATGTAAACAGTCTCAGATAGATCCCCATACAGAAATGCATTTTTCACATCTAATTGACACAAGCTCCAACCATGCTGAACAGCTACTGAGAGAACAAGACGGATGGTACCCATCCGTGCCACAAGAGAAAAAGTTTCAAAGAAGTCAATTCCATATGTCTGAGTATACCCTTTCGCGACTAATCTGGCCTTGTACCTGTCAATAGAACCATCAGATTTGTACTTTATTGTATATACCCATTTACATCCAACAATGTCAGCATCTGCTGGGGAATCAACTAGATCCCATGTATGCTGAGAGACCAAAGCTGTCATTTCTTCTTGCATAGCTAGCTTCCAGCGATTATCGAGTGCTGCCTGGTGATAGTTCAGAGGAATGGTTTCAGCAGACAAGGCTGAAATAAACGACTTCATTTGATGTCCAATTCTGGCATGGGAGACATAATGAGATATGGGATATAAGGTGCATTGTCTTGTCCCCTTTCGTAGAGCAATAGGCCTGCTATCATCATCCTGAAGATCACTATTGTCAGTAGAACTTACCTCAGGAGAAGAAGAAGATGAATGCTCTTGCGGACATGGAGCTCTACGCACATATACCAATGGCGGATTATTAAATCTGGAGGAGGATAAAGTTTGGTTCGGTAAGGAGGGCACAGATTCCAAAGGAAAAGGAGGGATAGGTAATGGAAAAGATTCAGCTGGATCAACCTGCAGCGGAGAACCGGAACTAGAGTAATATGGAGAAGATTCCAAGAAAGATACATCCGCACTGACATACTCTCGGCGAGAAATAGGATCGTAACATCGATAGCCCTTTTGATTCTTTGGATAACCGATAAATATGCATTTTGTAGCTTGAGCGGCTAATTTATCACGGTCAGGGCCAAGTTTGTGTACAAAACAAACACATCCAAATATTTTTGGTGAGAAAGAAAAAAGTGGGGCATCAGGTTTTAGGATATGTAATGGAATTTGATCACCCACAGAAGACGAAGGCATGCGGTTGATCAGATAGCAAGCAGTGGTAATCGCATCACCCCAGTATAAGGCAGGAACATTTGATTGAATCATAATGGTTCTGGCAACATCAAGGAGGTGCCTATGTTTTCGCTCAGCCACCCCATTTTGTTGAGATGAATAGGCACAGGAAGTTTGGGGTTGGATGCCATGATCTTGGTAAAATTGTAACAGACCTTTTGATTTAAACTCGAGAGCATTATCAGTGCGAACAATCTTGACAATAGATTCAAACTGAGTTTTTATTTCAAGAATTAGGGATTTGATAAGACTTGGAACTTCAGATCGTTCTTTTATTAAAAATACCCATGATAACTTAGAGAAATCATCAACAATAACACGATAATAATGACACTGAGTCCTAGTAGGAATCTTACTAGGACCCCATACATCTGCATGAAGAAGTTCAAAAACTTTATTTCTAGACTGACTCTGACTCGAAGGGAATGGGCTTCGATGATGCTTGCCCAACTGACATGTTTCACACTGAAATGATGTGGTGGAAGGAATCTGAGGAAATACCGACCGAAGCTTTGACAATGAAGGATGACCAAGACGACGATGCCACTGAACAGGACTGAATGAATGTTCCACTGCAGCATGAACAGAACCCATTGGATGATGTAGGTAGTAAAGTCCATTTTCTTCATAGCCTCTACCAATCTTCTTCCCCGTCAGCAAATCCTGAAAATGACAACCCATTGGATCAAATATTACTCTACAGTTTTGTTCTTTTATAAGGCAACTAACAGAAAGTAAACTTTGAGGAAAGTTTGGAGCATGAAGAACATTTTTCAACTGTAATGAGGAGGATATAGAAATATTTCCCTGACCAACAATCGGGGAGGAGCTCCCATCGGCTAATGAGACTCCAAGTTGAGCCTTAATGACCTTTAGATCTGAGAAAACACGTGAATTTCCACACAAATGTCTGGATGCACCAGAGTCAATAACCCACTTACTATCATTCGGATGGAGATGATTTCCGGTTGAAAAGGCAACCCCAGCTATAGGAGTGGGGGAACTCAAAGGTCGAAGAGCAATCAACTCATCATATTCCGCACGACTAAGAGTGATACTACTTTCATTTGCAGTGACAGTCTCTGGTGCATTTGTTGCCTCAATAGTAGTAACATTTGCTTTAGGGTTATATGACTTGGATGAAGAAGAGCTTGGCCGACCATGCTTATCCCAGCAACGATCTTCTAAATGTCCAGATTTTCCACAGAATGTACATTGAAGCTTTCCTCTGCCTCCCATACCACGTCCACGTCCTCGTCCTCTGATATTCTGAATATTTCCACGCCCATAACTAGATGGGACAACAAGAGCAAATGACTGAGTCACAGGCTGAGATTGTGGCAGAAAGATCGCAAGTCTACTCAGACGATTGTAAGCATCAGCAAGAGTGGGAACATCTGAACCAGTCAACATTTGAACTTTTGCAACAGAGAAATCTGAAGAAAGACCTGTAAGAAAACGAGCAACCATGGTTTGTTCTTGATGATCCTTTTGCTTCGAACAACAAAGAGGCTTGTGAGCATTAAGTCTTTCAAACGCAGCTTTGACAGAGGCATAGTATTGGGCCAAGGTCTGATCTCCCTATTGCAAGTTATATATTTCCTGTTCAACTTGCAGGATCCGACTCACATTCGCTTCTTGTGAGTATGTATCACGAAGATTGTCCCACATTAGTTTGGCTGTATTATAGTAGATCAATCCATCGGCAATATGTGGTTCGACACTATTCATGATCCATGACATAACTATGTCATTATCTTCATCCCAAGTGACATATTTTCCCAATTTTTCAGTGGGTGCATCTTCCAACAAAATATGTTTTCGACGATGTCCAGATACCGACATCATAAAAGTTCTGGACCACCTGGCATAGTTGGATTCATTCAACCTTACAGAAGAGCCATATGAGAAGGGGTTGGCAAAAGCCTTATACTCCCCAATGTGTTCTAGTTTGGAATCACATTTCGAATTTTCAGCCATACTGAAAAAAAAACAGAATACCTTGAACAACAAGTGTTCAAGAAGATTTTTTTTCTTCAACTCAGCAGGAAACCACACCTGTTGTTTCCACAGCAAACAACAACCCACACACAAAATAAAAATCAGTCCAGCAGGAAATCACACCTGCTACTTTCCACGACACAGAAACTTAAGCTACCATGTTTCCAAACAAAAACGACACAGCAGCCACATTCTGAAATAAACCAATCCACTGAAGCAACTAAATTTCAGTTGTTGTTGATAGCACAGAAATCACGAACATTGAAAAGGGCCCAAACACATCACGATAAATGAGAGACTGCAGTTGCAAACCAAAGTATTCACTACACTTGCTGTTCTCCAACATATAATGCACGACATCCAGTAAGTATCACAAGTAATCAGCATTCACAGCAGCACAGAAAAAAGAAGATGCATTCACGGCAGAATTCTGATAACACACAATCAGCATAGGCGAGAACCCAGCAATCACGACAACACAAGAAAAAATAATTTCTGCTATTCCCAAACAGCAGGAACACACCTCGACAAGGACTTCAGCGCTCACGGCAACAAAAAAAAAAATCTGTAACAGCAGGAACACACCTCGACAACTCACGAACAACAAAAAAAAATATCACGTCATAGTAGAAACCAGTTCTCGGCAACACTCGGTAGCAGTGGATCTTCTCCTTAGATCTGACGACAGATCTGGGTAACATCCCAGATCTGTGATCAGATCTTCCCCAGTCAACCCCACCGAACCTGATTTTTTAAAAGGCCGTAGGGTTGTTGCTCCTCTTTGATGGAGAAAAAAAAATCAGTCCCTGTTGATGAAGATCACACTCCCACGATCGAAGGCTTTGATACCATGTAGAATGTGATGGGGTTGTACAGCCACCTGTGAGTGTAGAGAGAGAGAGAGAGAGAGAGAGAGAGACGGCTGCACAATAGAACTCGTTAATTGAGATTAGGGCTTCTCTCTATATTAAATAGAGTGAGGCAAAAACAGAAAAATTACATCTAAGTCCTTATGAAAATAATATTTCAGAAAACCTCTAATATATGAGAACTTAACCAAAAACCACCTATTCTCAACAAAGGCTGTTAGAAAGTTGAAAATCTAATGAGAAATTTTCATAACTGACCCACCTTTCAATTGGATGGCGAGAACGTGTGGATCTTCTAGTATCAACGATGTTGGATATAGAGGATGCGTCCATATCCGAATTAACTATGGTGTGCGACTCTCTTTCTCGTCGAGTGTAGATAAGGCCTTTATACCTTTCTGGATTCAAAGTTGGGTCTGTATTTTCATGGGCAATCATTTCATCAGTAGACACAGGTTTCTTATCCTTTTGAGTGCAGTTTGAGCGAACATCACTAGCTTCTGAGAGAAGATCATAATGCAACCAAGGGTAATAAGCCTCAACTTTAGGTTTTGAATCTGAAGAACTAGTACATCGACAATCAAAATTCAATTCATCGAAGATGACATTTCTTGATATTTTGATGCGCTTGCTCATCGGATCATAGCACCTGTACCCTTTATAGTCATCAGCATAACCCACAAACCTACACTTTAGGGCCTTGTCCTAAAACTTATGTCTCATTGAACTGTCAACATGAACATAGCATAAACAACCAAATACACGCAAATCATAGTAGTTGGGATATACACCAAAAAGGGACAAGTAAGGAGATTTGTTTTCTAAAATAGTCATGGGCAATCGATTTATCACATGAACTGCAGAATGAAAAGCCTTTGTCCATAAAGTGATCGGAAGACTGCTGTCATGCATCATGCTCATCGCACTCTCAACAATATGGCGATGCTTCCTTTCAGCAATCACATTCTGCTGAGGTGTGTGTGGGCAAGACACCTTTTTCCTTATTCTGTTACTTTGAAGGAAGTTAGTAAAGTCAATGGAAGAGAATTCACCTCCTCCGTTACATTGGAAACTTAGGATGTTTTCAGAAAATTGGTTTTTGACAAAGGAATGGAAGTTTCAGAACAACTTGAAAGTCTCAGATTTGTCTCCCCTTTCAGTCGACGGCGACTCGCAGCCAGCGTCCCCAGCCACCAGCGACCAACGATTCTCCCTTCTGTCGCCATCAACGATCGAGGCTGCCAACAGTAGTGTAAGCGATCTTCACTTGCGGCAGCCCTCGTCGGAGCTCCTGTGAGCCCCCGATCCCCCTTGTTTTGCTCCCGTGAGGCCTCTTCCCCCCTTTCTGCCGCCAACCTCCCTGCTTGGCTAGCGGCTGCGCCAGGGACCTCGAGCACCGACGACTCACCGCCGACCTCTTCCCCCCTTTGCTGTTTCTCCCTGCAGATGCCGCCGAGAAGCAGTGGTCTCCCCTTCAGCCGCCGACGATTCGCAACCGACATCCTCAGCCGACGACGACCTGCGTTCCTCTCTGCGGTCACCGAGCGCCGGCGATTCGCCACTCGTTTCCACTCAGCTCCTCCCTCGTCGCTGCGGTCTTCGGAGGTATAACCCTCCCCTCTCCTCCTTTGTGCAGGGTAGGTCGACAGGGGGGCTGAGCCCCCTGTCACCTCTTGTCGGCAGGGGGTCACCCCCCTGCCTTTTTGTTGTTGGTCGACAGGGGGACTGGGCCCCCCCTGACGTTGCTCTTGCTTTTCGGCAAGGGGCTTCGCCCCCCTGCCTTATGTTGTTGTCTCGGCAGGGGGCGGAGCCTCCCTGCTCGCCTGATTGCTTTTCGGTAGGGGGCGAGGTCCCCCTGCCTTTGTGTTGCTTCTCGGCAGGGGGCTTCGCCCCCTGCCTTCGTTTGTTTGCCGGCAGGGGGCTAGGCCCCCTGCCTTCGATTGTTTCCCCTGCAGGGGGCGGAGCCCCCCTGCACCATCTGTTGCTCCTCGGCAGGGGGTTTTGTCCCCCTGCCTCTTGCGTTGTGCCGGCAGGGGGCGAGGCCCCCCTGCCTCCTGCGTTGTGCCAGCAGGGGGCGAAGCCTTCCTGCTTTCTTGTTTTCGAGCAGGGGCTTGCCCCCTGCATCTCTGCTGTTCTTTGGCAAGGGGCTTTGCCCCCTTGCCTTGTTCTTGCTGCCGGCAGGGGGCTGCGCCCCTGTCTCGTGTTCTGACAGGGGGTGTTCCCCCCCTGCCTTGTTGTGGCAGGTGTGGCAGGGAGCCTCTGCTCCCTCCCCTGCCTTTCTTTGTGCCTGGCAGACAGGGAGCTCCTGCTCCCTGCCTCTGCTGTTGTTGCCAAGCAGGGCTGAGGCCCCTGCCTCTGGCACCCTTGTCTGCAGGATGTAGAAGCTCGTGCATCTGCCTCCTGCAGACAAGCGACCTTGCTGCCTTGTTGCTTGTGTATATTCGACATATACTAACGTTCTAAGCTCTCCAGGTTGAACGGTGGATCTAGCTCGCCCTCTGTGGCTCGAGCTCTTGCTTGCCTACGCTGCATGCGTATGAGGACCCGCAACCCCTTAAGGTAGGGGATTCTTGCGTGAAAGGACAATGAGCTGATAAATGCTAAAATAAGAAAGATAACTAAAAGAGGACGATATATGTATACGTATAATATATATACGTATGCCTTTACCTTTAAGGACGCGGTTTCGCGATCCTTGTCCTCTTTACTTTCTTGCACTTTCCTTTCTGTCGCCGCCGCGCTATATGTGCCTAGGCTTTTCATCCCTGTCTTTACATTTCATGTCTTTTAATTCAAGGACGCGGTTTCGCGATCCTTGTCCTCTTTACTTTCTTGCACTTTCCTTTCTGTCGCCGTCGCGCTATATGTGCCTAGGCTTTTCATTCCTGTCTTTACATTTCATGTCTTTTAATTCAAGGACGCGGTTTCGCGATCCTTGTCCTCTTTACTTTCTCGCACTTTACTTTCCTGCTGCCCCGCGCTTTGCGCCCTGGCATTTACTTGCTTATGTTTGCCTTGTTCTCCAAGATGCCTGGTCCTCCTTTACGTTCTTGCACCTTACTTGCTGCAATTACTTGTTGCCCCGCGCTTTATGCACCATGGCCTTTGCTTCTCGCTTTACTCTTCGTTCTTTACTTTCTTGTACTGTCATGCTTGCTCTTGCACTTGCCTTTTGCTTGTGTTCGTCCTTACCTTGTTGTTGCCCTTCATGCATGTATTCTTATCTCTGTCGTATGCTTTCTCTCTTGCTTACGCTTATCGTTATCGAGGTGCAACCCCATGCCTCGTGAGTCATCCTTTACACTTGCGTAGTCAGTATAGGATCTCATACCTCACGAGTTGCTTACGTAGTTGCCTGCTTATGCGTTACGATGATCGAGGTAGGATCTCATACCTCGTGTGGAGCTCTAGCGTTCTACCCTCGCGGTGTAACTTCGCCCATCGAGTCTTGTCCCTCGATTTGCCATTGTATTGGTATGTGCACGGGTTTGCCCCTTGTCAGCTTGCACTCCCTGAGTACAACTTTGAGTGTATAGTGTATATCGTCTCACTTGTCTTACAAGCCACGACACACACTTATGCACTTCGGTTCTCCAAAGACATTGTCTTAGGTGCAAACCTATTTTCAAGATGTATAGCTTGTATAGTAGAGGTAGCGGCCGGACCTCCCAAATCGATGTATTTGGGATAAATGTGTACAACCTTAATTTACCTATTCGATACGACTTAGATAACCTTGTTTAGGATCCTATGCACGAGTAGGGCGGGGATCCTAGCGAGGTACTTGCGCCATCACTAGATCGGCGTTACCTCACCTTTGATGCGAGACCTAGTTTCTAGGCTTTCTGGTTCAACCAAGATTGTAGCGCCTTCCCTCCTTCGTGAAGGTATTGTTGGATTTCTTACAAGGGATCCATGTTCCTCCTCTTGTAGTTGTACCCTTAGTCACGTACGATATGTTTGGACTACGAAGAGCAGGACGAGAGGTCTATAGAAACCTCTAAATGTGTATTGACACATTAAGCTAATCCTGTTATGTTGATTTCGCCTAATAGGCAGATTGCTCGCGATTGTCTAAAGGACCCGAGCACGATCAGTTGGAACTAGAATGAGTTCACTGTAGGCTTCTATAAAGTAGAAGCATTGGGATTTCCTGCGAGAGATCTGTACCCCTCTCATCGTGGTTGTACTTTTGAACAGGTACGTTGCGTACTACGATGAGTAGGATGAGAGGTCTATGTCTGCCTCGAACATGCAATGGCATGTGTTTAAGATCACAAGAGTGATGTTTCTACCCTCACTGGGGATTGACCCCTTTCGTCGTGATTATACATTTGAATAAGTATGATGCATACTGCGGAGAGTAGGATGAGAATTGTGTGGTTGCCTCGAACGCGCAATGGCGTGTATAACTCACCTAAATAATAATCATGCGCCTTCACAGGCAAGATGCTCGATTGGGTTGAAAGACCAGAGCATGAGAATGGGACGACGGTTAAGAAACCCTCCGTCGTGCTCATTCGGGACGGTTCATCAAGAGAGAGGATGGATGGTACAAAACTCCGATGGACAGTCATTAATGGCAATCTCGGGCAAAGATTCGACCTTCCCCAATCATCGGAGGTTAGGGGAAATCCTTCGGGCCACTTCTGCAGAAGTACAGATGCGCATCCATTGCGCCTTTGTTTGCCTTTGGGGATTTACTCTCTTGGTCACAGACCGTCCCCTTAGGAAGCAGACTCAGTTAGTCATTCGGGGTATAATAAGATACATAGTATAATGGACCCCCGAATCGATCTCGGCTGTTTCTACGTTTTGCCTTGTGCGTACCCACAATGGCCTACTCAGTAATGAGACAAGATATAACTTATACACATGATCATGAGATATGCATGTTGTGACGTGCATTGCTTGCTTGCTTGTTAGCTCGGTAGTTCGGTATGCTACTCGTTGAGCTAGGTACGCCTGTCGAGGCGTTACCCTTGTTGGTTAAACTGCTTACGCAGTTCTTTGCTTAGTAATAACTAGCTTCTCATACTAGTTGATTGTTTATCCTTTGTAGCTTATGAATTGCTTGTGATGCAATAGCTTGTGCCTCACGATTAATATAATCACTTGTCGATGGACTGAGCCATCCTATGATACTTGTATATGTATTACGGGTGTTGTTATGAATACTTGTCTTATGCATTTTTTTTGCTTGGCTGGTGGATAGAGTTAGTTACTCTTCACCTATTATATCTGTGAGATTGCTATAGTTGTTTGTTTAGCACTCTGATCCTTCCTGCTCTTGTGTGTAGCTGTTTGCTTTACTAGAGCTTTGCTTACTGTACAATACTTTTGGTTAGATCTGCTAGTCTTGCTTGTTCCTGCTCGAGCTAGCGTTTATCTTGCTTATTGCAGCTTTTGCTCTTTCTTGTCCTTTGCACCCCTACTAGTCTGTTGTGAGACTGACCCATTTCATGGGCAGGTGGTGAACAAGATATACAGCTTGCGATGGCACGATGACGCGATGCATTCAAGGCAATGCTTTTTCCTGACGTTACGCTCCTAGGGATACTTTTGATAGATGTGATATAAGGTTTCTTTGAAAGCATCTCTTTTGATTATAACTCTGCATTTCTCAAACTGTATTACCAAAATGTGGTTCTTTTCATTTCAATAAAATATATATTTGAACTGCAAATCGGTTTGTAAGGGGGAATCTGCTTTTGGTTGTAATGTGCCCCAGGTCTAGGGACTTGTTGTTTTGAATCTGATCTTTCGCTGAACTTCTGTTTTAAACTCTGATAAATGATTGATTTCAAAGCTTTCAACCTTTTTTTATAAAAGGTTTCAAGTCCACAATTTTGGGGCGTTACAGGTGTGATGCATCTCCAGTAACTATACTACTTCTACCAATGTAAGGAACAAGTTTTAGGAGCTTACCTGCATCACCAGTAACGTGAGTCGTTGCGCCAGAGTCCACATACCAAGTACCTTGCTCATTTTGTTTCAGATTCAATTCTGCTAAAGCTGACAACAATAACTCCTTTACCTCTCCGTTGGTCCTTGTACTGTTTGTGCCTCTTTTTGCTTCAGTTTGTGTTGATTTTCCTTTATTTAGGGGATTGAACCAAGAATTAGCTTTGATATGCCCCTTTTTATTACACAAAAAGCAGGTAGGAATTGGCCTCTGTCTTTGTGGATTGGTATATGTGTTGGGTGTAGGCAATAATCCACGACCTCCTTGACCACTTCTCCCTTGTGCTCCCTTTCCCTTGATATCATAGCTTCCTCGTCCTCGTGCATAAGTAACCCCTGTAGCAAGAACTTCTTGTGCCCCAGTATGCATAGATGATTCTTCAGAAAATCCCTTTAAATTCATCTAATATTGTAACAATTTTGCACGCAGATCTTTAAAGTTGGGCAGCTCAGGTAAACATAACAGGGAAGTGACAATCATATGATAGTCGTGTCCCAATCCATTGAGGGTTTGCTGTACCAAATCTTTATCAGTTACTGTACTTCCAACAACTGCTAGCTGATATGTGATAACTTTCATTTTGTTCAACGTTTCGAACCAACAACGTTTCTGTCAGGTGGTCTTGATACGACATCCCACGTACCACTTTCATGTAGAGCTTCCATCTCCTCATTCATTGCTTCAATCCATCTTCTGGAATTTGATGCTTGAGAGAACGTTGTGGGTTCATCTTCTTTATTCAAGGCTGTTAGAAAGAGTTGAAAATCTAATGAGAAATTTTCATAATTGACCCACCTTTCAATTGGATGACGAGAACGTGTGGATCTTCTAGTATCAACGATGTTGGATGTAGAGGATGTGCCCATGTCTGAATTAACTATGGTGGGCGGCTCTCTTTTTCGTCGAGTGTAGACAAGGCCTTTATACCTTTCTGGATTCAAAGTTGGGTCTGTATTTTCATGGGCAATCATTTCATCAATAGACACAGGTTTCTTATCCTTTTGAGTGTAATTTGAGCAAACATCACTAGCTCCTGAGAGAAGTTCATAATTCAATTAAGGATAATAAGCCTCAACTTTAGGTTTTGATTCTGAAGAACTAGTACATCGACAATCAAAATTCAATTCATCGAAGATGACATTTCTTGATATTTTGATGCGCTTGCTCATCGGACCATAGCACCTGTACCCTTTATAGTCATCAGCATAACCCACAAACCTGCACTTCAGGGCTTTGTCCTGAAACTTATGTCTCATTGAACTGGCAACATGAACATAGCATAAACAATCAAATACATGCAAATCATAGTAGTTGGGATGCACACCAAAAAGAGACAAGTAAGGAGACTTGTTTTCTAAAATAGTCATGGGCAATCGATTTATCACATGAACTGCAGAATGAAAAGCCTCTGTTCATAAAGTGATCGGAAGACTACTGTCATGCATTATGCTCATCGCACTCTCAACAATATGGCTATGCTTCCTTTCAGCAATCCCATTCTGCCGAGGTGTGTGTGGGTAAAACACATTTTTCCTTATCTCGTTACTTTGAAGAAAGTTAGTAAAGTCAATGGAAGAAAATTCACCTCCTCCGTCACATTGGAAACTTAGGATGTTTTCAGAAAATTGGTTTTTGACAAAGGAATGAAAGTTTCGGAACTTGAAAGTCTCAGATTTGTGTTTCATGAAAAATATCCAAGAATAGCGAGAATAACTGTCAACAAATAAAAGATAATATCTAGTTCCAGATATGGAAGCAACTAGAGTAGGCCCCCAAACATCAGAACAGATAGTCTCAAAAGGTCTTGAAGCTCTTTTATTGATAGAATGAAATGGTAAGACATGACTCTTACATAAGAGACAACTAGAACATTTGTTGTCATTGACATTTATTCCTAAACTTCACTTGGGAATGAGGTTATTTGAAACAAGTTTTTCAATGAAACTACTACTGCAATGACCTAGACGACCATGCCAAAGATTTGGCTTATTGATTTCAGAGACACTGAAAACACAGGTAGGATTTTCAAATGGCAACGATGACTGGAGCTTCAAGTTTGGGTCTGCAGAACGAATATGTGCTGAAGGATCTTCTTGAAAAACATACATATTGCCTTGCCGTTTTCCTCTAGCGAACGTCTCTTTCGTGCAGAGATCCTTGACAAGAACAGAAGAGGGAGTAAATTCAACTGAGGCTTTGATATCATCAACAAGTTTAGAAACTGAAACAATGTTTTTCTTGATATTAGGAGCATAAAGAACTTTTGAAAGGTTGATGAAAGATTCAGGCAAGGGTATAATAGAGTTTCCAATATGAGAGACAGAGTGGTGTGATCCATCTCCAATAATTATACTACTTCTACCAATATAAGGAACAAGTTTTAGGAGCTTACCTGAATCACCAGTAACGTGAGTCGCTGCGCCAGAGTCCACATACCAAGTACCTTGCTCATTCTGTTTCAGATTCAATTCTGCTAAAGATCCCGACTCCTAATGAAAGGTATGATTTGCCTCTTCCAAGTTAAGAAGTTACTATTATTTAATTTTTCAGACACGAGTTGGCTGAGGAAACTTGAAGAAAGAACCGACTGGCTAGGAAGTGAATCCATGTTTCACAGTATTAAGAGTGTGTTCAGCACAATCTGTCTACAGTTTCTGTAAAAAAAAAAAATTCAGAAACTAATTCAGATCAATGACTATCAGATTGTTGATTTAAAACAGAAATTGAATATCTATCAGATTTCTGATTTGTATAGGAAATGGAATATTGGATATGAAAATCACAAAAAAATTGGTGAATATGAATTCCCACTCGGTATTGACGCAATGCTTTCAAGCTAAAGGAGATAAAATGGTAGAAATGACAGTGTATCGGCTTGATCAGATCTGATCAAGGGTGCAGCTGGATCAAAAAAGGGCCCCGATTGTGTGATTAGATCACGCTGTGATCAAGAACGATAAACAGGGTATATTGATGACAGAATGAAAGAAAAAAGTATATTCAACAAAGGGTTTGGGGTCGAAAATCTGGGCTGAGTCACTCAGTCCTCTCTGAGTTGACTCAGATTTGGTAGGAAGATAGTTTGATCAGATTTGATTAACGTCAGATCTGAAAAAAAAAGAAGGAAGGCAGATCTGATTATCGTCAGATCTGAATAATGTCAGATCTGAATAATGTCAGATCTGATTGAGAAGAAAAGAATGGACTGGGTCAGACGTAAACAGAAAAAAATTCAGACGAGATGGGGAGACAGAAAAATATTTTCTTGACTTAGAAGAGAAAATCGAGAAGAGATAGATCTTTCAGACGTACCTTTGAGATCGATTCCAGTTTCAGCTGAAGCGTGGTTCTGATACCATGTTAGATTTTCAATCTCCAGGTCGTTCCATGCGTGAGAGCTGAGAAACAGAGAGAGATAGAGAAAGGGAGAGAGAAGGTGGGAAAAAAACCGATACCCTATTATCTTAGGGTCGACTGCTGTGTATACTCATTTATATTAACATGCTATTACAAAAATTAGGGTACTAAAGTACCCTCATTACAATAAATTATATTACACAATGCCATTAATGAGAAGTTAATGTCACGGGTCTGGATCTCCAGATCCATGACCCGTAACAAGTGAAAATACTTCTTTTCAGACTCGGGACCCGGATCCGATGGCCATCTTTAAATAGCACTGCCTAGGGTTGCGTGGGCAGTTTTCTAGAAGAAGAATCATCGCAGTTTTCTTTTCAGCTGCATTCCTTATTTCCTGTTGTTTTCTTCTGTTTTCTATCACTATTCGTTGTGGCACGTTTTCTTTGTTTTCCCTCATTTTAATTTTCCTTTGTTATCAGTAACTGTTCATTGACATTTGGCATTTGATAAATAAATTCAAGCCTCACCGTGTGGGTGAGTATTCTTGTTTAGCTTATCCAGCACACGACAGTATACAGTCGTGTCTTCATAACCTTCCTCAAGGACGCGCGAGGGTTGGAGATTGCTTCACGAGGTCGTGTTTTCATCGCCACTGTCGCAGCCCTCTGGAGGCTGCATCAATTTCTCTTTTTGGCCTCTCTCTATTTAACATAGAGATTAGCCCTAATCATGGAAAATGAGTTCTCTTATTGTGCAGCCGTCTGTCTCTCTCTCTCCCTCTCTCTTTCTCTCTCTCTACCTAGGGTTCGGTGCATCTCATCCATCCTTCTACAAAAACTAAAGATATTGACGAAAGCGAATATGCTTTCTTATTTGATCTTCTCTCTCAAGAAGATGAGACTCCTCAAGAAGAGGAAATCCCTAATGAGTTGTTGAATGATCTAGAGGATATTCCTCTTAACAATGTTGAAAATGAAAGTGATAGACCAATCCAAACCTATGTTAGGCGTGGTCAACAAGCTCAAATGAGTGCCTTAGAAAAATACTCTCAAGGTTCCAACATAGAAGAAACCTCTTTAAGGAGATCCGGCCGAATCTCCAATCCCCCTAATAGGTTTGTTTCCTATGAGTCTCTAACTCCAAGGTATAGAGCGTGTCTAATTGCGTTACACTCATTTCATGAACCTTCACATTATAATGAAGCAAAAAACATTTCCCAATGGGTTGAAGCCATTAACTTAGAGCTTAGTGCCCTTGAAAAGGCAAAAACTTGGGAAATAACTTCATTACCCACTGGAAAAAGATCGATTGGATGTAGATGGGTCTTCAAAATTAAAACTAAAAGTGATGGTTCATTAGAACGCTATAAAGCTCGATTAGTAGCAAAAGGATACGCTCAAGAATACAGTATAGACTATGAAGAAACTTTCGCACCCGTAGCTAGGATGACTAGTGTTAGGACTCTTATTGTCGTTGCGTCAGTTAAAAAATGGCCTATCTATCAATTAGATGTTAAGAATGCATTCCTTAATGGTGAATTAAATGAAGAGGTTTACATGGATCCCCCACCAGGAGTATCTATTGGTAAAAATAAAATTCTCAAACTTAAAAAGGCATTATATGGTTTAAAGCAAGCCCCAAAGGCTTGGCATGGTAGATTTAGTAATGTAATGACAAGTTTGAATTTTTGTTCATGCTATACTGACACTGCTTTGTTTGTGAAAAGTGCAGGGTCTTCAGTAGTTATTCTACTACTTTATGTTGATGATATGATCATCACTGGAAGTGATGAGCAAGAAATTAATGATATTAAGAAAGTTTTAAAAGAAAATTTTGATATGTCTGACCTTGGTTTCTTAAGATATTTTTTAGGAATTTAAGTAGCGTACTCTCCTCGAGGGTACATTCTCTCTCAGATGAAACTTGTCGCTGATATTTGTTCCAAGTCTGGTATCTCTGATGATAAGAAGACAGAAACCCCTGAAGTCATCAATGCAAAGTTAAGGTTAGAAGATGGAACACTTCTCGAGGATCCTACTCCCTACCGTCAACTTGTTGGGTCTCTAACCTACTTATCCATCACTCGGCCAGACATAGCTCATGTCGTCCACTCTGTCAGTCACTTTCAACATACACCTACAATCGTGCACATAAGTGCAGTCTTAAGGATCGTCAAATACATCAAAAACACCATAACTATGGGAGTTTTTTTTCCTCCTCTTCATCACTTGATTTAATTGCTTATACTGATGCTGATTGGGGAGGAAATCCCAATGACAGAGTCTCAACTACGGGTTTTTGTGTTTTCTTAGGTAACTATGATTTCTTGGAGATGCAAGAAGCAACACAAAGTATCATTGTCCTCAACAGAAGCGGAATATCGTGCTATGACCACTACAACCATGGAGCTTGTATGGCTAAAAAGTCTCCTCAGTGATATGGGCATTGTCATCTCTACTCCTTCGAAGATGTGTTGTGACAACAAAAGCGCAATTTATATTGCAAGCAATCACACCTTCCATGAGCGTACTAAGCACATCGAGATGGACTGTCATTATGTACGTGATGAATACCTAAGAGGAACCATAGCACTACCTTACGTCACATCCGAGTACCAGTTGACAAACTTCTTCACTAATGCCCTTGCCGCTCCTCGTTTTATGTTTCTCCTTGACAAGTTTTCGGTTATATCCTCGTAAAGCTTGAGGGAGAGTGTTAAAATACATGTATATATATTTATATATATAGTCTAATATACCCAATAGGGGTATTTTAGTAATTTCATAAGTACCCAATAGGGGTACTTGTTATTTTCCCCTTTTTTGTATTTATTTTTGCACTTTATTTTTTCTTTTTTATTTTGTCTTTTTACCCACATAAGGGGCCCCACCATTGAGTCGATGGGGCCCCCAACGGTCACATTTGTGACCGTTGGGGGCTCCCAACGACTCCATGGGGAGCCCCTTATGTGGTTCTTCTTTTAAGGCCATAAGGCCACCCCTCACTCTCCTTCTTTGTGTATATATAGGGTTGAACCCCTCTTGTATTCTTCACTCTTGAGAACTCTCTCTCTCTTTTCAATAAGCGACATTTATATTTTTATGTTGTGTTGTCCCTTTGTGGATTTGGGTGTCATCTCTTTTGTTTGTCCATTGGTGGACATTGTAAGTGCTTACATCACTCTTTGTTTTTTCCGCATATCTCATTACACATGTATATCAAAACATAAGTCTGTGCACAACTCGATGTGCAAAACCACACATCGAGCTGAGTAAATTGCATAAGCAATAGCTTGTGCACGTAACAGCACGGCGGCAAAGTAAATGACATAAATTTAAATGGACAACGATACACAAAATTGCGTCCTTGAATTAAAAGCTATGTATATATATATCTATATATCTATATATATATATATTAGAAGTGTTCTGCCATTGTCGTCGTATGCAACTTTCCCCTACCTTGGAGATGGTCGGACTCGCGAACGATTCTGAACGTAGGTCTACATGGGCTCATACCTTGATACGCGTGTTGTATCCGTTGCTCTGATGTGGTGTGCTAAAAATGTATTTTATTGTGCTGCAAAATAAATGTTGCAACCATTTAATTTAATGAAGAAAACAACGTTTGCGTCGCAGGGGTCGAACCCGAACCCAGTTCGAGCCGGCCGGACCGAGTCGGGATCGATACAAGAGGCGCGATAGGGGCTGGCCCGGTCGGTGCTCTGATCGGCTGAGCAAGGATGGGGGAGTACCCAGGGGTGTGACAGGGAAGTTGACACCCCTTGTTGGCGGTCCCGTAACGGCAACAACAACCTCCCTTTGGGCAAGCCACTGCCGCTTGGTGGCTCTGGTCAGTCCTTACCATAGGGAAAAAATAACAGGGAGTGTGCTCGGCACCCTCCTTACAGGAGATTTTAGAGAAACAAGAGCGGGCAGGAGGAGCAACGCCCTCCTACCTGGGGTTAACCGAGGAATGAGAGAGGGCAAGAGCGGTGATGCCCTCCTACCTGGGTTTAACAAGGGGAAGCGAGGGCAGGTGGGCGTTGTCCTCCTGCGGTGGGTTAACAGGGAGATAAGAGGGCAGCCTTCCTGCGGTGTCAAAAAGAAAGAGGGCAGGAGGGCGCTGCCCTCCTGCGATGCTTTAACAGAGAGGCAAGAGAGGAGTGAGGAGGGGCGGCACCCCTCCTCTGCCTCTGTTTAAAATAGGGAGAGAGGAGAGAGAGGAGACGGCAGGAGGGGCAGCGCCCCTCCTCTGCCGTGGTTTACCGAAAACAGAGACAGGGCAGGAGGGTCAACACCCTCCTGTCGACGTCAACAGAAAAAAAAGGGTAGGAGGGTCGCCGCTCCTGTCGGCATAACCAGAGAGAGAGAGGGAGGGAAACTGGGAAAACGAGAGAGAGACGTGTACCTAGGGGAGGCGGCACCTCCGGCGAGTGGGCCAACTAAGGGAAACTCTGCGAGAAGGGGGGAAGCAAGGTGGAGAGAGGGAGCAGGGTCTCCGGCGATGGGGGTGGGTCGGGTCCTGCTGTCAAGTCAAGAGTCAGAGGTGCGGGGGTCGAGAAGAGAGAAAGGCTCGAGGGGGGGAAGGTCTGCAGAGGGGAGGAGTCGGGCGAGGGGTCCTCGCTGGTTTACAAAAAAAGCACCCCCCCTTGGGGGTTTAAATAGAAACACGGGGGGGGGGGGGTCCAAAACATTTTTTTTGGAAAAACTGAGTCTTTACACAATTTGATCCCTTCAATCAGGTTTGTTAACACAGAAAAGCCGCTGCTAATATATAAATTGACTGAATATATATGAAAACGATAAAGAATAATAATAAATGCTCTGGTTTAATACCAAAATAAACAAGATTCGCAGATTAAGATTTTTGAAAAACATGAAAACATTGATTTAATGTCAAAAAAAATTGGGTTTTAGATTGAATACTTGACGTCAAAGAGGATTATATGCTATTTTGAAAGAAGAAATCCAAAAGAGAACAGAACAATGAGAAAAGAAGAAAAGAAGGTTTAGATTGAATAAGAATAAGGAGGGAGAGAGTTTCTGACTAGAAGATCAAATTTCAGAACTCTATGGGCATACCTTTTGGAAGAAATCCACAACCATGCTTTGATACCATGAAAATAATTTGAATATCAGATATTTGGAAGCCACCACAATTGCCTTTCAACAAGAAGTAGAGAGAAGGAGAAAGAGAGGGAGGGCGATGCACAGAAAAAGGCAGCCACAATATCATAGGCGTGCCCTAATCCTTTTTATATATGACTTGATATACATTAGGCATAAAGCCTTTAAAATACAAACAAATTACAACATGCCATTACACAATGTAAAAACATAATTATAATAGCAGACGCATGAATCTGGATCCAATCCAGATCCAATCACATCTTATCATGAACAACACATGCATAGATTGATAAAACCTCTGCAGAAATCGAGAAAGGGAAAGGAGAGGGAGAGAGAGAGCGCTTTGATTTCTTTTTCTTTTGTTGGGAATCGACAACCACTATTCTTCTTGATGGTTGCACTAAACATCATTAAGATAAATAGGTTTTACAATTCTTTTACAAGGACAAAACTGCCCTGGGTTAGTAATGTATATTACATTACAATATAACATACACGTGAACCATATGGATCCTCTACTGGATCCATATCCGATCCATATTCTAATACCCTCCCTCAAGTTGTGCATGGGAGTGAACCATGTGCAACTTGTTCTTCAGATACCAAAAATGGTTACTTGTGAGACCTTTTGTGAACATATCAGTGACTTGGTCTTCTGAAGACACATAAACCGGTTCAATCTCTTTGTCTGCTACCTTTTGTCTGATGAAATGTTGGTCAATCTCAATATGTTTGGTTCGACTGTGATGAACGGGATTTAACGCAATTTGTATAGCACTTCTATTATCACACATGAGAGTCGAACTTGAGATACTCTCTCCCATCTCTGTAAGTAGATGTCTAATCCAGGTCACTTCTGCTGTGGTAGCTGCCATAGATCTATATTCTGCCTCTGTACTAGATCTTACCATACCTTTCTGTTTTCTGCTACTCCATGAGATAAGGTTGCTTCCAATAAAAACACAGTATCCTGAAACAGACCTCCTTTCATCTGGATCTCCTGCCCAGTCTGCATCTGTATAGGCCAATATGTCATGTTTCGGTGTTAGCCATGAAGATTGTACATATGTGAGTCCATCACCCACCGTGCCTTTTAGATAGCGAAGAATACGTTGTGACCAGTCTTTGGTTCATGCATGAACTGAGATACTTGATTTACAGAATATACAATGTTTGGTCTAGTAAAGGTAAGGTATTGTAACATGCCCACTAAACTGTGATACTTGCTTGCATCAGTGTATAACTCACTATCACAAATACTGAGTTTTTGATTGACAACACTGGGTGTAGGCACAGGTTTGCAATCTGTCATTTCTGCTTTGGCCAGAAGATCAACAGTGTATTTGTGTTGAGTCAATGACATTTTTTCATCCTGTCTGTCAACCTCTACACCAAGAAAATATCTCAGTTTTCCAAGATCTTTCATCTTGAATCGCATACTTAGTAAAACTTTAATACATTGAATATGGTCTGGAGCATTACCAGTGATCACTATATCATCAACATACATAAGTAAGAAAGTCATAGTGGTTCCATCCCTCTATATGAATAGAGAATCATCTAGTTGGGAACGAATGAAACCATGGTTTTGAATTTCTAAAGAGAAACTTTCAAACCATGACCTGGCTCTGGTTAATTTGCATACATATTCCTTTGGGTGTCCCTCTGCATAACCTTGAGGCTACTCCATGTAGACCTCTTCTTTTAAATCCCCATGAAGGAATGCATTTTTAATGTCAAGTTGACTAAGGGTCCACCCATGTTCAATAACCAGGCCAAGGATAATATGAATAGTTCCCATTTTGACCAATGGGCTGAAAGTCTCATCATAATCTTGACTGTATTTTTGAGTGAATCCTTTGGCAACAAGACGTTGTAATGCAAAAGAGGCGGAAGCACCAATAGAGCAAAAGACACTCTTAAAGAGTGACCACAAGAGTCAAGAACACAAGCACTAAAAGTGCACACACAAAACTCTCAAAAGTGAAAATGACTTAAAGTCATAAGTTGGATATTATTGAAGAAAGAAAGAGAAGGGTGAAAACCCCATACATTTACAAGGGGGAGCCTCCTCTTTATATAGAGGAGGAGAGCATAAAGGAGGACCATAAATGGGGCTCCCTTCTAGTCGTTGGGAGCCCCAACGGTCATAAATATGACTGTTGGGGCCCCAACGACTAGATAGGTGGGGCCCCTTATGGTCCTAAAAGTGAAAGACTAAAAAAGAAAAAAGAAAAAAGAAAAAGGGGAAAAAGAAAGAAAAAAGGTAAAAAAGAAAAGGTACAGGTGGAATTACCAAAACACCCCTATCGGGTTTTTGGTTTATACAAAACAGGAAAAAGCTATATTATGTATATATATATATATATATATATATATATATATATATATATATTTATATATACATAATTTAACATGCCCCCTCAAACTTTACGGGGAGAAGACCGAAAGTTTGCCAAGAAGAAACATGAATCGTGGAGTTGGGAGCGCCTTGGTGAAGAAGTCAGCCAGTTGATACTCTGAAGTGACATATGGCAATGTGATGGTTCCTTTGAGATATTCGTCTCGAACATAATGGCAATCCATTTCGATATGCTTGGTCCGCTCATGAAAGGTGTGATTGCTGGCAATGTATATCGCACTTTTGTTATCACAACAGAGCTTGGTGGGAGTGGAAATGGGAACGCCCATGTCACCAAGGAGACTTCTGAGCCACACAATTTCCATGGTTGTCATCGCCATAGCCCGATATTCAGCTTCAATAGATGATAATGAGACCTTCTGCTGCTTCTTGCATCTCCACGAGATGAGAGATTCACTTAAAAAAATGCAAAGACCCGTGATTGAGATACGATCATTGGGATTTTCTCCCCAGTCAGCATCAGTAAAAGCAGTCAATTCAAGAGATGAGGAAGAGGATAAGAAGAGTCCCTTGGAGATGGTATTTTTGATATATCGCACAATTCTCATTACAACCGCCATATGAACCGAAGTAGGTGCATGCTGAAACTGGCTCGCTGCATGAACCGCATAAGCTATGTCTGGACGTGTGATGGATAGATAGGTGAGGGATCCGATTAATTGACGGTAGGGGGTTGGATCTTCAAGGAGAACACCATCTTCAAGTCTTAGTTTCAAATTGATAACTTCGGGAGTCTCAACTTTCTTTTCATCGGATATTCCTGATTTGGTACAGATTTCTGCAGCTAATTTCATTTGAGATAAGATGTATCCACGCGCGGAATAAGCCACTTCAATTCCTAAAAAATATCTCAAATAACCAAGATCAGACATATCAAAAGTATCTTTTAACATAGACTTAACATCATTTACGCCCTTTTGTCATTCCCAGTGATGATCATATCATCAACATACAACAGAAGCATAATAATGGAGTCACCTGTCCTTTTAACAAAAAGAGCAGTGTCAGTATAGCAAGAAGAAAAACCTAAATTGATTAATACATTACTAAACCTGTCATACCAAGCTTTAGGAGCTTGCTTAAGTCCATATAAAGCCTTTTTTAATTTCAAAATTTTTTCATCTAAATTCATACCCCGAGGCGGTTCCATATAAACTTCTTCATTTAAATTACCATTCAAAAAGACATTTTTGACATCAAGTTGAAAGATTGACCATTTTTTAACACAGGCTATAGCAATAAGGGCTCAAACACTAGTCATTCGAGCAACTGGGGCAAAAGTTTCATCATAATCTACCCCATACTCTTGGGCATATCCTTTGGCTACCAACCTAGCCTTATATCTTTCTAATGAACCATCACTCTTAGTTTTTACTTTAAAAACCCATCTACATCCAATGGGTTTCTTACCATTGGAAGTATCAATGATTTCCCAAGTTTGCGCCTTTTTAAGGGCATTAAGTTCAAGTTCCATAGCTTCATTCCAATGAGCATATTGTTTAGCATGATTGTAATGAGATGGTTCATGAAAGGAGTGAAGAGCAAGTAGGCATGCTCGAAAGTTAGGAGAAAAAGAGTCATAAGAAACAAATCTATTTGGTATCTTGCGAATACGATTTGATCTTCTTTGAGAGGTCTCTTCGATCGACTCACTTTGAGAGAATTTTTCAAGGGCACAAGGGGGATTTCTTTCATTCTTTCTAGAGTAGACTTGTATTTGTCTTGAAACATTTTCTTCTAAGTTTTGATTATTATTTTGGAAGCTCAAAAAGATCTTCATTAAGAGGTTCACTAGGATCAACATGATCATCTATGATGTTTTCTTGAGGTAACAAGTCAAATAAGAAGGAATAGTCAATATTTTCATTTGGTTGGTGCGAAAAACCATTTTCTTCTTCGAGGAATGTGACATCTTTTGAGATATAAAGTTTGTTCTTAAGCATGTCAAAACATCGATATCCTTTTTGTTTTTCGCCATATCCTAAGAAAATACATTCAATAGCCCTAGGAGAAAGTTTATCATTTTTGCGAGTTAGAACAAAGCATTTACATCCAAAAATTCTTAATCTTTTATAATCGGGAGACATATTGTAAAGTTTTTCAAATGGAGAAAGATTTTTCAAAGAGGATGAAGGGGTTCTATTGATGAGATATGTTGAGGTTAGAACCGCTTCGGCCCAAAAGGATTTTGGGATATTTTTTGAAATTAATAACGTTCTTGTAGTTTCTATTATGTGTCTATGCTTTCTTTCCGCAAGACCATTTTGTTGCGGAGTGTTGGGACAAGAACGTTGATGACAAATTCCATTTTCTTTTAAATAGTTTTGAAAATCATTGGACATATATTCGCCTCCCGAATCAGACCTAAGAATAGATAAATTTCCCAAAAATTGATTTTTAACCATTGCATGAAATTCTTTAAAGAAGGAGAAGACTTCGGATTTGCGACTTAGGAAGTATATCCATGTAAATCGAGTGAAGTCATCAATAAAGACCACATAATACGAAAAACCTCCTTTAGACAAAATAGGGGAGGGTCCCCACACATCGGAATGAACAAGCTCAAATGGCCGAGTGGTAAAGTAACTTCTTTGAGGAAATGGAGTAGCTTTAGAATTCCCAAAAATGCAATCTTTACAAGTCATGTGATTGTCTTTACAAGTATTGTTCAAAAACGGAAAAAAAGACATTTTTATAAAATTTGGATGACCAAGTCTCTCATGCCAAATTTCAATACTTTTGTCTTTTACAAGATTGCAAGATGACTTAGATGGAAGCGTCAAAAGTCCATAAAATAGAGATCACCCCTTCTATGGCCTTGCCCAATCAACTTCCCTGACTGGAGATCCTGCACGGTGCAATCTTTAGGTGAGAAAGAGACTTGGCATCCATGATCGGTGATTTGGGAAACGGAAAAAAGATTTAAATTAATTTTTGGAACGATTCTTACTTTAGGAACGAAAAAGTTTTGAGAATTTTTGAAGTCAAGTGTTCTAATACTTTCAATTTTCAATGATGTTCCATCGGTCGTTGAAACATAGGAGGACATGGGTTCGGAAAAAACATTTGAAAGAGAGTTTTTATGAGATGTCATATGAAAAGAAGCACCTGGAGGTGATGAAGAGTAGGCGATGGCGGCTCCGGATGTTGAAGGAGAAGTCTTGAGAAGATGTTGGAGGACTTCGGAGATGTGATTTAGAGTTTCTTTGATATCTCCCTCTTTGGTACTTTCTTCCTTTTTTGGAGAATTTTCTCCAACCGCGGCTACCTTTCCTTTAAGTTTTGGACAAACCAGTCTAATGTGTCTCGGTTCATTACAATAATGGCATATTATTCCCTTTCTAGGCCCATTACTATTTTTGTTAAAATGGGGAGGTCTATATGCTTTAACATTCGATCCGGGCCTAGTAACGGCCAAAACTTCATCATTCTTAATGCTAAAGACAAGTCGAGTTTCTTCTTGACATATCTCGGCAAGGGCATCTTCAATAGGTAGGGCTTTGCTTCTATGGAGAAGAGATGCCCTAACTTGTTCAAATTCCGGGCGAAGTCCATGAAGAAATTGAAAAAAGTGCTCATTTTCAATTTGTTCTCTTCTTAACTCAATATCTTGTGGAGCTACCCATTTAGGCTCAAGAAGGGTAAGTTCATCCCAAAGAGGGGTTAGAGAGCTAAAATAGTCCCGGACACTCATATCCATTTGTTTGGTGGAACGGATTTTTTCTTGACAAAAAAATTGTCGAGCAAGATCCTTTTGGATATACATACCCTTAAGGAAAAACCAAGCCTCATTGGCTCTTCTAAATTTGGCAATATTAGCACAATTTTTAAGGTCAACATTGTTCATAACCATGCCAAAATTTTGACATGGTTACTTTCCTAATCCTCAACTTTGGATTGATGGTCATTGATAGCTTTGATGCGCTCGTTGCCATCTAAATCTTTTTCAATCTCATTTTCGATTTTAGTGAGAACAAGAGAGGGTTCGGGAGTAGTTCCCATAACAAAACCCCAAAGTTTCTTACCTCTTAGATGATTTTCCATAGCGGAGGCCCACATGAGATAGTTGGACCCATTTAGCTTAAAAGAAAGCTCCACTTTAGAGTCACGTTCCATCGGCACCAAATATACTTCCTTTCTTCAAAACTTTGAGAGGCACGCGTTCCAAGATAGCAAAAGAGAAGCCCAATCACCAACCGAGCTCTGATACCATGTAATGAAAAGAGGCGGAAGCACCAATAGAGCAAAAGACACTCTTAAAGAGTAACCACAAGAGTCAAGAACACAAGCACTAAAAGTGCACACAGAAAACTCTCAAAATTTAAAATGACTTAAAGTCATAAGTTGGATATTATTGAAGAAAGAAAGAGAAGGGTGAAAACCCCATACATTTACAAGGGGGAGCCTCCTCTTTATATAGAGGAGGAGAGCATAAAGGAGGACCATAAAGGGGGCTCCCTTCTAGTCGTTGGGAGCCCCAATGGTCATAAATATGACTGTTGGGGCCCCAACGACTAGATAGGTGGGGCCCCTTATGGTCCTAAAAGTGAAAGACTAAAAAAGAAAAAAGTAAAGAAAAAGGGGAAAAAGAAAGAAAAAAGAAAAAAGGTAAAAAATAAAAGGTACAGGTGGAATTACCAAAACACCCCTATCGGGTTTTTGGTTTATACAAAACAGGAAAAAGCTATATTATGTATATATATATGTATATATACTTATATATATACGAATGTATATATATAAGTATATGTATATATATTTTTATATATACATAATTTAACAGACGTGCCTTGTATCGTTCAATGTTACCGTCCGGTTAATACTTAATCTTATACACCCATTTTGAGCCGACAACATTTTTATCTGGGGCGACCAACTATCTCCCATGTTTGACACTCATGAAGTGTCTCGATCTCCTCATTCATTGCTTCAATCCATTTGTTAGATTGAACAGCTTCACAAAACCCAAGTGGTTCCTCGTGTTTTTCAATCTTGGATAGAAAGATCCTAAAATCTATAGAGAAGTTATCATAACTCACCCATTTTTCAATAGGGTGCCTTATCTTGCCTGATCTTCTTGGTGCCTTTTTATTGCTGGACAATGCCACGTGTTCTCCAACAGGTGCATCTGTTTGCTCTCTGGGTCTCCTGGTATAGACGTTTCCTTTGTATCTCAAACATTCTGTTTCCAATATCTTATCTGAAGCCGCTCATCATGTGTGCTTTCAGGAGCCAAAGTGGTATGTTCAGCAGCATGTGAAATAAGTTCAACACTGAGCCATGGATCATACCAATTATCAGCTGCATCACCATGATCACGATTGTGATTTGCTTTATTTTTCAGAAAACTATTTTCATCAAAAACAACGTTTCTGGAAATTCTGATCTTCTTATTGGCAGGGTCATAGCACCTGTAATCCTTCTGTTCATCTGCATAACCTACAAATTGACATATAGAGGCTTTGTTCTAGATTTTAGTTCTCATGGATTTGTCAATGTATACATAACATGTGCATCCAAAAACTCGTAACTCATCATAATCAGGGTGTACACCAAAGAGAACATAATGAGACTGATTATCAAGGATAGGCATAGGAAGACGATTTATCACATGAGTGACAGTGTGAAAAGCTTCTGTCTAAAGACTAATAGGCAAGTTACAACCATGCATCATACTCATTGCACTTTCCATATTATGTTTGTGTTTATGTTCAGCAATTCCATTTTGTTGTGGAGTGTATGGGCAAGAAACTCTACGATGTATCCCATTATCTTGGAGAAAATTTAAAAGTTCTTTAGAGGAATACTCACCACCTCCATCACATTGGAGAATTTGATTATTCTGCGAGAATTGAGTTTTAACATAGGCATGAAAGTGACGGAAGATAAGAAAAAACTCTGATTTGTGTTTCATAAAGAATATCCAGGTAAAACGAGAAAAATTGTCAATAAAAGATACATAATATTTACTTCCAGAAGAGGAAGGATTGGGGGCAGGGCCCCAAACATCATAGCATATTATCTCAAAGGGCATGGAGGCTCTTTTATTTATTTGATGAAAAGGAAGTACATGATTTTTGCAAACCTGACAACTGAGATACATTTTATCCTTCAATGAAGGTGAAACATACTCTAAAAGAAAACCATTGGAAACTAACTTTTCAATAAAGATTTGACTACAATGACCAAGACGAGAATGCCAGAGATCTGGCTTATTACATTTGGATATACTTAGGACGCGTTTAGAGACATTATTAGACTTGGGCTTCAGGACACTGGAGGCTGGATCTTTATTGAAGACATACATGTTTTCACGTCGCTCTCCTTTAGCGAACATCTCCTTCGTTTGAAGATCCTTGACAAAGACAGAAGTAGGAGTAAATTCTACAGATGAATTGGTAGAGTCAACAAGCTAAGAAACAAAGACAATATTTTTCTTTATATTTGGTGCATGAACAACATCAGATAATGGAATTGATGACTCAGACGAAGGAATGAGGAGGTTGCCTATGTTTGAAATAGGGTGGTGAGTCCCATCTCCAGTTACAATATTAGATTTACCGAAATAAGGAGTCAAAGTGGAGAACTTACCTGCATTGCCGGTGACATGAGCTGCTGCCCCAGAGTCAACATACCATATTCCATCATCATTCTGTTTCAGATTCAAGTTGGTCATCGCAAATAAGAGAAGATCCTTAGCATCATCACTGACCCGGAATGTACCTGCAGTTCCTGATGTGACAGCATTTCTATTGTTTTGCGTTCTATTCTGATTTTGTAGGTTGAACCAACAATTGACTTTAATGTGACCTCGTTTGTTACACTGGTAGCATGTGGGAACATTATTTGAAAAACTGACATTGGAATTTGGTGTAGGTAGTAACCCACGTCCACCCTGGATTGGAGTTCCTTTGCCTCTGCCACGTCCTCCTTGTGCACGATCAGCTATCGTCCCTGTGGCAAGAACCTCATGCGTAGATGATTGTCCTGCTGAAGCATCAGACATGCTTTTCAGAGTCATCTCGTACTGAAAAAGTTTGTCACGTAATTCCTCAAAACTGAGCAACGTATGTAGGCATAATAAAGAGGTAACAAGAAGATGATACTCTGGTCCCAGGGCATTCAGTGTCTATTGCACCTTTTCTTTATCTAACACTGGATACCCAACCATGGCTAATTGATCTGTGATGCTTTTGACTTTATTTTAGCATTTGAAATTCACGTTTAAGAAACAACACTTTAACCTCTGATATCTGAGAGTAGGTCTGAGCTAAAGCCTCCCACAAAACTTTAGATGTGCAATCATCCAGAATGAAAATCAATACTTCTTGTGACAATGTGGAAGTGATGTACGCGACGAGGGTCTGATCGCGTTTTATCCAAGTAACAAATGCAGGGTTGCGAATAATATTTGGCAATCCTCCATCCTTTGTGGCTTCGGTTGTGATAAATTCTGGAGGCATTGGAGTGGAGCCATCTAAGTGCTCTGAAAGGTCTTGACTTCGAATAAAAGGAACAATTTGTCTTTTCCAAGTTAGATAGTTGTTTGTAGTTAGCTTTTCCGAAACTAACTGCCCCAGGAAATTGGAAGAAAGACCTGAATTGGCTGAAATATCCATTTGTAAGCTTGTTGACAGATTTATTTTTAATTTTTTTTTTTTAACAGAATAACACTAGTGGCTGAAACTGGACTGTTTTATCATAAACCGACACAGTTGACAGAAATTGGCACAATGTCATGACAAGAGAAATATATATATATATATATATATATATATATATATATATATACGAAAACGACTGATGGACAGGTAAAATGAACGAGAATGGTGCAGGCGTGACAGGCAGATTCCTGGTTGGGAAAACCAGGGAACTCGACTTTTCTAATATTATAGTATTAGATATTAGAAGATGATGAGACAAGAAAACAAAAAATTAGACTTTTCATGGCAAAGCAAGTTGTGAGATGAGATAAGAAGAAAACAAGAAACTCGACTTGTTTAGAAAAGACTGGGCTTTTGTGTTCGGCTGAAGAAGATGAGGAGGACTCGGCTGAAGGAACTCGGCGAGAACTCGACTGAAGTAGAGAAGAAGCAGGCAGTTGACAAAAATTGGCACAATGTCACGACAAGAGAAATATATATATATATATATATATATATATATATACGAAAACGGCTGATGGACAGGTAAAATGAACGAGAATGGTGCAGGCGTGACAGGCAGATTCCTGGTTGGGAAAACCAGGGAACTCGACTTTTCTAATATTATAGTATTAGAAAACAAAAAATTAGACTTTTCATGGCAAAGCAAGTTGTGAGATGAGATAAGAAGAAAACAACAAACTCGACTTGTTTAGAAAAGACTGGGCTTTTGTGTTCGGCTGAAGAAGATGAGGAGGACTCGGCTGAAGGAACTCGGCGAGAAGAACTCGACTGAAGTAGAGAAGAAACAGGCGTGACAGGCAGATTCCAGTATCTGTCACAGGAGATGGCAGACTGGATTTGTGATTCGAGAGGGAAGAACTTGGCCTTTGGGTTCGGCTGAAGGAACTCGCCTTTTTGGGCTCGACTGAAGAAGATGAGGTGGACTCGGCTGAAGTAGAGAAGAAGCAGGTGTGACAAGCAGATTCCAGTATCTGTCGTAGGAGATGGCAGACTGGATTTGTGATTCGAGAGGCGTAGGGTTATCACGTCTGTGCCTTAGAGTTCGATCGCTGGCAAAGAGAGGCGCAGGGTCGACTTCTAAAGGCAGATTATCGCAGGAGATGGCAGATCCTTTTACGTTCCCGATGAAGACACTTTTACGCCCAGGGTTGCCGCTGCTCTGATTCCATTATAAAACTCCTGCAGAAATCGAGAAAGGGAAAGGAGAGATAGAGAGAGAGAGAGAGAGCTCTGATTTCTTTTTCTTTTGTTGGGAATCGGCAGCCACTATTATTCTTGATGGCTGCACTAAACATCATTAAGATAAATAGGTTTTACAATTCTTTTACAAGGACAAAACTGCCCTGGGTTAGTAAAGTATATTACATTACAATATAACATACACGGGAACCATATGGATCCTCTACTAGATCCATATCCGATCCATATTCTAATAGACAATATATGCATACGGCACATGCGGACAGCATGTGCAAACAGCACATGCATGGGCAGCAGGTGTAAACAACATATGATAGCATATATACATATGTATATGTTGTTGTGAATTTGTCCATAACACAGACAATATATATATATATATATATATATATACACACACACACTGCTGCGAACTTATCCAAAACGTAGGCAACACAGTTGCGAACATGTCCAGAACGTAAGTATATGCTGCTGAGAATCTGTTTATGATGCAGACATATATATACGCAAATATATGCTGCTGCGAATCTCATCAAGAACGTAGCCAACACGTGTGTACACTATATGTGCTGAATCTCATCAAGAACATTGCTAACACATGTGTGTACACTATGTGTTGTAAATCTAATCAAGGATGCATAAATACATGAAATATACATGCAAAAATTTGCAGACACGTCCAGGGATTAAAAAAATTAAATTTAAGCATCAAGAACGATAAAAATATACATGATATGCATGCAGAAATTTTCAGACAGGATTAGGGATGCGGAAACTTGGATTTAAGCATCAAGAACGATAAAAATATTTTTGGTATGCATGTAGAAATTTTTAGTCATGATTAGGGATGCAGAAACTTGGATTTAAGCATCAATCACGATAAAAATACATTGGATTTAAGCATCAAGCACGATAAAAATACATGGTATTTATGCAAAAATTTGCAGACCTGTTCATGGATGCTGAAATTCAGTTTTAAGCATCAAGAACACCAAAAATGCATGAAATATGCATGCAAAAATTTGCAGACATGTTTGGAGATGCAGAAAGTTAATTTTAAGTATCAAGGACACAAAAAATACATGGTACATACATGCAGAAATTTATAGACATGTTCAAAGATGCGGAAAGCCAATTTTAAGCATCAAGAACACCAAAAATACATGGTACATACAGGCAGAAATTTGCAGACATGTTCAAAGATTCAGAAAATCAATTTTAAGCATCATGAACACCAAAAATACATAGTACATACATGTAGAAATTTTAGACATGTGTTTTCCTTAAATCTATGCGATTTAAGCCATGCTAAACCCTCGTTCTATCGGAAAAAGAGAGGAACCTGTACCTAACTGCAATAAAAACACGAAAAGAATAGAAGAAAGGGAAGAAGAAAGTGGTGGAGAAGGTGACACCCTTCTATTTTTCTTTTTCTCTCTTTCTCTTTCTCTCTCTTCTTTTTCTTTTTTCTCTCTCTTTTTTTGTCCTCTTTTCCTCCCTCTCTTTCTTTCTCTGCTGGATGTGTTTGAGAGAGAGAGGCTTGGCCTCTCTCTTTATATAAGAAAGGCCTTCTAGGGGTTGACGCCCCCCGCCCCCCTCTAGTACATTAGTTGGGGTAGAGTTCTACTATGTGTAAAACTCTTCCCAAATCTAAACTTCTTTAAGATATATATATATATATATATATATATATATATATGTATATATATATATATATATATATATGTATATATATATATATATATATATTTCTTAAAGTTTTAATTTCATTCTTTATTTTTGAAAGTGTATGGATGGATTATGGGTTTGGGTTGGACCCAAGACGCAAATCCAAATCCATTTGTATTTCAACCCATTCTTGGGTACTAGTGAATATGGATCTTGGACCGTGTCCAGATCCATATTGACGTCAACCTATATATATATATATATATATATAGGCCGGTCGACTCCGATCCAAGTGAAAAAAAAAAACAAAATAGAGCCCTGTCTAATTTGAAGAACACATTTTCTGAACCAACCCATATCCAAAATTTCCAAATCGGATCTCCTACGAGATCTACGGCTCATAACAGATTTAACTAGAGTCTTAATTCTACTTAAACTCTTGAATTTTGCCTGTATTTAATCTGAATTTAACTTGAATTTTGCTCAAATTCAAAAGTTAAAATGAATAAAATTCGCAGGTATTACATTTCATATATGGATCTCGTCAGTGGGCCCTGGACTATGACCAGGCCCATATTGATGTCAGCCCATATATAATTATTTATTATTTTCAATTTTAAACATAATGAATATAATTATTTAATTTAAAAATTGTATTTTCAAACTTGAAAATATTAGGAAATTTTACGAGATATTACAAGCATAGCACACCATGTCCATTCTTAAACTGAATTTTGTTGTTCATAACCATGGCACAAACATGTGCCTTAAATCTGATTTTTAGTGCCTATAAGCATGGCACATGAAACTGAATTTTGGTTTTCGTAATGACACAACTATGTGCCTTAATTCTGATTTTTAGTGCCCATAAGCATGACACATCATAAGAGTTCATAACTGATTTTTTTTTGCATATTAATCCTTTACCAAGCCGATTTTTTGTGACCCTAAGCACCTTCATAAAATTAGTTTTTGAGGTGCATTTACACACTTTCTAAATTCAGATTTGCATAAGCATGATTTTCATGCATAAGCATGATTTTCATGCTTATAAAAATTCAGATTTGCCAATTATCAACTTTAAACATGCCTACATCATTTGGATTTGGGAAAAAACCCAAATCTATCACATGAACACATTCCAACGCATGTTGAATGTCATTTAAATATTCATAAAAATTCAGGTTTGCAACCCCCAAATAAAAAATATATACATATTTCAATTCATGGAAATAACATTCATACATTCAATTAAAATTCAGATTTATATAGATTTACATCTAATCATGCATATACAAATTGGATTTGGGAAAACCCTCAAATCAATAACATGTACATCATCTAATTCATGCAAAATAACATTCCTACAATTCAATTAAAATTCAGTTTTGCATGAATTCATATCTACATATGCATATACAATTTGAATTTGGGAAAACCCCCAAATCAATAACATGCACATAATCTAATTCATACAAAATAGCATTTCTACAATCAATTAAAAATTCAGTTTTTCATGAATTAACATCTAATCCTGCATATATAAATTGGATTTGGGAAAATCCCCAAATCAATAGCATGTACATCAGCTAATTCATGGAAGTTAGCATTCTTATGTGCAATTAAAGTTCATATGAGCATAATACTACAATCTATCATGCATAGAGTTCAAATTAGGGAAAACATCCATTTCCTACACATGAATTGATTATAAATCACATGGATTAGCATTCTAATGTGCAATTAAAATTCATATGAGGATAATACAACAATCTATCATGCACATAAAATTCAAATTAAGGAAAACCCCCAATTCCTATACATGATTTGATTATAAATCACATAGATTAGCATTTTAATGTGCAATTAAAATTAATATGAACATAATACAACAATCTATCATACACAAAATTCAAATTAAGGAAAACCCCCAATTCCAATTGACTATAAATCATATGGATTAGCATTCTAATGTGAAATTAAAATTCATATGAGCATAATATAACTGTCTATCATGCACATAAAATTCAAATTAGGGAAAAGCCCCAATTCCTACACATGATTTGACTATAAATCACATAGATTAACATTCTAATGTGCAATTAAAATTCATATGAACATAATACAACAATCTATCATGCACATAGAATTCAAATTAACATATACATATATATAACATGCATTCATTAGAACTCTACAATCATATAGGGTTAGAGTAGGTCCCCTACCTTTTGTTGAATTCTCACAAAAGCCAAGAGAGAGCCTCCAAAACCATGGATGTATGGGAGATAGGGAGACTCCAAAATCATGGATATGTGGGAGATAGAGAAACTCTAAAAAATATCGTGGATGTGTGGGAGAGAAAAAGAGCCTCCAAAATCGAATTAGGTGAAGCTTCTTCTTCTTGGGCACACCTTTTTCAATCCAGAATGGTGGAGCTCCTCCAAAACTTGGATATGTCAACTCCTTGGTAAAAAAGGAAAACACTTGGAGAGTGAGAGGCAAAACTCCACTCTAAATTTGTGAATGGGAGAGAGAGCACAAGAGTTGTGAGCTATGTCACATGGGTGCAGGTACGGGTACGGGTGCGGAGCAATTTCAAAAATTTTGGACACGGGGACACAGCTATATATATATATATATATATATATATATATATATATATATATATATATATATATATATATATATATATATATATATATATATATATATATATATATATATATATAACAATAATAAGATTGTAAATTTTAAAGCAAAAATAAAAAAGTAATCCTATTGAAGTAACAACACAAACTTACCAAAATATAACACATAAAGAAGGAGGAAGATGATCAAAGATCGTTTTTTTTAGTTTTTATACGTCTTTTGCCCTAAAAATGGACGAAAATAGACTCGGTCAAAGTTAACCGAGTCCAAAATGTAGACGGACTCGGCTCCGGTGCGTTGACTGAGTTCGACACTTAGTTGATCGTGTCCGAAGCCGCACCCATGTCGGGTATGGTCGATGCGGGTGCGTCGACCTTTTAGCCGAGTCCGTGTGACTTAGGTTGTGATTGAGATGAGATGTGAGATGGAGATGGAGGGCTACAAATAGAGTAGGCTAGTGTTAGTTAGGGTTTTCAAAAATGAGATAAAGAGGGGGTGTCGACCCCTAGGGAGGAGAAAGTAGAGGAAGCTTCTCCAAGCTTCCCTCCTTTCCACATGGGATACACCCATTGGCTAGCCCCTCCACTAGCTTCTCACTTGCTTGTCTACTTGGCCCACTTGCAAGCCCACTTGTTTGCCTACTTGGCCAGTTGCTTATCCACTTGGCCACTACCTTGGGCGCCCCCTCCACTTGGATCCATTCCAAGTGGATCCAAGTCCATGACCCAATGGGTCGACCCAACTTAGAGTCCCCACTAGGTCCAATTCCAAAGTGGATTTAATTAAGTCCACCAAATTAATTTTAATAAGATTTCAAAAAAAAAATCCAATAATATTTAAAAACCCAATTAAAATTAAGTGTCAAATTAATTACACTTATGATTAATTGCCAAATTACCCATAATTAAAATAATTTTCTGGTTTAAACATAACTGAAATTAAATGCCAACTCAAATAAAATTAGCAATTAATTGTAATCGGTATTTAAATGCAATTTAAATACAAATTAAAATTGCAAACCATATTTGGTGCAAAATTCCACTTTTATTTATTCAATAATCATGAAAAATCGTAGAAATTTCTCGGATATTACACAGTCTTACATAACTATGTTATGCACACCATTTTGAAATTTGTATTGCACATGGGATAACGTAGAAAGATGTATTTTGAACTGTTTCATCACTATTCATAACAAAAACTATGTACTTGAGCTAGTATAATTCTCATGGGAGACCTACTCTTTCCTTTTGTGCAAGATGTTGATTGGATTAAGGCATAAGCCAAGTTTACAATGAAATCTTTGCAGTGGAGAATTATATAAAACCTTTACAGTGGAAGGATTAATATTTTAAATGTCACGTGCTTGCTTAGCTTTGTCTCTCAGGTTTATGACCTTACTTGAGTTGTAATATCATTGATGCATTTAACTAGCTCCATTTATGCAATTGGCTTTCTAGTGCTGTAATCTTCAAGATGGTGAGCGGTTCTCTTAGAACTAGCGAGTCCGAATGTCCTGGGCCTTTTCCATCTTGCAAGTTGGCAATTGTTTAGAAATATCTCTACAATGTTTTCTTCTTGAATGATTCATACTAAAGTATGTAATCTGTTGCTTAGGGATGGAACTCCTTGGATGCTATAGCTGCATCAGAAAGCTTGGCTGCAATACTTCAATCTGTTGGGAGGTTAAATGAAGCTCAGGAACTCTTGGAAAGGAAAGTTCTGCATGTTCTTGTTCTCTATCACATTTTATTCCCGTGCTATATATTTATATATATTACACTTTGTCATCCTAATTTGCAGGTGTCTCAAGGTCAGGAAAGATTTACTTAGTCAGAGACATACTCAGGTTTCTATATTATGCTCTGCTTAATGCTTATTGACTTATCTTCACATCTTCATTAACTTATTATTCTGAGACATATCTAAACAGTAAATCTTATCTGAATCTTGTGGCAACACAAGTTAGGTTTTAAGAATCTCATACTGCATCATTGGATGAGATTTACCTTGTCAAATGTGTTGTGTGAGGCATGGTGACAGGTAGTCTCTTTGTCTAGTTTCGCAAGATCTACATGTGATAACGAAGCATCTATTTCGGATCTTACATTGTTATGTGTACATGCTGCACACAAGGATATGCTTGTGCACCTAAAACTATATTCATATTTGATATATCACAGTATGACTTTTTATCATCATCATGAATCATTCTCCCATTTACTTGGACCTGCTTTTTGTTTTGTTTATTCATTTCTATCGAACACTAAACTACTGGTCGCCCATAATTTTCCATATTCACTTTCACACCTTCCAATTCTTTCTTGGTATTCACTGGGGTTATCAGAAGTGTCAAACTTGGGAAGCAAAGTTCTGGTAATGAATTTTGTACAAATATTTCAAGGTGCTACGGGAAGTATGTAATCTCTCTTTTTTTTAATGAGAATGAATAGAAGTTTTTATTAAATCAAGGACGATGATGACTATGAGTCTCCAAGTTACAAATAGGTATGACAGTAAGTGCCAATAAGGAAGCAAATAGAAACAATTAGTACAAATTTCTGATTCTTGATGACTCAATCCAAGCATGGTCAATATATGGCCATTTTGTCTAAGCACATGCATGGACATCTTATTTTAACAGAAAAAAAGACACACACACACACACACACACACACACACACACACACACACATATATATATATATATATATATATATATATGGAGTCAAGACTAGAGTTCTTCCCTTAAAATATTGGTGATGCCTCTCAAGCCTCATAGACAACCATGTCGATAGAAGCCACCACTTCCACATGAATTTTCATCTCATAGTGTTCTGAAAAATAGCCTGCCCCAGTAGGATACCTCTAATACAGGCCAATGATGGTGGAGAGAATTTGCTGTCCAGCCAAGCAGCTTTGAACAGCTTTTGGAAGAAGGTGAAGGACTAAAATAGATGCTTTATGGTTTACTCTTTCGCCCATAGATGAAACCCTTTTTCTTCAGATTCCTTGGCTGTTGATCTTATCCTGGACCAACCAGTAAAAAGCCTTAGCCTTGGGGGAAGGACTAAAACTCCAGATAGTGTGCTTAGGGCAAGGCTCGACCCCTGGCTGAATGATTGAAAGGTAGAAGGATGATCTAGAGAAAATTCCCAGCCTGTCACCTGCCCAACATATAGAAAATTCCCAACCTGTCACCTGTCCCATATAGAAAATTCACCAACCCAACTATGAATCTATAGAATGCAGAAATTGATTATTGGAGGATTCAAAGTGAATGGCTGCTTTCCTTTTCTTCCAAAAATCCATCAAGGTAGAGTTGTGGATTCCCGTATAGAAGGTCTTGTTAAGTCAAGTGAACGTGAACGTGTTTCTAATTTCAAATGGCAGCAACATATTCATGAGATTGAGCCACCTCTCAAAATTCCTATCCTTGAGGTTTCTTCTAAACGGGATGCACCGATGCCTGTTGAGCTGCCAACAGTTTTGAACATGTCTCCACATATCTAGCTATATCAAATGGATCTTGGATACATCTCAATTAGTGTCAGCAAGCTATGCCACCTATCAAAGTCTAAATCTGTCCCCATCTTGAAGAGTAAATTCCAACACCACACACACACACACACTACTGTAATATTTTAAAGATTTTTGATGTTTTGTAAAATTTATTTTTTATCATATACGGTAATGTCATTGCATTTTAAAAAATATCAGCAATATCTGTGATAGTAGTAATGTACTGCAACCCCGTATATGCGTTTGTGTGTGCATATTTATCTAATGATGCGACTCTTAAACCATGACATTCTTCAATTCCAGCTTGTCACTGGCCACTATTCAATTGGGATTGTAGTCTTTCTGCCAATGGCTTTTCGCATATCATGTACAGAGGCTTGTTATCAACCTCCAGATGCATGCGGACTGGTCATACCTTAGCCCATGAGATTCACTTAAGAGAGAATTTTTAAACATGAATATTTTGTTTTATCTCATTGAAGGTTGGTTCTTCAAGAGATTGCTGGACCTACATTACATGGGGATAAATATGAAACCATAGAAAATTTGCACAACCTAATTAATTTCTACCAGCCTATGAATCTCATTGGATAGCTGTGTGCTAACCTCACTCTATAATAACAGCTTGGAAAGGGCAGATCATCAGCAGATTTCCAAAGACAGTACCTTCGATGTTTAAGACATCTCCAAAACGTTCTCATCAGACAGAAGAACCAGCAGTCTCTGGATAAGTTAAGTGAAGTGGAAGAGGAAATCAAGAGAGTAGAAAATGAACTCCAAAACAGTGGGAAGAATAAGAAATGACATGCTGCTGTGTAATATATTGTCCGTTTCTCTTTTAAACATCTTCATAGATTAAATCAGTGTCTTATTGATTATTGTCTTCTGTTGCGTTATGTGAAGCATGTATTTCAGTAGGTTGTGTGAATTTTATTAGGGGCCTTGTGAATTCCTCTCTCCCCCCCCCCCCCCCCCTTTCTCTTTTCCTTTTCTGTTTGAAGCTGCTTTTTTAGTGCTAGAGTCATATTCATAGTAAAAGCTGTAGTAACAAGTGGAAAAAAGTGAGTGTATGCTGCATCAAGCACATCCAACAAGGATCAACGGAGATTGTGTTCTTGCATGTTATTGGTTGCTCAACAGGCAGTATCACGATAAAGCATGAGCCTGAACAATATAAATTGCTCCTAAAACGTCATGGTGACTCAACCTTTGTACATCTTTGTAGTAGACAGGTTATGCTGAACATAAACGGCATAAATTGCTCCTAAAAGTTCATGGTTAGTCACTCAACCTTTGTACATCTTTGTAGTAAATAGGTTATGCTGAACATACCCCTCGCAGACATTTAGGCTTACTTAAATAAAGGATGTGTCAGAATACATAAATATGCACTTAAGAAATTTAATGATCTAAGGTTGACTAAAAGTGCCTTTTAGCATAATGCACACTGAAACAAAGTGGAGCATATGCTTTTTGTGTTGTTTCAACCTTGTGATAAAAAGGATTTAAGAAAAGAGATCTCAAGCCTAGAGGTACGTTCTTAAGATCGCTATCTTTAGAACTTCAATCGCTTCACTCCGAAAATTTTGAAGATGCGAAAAGGGTTTCTGTTACGACTGAGTTTTCAGGATACAACTAGGCTTGAACCAGTAGAGAGTCACTGCTTCGCAAGAACAAATGACCTTTCCTACACATGAACTCTGCAAGCCAAACATGGAAGAAAGGAAGGAGAAAATTGGAGAGTCAGAAATTTTGATAATCCAAAAGACGAAAAAAGAAGAGATTTATAGACTTGTTAGAAAGGCCTAAAACGTTTTGAGATAAATGAGATTAATGGTCATAAACTTGATGGTTTGAAAATAAGATGAAAATGTCCTTGAACGGTCACCCACATTTGACTGTCAATCAAAGGCCTTCAAAACTGTCCAATAGCCACAAAGCGCCATAAACTCAATATAAATGCTATTAAAACCTTTCAAACGGTCAGATGTTTCAAAATCAAAAAGACAAAACGGATATTTGCACATCTGCGAGTGTGCGAAGTGCAAAGTGCACCATCAAAATGCCACATTGTGCCTCAAGCGCCCTTGCGCACACACATATGCGCGCGAACGGCGCGTCTGTTGTTGCACGATGCGCAACAACTTTCGCAATCCACCTAAAGACTCAAGACTTACCAAAGTAAAGAATAGATAACAAACTCTATTTAAACGACTTGAAAAACTTTTCTCTCTTAGATATGGGACTAAACTTTTTCAAAGCACTTTTTGGTAGTAACCAAAATCACCAAGGTTTTAGATTTTAAAACTTTTCAACATTTTGGAGCATGGCAAAAGAGTTGCAAAAAATCACGAGGCATAACTCGAGTCTTGCAAGGGTGAGACACCTTTTCACTATATAGATCTCCCAACTCGTAAGAATATATGATCATCTGAATATGATGCAAATTGGATGTTTAAAACACAAATTGCTAATCATACTAAAGGAGGTTTGGATCAAAGGCTGCTTTGAGTAGGGATGGCAGTGAACCGAGGGAAAGCGGGTCCCCGCCTCGCCCCGTTTGGACCGGGGATGAAGGGTATGAAACGGGGATGGAGGTGGGGACGAAGGTTAAAATCCATCCCTGTTTGAGGATGGAGGCGGGGATGGACGGACGTACACTTATTCCCTCCAGTCCCCGCCTCATCCCCGCCCTGACCCGTCACTTTTCCCTGCAATATCCCCGCCCTGTCCCGCCTCATCCCCGTTTGAACCGGGGATGGAGGACATGAAACGGGGATGAAGGCGGGGGTGGAGGTTAAAATCCATCCCCGGCGGGGATGAAGGTTCTAATCTTGAGGCGGGGCGGGGGTGGAGACCTTGTCTTCTGCCCCGCCCCACTGCCATCCCTAGCTTTGAGGCATAGGAGAAAAGCAAAGGGAAATTTGAACTCCCCCAATTCCATACACCACGGCTCCTGTTGCAGCAACATTCATGGGAAACTCTGCTTGTCCTCTGAACTAAGCTGCTGGTCATAGCGAATGTACTATGTATAGAATTGATTGAAATGACCTGCTAATGGTGAAAAGCTGCCATATCAGTGCACATCTGAATGATGTGATGGCCCCCTCCACCCCACTCCATATCCTCTGAGCGAATAGAAAGTTGATTCTACAATAGATTTTGCCTGAATTGCTCTAAAAAACCCACTTCTTTTCTATATATAACTTGGATTTAATTTCAAACAATTCCACAAAAAATGGATCATGATGGTAACTTGGTTTCCCACCAGGCTGCAATTTCTTGAAATCTCTTCTGATTAAAATCGTGGTGTGGATCACTGCCGGGTATTTGTAGGAGCTTGAACCTCGAATAACTATCAAGAATAAAACTATCTTGTGGATGTCGTATCCATGCTTGATGTCCTGTGCCTCAAAGATGCAATCAAAGATTCTTTGTCATATTTTCAGGAGCTGGTTCAGGTCAGGTAGGTTCATGAGGGAGAGAACACATCTATAAGCTAAGTTCTCTTAAAAAATAGAACTCTTACGTAATACTAGGTTGATTTTCCTTGGGGTTTCTTTTCACCTTTGTCTCACTTCACTATTTCGCCCAGTCACCTAGGGATATCTAGCCTTACAAGAGTAGTGGCATCAATCCAAATGCTTGGAGAAAGTGGGAGACAAAATACAATTCATTGAGGCTGAGAATGCAAATGGGTTATATCCAGGATGGAACTTTTGCAATTTTTGATTGTTCTGGATCTGACTCCTCATGTATTTAGCTGTTCCGGATCTGATCCGTTTGCATCCCTAATTGAGGCTCCATAACTAATCCATTTTATTTGCAAGAGGTGGTAGTCATCCAGAGAGAGGAGTCATTCGTTTTCTGTTGGCTCAACGTTCCAATGGATGAATCTTGGTCTTGTAGAGAGTAGGAGAGGAACGTTGTGTGGAGTAGGAAGGTCCATGGGTTACGAACTGTTCTTTTTCTTTTTTCCCAGAGAATAAGCATTGACTATCTTTGTACAAGCAGCCACAGCCATTGCTACAAAGCTACACCTTCCACTGTAAAGTTGAGAAGGTTATTCTAGCTATCTGTCGAAAGATTTATTCGGAAAGGTCATGTAAGCCTAGTATGCACTGCTTGTCTACGTAGACGACTGTAGAATTGAAAGTGGAATAAATAACTAGAGATTTCCTTGAAATAGACTCACATTTGCCTCTTGGTGCCATGAACTGACCCCCTACATGGCATTGGCTAGTAGTTCTATTCTTTTTTCCTTGTTTCTTTCTTCATTGATCGAATCCTACATGGCATTGGCTAGTAGTTCTATTCTTTTTTCCTTGTTTCTTTCTTCATTGATCGAATCATGGAATCAGATCTACAAAGCTATCACCCTCTTTGGCCAGATCTTCCTTCTTGTGCTCTAGAGGGCATACCCTACAAGGGCCAGATCTGCCTGAGTGGCTGGCCAACTGCAAAACTTACCAAGTGAAGACGACCTTTATGTCACCGAGGTTGGTCCACTAGGATTATCAATGGAGTCCTGATGTATGCTGTTCGACAAATTCAACCTTGTTAAACTGGATCAAATACTTTATGAAATTAATAAGGTATCGGAACCATAGCTAGAGTAAAACTGTACGTACATGTAAAAAGAACCTGATAAAAAAATGAAAACAAAAAAAACAGTACCAAAAGATATTTACTAAAAGATTAGTAGTAATGTCACCCTAAAAATGGTTCTCAATCTTATAATGCGATTTTACTTTGAATTATCTGATAAGGAACCTCGACCGGGTTCTTATTTCTCCGGACTTTGTTGACTCTTTTCGTGATCTATTGGGTTTTGCCTGCCCAAGGATCGCATCTGATCATGGGACTTTGATATTTGAATTTCAGAGATCCATGAAGCGAAAGCACAAATTTCGACTTGAAGAATGGTGGTTGGATCTCCCCAACTTCAAGGGCTGTGTCAAAGAATGGTGGAATCTTCCTTGTGAGGTGGCCAATGAGCGGCTTATAGGCTGGCATCTAAGTTGCGCATGATGCAAGTGAACATTAAATCATGGACTCGAAACAATGCTGCAAGCCGTTTTGGTGAAAATCATAACTGTGAGCAGCAACTAACAATGATGCAAGCTCAAGTTGAACACTTGCAAATCTGTGATCCCACACAGGATGACCTTCTTGCATCAATTTCTGAACTTATCTCGTGAATACAGATTTGGAGAAGACGGGATGAGATTACATGGCGCCAATGTTCTCGTGTTTTATGGCTGAAACATGGTGATCAAAACACCCGGGTTTTTTTTTCACCTAAAAGCCTCCCACCATAGAAGAGTGAAATACAATCCCTTGGCTTGCGAGAGTTTATGGGCTCCAAAATAATCACTGCTAGCACTTCCTATTTTAAAGAGCTCTTCTCAGACTCTCATAATAGTGCTGGTTCCTTTAATGATCTTCCATTGTGCCAAATTATTTCTATAATTTTTTTTTGGAGTGCAGCAAGATGGACCTATTGGAAATGGTTGCTGAATTCTACTGTAACGGAGTCCTATTCAAGGAAATGAACAAGTCGGAGTTCATATTGATCCCAAAAGTGCTTTGTGCGGATATCTCAAAAATTGGGCTCAATTTCGTCAGTGGGTGGCCCATGCAAGATCCTTGCAAAAATGCTTGCCAACCGCTTGAAGGAAGTTAAGTGGTCTCTCTCTCTCTCTCTCTCTCTCTCTCTCTCTCTCTCTCTCTCTCTCTCTCTCTCTCTCTCGTGATGGTGGTTTTACGGGTAGAATAAATGCCCAAGATCGTGTCCAAAATATGGGTATTCGGTTAGCAAATTGATGCCCCATGTGAAAGCTCGAAGAGGAAACTGCATACCATCTAGTTTGGTTTTGTTCCTTCTTTCAAGAGATTTTCGTCTCATCTTGGGGATCCTTGCCGATGCACGTCAACAATACTGCCTGTTTTAGAATGCTACTGTGGCCCGCCTTTCACAAGATGTTCTAGAAGGAAGATAGAGAATGGTCTGGAACTGCTGGCATGTATGGGAATCTATGCTTATCCATCATTAGTTTAGCAATGACAAAAAAATGTTAAATGACCGTACAACAAATTTAATGTGTTTTTTCAAATGCCCTACAAATTTTGAAATATGCCCGATGTCCAATTTCGTAGGTTCTTAAAATTTTAAGACCTTTTTACCTTTAGCATGAGCGGATCTCTAGATTTTTGCATGTTATGTCGCAATGCTCTCTCGATCTCACTAAAAACGAAATTCACATCATATTTTCATAAAAATCACAAATTTAACATAAATAGTATGAATACCGCAACACTAGAAAAAATCCGTTACTTGCGAATTTCATCAAGAGTTTTGCATTAGTTGTTGCAAAAGTCTGCCTTTTGACACGAAATTCATAAAAAACTTACAGAATTCATGAACTTTCGTATGCTGACTTTAAGCTATGCGAGATTTCGTTTTAGTGTGTAAATTTACCTATATATAAAGGCATTTGGAGTGTGAATTTTGTCAAGAGTTTCATTTTTATGGTTTTGAAATTTCTAAAATATTTACAAAAATTCTGAAATATTTACAAAAATCATGAAGTTTTGCATGAGGCGATGCAAAAAAAAAATCACCATGAGAATTCTGCAAGCTTTAAAAATGACGTTTCGTTTCTTAAAACCTTTTATGTGCAATCCAAGGCTATTTTTACATAACATAGGGTTCTTGTGGTCTCCAAACCTCTTCCTTCTCGGCAAAATCTCTGGCGACTATTTCTAGTGAAACATAGATCGATGACACTTCATCAACAACTATTTCAGCCAATCCTTCAAGCTTATTTTTGGTAAGGTCATTTTCATAGGTGAATCGATTTTTTTTTAAACTTTCGATAAGATCGTTTTCCACACATTTGTTAAAGAATGGATGAAAAAAATGAATTTTCTAATTAAATATTTATTATGCCACTTATTGTTTCATCAACATTCGATAGAACTATGTTTGTATGGGATGTATGAGAGAGAGAGAGACAAAGAGAAGATAAAAAGATGATGAAACATTGGCATGAGTTAGTTACTTTGCATGGTTTCAAGTTATCTTTACATGTATATTATACATTGTAATCCATTGTTTTCGTTTGTATCTCATATTTTCATGTGAGTGTCTATTTGTCACTTTGTTTCCTTAAGCATTGATATGCCTCTATCATCGATTTTATTAAACTTGGAAACATTGTTCATTTGTCACTTAGTTTCTCATAGTATGTGAGTATCAAGTTTTTTTTTGTTGTATTGTCATAAGTTTGAATATTGTTTGTCATGCATTTTCAGTAGACTATTTTGTATTTCTGTTATTGTAATAATTTCTTATTTTGAGTATCGCAATATGCAACCAAAGAAAAAAAATACAACCTACAATACGCTTATTAAAGAAGAGTAAAAGTATTTCAAACAAACAACTTGAAATACTTGAGTAGTGGGTCATGTTTCTTATATTGAAATATACAATAAGCTTGCCCTTTGGGTAAAGAGAAAGCCGCTAAAAAATTGGGTGTGAGATGTAATGCATAAAATAAACATCCTCACCAAATTGGGCCATAGGAATCTTCTCTCAACTCGGCAGTTGATAGCAATTCCAACAAAATAATAGTTAGCAGTTTCTGAATGGCCTAAAGATACAACTGAAGTCGCAAAAAAGGTTGATGAGATTGCGGCTAAAATATTTTCTATCATCATGGAAGCATCGAAGGAGGGGGAGGGGACCATTGGTGAAGAAGGTTGAGCCATTGCTCACTCTGAGGTTGTTCCCAACCCCAATCCTTGGCTAGATCAAGTTGGAGAGGCGATCACCTATTGTAGGAGAGGTGAGATGAAGAATAGAGAAGAAACATCATGTATAAAGGTAGGAGAGATACCTCAGCAAGGAGAGGATGTGAGGGTGGGTTGGAGAGTAAGGGCTCGAAAATAAAAGAGAGTGAAGGCCCAAAAGTTGAGGCAGTTGTAGAGGGTCTGAAGGAAGTGGAGGAGAGTAAGGTTGGGCTAGAGAGTGCATAGGAGGTTCCTCCTCCCTAGGGATCAGAGATAGTGCATGCTTTGAGGGAGAGGTCGCAGTGGCCAACAAGCTTTGATGCTTATTTAGAGGTACTTTTCTCAATTGGTGTGTGTATGTAAGCATGCTTTTAGGTTACAGATAAGTAGATTGAATCTTGTTTTAATCTTTAAAATGTTATATTGGATTGTGTATGCAGGATCCACATGGACAAGATTTAGAGAGTTCAACATCTTGCATGCACCAATTCTACTAATTTTGAGTATACTTGTGGTTCTGAGCACTGACAGAGAACGCAAAGGATTGGCTGGATCGGATGCATTTTCAAAAAATATTGGAGACCACACCGTAGAAAACTGGTCACAATCTCCTAGAGTCTATTATCCAGTTCTGTAATCTATCAACAAACACATTCCAATTCAAAAGCATTGAAATGGCCATTTGTAAACACCCAAAATTTTCATTCACCTCTCCAACATTGCCACCAAGCATCAGCATCCAGCCTCTGAAATCGCCGGAGGGCAAAATGGTCATTTTCTGAACCCGAACCTTGAAAAAGTCTAAATTTCATCTGCAACTCTCAAAATTTCTCTATTTTTAGCTCAGATGTTCAAAATTTTATTCCTGACAGAAGACAGAAATCTCCAAGTCTTGGTTCAAGATTATATTGCATAAGACATGGCATTTCATATCATTGCATGAGCATCTCATATCACTGCACTGCACAGCATGTCATTTCAAGGTCCAGAACTCTTGATTTCAAAATTTTCAATCCAGATTAGAATTTCAACGCTTTTCAAAATTGATTTCAAAACCCTGGGTCTTCAAAATTATCAATTCTTCCCATTTTACCCCCAGGGCTCCGAATTTCAAAATATTTCCTCAGTAAAACGATCTGGATAGTTTTCAATATGGATTTCAACCACTTCACCTCAGATTTTGCCCTTTTGTCAGCTATTTCAACTATCATTCTTTTACAAAATCGCCCTATAAGGGCCAACTCTTTTCAAAAAAATTTGTTTTACCAATTAGTCCAGATTTTGTGAAAATTCCAAAAAAAGGTTTTGTTGTCTTGTCCTTATTTCAATAAAGAAGCAATGTGGGACCCACACTGAGGTGGTGTCACACTGGTTTTTCTTTTGAAAAACCTGAACTTTGAAAAACCCGAAAATATAGGAGCCTTGTCCCCTAGATTGGCGCCACTTGTCTTTTCTCTTTCCTCCCATTTATCTGCCAAGTGTCAGTGTGGGGCTACCTTAAGAAGCCGCCACATGTCATTAGACATCCTCTTCATTCCATGCCACGTGTTAGTGCCCACCATCTTCACCATGTGCCATGTGTCGCTCCAAGGTCACCCTAAGATGCCACGTGTCATGTGCTGCCTTGTCCAGAAAAAGTAGAGTTGTCTTCTTCTGAGGTGGCGCCATCTGAGGTATTCTCTCCTGCAGCAGACACGTGTCATTCTCTGCTCTTCTCAGAAAAAGCAAGTGACACATGTGACTCCCTGCCCGTTAAGTGTCATTTCAGCTCAAATCCAGTACACTCTCATTACTCACCTCACTCTACAGTGAAATTCTCATCATTTCTCTGAGAATTATGTCTGTTTTTTATCACCTGATCTAGGAGTCTAGTTGAGTAAGTATCTTTTTAGTTCACCTAAGTTCAGAAACCTTAGATTAGAATCCAGTTCAAACCTCACTTTCCAAGTTTCACTCTTCACCGTGTAGGGCAAAAATCATTTCTCGGTCATTTTCATTCATAACATCAATTTTGTCCATTTCTAAGCCAGAGTGAATTCTAATCTGGACTCAGATCAATTCATTTTCTGAAATTTTATCCATGTCTGAAATCCAATTCATGTTTCAATTTAGATCAGATCCAATACAAGATCTGATATCCGCTATCCATTGTCTATTCTAGACTTGGATCTTTTACTCAATTTACTCTATTATCTATATCCACAATCCAATTTATTTTCTAAAATTTTTCCTCTGATCATGAGCAAACTACCATCACCACCAAAGTACGTGGACGCCTGATGTTCTTTAATGCTTCCTCATTAGGCAGAATTCTCAACCTTCCTTCCACCGGCATAGACCTAGACAACATAGTACCACTCGACCGTTCGATACTTCGAAAAATTCTTCTCTGTACCAACTGCACACACCTTCCCTGGCACATGAAGAATCTCCAACCTCATGCTCAACTACTTGCCCAGATTCTTCTCCACAATATCTATCCCAAGCCTCCACGCAAGGGATTAGTGCCAAGAAAAATCTCTCTCCTCCTCTATGCAATTTTTTGTTCTACTCAGATAAATTGGTCCAACATTCTTTTCGCCCTTTTTATTCGCTATCAAAAATTCAAGCCTCTTCTTTTCGGGTGTTTTATAACTCCCATTTTAAAATACTTCAAAGTACCCCTTCAAAATAAAGTTATTCTCTATCCCTCTCAGATCCTCAATGCTACTTCCTTCAATCTAAGGTCCCTGCACCCTCCCGGCTCTGATGAAGATTTTTTCCAACTTTGATTACTTCTCTGCACTGATGGATGTCCAGCGTTCTCAGGATCGCATACTTCGCAATCAAGCTTCGTTGCAGCAGACTCTACAGACCCTCCAGCCTGATCAAGCCACCCGTTCACTTCAATCCTCTCCACCTTCGGAATAAACTCATTTGTTTTTGGACTGTAATAATTTATTTTTTTTACCGTAATAACTCTCTCACTTTGATCCCTTCCTTTTTGTCTATGACAAAGGGGGAGAAAACCTGTCTCCATTATTGGAGAAAAATACTCGTATTTAACGTATTTAACATTTTTTAATTTTTTTATGATAAATATTATTTCTATGCATAATGTCTTTTTGACAGGGGGAGCATATTTTGTCATCATCAAAAAGGGGGAGAATGTTGAGAAACTCTGTTTTGATGTCACATAATATGATACACTGTCTTATTTGATTTCATATAATATGATAATATGTCTTCTTCAAAAATGTTATATTATGACTGGATATGCTTTGCCATATATCTAACGAGTATTTGATGCAAGGATATCTCACTCAAAAAGGGTGGAGACCTCCTGTTCAAGTACAACTATGATGCAGTCATACTCCTTGAAGAAAAAACTTTTTGAGCCATGCATTCCTAAAGACCATCTAAAGAGATCGGCTACCTCAAGTTGAAGATTTGTTCTTCTTTAGAGTCATATGTAACAGAACCTTCAGAAGCATGCATATTGCATATTACATACTCATTCATAAAAGCTATTTCATAAAAGTATACGATAGTTTCAAAAAGCTCCTTTTTGAAAACAAATAATTGTACCTTCTTACAACCCTTTATGAAAAAGGTATTTTGACATGATTTCAAAATGTAATAATTGTACCTTATATCATATACAAGACAACTTGAAAAGTAATGATTTTAAAAGTAGGAAAAAGACAAAACATGAAATCGGCTACACAAAGAAAAACAAATATAATATGTTTTGAAAAGACTCTAGTTACCTTCTTTAAAGAAATGATTTCAAATATAGGAAAAAGACAAAACATGAAATCGGCTACAAATATAATATGTTTTGAAAAGACTCTAGTTACCTTCTTTAAAGAAATGATTTCAAATATAGGAAAAAGACAAAACATGAAATCGGCTACACAAAGAAAAACAAATATATATATTTTGAAAAAGACTCTAGTTACCTTTTTACAAACCCATAGAATGTCGACTTACTTAAAGTCATCATTCTCTTTGTATAGCATTAAATACCTCCTGTAAGAAATCTTTGTTAATATCCTTCTCAAGAATGTCGACTTACTTGAAGTCTTCATTCTCTCTGTAGACTTTGAAAAACACATCATAAAGAAAACTCTTGATATGACTATGTACAAATAAACATCTCAAAGCATTTATTGTACTTACACTCATTTTAAGTAAAGAAGTACTTATGTACCACAAATCATTAATTAGGATAAAGACAAAACTACATGACAGCCTACAATCCAACGTTCAATGTACTATTGTAAGAAATAGACTTTTTACATAAAATATATATTACCTAAAATATTATAACGACTAGTGTACCCTATATTTTACTTTTATGGAAAGAAGACTTTCTCGAATTTCTCTAAAGATTTTTTTGAAATGACATGACATTTCACATCTCAAAAAGGCTACGATTTCAAAAAGTAACGACTACTTTTTTTAAAGCTATATAAACACACTCAAATAAACTATTCAAGACAAGGAATGTACATGTGAGCTTACAACGAGAAAAATTCCTATTCGATATTTGAAAGAGAGCCTAGAAAAAGAAAGAGAAAAGAAAGAGAAAAAGTCAAGAATAACTCTTTGACAAAGAGTATCTTCTGAGTGAAAAGAACAGAACATTCTGAGAATCCTTCATTCGTGCATTCATATCATTCTGAAGGTTCTATAGGAAGTATTGTAATTTTCTGTTATTCACTGTATTCCTTCTTTGTTGAAAGAAGTAGACCTCTGAGAAAGAGGGTGTTGCCCTTCTCTGTTGAGAGAAGAAGACCTCTGTGTAAGAGGGTGTTGTCCTTCTCTGTTGAGAGAAGAAGACCTCTGTGGAAGAGGGTGTGCCCCTTCTCTGTTGAGAGAAGAAGACCTCTAAGGAAGAGGGTGTTGTACTATTTATCCGGTGACTCGGATGTTATACTGGAAAGCTCAAGTGGTTTGCTTGGGGACTGGATGTAGGTCAGGGTTTTGACCAAACTAGTATAAATCCTGTGTTTATTGTGTTGTGCCTTATTGCCTTATTTTTTATTTTATCAATTTGCATCGTATTTCACTATTCACCCCCCCTTTAGTGGAATTTCAAGAGGAAGTTGGGGCAAGGAGTCCAAAGCAGGAAAGGAAAAGTGCAATTGGAGCAAATATAGAGGTAGCCCTTTTAAGGGAAGTTGGCATGTTAGGTGTTGGTCTCTCACCTCCACCGCTCGATGAAGGCCAAAATCAGCTTACGGTTGGACAGAGTCATCTTGCACTGAGCTATAAAACCAAAACCGATCTCGTCCATAGAAGTCATCAAGCTCAAGATCGTCAAATAGTCTCTAGGTCCGCAACAACTCAATATGTGATTGCACCTTCTTCTCTGAAATCTCCTAAAAGGTTAAAGTAAAAGCCAAAGTTAGCAAAGGGCTAAGAAACAAACAAAGAAGCAAAGCAAAGGGAAGAAGCATACCCCACCTACAAGGGCTAGGTTGGAAATGTGACACCCATGGTCTGGTAGAAATGCTAGAATGATCGATGTAAGAAAGGAGATGTTTAAACGAAAGCACTATTTGTCGTTGATGCCTTTGTGGCATTGAATAAGGAATCTCCACGACTGGAAGGCCCCCTCTGCTTGCCAAGGATTCCTGGATGAACTGCTTGTGACCCTCTCTTTGGATAGTCCTACGCAGAAGAATCTTGAGCTCCTCAGTCTCCACGATGCCCTCTAGCACCAATCTCAAAGGAGATGTAGGTCTCTCTCCATCCCAAGTTGCAATGGCTAGTCCCTTTTTGAAAGAAGAAGCCCATGTAAGTCTCTCACCACAATCAAGCTCTCTCTTTGGATCTTGGCTTTGTCGTTGGGCAATCTCTAATGACAATGTGAGTTGTCATTAAAGGACCTCTAATGACAAGTTATACTATCGTCAAAGGCCGTGAGGAGACCCCTGATGACAAGTTCACCATCGGCCTAGGATGTAACCCTTTAACGACAAGTCTTGGTGTCATCGGAGTCTTGACCAGGATCCCTAACGACAACTCTTCGGTTTCAAGCATTGTCTTAATAGCTTTTCTGATTGTCGTCATGGTTGAGGAGGATATATGACAGCAAAAATGTAAAAAGACTGAAGGGGAAGATACCATGTGTCAGAGGGAAAGTCGGTCATAGGCTAGGGAGGGAGTTAAGGGTATTTTTTTAATATTTTTTATAGTTGTGCATGACATCGATAGGAAGATAATCCATACATCCTATATGCAACTTGTGCTAGACCTGGATCGTGTTGATGACTTTGCATGTGGAGCAGCTACATTTGCACACCTATATGCAAGTGAAGAATGAAAGAAAAAACTTTACCAACATGTTGGTTTTGTTGAAGGCATGAAAATTGATTTATTGATTTGATTTTTATGTGAAAACATGAAATTGTGATCTTCGATATATTAATTCGTGTATTAATTGTTGCAGGTTTTGATATAGAAGCACATATTAATTGGAAGGCCCATTAGACGTGACCCAGTGCATGGGTTTTCACATATGACTATGTGACAAAATGTGCCCTGGCCCTAATGATGCCAATATTGGACCCCACACCATCTAGTCTAGAGAAAAGCCATGAATCATATGAGTAGTCGAGCCAATATGACGAAGCAAACTTCTCTACTCCACCCACTTAGGTAGAGATGAACTTCGCAAACATCAACATATGTTTGCGATATTCACACATTTGTGGACGTACATATTGACCTCAAGCAGGTTTTTAGTTAAAGGAGGTTTGCATGACGTCTACACGAATGTTCTGATATTTGCACTTTGATATGCAAACATCATCTAATTTCAAGGTTAATGACATAAGTGAATGTACTAAAGTAGCACACTCTAAGTTGCACAAATGTCTTGAAGTTTTCACAGTTCATTAACCTCTCAATTGGATGATGATCCTGCACCAATGTCCTCAGATTCACATACTAAGATATGCGAACATCACTAAATTGTGAGGTTAAGTTATTGCACAAATGTAATGAGTTCACATAATATGATGTGCAAACATCATTCAGAACCTACCAATAAATCCATATATTCAGACATAGTATAAAATATCATGTTTCTATTACACTACAAGAAAATAGGTTGTTAGCGACAGAATAATTCTGTCGCTAGTTAGTGACGGCTTAACGAGCGAAAAACATCAGTCGCTATAATCAATGAAATTTACGAACATAGCGACGGAAGATATCCCGTCGCAAAAAACATCGCTAATTAGCGACGGATTTTGCGACAGAATATTTGTCATAACGGACGCAACATTTAGCGACGTTTTTTGCGATGAACTATTTTCCGTCGCTAATTAGCGATGGAATTGGCGACGTAATATATTTCGTCGCTATGTTCGTAAATTTGATTTACAGTGGCTTAGCGATGGAATTAATCTGTCGCTAAGTCGTCACGAATTGTCGCATAAACCTAATCCCAGACCTCTTTTCTTTTTCTTCTTTCGCTGCTCCCGCTTCCGTCGTTCGCCATTCGTCGTTCGCCGGCCCCCACCGTTCGCCGTCCGCAGGCCCCGCCGTTCGCCGCCGCCCGGAGACAAGTATTAAGGGGGTCAGCCCCCCCGTGTTTTTCAGTTGGGGGTCGACCCCCTGCTTTTTCCGGCAGAGGGTCGACCCCCTGCTATTCCGGCAGGGGGTCGACCCCTGCCTTTCCGGTAGGGGGTTCACCCCCTGCCTTTCCGGCAAGGGATTAACCCCCTGCTTGTTCAGGCAGGGGGTCGACCCCCTGCGGTTTCCGGTAGGGGGTCGACCCCCTGTGTTCCTGCAGGGGGTCAACCCCCTACAGTTTCGGTAGGTCATTGGGTACTGGGCTTCTCAAGGCCTATGCAAAATGTTTTCATTTGTCTCGGTTTTTTTTTTTGTGACTTCATTTTAAAAAGTGTTTTTTTGTGCAGATTTCTCAACGAAACCAGCTTGTGCTCAACCATCCGTGGTAAGTAAGTGACAAAAACAATGCAAATCAGGTAAATACCCATGGTGAGTAAGTGATGCAAGTGTATCACATGTTATTTAATTTATTAGATGTAACATTTTATTGTTCACACACTCACTTAGTTGTTGATATTTAGGGTTGCTTTGTTGGAGTTCAGAGATCATGTTGAACATGATTTTAATGTATGAATATGGAAGTGTTCTTATTTTTAGAGTACGGAGTCCATGCTAGGCATGGTAGTAGTTAGTGGAATATTGAAGTGTGTTTGTTGCAGGTACATGTTTGTCATTTGTTTGATATGAATTATTACAATGTATTGCAATGTTTGATGTAATTGTATCCATTCTTGCATGTAGTTACTTTCAATTTGATTATGGTTTCTATGTGAAATTGTATAATGAAAGCATGCTTCAAATGATTGTATCGTGTCATTAATAGTTTGCACATGAAAATATTAAGTTATTAATGCATGCATCATAATTCTTGTTATTGTATGACATCATATATTGCATGATAAATTTGATATTTTCTTCATCATAGCATTCTGATGCATTGCAATAATACTTGATGTGAATGACTTTAATGCATTGTAATACTTGATGTGAATGACTTGAATGCATTGTAATACTTGATGTGAATGACTTGAATGTATTGTAATACTTGATGCGAATGAATGAGTTGTATTGCAATACTTGATGCGAATGAATGAGTTGTATTGCAATACTTGATGTGAATGATTTGAATTATTTGAATGCATTGCAATACTTGATGTGAATTATTTGAATGCATTGCAGTACCTGATGTGAATGATTTGAATGCATTGCAATACTTGATGTGAATGACTTGAATTATTGTAATACTTGATATGAATGACTTGAATGTATTGTAATACTTAATGTGAATGAATGAGTTGTATTGTACTTGATGTGAATGATTTGAATTATTTGAATGTATTGTAATACTTGTTGTGAATCATTTGAATGTATTGCAATACTTGATGCGAATGATTTGAATGTATTGTAATACTTGATGCGAATTATTTGAATGTATTGTATGACATATGTTATTTGTTAGAATATGGTTCATAGAGGTTACAGTGGTCGTTCATCCAGTAGTAGCCAGGCCCAGCCTTCATCTTCACGGGTTTCTGTGATAGGTATATCATTTAACTAATTGGATGCTTGATTAGTTGAAATGCGCATTCTGAGAATTTCTAACATATTTTTTTATATATGATGTTTTGCCTGTACACGACCCACCTACACTAGTTGATCACACAAGTCAGGAGCCAACACAGGAAGCAGGGTCTTTTGAGTCTGACACAAGAAGACTCATTCGAATAGTGTATATCGATAATCGATCGTAAGTATTTCATTTTCAATTATTACATATTTTATAAATATTTTATATTGATATTTACTGTGTACCAATTCATGTGCAGCATGAGGTTTGAGCCATAAAAAGTAGTACGTGAGATTAGAAATTCACTTCTTCAACATCTACCAGGACCAGTCGCTCAATGGAAAGAGTATCCAAAAGACGTGATAGATAGATTGTGGTCCTCATTCACGGTATACAGTTGTTTCTCATAGTTAATGCGTTTCCTATTTAAATTTTTTTAGTCATGTCTACTAACTTTCTGAAAATATTTGTAGGCTTCGAATCGCTTCGCAACTACGGTGGAGGAAAATGATGCAAGGAAGGTGTGGCAGAAGGTGACTGCCAATCGATTTGCAGACATGTTGCACAATATGAAGACTGCAGCAAAAAAAGCATATGGCGGAATAGATGATCTACTATAGTGGAAGGGCCATTGCCCTATTACTATCAAAAAAGATTATTGGGATGGAATGTGCGATAAGTGGGCGGGGGATGCATTTCGAAATCGCTCTGCGAAGGCTGCACAAAATCGAGCGAAAATGCCCGAAGCCCATCTACACACAAGTGGATCTAAGACATTTGGGAGCCACATGAAGAAAATGGTAGTTCATCAATATATAATATTAATTTTATAAGTATTTTTTCAAATTTGTTAACTAAATCTTTTATCATTTAACTTCGCAGGAAGCAGAAAAAGGAGGCATTGTACCATATAAGGATGTGTTTGTTGAAACACATAAATGGAAGACCACTGGAGACTTCGTATCAAAGAAGGCGAGAACGACAACGGTATGTATTTATTCTATTAATAATCATTGTAATATGCAAGTTATCATAATGTTATCATTAATTATTAATGCATACTTTAAACATTATTTTGTAGGTGGCATATGAGCAACAGATGGTAGAACGATATGACGATGACGCTACTCAACATCCATCATTTGATCCTGCAGCATGGGTGACTGCAGCAGGTGAACCCAAAAAGGGTCGTGTGTTTGGGTTTCGGAGTAATATGAACACTTCACCTGTTATTGTTTCTTCCAGTTACGGCTCACAGACTTCTTCCGCCGACATAAGCTCCAAGCAGCAGGCTATTCTTTTCGGTGAAGATGTACGCCAGATCGTTAAGGACACAATGCGTGACTACTTCCATGAAACCGTCGTCGATGTTCTCCGATCTGAGTTCAACAGTTTTTTGTTGAACAGGGAAACTTCGATTGCAGGTCCCTCTCAGGTATGAAAGTTTCATGCAATATATTACATGTCGTTAGATTTCATGTAACTTTGATTGCCTTAACATATTCAGTTTTTTTGACTTCCTTAGAACACATATGAGCATGCTATAATCACATATTCAGTTTTTTGACTGTCGTAGAACATATATGAGCATGCTAGAATCACATATACAACTTTTTAACTGCCTTAGAGCACATATGAGCATGGTAGAATCACATATAGAGTTTTTCTGACTGCCTTACAACATATATGAGCATGCTATAATCACATATTCAGTTTTTTGACTGCCTTAGAACACATATGAGCATGATCTAATCACATATATAACTTTTTGTTTGCCTTAGAGCACATATGAGCATAGTAGAATCACATATAGAGTTTTTTGCCTGCCTTAGAGCACATATGAGCATGCTATAATCACATATAAAGTTTTTTGCCTGTCTTAGAGCACATATGAGCATGATAGAATCACATATAAAGTTTTTTTGTCTGTCTTAGAACACATATGAGCATGCTATAATCACGTATTCAGTTTTTTAACTGCCTTAGAACACATATGAGCATGCTATAATCACGCATTCAGTTTTTTTACTGCCTTAAAACACATATGAGCATGCTAGAATCACATATAGAGTTTTTTTATTGCCTTAGAACACATATCATTCATGATAGAATCACATATAAAGTTTTTTGCTTTGCCTGCCTTAGAGCACATATGAGCATGATAGAATCACATATAGAGTTTTTCTGATTGCCTTAAAACACATATGAGCATGTTATAATCACATATTCAATTTTTTGACTGCCTTAGAACACATATGAGCATGATTGAATCACATATATAGTTTTTGTCTGCCTTAGAGCATATATGAGTATGGTAGAATCACATATAGAGTTTTTCTAGTTGCCTTAAAACACATATGAGCATGATATAATCACATATAGAGCTTTTTTACTGCCTTAGAACACATATCATTCATGATAGAATCACATATAAAAAATTTTGCCTCTCTTAGATCACATATGAGCATGATAGAATCACATATAAAGTTTTTTTACTGCCTTGGAACACATATGAGCACATGATAGAATCACATATAGTGTATAATTTATTTCAATATATTTTGTTTATCAATACTGACTATTCTTTTCTTGTGTAAGTTGCTAGCGATAATCAGCGTAGCGGAGCTGAAGGGACAGATCAAGGCAATGAATAAGAAGATGCACAAAATCTTGGCGATGATTAGATTAATGTGTTGAAGAAGTTTTTTTTTGTTTCGAAATTGTAATTGTTGAATTATAAATAAATAAACTTGTTAATTTTAAAGTGGAACGATTAATTGTTGTAGATTCCTTTTATATGAAATTTTATGTGTACTTTGTTTTTTATTTACAGGAAATATAAATTGTAGTGTTCTCGATATTTAATTTTCAAATAGTTTTTTTTATTTTTTATTTTATTTTCGACGGATTAGCGACGGATATATCTGTCGTTATACATACAATTTAGTGACGGATGTAAATTCGTCGCCAAGCCGAGGTCGTCGTTTAGTACTGGCGGATTTGCGACGGAATCCATCGTTCGCTATTCCGTCGCAATTAGCGACGGAACTGGCGACGAATTTATTCCGTCGCCAGTTAGCGTCGAAAAATTCGCGACGTAAGTTGTCCGTCGCCTCTTCGTCGCTAAGCCGGTTAGCGACGAAATAGCGATGGAATGAGGTCATCGCTAATCCACTGCTTTGTTGTGGTGTTATTTACATAATTCAAAACCTATTATTTACATAAAATCTTATCTTTTTTTAACAAATTAGAAACCTTATACAACATTTATACATTAAAAAATACTATAAACTGATGTCAATACATTTATACTTTTATATATTTAAAAAATGTGGCCAATATAGTACAAGTAACTTTCAATAAATTCATACATATCAATCACAATATAAAGAAGATAATGTATTTACAAAACATTCAATGTTTATGAATAAAAGTACACAATAATTTAATTTAAAAAGTTTCACATTTCTTCAATAGAAGCTTTTTTATTATAAGTTGTGGGCTTGTCCTCCTTTGCTTTTTTTTTGCCCGTGGAAGCACAATCACTACAACAAAGCAGTAGATTAGCGACGACCATATTCCGTCGCTAATATGGGTAGCGACGGATTAGCGACAACGAGGCGACAGTATGCTTACGTCGCGAATATTTCGATGCTAACTGGCGACGGAATTATTCTGTCGCTAGGTCCGTCACTAATTGCGACGGAATAACGAGTGTTATATTCCGTCGTCAATCCGCCGGTACTAAACGGCGACCACGGCTTGGCAACGGATTTACTTCCATCGCTATGCCGTCGCTAGATTAATATGAATAGCGACGGATGGTTCTGTCGCAAACACGAAAAAAATTAAAAAAAAATTTATTTGAAAATTAAATACTGAGAACTGTACAATTTATATTTCCTGTACAATTTATATTTCCTGTAAATAAAAAACAAACCACACAAAAAATTTCATATAACAAGAATCTACAACAATTAATCGTTCCACCTTAAAATTAACAAGTTTAATTATTTACAATTCAACAATTACAATTAGGAAACATAAAAAAGTAAAACTTCTTCAACACAGTTCTCTAATCATCGCCAAGATTTTGTGCGTCTTCTTGTTCATTGTCTTTATCTGTCCCTTCAGCTCCACTACGCTGATTCTCGCTAGCAGCCTACACAAGAAAAGAACAGTCAGTATTGATAAACAAAATATAATGAAATAAATTATACACTATATGTGATTCTATCATGTGCTCATGTGTGATCTAAGGCAATAAAAAAACTCTATATGTGATTCTATCATGCTCATATGTGCTCTAAGGCAGACAAAAAGTTATATATATATATATATATGTGATTCTATCATGCTCATTTGTGTGCTAAGACAGTCAAAAAATTGAATATGTGATTATAGCATGTTCATATGTGTTCTAAGGCATCTAGAAAAACTCTATATGTGATTCTACCATGCTCAGATGTGCTTTAAGGCAGGCAAAAAACTATATATGTGATTCGATCATGCTCGTATGTGTGCTAAGGCAGTCAAAAAATTGAATATGTGATTATAGCATGCTCATATGTGCTCTAAGGCAGGCAAAGCAAAAAAAATTATATGTGATTCTATCATAAATGATATATGTTCTAAGGCAGTAAGAAAACTCTATATGTGATTTGTGCATGCTCATATGTGTGCTAAGGCAGTCAAAAAACTGAATATGTGATTATAACATGCTCATATGTGTTCTTAGGCAGTCAAAAAACTGAATATGTGATTATAGCATGCTCATATGTGTTCTAATGCAGTCAAAAAAACTTTATATGTGATTCTATCATGCTCACATTGTTCTTAGGCAGTCAAAAAACTGAATATGTGATTATAACATGCTCATATGTGCTCTAAGGCAGGCAAAAAATTTTATATTTGATTATAGCATGCTCATATGTGCTCTAAGGCAATAAAAAAACTCTATATGTTATTATAGCATGCTCATATGTGCTCTAAGGCAGGCAAAAAACTCTATATGTGATTCTATCATGCTCATATGTGCTCTAAGGCAGGCAAAAAGTTATATATGTGATTCGATTATGCTCATATGTGTTCTAAGGCAGGCAAAAAAACTTTATATGTGATTATAGCATGCTCATATGTGCTCTAAGGCAATAAAAAAACTCTATATGTTATTATAGCATGCTCATATGTGCTCTAAGGCAGGCAAAAAACTTTATATGTGAGTCTATCATGCTCATATGTGCTCTAAGGCAGGCCAAAAGTTATATATGTGATTCGATTATGCTCATATGTGTTCTAAGGCAGGCAAAAAAACTTTATATGTGATTATAGCATGCTCATATGTGCTCTAAGGCAATAAAAAAACTCTATATGTTATTATAGCATGCTCATATGTGCTCTAAGGCAGTCAAAAAACTGAATATGTGATTATAACATGCTCATATGTGTTCTTAGGCAGGCAAAAAGTTATATATGTGATTCGATTATGCTCATATGTGTTCTAAGGCAGACAAAAAACTGAATATGTGATTATACCTGAGAGGGACCTGGAATCGAAGATCCCCTATCCAGAACAGCGGCCTTGATCTCATTTCGGAGAAAGGGAGCGACGGTGTATTGAAAGTAGTTATTCAGTGATTCATTAACGATCTGGTGTACATCATCACCGGAAAGAATAGTCGGCTGCTTGGAGCTTATGTCGGCGCAAGAAGTCGGTGAGCCGTAACTGGAAGAACCAATAACTGGTGAAGTGTTCATATTACTCCCAAACCCGAACACGCGACCTTTTTTGGGTTCACCTGCTGCAGTCACCCATGCTGTAGGATCAAATGATGGATGTTAAGTAGCGTCATCGCCATATCGTTCTACCATCTGTTGCTCATATGCCGCCTACAAAATAATGTTTAAAGTATTCATTAATAATTAATGATAACATTATGATAACTTGCATATATATTGCAATGATTATTAATAGAATTAATACATACCATTGTCATTCTCGCCTTCTTTGATACGAAGACTCCCGTGGTCTTCCGTTTATGTGTTTCTACAAACACATCCTTATATGGTACACTGCCTCCTTTTTCTGCTTCCTGCGAAGTTAAATAACAAAAGATTTAGTACACAAGTTTGCAACAATACTTATAAAATTAATATTATATATTAATGAGTTACCATTTTCTTCAGGTTGCTCCCAAATGTCCTAGATCCACCTGTGTGTAGATGGGCTTCAGGCATCTTCGATCGATTTTGTGCAGCCTTCGCAGAGCGATTTCTAAATGCATCTCCTGCCCACTTATCGCACATTTCATCCCAGTAATCTCTCCTGATAGTAATAGGACCATGGCCCTTCCACAGTAATGGATCATCTATTCCGCCATATGCTTTTTTTGCTGCAGTCTTCATATTGTGCAACATGTCTGCAAATCGATTGACAGCCACCTTCTGCCACACCTTCCTTGCATCATTTTCCTCCACCGTAGTTGCGAAGCGATTCGAAGTCTACAAATATTTTCAGAAAGTTAGTAGACATGACTAAAAAAATTTAAATAGGAAACACATTAACTATAAGAAACAACTGTATACCGTGAATGAGGACCACAATCTATCTATCACGTCTTTTGGATACTCTTTCCATTGAGCGACTGGTCCTGGTAGATGTTGAAGAAGTGAATTTCTAATCTCACGTACTACTTTTTATGGCTCAAACCTCATGCTGCACATGAATTGGTACATAGTAAATATCAATATAAAATATTTATAAAATATATAATAATTGAAAATGAAATACTTACGATCGATTATCGATATACACTATTCGAATGAGTCTTCTTGTGCCAGCCTGAGAAGACCATGTTTCCTGTGTTGGCTGTTGACTTGTGTGATCAACTGGTGTAGGTGGGTCGTGTACAGGCGCAACATCATCTGTAAAAAAATACATTAGAAATTCTCAGAATGCGCATTTGAACTAATCAAGCATCCAATTAGTTATATGATATACCTATCACAGGAGCCCGTGAAGATAAAGGCTGAGCCTGGCTACTACTGGATGAACGACCACTATAACCTCCACGAACCATATTCTAACAAATAACATATGTCATACAATACATTCAAATAATTCACATCAAGTATTACAATGCATTCAAGTCATTCACATCAAGCATTGCAATGCATTCAAATAATTCAAATCATTCACATCAAGTATTGCACTAATTCAAATAATTCGTTGCATAAATTATAATACATTCAAATAATTGAAATCATTCACATCAAGTATTACAATGCATTTTAATCATTCGTATCAAGTATTACAATACATTCAAATAAAATTTTTAATCATTCACACCAAGTATTGCAATACAACTCACATCAAGTACTGCAATACATTTAAATAGAGGTTTATAGTATAAGATTTTGCTCACTAGCTTGAGAATTCTTCCTCGTCACTAGTTTGACTTTCTTCTTCTTCTTCTTCTTCTTCTTCTTCTTCTTCTTCTTCTTCTTATTCATTGTTTGCCCATCAACTTGGTACATCATTTGGATCACATTCCTCTATGAATGTTTCATCGGCCAATGGAGATATGACATGCATATCATGCGCAACATCGTGACCATAAGCGAAGTCATAGACATCATCTGATTGATAGTAATCGCTGTCTTCAGCTAACTCATCTTCCTGTAACTGATCATACTCGGGGTATAGTTTGGATTTCACCTTGCAAACTGTCCACCATTCATTTCTATCTGACTTTTTTATACTCGGATATAAAGTATAATAAACTTGTTGAGCTTGCGAGACTAATATGAATGGTTCATATGTTCCAAACCTGGATTTATGATTCACCTCCACAATGCCTGAAGCTTTGTCGAGTCTTGTTGCAGTTGGATCAAACCAATGACACTTGAATATCGTAACCCTGTTATTCATGCCTAAGTAAGTCAACTCCATTATTTCCTCTATAACACCGTAGTAATCATGTTCATTTTCACCGTAGCTGCTACCCTTGACACACACGCCACTATTTATCGTTGATTTGTTTATACCATAGTCTTTTGTATGGAATCGATAACCATTTACGATATACCCGTTGTAGCATTGCACAACTTTGGTCGGACCATTTTCTAAATCACATATTCCTTGATCTTTAACATCACCATGGCGAACCTACGCACAGACATAAACAATGATTGTGATCAGGATCAATTAAGTAACTTAGTGTTGTTTATAAGTACAAAATTTATGTTAGCTTCTTTACCAACTGTTTCAACCACTCCACAAACTTAGTTTCACGTTCTTTTTGTACTTCTGCATCAGTGAGATGTGAAACTTTGCTTTGCAACTCCAGATCAAATGGTCTGCAAACCACAAATACTTATATTACCGAGCCATGTATCCACATATAGAACATAAAAGGATTTATAATTGAGTTGCATATACAATATACTTACTCGATGTATGGGTCGATCGCTGAGCAATTAAAAAGAATATAGATGTGTGTTGCATCTTGCTCTCGATCTGTCAATAGCCTTGATCGGCAACTACCAAATGCATGCCCAAGTGGTTGAAATATCGACAGCTTGTTAGCTACAGTTACTTGTTCTCCATCATCGTTACGGGGCGGGCATGTGTAACGTGTTGGAATATGAGGTTCGAAGTACATAGATGAGAAATTTGAAATCTCTTCTAAAGTGTACGCCTCACAAATAGAGCCTTCTACTCTGGCTTTATTACGAACCTTTTTTTTTAGGTCGAACATGCATCTGACAATAATATACATTTCAAATTTTAAATATCTGTCATTAAAGAGACAAATATAAAAAAACATATACCTTTCAAATGGGTACATCCATCGATATTGCACAGGGCCACCAACTCTTAGTTCATATGGCAGATGTATGATCAAATGTTCCATAACATCGAAAAATGTTGGCAGAAATATCTTTTCTAGCAGACAAACAGTGGTGATGACAGAGTCCTCGAGATTCTTTATATCTGATACAACGACCTCCGATGCACACAATGTTCTGAAAAATCCGCTCAACTCAGACAATACCCCCCATATAGGTTTGTCTAACATATCATGGAATGTTAGGGGTAGCAATCGTTGCATAAAGATATGACAATCATGGCTCTTCAACCCATATAACTATCCATCGTCAATCTTCACAGCCCGAGCAATGTTAGAGACATATCCATCTGGAAATCTCAGTTGTCTCAACCATTGACATACATGTTTTATTTGATCAGGTCCGAGCACGTACTTCGCCTTAGGTTTCAATACTTTGCCATTATACTCTTTGAGTTCCAATTCTAGTCTTTTACATATTAATTTTAAATCCATACGGGCCTTCGGATTATCCTTCGTTTTTCCTTTAATATTCATTACTGTATTGAACACATTATCAAACACATTTTTCTCTACATGCATCACATCCAAATTATGTCGTATCAATAGGGTCAGCCAATACAGTAGTTCCCAAAAAATAGATTTTTTCGTCCAATTGTGATCCTTCACAAATCCACAGAAGGGTGTAGGACTGCGGGCATCTGTTAATACATCTGGAAAGTATCACAATCTTCTTAGAATCTCTATGCCGGACAATCTTGAGGATGGACCTTCTGTTTCAGTTGTGCCTGCTTTAAATGCATTCTTTTGACGTCGGAATGGATGATCGCTGGGTAGAAATCGACGATGGCACTCAAACCAGCAAGGCTTCCTTCCATGCCTCAATCTAAAAGCTTTGGAATCCTCCATGCAGTACGGACAAGCCAACCTCTCATGTGTGCTCCAACCAGATAACACACCATATGCAGGGAAGTCACTGATTGTCCATAGAACAGCGGCCTTCATGTTGAAATTTTGTTTTTTGTGGGCATCATACGTGGTAACACCGTCATCCCACAGTACTTTTAGTTCATCAATCAATGGCCTTAGATATACATCAAGATTTTGGCCAGGTGAGGTCGGACCAGGGATCAACAGAGACCAGAAAAGATTTGGACGTTTCATACACAAGCTTGGTGGAAGGTTTTATGGAGTTACAAATATTGGCCAACATGAGTATGGAGTTGATCTACCCCCAAATGGATTAAATCCATCTGTACATAGACCGAGTCTAACATTTCGCACTTCCATTGCGAAGTTCTGATGAGTACGATCAAAGTGCTTCCAAGCTTCAGCGTCAACAGGATGCGTGATCTTGTTTTCATTGTGTCGAACTTTATTTGCATGTCATCTCATGTGTTTAGCTGTCCTTGAAGACATATACAATCGCTGCAATCTAGGAGTGATAGGAAAGTAGCGGAGCGACTTGTAAGAAACTTCCTTTGATCTTGTGCTACCATTGCCTCTTGTCTTTGGCTTGAACCGAGGATGCCCACATGATGGGCATGATATGTTGTTTTCCTGCTCCTTGAAATACAACATGCAGTGATTTGGACAAGCATCAATCTTTTTGTAACCCATACCTAGAGCGTTGACCATAACTTTCGCACGATAGAAATTTTGTGGCAATTTCTCATCTTTGGGCAACATACTCTTCACAATCATGCACAAACGGTCAAAACATGATTGACTCAAATTATACTCGGACTTCAAATTCATTAGTTGAAGAACTGCAGACAAGATAGTGTGACTCTCACAACCGTTCCAAAGTGGCTCATCAGCATCTCTAAGTAAATCATAAAATCTACTAGCTGCATCGTTTGGTGATTCTTCATCTACGGCAGTTCTTACATCACTAGAACTCATAGCAGAACCCAGTTCTGTTCATGCGGCATCAAATATCAAATCCGTATATGGATTATTGTGTACCACATTCACCCGTGCATCAAAATCGTTTCTAAATTCTTCTCCATGAAACATCCAGTTCTGATAATCACTCACAAAACCCTTCCTGTATAGGTGATGTCTAACGCTATGAGGTTCTACAAATCGATTATTCTTACAAATCTTGCAGGGACACCTAATCTGACCTGTAGGATCCACTGTACTGACACTTGCCGTTGCAAATTCAATAAAGCTGTCAACACCATCCATATATTCATGCGATAACTCATTGTCCACTATCCTACGGTACATCCATTCACGGTTTGCAGTCATTCTGTCGTATGATGTTACAAATAGTATCCTAATGAATTAAAAGAAAACAATCAGAATGCTACGATGAAGAAAATATCAAATTTATCATGCAATATACTATGTCAAACAATAACAAGAATTTTGATGCATGCATTGATAACTTAATATTTTCATGTGCAAACTATTAATGACACGATACAATCATTTGAAGCATGCTTTTATTATAAAATTTTACATGGAAGTCAAAATCAAATTGAAAGTAACTACATGCAAGCATGGATACAATTACATCAAACATTGCAATACATCGTAATCATTCATATCAAACAAATGGCAAACATGTACCTGCAGCAAACACACTTCAATATCTCACTAACTACTACCATGCTTAGCATGGACTCCGTACTCCAAAAATAAGAACACTTCCATATTCATACATTAAAATCATGCTCAGCATGATCTTCGAACTCCAACAAAGCAACCCTAAATATCAACAACTAAGTGAGTGTGTGAACAATAAAGTGTTACATCTAATAAATTAAATAACATGTGATATGCTTGCATCACTTACTCACCACGGGTATTTACCCGATTTGCATTGTTTTTGTCACTTACTTACCACAGGTGGCTGAGCACGAGCTAGTTCCGTTGAAAAATCTGCACAAAAAAATACAGTTTTAAAAAAAATCGCCACAAAAAAAAAGTTGTTGTTCCGGCAAGGGGTCGACACCCCTGTTGTTCCGGTAGAGGGTCGACCCCCTTATGGAACATAGGGGGTTAACTGACCCCCAGCCTTTCCGCCAGCGAGTCGACCCCCTGCCGGGGTCGACCTGCCGGAAAGGCAGGGGGTCGACCCCCTGCCGGGGTCGACCTGCCAGAAAGGCAGGGGGTCGACCCCCTGTCGGAAACGCAAGGGGTTAACCCCCTGCCTGTTCTGACATGGGGTTAACCCCCTGCCGGAAAGGCAGGGGGTCGACCCCCCATGCCGGAAACGCAGGGGTTAAACCCCTACATTTCCGGCACGGCAGAGGGTTAAACCCCCTGCCTTTACGGCAGGGGGTTTAACCCCTGTTGGAAACGCAGGGGTTAAACCACCTGCGTTTCCGGCAGGGGGTCGACCCCCCCTGCCGGAAACGCAGGGGGTTAAACCCCCTGCCGTGCCGTAAAGGCAGGGGGTTAAACCCCCTGCCTTTACGGCAGAGGGTCAACCCCCCATGCCGGAAACGCAGGGGTTAAACCCCTGCGTTTCTGGCACGGCAGGGGGTTAAACCCCCTGCCTTTCTGGCAGGGTTAACCCCTGCCTTTCTGGCAGGGTTAACCCCTGCCTTTCCGGCAGGGGGTTAAAACCCCTGCCTTTCCGGCAGGGGGTCGACCCCCCATGCCGGAAAGGCAGGGGGTTTAACCCCTGCTTGAAACGCATAGGGAGGGCGGGCGAACCTGTCTCCGGCGGGGAATGCGTCGGTCGGCGGGGCGACGGCTCGGGCGGAACGCGGGGCGACAGGCGGCGGGGCGGCGGGTGGTGGAGGAAGGCATCGGGCTGCGTAAGGAGGGCGGGAGAGAGGAAACAGGAAAAGAGGGAAAAGGGTTCTGATCAGATTTACGCGAAAATTAGTGACAGATTCGCGACGGAATTATTCCGTCGCTAAGCCGGCGTAAATGTATACAACTCTTTAGCGACGGAATATGTCCATCGCTATCGGCGTCGCTAAGTAGCTACAGAAAAATGTCGTCGCCCAATCCGTCGCTAACCGGAGCGTGTTTTTGCGACAAAAAACGGTCCGTCGCTACGTTGCGACGGCTTAGCGACGGACCATTTTCCATCGCTACATTTGTGAATATCACGAAACTTAGCGACAGATTAGTGACGCTCGCTAAGCCGTCGCTAATTGGCGACGGAAAAATGTCGTCGCTACTATCCGTCGCTAATTGACACTTTTCTTGTAGTGAATCATGGTTGCCTCTATTTTTTTCCCCTGTAGATTCACTGGCCTCCACATTTTTTTGGCCTCTTCTTGCATCCCCTTCTTCTTATTTAGTCCCTTATAATATCTGATCATGAACACACTTATGTATTTTACATTATTCTAAAAAAGGTTATTAGCAAACAACTAATTAACTTACATTCTAAACACTCAACAAAACTATACCTGCATGAAAGTAAGTTCATTTTTCTTGTCTAAGTACTTCATGTACATTAGCACAAACACACCACAATCATACTTGTAACAATTGTATTGTCAAAAATATGTACATTTACGTATTGAGTTAATAATCATATACGAAAGTAATTACTCATTATTTTGTTGAGGAATCTCTTGCATGAGACAAACTTATCAATCAAAGCAAACGTTATAGCTAAGTTGTTCTGCAAAATAATAAACTTGAAAACCAACATTAATTCTACCTAATATTGAGCAAACTAAGGATATTATTAAATAAGTTAACAGTTTGTACTAGATCCCTAATGTCCTTGTCAGCATTCATTATGGTCTTTGTGCATGTTCATTTTCTAAAGAACCCAATGTTGATTGCTTCAGTTTAGAGGAATTAAGATCTGCAACATAAATCAAGTTGAATACATAAGCACACATCCTATATACTATAAATATAAATGTAAATATGCAATACAATATAAAACCAATGTGTTCTGATAGATACCTTATCATATTCTATAAAAGGTACCACAAGTTATGGTTCTCCAAGAAAGAACAAGCCCCAAATAACCCTTCAAGATTGATAATAATTTGTTGTGAACAATAATGTTAAGTAGTTAGTTTTTGTGAGTCGGTAGAAAAATATAACTGTCACTTTTGGGATTCACCAAAAACCACATGTTAAGGTAAATGGTCTTTGGTAATTTATTTCCCTGTTACCTCATCCTGTGTATGAATGTGTTTAATTCTAATTATGAATCTTTCTAGATGCTACATAATCAATATTTGTGATACATTCATATTAGATTTAAACCAATATACATACAAACCTAACAAACATGCAAACTAGATAACACTTATATTATTTCTTGATAATGTCTCTATGCCAAAATCAAACTTGTGCTCTTGTTGTTTGGGTTGCTCGTTTGGCTCATTGTCATCCACCTGTTTTTATGGTCAATTGCAATCAAATATAAACACATACATGTACTACAAATAAATGTATAAACACACAACTTGTTTCCTTACACATCTTACCTCAATTGGTTATGTTTCTACATGTGATGCTTTGATTATAGCCATTCTTTTGTCATGTTTTCCTTTATGTGTTTTATCTATATTATTGAAGACCTAAGATATACATAGAAGACATAATAACAATAAATTCATCATCTGCCAATAAAGACATTGAGCAGTTCATTAAAAACCCTCATAGAGGCAATTCATTCATCAATTCTTAACAAATACATACACACAAACACACATTTATCAATAAGAAGTACTTAAACATACTGTGTGCTTCCACCTGTTATGGTCAAACACAACATTCTTTGGTGTTGTTATCCATCTCTTCACCTTAGGTTGCCCTGGTTTACGTGTCACCTTTGATGGATAGGCTGAAATAAGATTCAATGAAGGGTTATGTAAGTCTCCGCCATTGGCAAAAAATGAGAATGTATGATATGAAGTTATATACAATCAAATTTGAATTATTTGTTGCAATATTCTTCTGGTAGTTTGCCATCACACAAAATATATGTAATTGCATGTTTATATGAAATCTCACTCACCTGACAAAGGTTACAAGAGCATTCTCCCTTCTCAAGATCAATGTTGTAATCGTGAGATCGGTTGTGGGCCTTATACACGTAGTTGTTGTGCCTTTTTTAGATCATGCACAACAATGCCTGATATTTTCTACCTGATATTATTTCTTTTCTTAAATAATATCATCAACATAAAATGAAGTCTCTCAAGTAGAGGCACTAGGGGATTGTCACGTATGAGGAAAATCCATAAATTGAAGCTCTCTAATATAGTAGATGTTAAACACCCATATATTTTTCATGAAAAGTAAGATGTAGCCTAAAACATTAGTATCACGTCACTGTCAATATAATCATAGATGACTTGATTTTTCTCTCGAATTTTTTTTAAAGAAAATATGTGCATTATTGCCGTGTGACTGCTCATATTGTACTTCACCAAAGTGCACTAAGTTGTGCACCAATTTTTTTAGCAAAGTTATGTCTCAAGTACTTTATGCAATATCCAACATAACAATTATGCCATGTGTGATGGACAACATATAAGGGCTCTGCATGCCTATATAATATAAATATCAATTGTTTTCTTTCTCTAAATTCATCATAATGTATAAGTTCTTGCTTCAAAAACTCTAGAAACTATGTTAATGACTTTTGGATTCATTATCTACAACTACAAACACTCCAAGAAATATCTTATAAGAAAGATAATACTATGCGACGACAATAATATACACATGTATTTTTCTTTTAGGAATGTTTCATCTATCATAAGAACTAGATGACACCCTTTTAAAAAGCCATCGATGCATGAGTGAAATTATAAGAAAATATATTTAAATCAATATTTCCTATAAGTCTCAATGACCCCTAGAGTTTTGCAGTTTATCTTCATCAAATAATCCAAATAGGCATGAAGCATCTTGAAGGGCTCTTTATATATACTAAATAACATATTCTACATGTGTTCTCATCTATGCCACTCTTGTTTGTAACTAATCTCCATACCTTCCATGAGACTGATGTCATTAATTATTTCTCTTAAAGTTATCTTTGAGTTATCATGTAAGTGTTTATGAATAACGCTTGTAATCTACATGATTTTTTTTCACTCAAAGGTTGCCCAATGAACCACCACATTCTTTTATGTACGTCCTCATTTTAAAAATGCTACTCTATGTAGACATAGTCTACAGGCTCTTTCTCGTGCATACAACAATCACTCTATTAATACAGCTCTTCAAAAATTTTGTTTTATAGTTCTACTTGATCGCATTATCATTCAAAATTTCATGACAATGCTTTAGTTCATTAAACATTTGGCCAACAATGTCTTTGTCATTTGAGTATGTTCCTAGCCACTAAAAAGATCTTCGAACATTGAGTTTTTTGTTATGCAACTTGACAATCATTTTAAATGCCCTCACTTAAATGATGTTCAATTACTCTTCATTGTAAACAAGAACTGATTCAACCATATCTTATTAGTAAAAAAAAATCTATTGCCCAATAAATGCTCATATAGCTTATGAAACATACCAGGATTCAACTTTTCAATTGTCAATTGTCATTTGTCATTTGTGCATCATTTTCATCCACCATTAATTGTCTCATATCATGTGTGTCTTGGTCCTCTCTTATAGTTTTAGAGTCACCCTTATTTGACATTGTATAGTCATCATCATTATTTGATTCTCTGTTATCTACATGATCACTGCTACTATTAATTGGTTCGAATACGCAAACTAAATCATAAGTTATCATATTTATCTCTTTATTTGTTTGCATGTATGCATCATTTCTTCATTTTCAAATTTCATGATTAACCGTAAAAATAATACCTACATCTCAAGCATAGATTACATAATCTAACAACTTGTACCTAGTTATGTCATATTTCTTGAAAGGTTGGATGTTATCCATATTATCATAGTGAACGTTAATGGCACTGGTTTGTTGACATAGTTGCACATTCTCTGCATGCTTCCAACATTAATTGTTGGTGCAAGTTATTCATTGCCAGCACATACAACATCTATAACCCTAATTGGTTGGGGAAACTACATGCCCTCAATTGCATGTTACACACATTAATATTGCCAACTATTTGAGAGAGTTGGATGTTCGCCTTAGGATTTCCCTCAATATATATTTCTTGAGATAAATTCATTGCTTCTTGCATGTTACTTATAACTGCTTCTTGTTTAACTTTATCATTTGTAATTGTCATGTGTACAATCACTACCTACATCATTGTCATCCAAAACAAATATCAATTTGTGTTATTGACTTCTTATATCTGAAAATTATTCATACTAGAAGCTTAGATACTCTTCAGCATATCCGGTTTTATGAGACATCAAAATCATAAATTCCTTAAAGCTATTATTTTTGGATACCATTATAGATCTCTAATAAAAATCATTAATGAAGTGGTAGTGTACTTTAACCCTTTTTGAGGTTATCATTAATTGTATACACCAACCACATAATATATCTTGCATCAAATAAAAATAGTATGTAAGAAAAAACCATCCATATAGTCTTCATACATTCAATTAACACAACTCCCTATACCACCCAAAGTTGTTGTCTCACATTGAAAACTAGTCACTTCAACCTTAACATCATTACCCCAATTAAATGCATGTGCACAGTCAACTATAACCCCATTACAACAAAACAAAACAACCAAATATTAAATAAATGATAAACAAATGAACATAAATCATCCACTATAAGACCCATGAAATTTTCTGAGGAATTTACTATTTGCTTTGAGTTGATATGTATGCTTTTGTGTGTTTATGATATTATAACACATAATTTGATGAAAATTGACTATGCTTTGTGTTTTAGCTTTGTGCACACGACCCGAAAATCGCATAAATACACTGTGTAAGTAAGAAGAGCCGAATTCTGGATGAATTGACCCTTGAAAATTTAAGGGTAAGTCCATATTATATTTGTATAGCTTGTCCTCGAATTTGGGACCTATACGACGAAAAAACTCTGTCAGTGCATGTGAATTATGAGTTTTGCTTAAAGATAGTACGCGAGTCGTAACAAGCCTATTTCTTGCAAATGAAAGAGAATTTTCTTAAAAAGCATTTAGCATTTCATGTTAATTGAGGTGTTGAAAAGAATTAAATGATTTATTGAAGTCAATTTAATATTTAAACGCATAAAATAAGCATTGTTTTGAATCTAGAACTATTATCGATTTTGGATTTGGATCCGGATCGGCTAGAGGGCCAAAACCTAAGTGGCGCCCCCTTTAGTGGATGTTTTTGTCCTTGGTTGACCAGCTGGTCAAGGGTAGACCAGCTGGATGGCATTGTTGCAAGGTTTTGCATGTCTTGGAAAGGATGGACCACTATTGGCCACACTTGATTCAAGACCTCATGATGAGGCTTGAAGCTCATCATGAGGGGTGACTTTTTATAAAAAGGAGCATGGGGCTGGTGCCCCATGGCTTTTTAGTAATATTTTTGAACCTTTTAAAATGCCAAAATTTGGTTGGATGGGTTGGGCAGCACCTAAGGCACCTCTTTGTAAATTTTAGAAACTTTAAAGGCATTTTTTCAATGGCGTTTTTGAAAGAAAAGTTAGAAATTTCAAAAGGGGAACATCCATTGGACATGGAGGAGCGTGTTTCACCCCAGCCCTCCATCCAAGCTGGGTTAATCCCAGCCGTTCATTCTTTTAAACCCTAGATATTTAAACTTCTAATGAAGGAGAGAGAAGACACTCTTGAGGGGCGATTTTTCTTGGAGCCCTCTCTTTTCTTGCTCTCCCCTCTCTTATCTCTTTCTCTCCACCGTGAGCAGCACCTCTTCCACGTTTGTGAAAGCCTCGATGGTGAGTTTCCATTTCAGCTACTTGCTGTGGATTTTGATTAAGCAAATGCATCTGTGTCCTTGTATTTTTTTGTGAGTTGCTAATACATATTTTTATTTCGGATTTGTGGATTTTAACGGGTACTTTTGCATGTATTGTGGGTATGGATTTTATTGAGCATGAGTGCATACATTTCATTGTACAATGTGAGTTATCCTTTCACATATCCAAATGTGGGTTTTCGGTTGAGCATGCCTTCACGAGTTGGGTTTCTTCCTTATGCAATATGGTAGTTGGAAGTTTAAGAATACTTCAGTTTTCTTTTCATTTTTGGCAATTTTTATTAAGCATGTCTGCATTTTTGTTAATGCATTATAGTAGCAATGCTACGAGAGCATTTTAGACACTCATGGTGTCTCATGCATCCTCCATTTTGGTGTCCTGTTGTCATGGCAACCACGGTTCTGCCCTGTTATGGCAGTGAAACTGTGCTGCCAAGGCACGGTTCGTTGGCTAGGAAGCCTTGGACCAACCCCTTCGTCCAGTAGTCATACCCAGCTGGGTCGACCCTCTTGGGTCTGGGCGATGCTAGCCTGGGTTGGTTGGGCTGAGACCCTTTCTCCTCTTCAGCTCCTTATTTTCCTGTTAGGCGTCCAGAAATTTCTGGACACATTTTTGTGCATGGGTGACCCCCAGGCCGACCACAAACGGGTCAGCCTGGGCGCCTTTTCTTTTCCCTGTTTAGCTGGTGGAACCCATGAGCCGAGCCCCATTTCGGTGGCTATGGGTTCTGGATTTTAGCCCTAGGCCTGACATGGTTTGGACCAGATATGGTCCAAACCTGTCAAAGACCATCCCACGCTTGTTCAGTTGGGCGACTTCCCCTTCACACTTTCGGTTTGGGTTCCCCCCCCCCTAACCTGACATGGTCTTGACCGAATATGGTCCAGACCTATCAAGTTTGGTTCCTAGTTGTTCGGGTGGGGCGTTGAGCCTTTGTGCCTCCTGTTTTGGGTTCGGTTTTGTTGCAGCCAAGCCGTGGTTGGGCGTCAGCCCCTCTCGCCCTCCAGCTGGGCTCTCGAACCTATTCTAACCGTTGCAGCAGATGGGCTGCAACCAGGTGCAGGCTGGTAGGTCTGCGCCTCTTTGTGTGTTGATAACCAAGCCACGTGGGGTCTGGACGCATGGTCCAGACCTTGTCACGTCTGAGTGCAGTCATTTGTGGGTCTAGACCAATTGGTCCAGACATGGGTTTTCGCGATTGCCCGCAACCCGCGCGGTGTAGTCTTCCTTTGACCAAACTCTTTTGGTCCCGGTGGCGCAGCACCAGCAGCAAGCAACTTCTTGTCACCTTGTCGTGGGTGCTGCCATAGTTTGGCAGCACAGCCCAAACCGGGCCTGCTATGTGCGCATGGTGCCCATGGCATCGATGTGGCTGGTAAGGTTACCGGCCTATTTTGGGGACAACACCAACCCAACTGTTGGACATCCCTCCTTTTCGCCACCTTTTGCTTCGTTAACACGCTTTGGACCGCAGCCTTAGGGGTTGCATGAGTGCCTACGACACATGTTCCAAATAACCCGACAAATTAATAATTTTGGACTTATTATGACGTAGACGAAAACCCCGCAACGGTCCAAAACAAATATAGTAATTGCATACGTAGTTATGTAGGCTCAATGAAATAATAAACTCATCGATGTGATGTTGTTTAGACTTGCCCCTTGGTATGTATGCCCGCTTTTGTAATAGAACGCAAATTTCGTGCTAATGACACCCTATTGAATGCTTTTAAGTAAAATAAGGTTTTAGCGGAGTTAAGAAACCTATGGCGTACATCAAAAGAAATAAATGAATATGGCACTTCCCTCATATTACAAGACACGGCATAAATTATATATATTTATTAAACAGTATTAACATTTAGTCGTGGCGTGGCTTTTTGATTGTGTTTGAATGGCATGTACATGGCCACACACACTTTGGCACGTAAGCTAGCACACAAAATGAATGTACTCACATGCTCTTGTTCGTGATACTTGAATGTACGAATCACGTTGGCAATCGAATGTTTTTCCCTAAGTGTGAAGGGACTCGAGGCACTTGGCATGGAATTACAGTCTTTTGATACTTATGCAACTCTTTGGCGAGTTTTGGTGTGGGTGATGGCCCCACCTTGCGAGATGCAGCTCGCTTATGTAAAGATACAAGTTTATATGCTTTTGCTCGCCTCTTGATTGGTTTCTAGAGTTGCCCTTCTGTGGCGCCTTTATGGGTAAGACAGAACCTGAAGCTGCAGAATCTTGGATACGTGAGATATAGCGTATTTTTCGTGTTTTGGATGTCCCAGAGGAACAGAAGGTGAATTTTGGTACTTATTGTTTGAAAGACCACGCTGAGAAGTGGTGGGACATTGTCTCTTCGGTTAGATTCAGAGACATGAATGTTACGTGGGATGAATTCGTTGAAGTTTTTAACTCTGCATATTTTCCTAAGCATGAACGTAGTAAGAAGATGCAAGAATTTCTAGATTTGCAACAAGGAACGATGACCTTGTCTGATTATATTACGAAGTTTTATTGTTTGGAACGATATTGTCCGAACGTTTACGTTGCGGAGAATGATCGAGCAATGGAGTTCGCTCGTGGTTTGAGGCCTACTCTGAGAACTAAAGTATTCACTAACTGGCCGAAGTCACTCGAAGAAGCTATTAAGGTAGCTACTTTGTTTGATGAAGACCAGGCCGAGCAGCAAACTCAAGTTTTTGCGCTTGTGACCGAGAAGAATCCTAGAAGGGTGGAACCCTCGCCACGTACTAGAGAGCGGAAGCATCATAAAGTATCTCAGAACCGCCAGCAAAGACGATCCCAGCGATCGGAAGTCCAGCGGAAGTGTCGACGATGCGACGAAGATCACGCTTTTGGAGCTTGTCCTCGTTACGATGGCAAGTGTTTCAAGTGTGGACAACCAAAGCATATTGCCAATCTGTCCTAAGAAGTCTATGAAAGACTTAGTTGTGACTGATTAGATGTTGTCAGACGAGATCTAACTATTTTGTTGTTGCTTGTTGTTTTGTGATTTCGTGGACAAAATCCTTTTTAAGAAGAGTAGGATGTAAGACCCGCGAAATTTTCTGAGGAATTTACTGTTTGCTTTGAGTTGATATGTATGCTCTTGTGTGTTTATGAGATTATAACATGTAATTTGATGAAAATTGACTATGCTTTGTGTTTTAGCTTTGTGCACGCGACACGAAAATTGCATAAATACACTGTGTAAGTAAGAAGAGCCTAATTCTGAACGAATTGACCCTTGAAAATTTAAGGGTAAGTCCATATTATATTTGTATAGCTTGTCCTCAAATTTGGGACCTATACGACCAAAAAACCCTGTCAGCGTATGTGAATTACGAGTTTTGCTTAAAGATAGTATGCGAGTCGCAACAAGCCTATTTCTTGCAAACGAAAGAGAATTTTCTTAAGAAGCATTTAGCATTCCATGTTAATTGAGGTATTGAAAAGAACTAAACGATTTATTGAAGTCAATTTAATATTTAAACACATAAAATAAGCATTGTTTTGAATCTAGCACTATTGTCGATTTTGGATTTGGATCCGGATCGGCTAGAGGGCCCAAACCTAAGTGGCACCCCCTTTAGTGGACGTTTTTGTCCTTGGTTGACCATCTGGTCAAGGGTAGACCAGCTGGATGGCATTGTTGCAAGGTTTTGCATGTCTTGGAAAGGATGGGCCACTATTGGCCACACTTGATTCAAGACCTCATGATGAGGCTTGAAGCTCATCATGAGGGGCGACTTTTTATAAAAAAGAGCATGGGGCTGGCGCCCCATGGCTTTTTAGTAATATTTTTGAACCTTTTAAAATGCCAAAATTCGGTTGGATGAGTTGGGCGGCACCTAAGGCCTCTTTGTAAATTTTAGAAACTTTAAAGGCATTTTTTCAATGGCGTTTTTGAAAGAAAAGTTAGAAATTTCAAAAGGGGAACATGCATTGGACATGGAGGGGCGTGTTTCACCCCAGCCCTCCATCCAAGCTGGGTTAATCCCAACCGTTCATTCTTTTAAACCCTAGATATTTAAACTTCTAATGAAGGAGAGAGAAGACACTCTTGAGGAACGATTTTTCTTGGAGCCCTCTCTTCTCTTGCTCTCCCCTCTCCCCTCTCTTATCTCTTTCTCTCCACCGTGAGCAGCACCTCTTCCACGTTTGTGAAAGCCTCGATGGTGAGTTTCCATTTCAGCTACTTGCTGTGGATTTTGATTGAGCAAATGCATCTGTGTCCTTGTATTTTTTTGTGAGCTGCTAATACATATTTTTATTTCGGATTTGTGGATTTTAACGGGTACTTTTGCATGTATTGTGGGTATGGATTTTATTGAGCATGAGTGCATACATTTCATTGTACAATGTGAGTTATCCTTTCACATATCCAAATGTGGGTTTTCGGTTGAGCATGCCTTCACGAGTTGGGTTTCTTCCTTATGCAATATGGTAGTTGGTAGTTTAAGAATACTTCAGTTTCCTTTTCATTTTTGGCGATTTCTATTAAGCATGTCTGCATTTTTGTTAATGCATTATAGTAGCAATGCTACAAGAGCATTTTAGACACTCATGGCGTCTCATGCATCCTTCATTTTGGTGGCCTGTTGTCATGGCAGACACGGTTCTGCCCTGTTATGGCGGTGAAACCGTGCTGCCAAGGCATGGTTCGTTGGCTAGGAAGCCTTGGACTGACCCCTTTGTCCAACAGCCGTACCCAGCTGCGTCGACCCTCTTGGGTTCGAGCGATGCTGGCCTGGGTTGGTCGGGCTGAGCCCCTTTCTCCTCTTCAACTCCTTATTTTCTTGTTAGGCGTCCAAAAATTTTTGGACGCATTTTTGTGCATGGGTGACCCCCAGGCCGACCACAAACGGGTCATCCTGGGCGCCTTTTCTTTTTCTTGTTTAGCTAGTGGAACCCATGAGCCGAGCCCCATTTCGGTGGCTATGGGTTCTGGATTTTAGTTTTAGGCCTGACATGGTCTGGACCGGATATGGTCCAGACCTGTCAAAGGACGTCCCACGCTTGTTCAATTGGGCGACTTCCCCTTCACACTTTCGGTTTGGGTCCCCTCCCCCCCCCCCCCCCCTCCCCCAACCTGACATGGTCTGGACCGAATGTGGTCCAGACCTGTCAAGTTTGGTTCCTAGCTGTTTGCCTGGGGCGTTGAGCCTTCGTGCCTCCTGTTTTGGGTTTGGTTTTGCTGCAGCCAAGCCGTGGTTGGTTGTCAACCCCTCTCGCTGGGCTCTCGAACCTGCTGCAACCGTTGCAGCAGATGGGCTGCAACCGAGTGCAAGCTGGTAGGTCTGCGCCCCTTCGTGTGTTGATAGCCGAGCCACGTGGGGTCTGGACGCATGGTCCAGACCTTGTCACGTCTGTGTGCAGTCATTTGTGGGTCTGGACCAATTGGTCCAGACATGGGTTTTCGCGATTGTCCGCAACCCGTGCGGTGTAGTCTTCCTTTGACCAACTCTTTTGGTCCCAGTGGCGTAGCACCAGCAACAAGTAACTTGTTGTCACCTCATCGTGGGTGCTTCCATAGTTTGGCAGCACAGCCCAAACCGGGCCTGCTATGTGCGCATGGTGCCCATGGCACCGATGTGGCTGGTAAGGTTACCGGCCTATTTTGGGGACAACTCCAACCTAGCTGTTGGACATCCCTCCTTTTCGCCACCTTTTGCTTCGTTAACACGCTTTGGACTGCAGCCTTAGGGGTTGCATGAGTGCCTACGACACATGTTCCAAATAACCCGACAAATTAATAATTTTGGACTTATTATGACGTAGACGAAAACCCCGCAACGGTCCAAAACAAATATAGTAATTGCATACGTAGTTATGTAGGCGCAATGAAATAATAAACTCATCGATGTGATGTTGTATAGACTTGCCCCTTGGTACGTATGCCCACTTTTGTAATAGAACGCAAATTTCGTGCTAATGACACCCTATCGAATGCTTTTATGTAAAATAAGGTTTTAGCGGAGTTAAGAAACCTATGGCGTACGTCAAAAGAAATAAATGAATATGGCACTTCCCTCGTATTACAAGGCACGACATAAATTATATATATTTATTAAACAGTATTAACATTTAGTCGTGGTGTGGCTTTTTGATGGTGTTTGAACGACATGTACATGGCCACACATACTTTGGCACGTAAGCTAGCACACGAAATGAATGTACTCACATGCTCTTGTTCGTGATACTTGAATGTACGAATCACATTGGCAATCAAATGTTTTTCCCTAAGTGTGAAGGGACTCAAGTCACTTGGCATGGAATTACAGTCTTTTGAGACTTATGCAACTCTTTGGCGAGTTTTGGTGTGGGTGATGGCCCCACCTCGCGAGATGCAGCTCGCTTATGTAAAGATACAAGTTTATATGCTTTTGCTCGCCTCTTGATTGGTTTCTAGAGCTTCCCTTCAGTGGCTAAATGTTTCTAATTGTCTCATCGTAGGGCTCAATGTTTTGTATTAATTACATTGTTAGTTCAGGCACTTGTGGCACGATGCACATGTATGTTTACTTGCAATTATGCACAATTCACGGTGACTTAGCTGTTCTGCATCACATGCTCTCTTGTGTTATTGCATTAGTTTGATTATGTTCCTTGATGCATACCATGCTATAAATGTTATTTTCTCAGGATTTGCCTAACTACGTTCCAAAAGCATGTTAATGATCGTAGTTGTCATTTATTGCTCCATGTGTAGTTTCATCACTGCTTGCTCATGCTGTAATTGCTCAGTTATTGTAATTAAGCATGCTTTGTGTTGCATGAATAGCTTTGCTTCATTTTCCACACACTGGTACATTGTGATTGGTTTGTCTCACCAGCTCGAAAGAGTACTGACCCCGTTTTATGGGGATACAGGTGTTTGTTTTGGCGTACGATGGAGCTCGATGTGCAGCAGCGAACATGAACCCACACTTCTGAACCATCAAGGATCTTGGCAGTTGTTGTTTTGTAAAAGAGAAATTGTTGTATTATTTGTAAAATGGTTCAAATAAAAGTTGTTTCACTTCACTGTTGTTTCACTCCTGCGACCCGCCTCGGAGTTCGCCGGTTGTTTCCGTTTTGTTACTTCCGCACTTGCACATTTGTTTTAAAAAAAAAATAAAATTTCCCAAAAATCCAAAGGATTTTAAAGGATTTTCAAGTTGGAAATTCTTGGGACCTCGCATCCACGCTAATAACCAAATACAATTACTACAAGGATAACAATATGTATATATATACATATATAACCCTAAATATACAATCTATTATCATATATTAAATAAAAGATAAACAAACAAATATAAATGATCAATGACAATGATCAAACACAAATACTACAACGTTAACAAATATATATCTAAAAAAAATCTTAAGATTATAAAAATATATGAAACTCATTTTTCTTTTCATCTAAAGTTTTTAGAGACTAGAAGACAGAGAAGTTGAATAAAAAATAGTCACAACCTCGTCATAATGTTGAAAGATGAAATGCACAAGAATCATCGCAAGGAGAGAGAGTTAAGGTTCTAAAAGAAAACATGCGAAGTAAGGAAAAAGGGTTAGAGTTCAAAAGAAAAAAGGGTTAAGGTTCTAACAAGAAAAAAACAACTTAAGACTTTATATATGAATCAGAAAACATGTGAAGTAAGAAGGTTCACAACATATGTTTGTGAAAGCTAGGACACACAGTTGCTGATGTAGGCATAGACTTTATGCAAGTTTTTAGTTAAAAAAGGTTCACATGGTATCTACGCAACGGTTATGGCGTTCACAAATGTGTGATGTAAACACGCAATCAGTCAGTAAACATGCAAACGTAAAGGTATTTACAACAAATATTTGTCAATGTTATACAATCAGACATACATCTTGACTTTGAGTTAGTTTTTAGTTACAGGAGGTTCACATGACGTTGTGTGAATGTCGGGACAACTGCAAATGTATGCAACAATCATATTAAGCTAGAACTTTTAAATTCTAAAAGGTTTGTATAAGACTTGTGAGCTTCAAAAGATGTCACATTTGATATTCAAATCTCCTTTGTTGGGCTTCAACAAGCCACATTCACAAATTCTTTTATGCTAATTTCATCATGTCAACGAAATATTTATACGAATCTTCTTGTTATTGAGATGTTGTGAGCTTCGGGCGATGTACCTATCTATCATACAAATATTAACAGGTTCACTTGTGTGAAAGGTAAAAATATCTTATGAAAGTCAGGAATCAAAATTTTGTGCATGGGGAAAATTTTAGCAAATTGTGAGGCATTTCTGAGATCACATCTTTTTACAAGGGCAATACGATTATTTTTTGATATTCATACCATGCCACTTGTGAAAGTGGGCATCATCTTTTCTAATAAGTCTTCACTCTTTACGTGTGACAATATGCAATTAGGGCTAGATTTTGAATCTATACTCAAAATGAATTGTATCTACTCAAGGACATATATCACTTGCATTTTCATATGGTTGTTGGACGTAGGAATGTCAATGTTTGCGTTTGGATTCAATGTCTCACTAAATCTGATTTTTTTTTTTAAATTTGATTTCTAATAGAGTAGATAACATCCAATTCATAATCAAAATTGGATTTAGTATCAAGTTTTACATCCAAAGTTATATATAGACCCAAAGTCGATGGATACTTGGATATGAGTATGATTGAAATTATATTTCATTTAGTTGTTTTAGATTGTGGGAAATGTAACTATATATGAGGGTGCTTTTCATCTTGTAGGGATAACTCGAGAATGCCAACAGGTTGACAGAAGGTCAGGAATTCAAAACCCATGAAGGTATGACCTCTTGAGGGGTATCGAAGGTGCATGTAGTCCCTAATAGGCAAGGGAAGGGGACTTCGGGGTCGTACACCAATGAACTTGATGAGCAAAGCAGTTCTTCTCCTGTTCTTCGAGAAAAACATGATTGGGGAATGGATACGTCCCAACAGAATTTAACTTGTTTGCACCCATCGTTAGATCTATTTTTTTCATATTTTGTTGAGAAAAAATGTGTCAGTGCCAAAGACAATGTCACCATCCCAACAACGCAAAAATTCAGGGCTAGGACCCTCACCCCGGGGCCTAAGGAGTCGAACTTGAACTACCCATCTGACAACCCAAGGCCGCTCCAACAGGTTGACAGAAGGTCATGAATTCAAAACCCATGAAGGCATGACCTCTTGAGGGGTATCAAAGGTGCGTGTAGTCCCTAATAGGCAAGGAAAGGGGACTTCGGGGTCGCACACCAATGAACTTGATGAGCAAAGTAGTTCTTCGAGGAAAACATGATTGAGGAATGGATACATCCCAACAAAATTTAACTTGTTTGCACCTATCGTTAGATCGACTTTTTTCATATTTTGCTGGGAAAAACTGCGTCAGTACCAGTGACAATGTCGCCATCCCAACAATGCAAAAATCCAGAGCTAGGACCCTCACTCTGAGGTCTAAGGAGTCGAACCTGAACTACTCATTTGATAACCCAAGGCCGCTCCAACAGGTTGACAGAAGGTCTTGAATTCAAAACCCATGAAGTCATGACCTCTTGAAGGGTATCGAAGGTGCGTGTAGTCCCTAATAGGCAAGGAAAGGGGACTTCGGGGTCGTACACCAATGAACTTGATGATCAAAGTAGTTCTTCTCTTGTTCTTCGAGGAAAACATGATCGAGGAATGTATACGTCCCAACAGAATTTAACTTGTTTGCACCCACCGTTAGATCTATTTTTTTCATATTTTGTTAGGGAAAACTGCGTCAATACCGGAGACAATGTCACCATCCCAACAACGCAAAAATCCAGGGCTAGGACCCTCACTCCGGGGCCTAAGGAGTCGAACCCGAACTACTCATCTGACAACCCAAGGCCGCTCCAACTATGCTAACCCATTTGGGGCCATTAGATCCAAGTTTGCATGGGTCTAATTCTGGATCTAGTAAGATTTGAAACAGTTTGTTGTCGATCACATGTGATAAGCGGGGTTAAGGGATTATCATGTATGAGAAAAATCTACAAATTGAAGCTCTTTGCTATATTAGATGTTAAACACCAATATATTTTTTCTTAAAAGCAAGATGTAACCTAAAACATTGGTATCAACAAAGTGTCTTTATAGATGAAATGCATTTTTTCATCACATTATGATTTTTCAGATAAGTGTCTTTATCCATACTATTCCACATGTTAAGGCATGAGTTCACTAGGGCTACAATATCTCTTGGAAGATGTCTCATACCAATTGCAATTCCCCTCCCCACATCTCATTTGCATGAAACAATATTGTATTCACACGATTGTGTCCTACTCTCTAGGAGAAACCACACTTTTTCACATTTTCTTTGGTGATCAAGTTGTATGTATGTGAGTTGCATGGTTTGTTTAATTAAAATCATGTATTGGATCAACCTGTTTGTACTCGGGGGCGGCTGTTGTTTTGGTAGGGATCCGCCTAACTCAGCTTGCGTTTCAAAAAAAAAAAATTAAACAATTTGGGCTCCACAGATCCATATCCATACATTTTCCAGACTCAGACCCAGCAAGTGTTCAGTCTAAGACGTCGCTTCTCCTACCAAGTAACAAACCAGCAAAAATGTTGGCGCCTCTTTTCTCCTTTTGATCTCTTTTTCCTTTTGTTTTGAGATCAATTGCTCTTCTTTGTTCTTGGTGCTTTGATAGTTTGGTGGTGATGAAGCTCATTTTACGGCACCCCATCTGCAGAAATGTGAAAAAACCCACCATCATTTTTGCATTTTGGAGATGTTTGCAGCTACCATTTTCGACCAACACCATCCATGAAAACAACCCATCATCATCATCTTCTCTTAAGAACCCATCTTCAGAAATGGTCGATTACCTCATGAATTCATGTGGGTTGCCTTCAGAAGAGGCTACAGACATATGCAGGAAGCTAGGAAAATCGGCCAGCCTTCAGAAGGCAGAGAGGGTGATCGGTTTCTTGAAAGAAAGCGGTTTTGCGGACACCCACATCAAGAAAACCATCACCTGCACCCCTAAACTGCTATCTGCCAGGTTGGAGAAGACGCTGATGCCCAAGGTGAGGGCCTTTGAGGATTCGGGTCTCTCTGGCCCTCGCCTTGCGCACGTCATCGCTTCCAATCCGAGCATTCTCACCATGAGCCTCAAGAAGAAGATTATGCCCATCATCGGTTTCCTTACGACCTCTCTTAGCGACGACGAGGACATGGTCAGGGCGATCAAGCGCTTCTGCTCGAGGTTCTTCAACAGCAACGACGTTGAGAACAGAATGGCCATGAACCTTTCGACTCTGCGGAGTCTTGGGGTTCCAGATCGCTCCATGTCGAGGCTGCTAGTAATGAGGCCCACTCTGTTTGCTCTGAAGCTGGGCTCGCTCGTGAAGATGGCGGAGAAGGCCCGTGAATTAGGGTTCGATCACAGTTCCAGTATGTTCCCTCGCGCGCTTATCGCCGTTTCCTCAATGAACGAGTCCGTCTGGGATGCCAAACTCAAGCTCTTGAAGAGCTTCGGATGGAATCAAGAGATCATAATGTTGGCAATCCAAAAGGAGCCGTATTTCCTGAAACTGTCTCTGAGCAATTTGCAGAAGAAATTGGAGTTTTTCATCGGCAGACTCGAATACAAGCCTTCGGAGCTAGCAGCGGCTCCGACTCTCTTAATGTTCAGCATGGAAAAGAGAGTTATTCCTAGGCTCACTGTTATCAAGATGCTGGGTCCTGAGAAACTTCCTAAGAGGAAACGAAGTCCGCTTACGATTTTTCAGATGAATGAGAAGCTGTTTTACAAAGTGTACGTGCTTAAGCATAAGGACCAATGTCCAGACATGTTTCAAGCTTATATAAGCAGCAACAAGACCACTAGTGATACAGAATTTACATTGCTAACGTGATTAAGTGACGAAAGAGACCCCCCCCCCCCCTTGTTTGGTGTTGCTCTATTTGCATTGTTGTTTGTTCCAGCGTTCTCCATCTTTACGCCAGATGAAGTTTGTTATTGTATTTTTGGTATATTCAAATTCTTGAAATTTGTTATCAGGGATTCAGGATCCAAGCTAGGGGCTAGTTAGTCATGGACCAGATGAAAATAGTTGTTTCGACCAACGGAAAACTGGGCATCTGTGACCAGTCTGCACTGTTTAAGAGAAGTACTGCTCTGGTTAGTAGAAGCTAAAGTTTGATTTGATTTCTATCTTCTCTCATACTGGCGTTTACATCAAATTCATCAAGTTGTACAAACATGGAGTTCGGATCTTCTGGTAGAAGGAATTCTGTTATTTTGGTAATCTTTCCAAACTCTATCAGCTGTTTATTTTTGACATGATTGTTTCACTATTAAACCACAGTGATTTGTCCATGATATTTATGATTCATCACTAATTGGTTTCGCATGATGTTTCTAATATAACTTTTTGGTTTCTGTAGTGCAAGAAAGTTCTTATCGCCTGTTTTCTTTGTTTTTCTTTGATGAGTGGGGATGGTAATGGTCCTTATGATCTGTGATACTGTGGGTTTTCGTAGTACAACCCATCCCATAATATGAAACCTGTGTCCAACTTTAGATGATGAATTTAGCATAAATTTCGGGATGTGTTAAAAGGAAGGGTAGCAATTAAGAGAACTTGCAATGGAGAAATAGTATTGGCCCGAAGTTGTCCTTTTGAATTTTAGGTAATTTTTGAACCTTGAGAATATTATCAATCAAACTGACTCAATCAAGGGGATTTCCTGGTTCCAAACCCTAAAAGAATTGCATTTTTTTTTGCAATGTCAACAGTGGCAGCTCTTTCTTTTTTTATTTTTCCTGATCATCTGGTTATCTGACAGGTATTCCCCATTCTGCTCAATACCATTTCTTGCTTGAGGAATTTGTTGTCAAATTCGATTTTGAAATGTTAATCTGCACCCACTTTTTCTTAATCAGCTACAAAATTTGGTTCTCTATTTACTACAAATTCCGTAAGTTGATCCATCTTCTGGTTAATGTCTTGTTTATATTTATAGCATAAGGATGCCTCCATATTGACTTGAGCTGTATCGGCATCCACAGATTATCACTGAATTGCAGACTCTGTTTTTTCTTCAAGATTTGAAATCATCAAAATCAATGGCATACATGAGTGCAAAACATTATCACAACAAAGCAGAGGTCATTGACTTGTTAAGGGTGGTTTCTCAAAAAACATTATAGCAACCCACACCTAGAAGGCTAGAACCAACGTACTGTGGTCTCTATAGTCTATACATCAAAAGATCCTACCCGAGCATATAAGGATTGTTGAGAAACTTTGTTTTGATGTCACATAATATGATACACTGTCTCATTTGATTTTATATGATATGATAATATGTCCTCTTGAAAAATGTTATATTATGACTGAATATGTTTTGCCATAAATCTAACGAGTATTTGATGCAAGGATATCTCACCCAATAAGGATGGAGACTTCCTGTTCAAGTACAAATATGGTGCAATCATACTCCTTGAAGAAAAAGCTTGATGAGCCATGCATTCCTAAAGTTCAAATGAAGAGATCGACTACCTCAAGATGAAGACTTCTTTCTTCTTTAGAGTCATATGTAACAGAACCTTCAGGAACTTGCATATTGCATATTACATACTCATTCATAAACACTATATCATAAAAGTATACGATAGTTTCAAAAAGCTCCTTTTTTGAAAACCAATAATTGTACCTTCTTACAACCTTTTATGAAAAAGATATTTTGTCATGTAATAATTGTACCTTACACTATATACAAGACAACATGAAAAAAGGAATGTAGAAAAAAGACAAAAACATAAAATCGGCTACATGGAGAAAACAAATATAATATGTTTTTGAAAAGACTCTAGTTATCTTCTTTAAAGAAATATTTCTAATATAAGAAGAAGACAAAAACATAAATCGGCTACACAAAAGAAAAACAAATAAAATATGTTTTGAAAGGACTCTAGTTACCTTTTTACAAAACCATAGAATGTCGACTTACTTGAAGTCATCATTCTCTTTACAAAGCATTAAATACCTCCTGTAACAAATCCTTGTTAATATCCTTCTCAAAGAATGTCGACCTTCTTTTGGTCCTCATTCTCTCTGGAGACTTTGAAAAACACAACATAAAGAAAACACTTGACATGACTATGTACAAATAAATATCTCAAAGCACTCATTGTACTTACACTCATTTAAAACAAAGAAGTACTAATGTACCTCAAATCATTAATTAGAATAAAGACAAAACTACAACCCAACGTTCAATGTACTATTGTAAGAAATAGACTTTTTACATAAAATATGTATTACCTAAAATATTACAACGACTAGTGTACCCTCTATTCTTCTTTTATGGAAAAAGGCATTCTCGAATTTCTCTAAAAGATATTTTTGAAATGACATAACATTTCACATTTCAAAAAGTTACAATTCCAAAAATGTAACGACTACTTTTTAAAAGCTATATAAACACATTCAAATAAACTATTCAAACAATGGAATGGAATAGACGTGTGAGCTTACAACGAGAAAAATTCCTATTCGATATTTGAAAAGAGAGCCTTGAAAAAGAAAAGAAAGAAAAGAGAAAAAGTCAAGTCCAGCTCTTTGACAAAGAGTATCCTCTGAGTGACAAACAGAACATTCTGAGAATCCTTCATTCGTGCATTCATATCATTCTGAAGGTTCTATAGAAAGTATTGTAACTCTATTATTCACTGTATTCCTTCTTTGTTGAAAGAAGTAAACCTCTGTGAAAGAGGGTGTTGCCCTTCTCTGTTGAGAGAAGAAGACCTCTGTGGAAGAGGGTGTGCCCCTTCTCTGTTGAGAGAAGAAGACCTCTGAGGAAGAGGGTGTTGTACTATTTATCCGGTGACTCGGATGTTATAGTGGAAAGCTCAAGTGGTTTGCTTGGGGACTGGATGTAGGTCTGGATACTGACCGAACCAGTATAAATTCTGTGTTTTATGTGTTGTGCCTTATTGCTTAATTATTTTATTTTATCGATCTTTATCATATTTCACTATTCACCCCCCCTTTAGTGGAATTTCAAGGATCTCTAGGCACCTATGTCATATAGGTGCGGGTGCGGATGCAGCGATGCGGCACTTTAAAAAAACTTGGGTGCAAGGGTGCAAGGGTGCAGGGGTGCAGGGAGGGTAAATTTGTATATATATAATTTTTAACAGTTTTAAGTCAACACTAATGAAATAAAAACAATTATCATATCATCAATTCATCATGCATAAATTCATGCAATAAATCAAATTAGTAATCTATAATTGCTATTCCTCATCAATAAAAAATAACACCACACTGGTGCAGAGGTGCATATATATAAATATATGAATGTATGTATACGTGTATGTGTGTGCATTTATATATATATATATATAATATAAATAAAACTGGAATTCGTTAGGGTTAATTGAATCTACTTTTGGATAGAAATGAACCTCAGTGTGGTTGACTTCACCTGACACAAAGGAAGCCTTGTCCAAGTGTTGCACCCGCATGGGTGTGGGTGCGACGCAGGTGTGGTGCCCTATTAGAAGAGTCCGTGTTGCATAGCTAGGCACTTAGCTATATTGGAAAATGTTATGAAAATTATATCATATAATAAGATACAATATGACTGATCTTTTGTACGAGGGCACGGTGAAATATGCCATAAAAAATTGTACATGATGGTTTATCATATCATTATTGTCAATGCAGGCTACATCGTATTGTATTGTACAATAGATGCACTGTACAAGTCTACATCTCATTGGAACTTAAAGTTTTCTTGCGAGTTCTCATTTTTTGTCTAGTTCATACTTTTTAATTTAAAAGGAGTTGTTGTGATCCCATTTCCTGACCCAAAACCATAGACTCTTTTCTGTCTTGTTCTGGGTTTTTTCATTACCTCAAAAGTTGGGAGATTTTGATATTTTTTTCCTAATGGACCTAATCTGATCTTCAGGAGGCTATCTTTGCAAGCGAACTTCAAGGGTGTATCCTGATTGTGTTGGATCCATCCTCATTTGGGTGCCCACACCTCATTTTGAGTCTTGTGTAGAGATTCAATGTGTAGTTTGACTTATGGGAGTTTATTTTTGTCCATGTTTTAAATTATAAATGTATTAGTCTTGAGTCCTCTATGCTTGTAGAGAGACATGGTGAGAAATATGAGAGTACAAGGTTTCTCAACATTGTCAGAGAGAAAGAGACCTAGGACTTCTACCACCAAGAGAGCACAAGGGGGGATTCTTTTAAGCAAGAGTGTGTATCCTCAAGCTTGAGAGCTTGAGAAGAAAGCATTGTAACCCGATTTTATTAGTGGATTTATTGCAATGACCCCATGGTTTTCCTCTTTTCTTTTGGAGAGGATTTTCTATGTAAATCAATGTGTCTTCCCTTTGGTTTGAATTCTTTGTGCTTTCATATTCCTATTACATTGATTGCGCTATATGTTTGTTTTGGTGGAAGTAGTTGCATACTATTTGGTGTAGTTTGGGTTTATTTGATTATGCCTGCCAAGTGTTTGTTGAACTTTCTATGAGATTCACATAGAGGGGAAGTGCTTCCACTTGTTTCCGTTTCTGATACTCTTGGTTTCTCCTGAACAGATCAAACCTTTGAGGCTGTATTAATAATTGCAAGGGTCTAGTCTATAAATTTAAGGGCGAAAAGGTGAAAACCGATCCTATTTTACAATAAAATTATATGGATTTTTCCTTCATCCAACCATTGGAAATCTTGGTTCATGCATGATGGGACTAGATCCTGCAAATTTAATGGAGAAACATGTCATAACCATAAAGTAAGAGGCTAAATCTAAACTGAAAAATTTGCAACTGAGATTTATTATTTTGTTATAAGTTTCAAAGTTCTCTGAATTTGATCTTTTAGGTTTCCTTTCTCTTAAATTTGATTATGAAACCTGCAAAACTATGAAGAAAGGCCTAGTTCCTTTTCAATACTGTATATATCAGTACAAAATATATTGATGGTAGGTGGAGCAAATGCAAAAGCTTCAAAGAAGATTTGACATGGTGATTGTTCAGGTTGACCCCAATGCCATCATCAAGTGTATTTTCTGTGACACTGTCATCCAAGGTAGACTATATTGTTAAAATACATTGTATATAATATATCTGATATACATATATTTATACAATATATGTATATCAGGGGTATTTTGGTCTTTTTCTATCTTGTAATAAATACAGTCCAATAGGTACCGTATTGTCTTTTTTATTTTATTTATTTTTTCTGTTTTTTGTATTTTAGTCAAAGATGACTGTTGGGAGGCAGTCCAATAGTTCGTTGGACTGTCTCCCTCTATTGTATGTGTGGCTCTTAGAGCCACACTATTTCTTGTAAAGACATGCTTTTTACAAGCATATGTGGGGTGCTATAAAAATATTTATTTTTCCATTGAGCTCTTGTGAGATTGTGTTCTTGTGTGACTCCTTTGTGAGATTGTATTTGACCCAATAGTAGTTTTTGTGTGTTTGCGATCTCTTGTAGCCCCTTGGTGGCGTTTCATTCTGATTGTTATTCACTTTATTTCATGGTATTAGAGCCTTTGGCTCTTGTAGTGGTGAAAATCATCTTGGGTATGTTATCTTTGTGGTCATCAAGCTTGGTTCTTCAACCTCAAGCTTATTTCTCCAACATGGGTAAGAGAGAATCCACTTTCGTTATCTCCTACAAGCTCAACGGAAGCAATTACTTGATGTGGGCTATCGCAATGGAAAACCATATCAAGGGAAAAAAACTTTGGGGTTTTGTTAGTGGAACCAATAATGAACCTCAACTAAAGCTAACAAAAAGAGAAAGGGATTAAATCAAAGTTCTCTCCGAAGAAGAAAGGGAGAAGGCTTTACAAGAATATCAAGATAAAATGAAAGATCGAGAAGCTAATAATGCTTAAATCTCATGGTTTATGAATACCATGGAGTTCAAGATTGCCACCAACATCATCAAATTCAAAAAATCATGCGATGCATGGATTTTCTTAAAGACCACATCCATTCAAAAGGATATGACTAGGCTATATTATCTTCAAGACAAGGTACATACTACTAAACAAGGGGATAAAAGTGTAAGAGATTTTTATGGTCTCTTATCTCCTATTTGGGATGAGTTGGCTATGTTGAAACCAAAATGGTATGGTTCGGCTATTGAGATGAGAAAACAACAAGTTGAAAGAAAAAAACTTTTCTCTTTCCTATATGGTCTTTGACCAAAATTTGAGCAATTTAGGTCCTCTTTACTTCATAGGATCTCGACTCTTTCTATAAGTGATGCTCTTGCTTAAATATGTCAAGAAAAAACTAGACTTGGAATGCACAAGTCTAGTGATGAAGTGCTTGCCATATCAAGACCCGAAAGCTTTGTAAAGACTTATAAACCTCCTCACTTTGAGAAAAAATTCACTAGAGAAGGATATAATAGGGGAGGATACAATCATGGTAAAATTACTTGTCACTATTATAAAGAATCAGGGTATATAAGGTTGGATTGTCTCAAACTCAAAAAGGTGGCCATGGTAAGTGAAGAGTCTCTAGTACATGAAGAAACAAGAAAAGACAACTTCAATGACTTGACGATTGCTCAAATTGCGAAGGCTGTTTTACAAATCCTTAAAGTCACTCCCTCTACATCTGGTGCCACCGTCTCTTTTTCTTCTCCTCCGGGTAAGTCATCTTGGATTTTGGATTCGGGAGCCTCTTTTCATATGACAGATAATGAGTCCTTACTATCCGATTGCATTAGTTCATATTTTTCATGTGTGTCAACCTGAGTTACCGGAAGCGCGCTTCCCCGATACGCGCTTCGAAAGCACGAAACGCGATGCTTCTGAAACACACGGGGAAGCACACTTAAGTATTAGGAAGCGTGTACCCCTTTAAAGTGGTACACGTATCCCTTTAAAGGGGTATAAGTGACCTTTATTACTATTTTGCCCTTTTTAAAAAAAAAAGAGTTTTTTTTATTAAGGGCAAAATAGAAATTTTAAAAAACTCGCAAAAAAAAGCATAAAAGAGGCTTTAGGTTTTTTTTTCACGCCTCTTTCGAGTCTCTCTCTTCCTCCCTCTCTCTCTCTCAGGATTTTGGCCACCGACTGGCAACCTTCAGAACTTCCAGCAACCTTTTCCGACGTCCGACGACCTCCACCGACCGACGATGGGGATATTCAGGTACACGTATCCATTTTCCCTCCATCTCTTCTCTCCATCTCCCACGACTCTGATTTTTTCTCCCTCCCCCCTTATGTTCAGGTACGCTCTCCTCTCACTCTCTCTATCTCTTCTCTCACGCTCATCGCACGACTGCAACCCCTTCACAAGCCAAGCATGGCGACTCTCGTTCAGACTCTTCTGAGTTTTTTTTTTCTTTTGTTTTTTTTAAGGCAAGCTGGGGTTAGGCAGAGTCGCAGACCCTAACCATCTCTTAAGCCCCACGAGGCATAGGGATTCCAGCTTTCAGCTTGGCACAGGACCCGTTTACCACATGGGATACCACCTCGGTGGTAAGCCCTTAGAGTTTTTATGCTGCCAGGGTACCATTTTTATGAAATTTTCTATTACAAGGGGACATGATATGGGATTAAGTTGGAGTATCCCTGTGACATGTTGTAGCAGTAGGTACTGCAGATGGGTATCACGCCATCAACACATGAGTTTTTGTTGTATTATGAAAATCTTGCTATGTTACATCTCCATCATTCTAATATAGCATGGAAAGAACGTATTAATTCTTGAAGAGTGAAAAGTTGTGCATCGGTAAATGATTAGTATGGCTAAATTACATGGTGTTAGCATGGTAAAGTTTGTTCATGGTAATATCCTGAGTCAGGATTTGCATATTTCATGTCATATGTGGAATAGCCATCTTTAATCAACCTTTTGCTTCTTAATTTTTCTCAAATTGACATATTCATGTAGAGTATTAGTGTAATTATGTATTAGGAATAAGGGTTAATGCAATATTTTTTTATCATTCTTGTAGGTTTTAAGTCATTTTGATGAGTGCTTGAATCCTGATCAGGGTCACTTTTATTATTCTTTTACTATTGGATATATATGGATTATTGATTTATTGTTTTCAATTTCAAAGTCAATGAAAAAAATGTTCTGCCTCCATAAGTTGTCTTATGGTTTCATTATGGTGTTTGATCTTGCAGACTTCCATTCTCTCCTTTATCTCTTGAAGTGACTTTGCTCTATGTGAATTCTGAACTTATATGTTGATCAAGTGGACCAAGCATGATAAAAGAAACAAAAGAGATACTTATAAGTATAAATTAATATATAAAAATATATTATAGGAAAATTCTTGAATTCATATTATAAAAATATATAAGTTATAATATAAAAACATATTATACAAAATGTATACCAAGCATGATTGAGCTTATCATCCCTATTAAGTATGAATTCTTTGATATACCGAGCGTGGGCACACAGAGGCTCGGCTCATTTACTCTATCAGAAGAGTGGGGCAACTAGTATGCTGCAGCTAGTTGTTTAAAATTTTAAATAAATATCATTATTCCTAGAAACAGTCGACCAATATGAATTTTGTTTTTCTTCGTTGTTATGTTATCTTTCTTTAACATTTTTCATAAATGCAAACTTTTGAAAGAACTTTTTTTTTTTTAAATTTTGTCTGCTTTATCTTAGTATATTATAGAATCATAGATCTTTCACCTCCTTAAATGATGTTTATTTATTTGTTTTAGTAATTGGTAAATTATGAGTAATGATTTGTGTTCTTCACTCTTCATCCTTTGCTGTTAATAATAGCTTTTTTAAAGTGTTTTAGGCTGATTCTTATGCTTTTATGATGCAGGTATATTTGCATGTTATTTGCTTCATTAATGACCATCACAAGCTATGATCACGATAATTATGATGACGATGATGATTCTTTGTACAATTTGGAGCATGAATCATCTAGTGGTGTTGGGAAGGGCAAGAGGTCTTCTGCTTGTCCATATCAGTTTGATGACAGAAACAAAAATTGTTTTGATGAAGAAGATGAAGAAGAATATGACTTGGATGACTACTATTCTGAAGATGACCAAGATGATGAACCACCTAGCATGCATAAAACAACAGTGCTATGACACCATGTATTGAAACAAAAGAAGAGTGGGCAAGGAAAGCAAGGTGAAACCCTGGTTTTTATGTGTAGGCACTGCAAAAATATTTATCATGGGTCATATACTCGAGTTTTTGCACATATCATGGGATTTCCAAAGGCACAAAGTGTTGGGATTGCCTTTTGTCCTATAGTTGCAAAAAATGCAGAATTGACAAAAAAAATTAAGAGGCAAGTTCGTCGAGTGGAGGTTTCATCAAGTGCATTTGATTTGAGGAGATCAAGAATTGATAATCTGAAGAAGCCTATTAGTATGACTACATCATCTAGTGGAAGCCGAAAAACAGTTGATATTCATGATACCTTTAAAAAGGTAGAAAGAGATGATGTAGATCACAAAATTATCAGATTTTTGTGTGCAAATGGGATACCTTTCAATGTGCTTCGATCATCATATTGGGAAGAGATGATATCTGCAGTTAGTAAAGTGCCTGGATATAAACCCCATCATATGAAAAAGCACGAACAACGTTGCTTGACAGTGAGAAAGAGTGTGTTTACAGAGAGTTAAATGAATTTCGAGAAAAGTTTGAGGAGTTTGGAGTTTCCATTGTTTCGGACGGTTAGACAAATATCAAGAACAAACACTTGATAAATATACTTGGCTCAAACTGTTTTGGCTCGATGTTCTTATATGCAAGCGATTTTTCTAATGTGCAACAGTCAGCTGCAAACATTGCCAAGTTTTTGAAGATGAGATTTAAACTTGTAGGGCCTTCTAATGTAGTGCAAGTGATTATAGACAATACAACAAATTGCAAGTTATCAGGTGAAGAATTAAAACAAACGTATAAGTATATTTTTTGGTCACCTTGTGTTGTGCATACACTTAATTTGATCTTCAAGGATTTGGCACATGAGTTTCATTGGTTAGGAGAAACGTATTTGCAGAGTAAAGAAATTTTGAAGTATATTACAATCATTCAAAAACACTAGCAATCTTTAGAAGCAATGAAAAATTAGAGTTAATAAAGATTACAAAAACAAAGTTTGCTTCACATTATACTACTTTGAAGCGCTTGCTTGATGTGAGAGAGAGCTTGAGGCTCACAGTAATTTCAGATAGATGGAGCGAATGAAAGCAATCATGCACGGATGAAACTATGAAAAAAAAGGATTGTTACAATAGAAACAACTGTTCTTGATGAAGAATATTGGGATTCTGTTCGTTTAGCATTATTGATTACAAAACCCATCTATAAGATGATTAAATTTTGTGATCAGGAAGGCCCTATAATTGGTGAAGTGTATGAAGGCATGGACAACATGTTGGGAGAAATAAAAGACAATCTAAAAGGACAACTAGATTTGTATGAAAAGATTCATAAGATTGTCTCAAATAGACGAGATAGAATGAATGTGCCTCTCCACAGTCTAGCCCACATGTTTACTCCAAAATATTACGAGTCAGATTATCTCAAGATCCCAGCAGCAGGATGAGTCAAACGAGTTTCTCTTGGTAAACATTTTATTCTATCTATTTAATAAAGTTTAAAGTTTAAAGTTTAATGATTTAATTATTTTTTTATTTCATTTGCATTTTCTTGTTATAGTTACTAAACATTTTTTTTGCAGAAAAGGATAATGATATCTTAGATGGTGCAATGCTCGCGCTTGAAGTGGTATCTACTGGAAATGAAGAACTCTCTACACTTTATAGGTCACAACTTGTGACTTTTGCATCAAAAAGTGAAAGATTTAGTCGAAATGCAGCAATAATAGATACATTGAATCCTACAATGTCGGTGCTTAATTGGTGGCGTTTTTATGGTGGTGATACAACTGAGTTGAGAGTATTAGCCATTAAGGTTTTATCTCAACCTATTAGCACATCTTCTGTAGAAAGAGTGTGGAGCACCTATAGTTACATTCACAATGTTAAAGGAAATAGGCTCAATGAAGATCGTGTTGATACCTTGGTGTATATTCATTCCAATCTTCGATTGATTGACAAGTATGATTAAATCATGTTGTACTTTTGTTTTGGTATTTTTTTTCTCTTTTTCTATCATTGATTATTTATTATCATTCATATTTTATATTCTTGTTATAAAAATGTGCAACAATTGCTACAAAGAAAGACCTAGTCGAAAATGGGATATCAATCTAGAACTTCCTATTGTAGAAGAAAATACGTTGAGATTAGAGGACATACGTTGGAGAGATTTGAATGATAGTGCACAACAATCAAGCACTATTTCCAAATCCAAACATAAAGATGCACAATCAAGAGCTCCATTACCTCCAATAATCATACGTACAAATGAAGTTGAAGAGGATACAAATCAATCCAACAAAGCTAGTAGAACTACAGATATACAAGAGCGACCATCAGTTTCTCAAGGTCGGATTGATCGTTTCTTTAGCAGGAGACCTAGGCAAGGTATGTTGATATTGTGTTTTTTATATTTTAAATTATGGTTTTTGAATATTTTAAATTTTTAACGTATTCATTATAGGAAATGAAGGAAGGAGCAAAAGACATGGTCGTGGAGGACAAGAAGCACGTGATGATGCAAAAAGTTCGTAATCTATTGCTGACTTGAAGGGGAAGAGAAAGATGACAGATTCATGAACTCTTGAATTATTAATTATTTTTTTGAAGATGTAGTTGGAGTAGTCCAACTTAAAAACTTTTATGTTACTTTTTTGTCATGGTCTTGTAATACTTTTTTGGTATACTTTTATTTTGAATCTTGCATGATGAAGTGAAGTAGTGGATTATGTTAATTTTAAGTTTAGAGTTAAGAACTTTGTAGCTTATAATTTATAATTTAGAAATTTATAGCTTAAAAATTTAACCATATCTCTATGTAATCTTTGAGTTTATTTATTTCTCATTTTCTATGTTGTAGAAATGACAAGATTTACAACAATCACAACATCAAATAACAAGTCATTTGATTCTTTTGTTGAAAAATGTACGTTTTTTAATCAAATTTATTTGTTTTCTTAATGCATTATTTAGTACTTGCATGTATTTGTTAAATGGTTGCAACAAGAATGTGAATTATGATCTTCTCTTGATGTATGATTTTTTAAATGCTTGATAGTTGCAATATGATGCATTTGTTAGATAATTATAACTTATATTATTTATTGTCTATATACATGTTTTATTTTGTCAATGATGACATAAATCTTATTTTTTGATAAAATAAAAATATATAATTACATTTTCGCTTCCCTTTCGATTCTTAGTCGCTTCTCTTTCGCTTCTCACTCGAATCCTATGTCGCTTCCTTCTTCGCTTCTTAGGTCGCTTCTGATTCACTTCCTAGGTCACTTTCGAGACGCTTACTAAGTCGCTTTCGAGACGCTTCCTGGTTCGCTCCTAAGTCGTCCTGTGCTTCCCACTTCCTAAAATTTTAGAAGTGCCTCGCTTTCTGTATCGCTTCCTGCTTTCGCTTCCCGTATCGCTTCTCGCTCCCGCTTCCTCGACTGACAACTCTGGTGTCAACCACAAAAATTAAAAGTATAAGAAATTTTTACAAAACTACAGGTGATTCAATAAGTTCTTTATTCCAAATGTTAGACTTATTCCAAAACTTGACCTAAACCTTCTTTTCGTTTCTCAAAATTCTTATTATGGGTGCATGGTCTTCTTTTCTTTTAAGTCTTGTTGGGTGCATTATCTCTTGTCGGGAACTATGTGAACTTTTTATGTCTACCAAAAAATTTGTTTTTGTAATCATGCTCAAGAAATTGATTTAGATCTTTGGCGTAAACGATTAGGACATCCAAGTATATCCAAACTATCTCTCTTTTCGTTTTTGGAAAAATTTTGTAAGGAAAAAAATATGTATGTACAGATTGTATACTTGAAAAAATGCAAATGTTGCCTTTTGGATCTAGAACTTCTTTGACTAATAGAATTTTTGAATTGGTGAATTCGGATGTATAGTGTCCCGCTCTCGTTATGTCAAAAGGTGGTTACTCATATTACGTTATGTTCATAGATGATTTTAGTAGATATGTTTAGATCTACTTCCTTGGAATCAAATCCGAAGTCTTTTCATGTTTTAAAGATTTTTCACAATCTTGTTAAAAATCAATTTAAAACAAATATTAAGATTTTCTGCTCCGACTCCAGGGGAGAGTTTTTTTCAAATGAATTTCAATCTTACCTAAAACCCCATGGTATTTTACACCAAAAATCATATCCTAGGACTCCTCAATAAAATAGAATTGTCGAAAGAAAATGTCACATTATTGAAACTACTAGGATTTTACTTATTTCAAAGAAAGTTTTAAAAAGGTTTTGGGCTGAAGCTGCTCTCACCACGATCTATTTAATAAATAAAATGCCTTATCAAATTTTAGAAAACAATTTTTTAATTGAAATACTTGCTAAGACTACTCTCGATTTGAAAAAATTAAGAATTTTTTAATGTAAATGTTTTGTGCTTATTAAAAAATACAACAAACTCTCTCCTAAAGCTATTGAATGTGTTTTTATTGGATATGCCAATAATAAAAAAGGCTGCCGATATTATGATTCAAAAAATGATAACCTTTATGTATCTAGAAATGTTATATTTCTTGAAAAAGAAAAAAGATTTGATCTTGAAAAACTTAAGGAAGAATCTCAGTATGCCTCTCTGTTTGACTTATTGCCTAAGTCCAATAATAACAATAATGATGATGAAGTTAGTGATAATGTTGAACAAAATAAACCAAGAGAAGAAAGAGAACCAACCCATAACCTTATACAATACTCTAGACGTGATAGTGTGGAGCATACATGTGCTTTTGAAAAATATAGTCAACCATTCAATGTAAAAGAACTTAGTGTTAGAAGATCTAAGCGAATACCTAGAATTTCAAGTAGGTTTGTTTCATATGAATCATTTTCTCCAAATTATTGGACATGTCTTTTAGCAATTCACTCATATCACGAACCATCCAACTATAGAGAGGCCAAATACATAAAAGAATGGGTCAAGACTATGAAAATAGAATTAGATTCTTTACCTAATGCTCATACTTGAGAAGTCTAGTATATGTCCAAGGGAAAGAAGACAATATGATGTAGATGGGTATTTAAGGTCAAAACAAATAGTGGCAGATTCCTAGAAAGATATAAAGAAAGATTAGTTGCAAAAGGATATTCTCAGAAATTATGAAGAAACCTTTGCCCCAATAGCTCGCATGACCACAACTCAAACTCTTGTTACAGTAGCATCCATTAGGAAATGACCTATATATCAGTTAGATATTAAGAATTCTTTCTTAAATGAAAATTTAAATGAAGAAGTTTACATGGATCCTCCCTGGTCTGACTATTGAAAATGGTAAGATTGTTTGTCTTCGAAAGACTTTAGATGGGTTTAAACAAGCTTCTAAAGCATGGTATGATAAGTTTAGTGGAACTATGATAAATTTTGAATTTAAATTCTGCTATACTGACATTACTCTTTTTGTAAGATCTACAAATTCTTTGCTCCTTATTTTTCTCTTGTATGTTGATGATATGATCATCACTAGAAATAATCAAAAGAAAATTGAAGAAATTAAAATTATGCTTAAGAAATCTTTTGATATGACTGACCTTAGTTTTTTGAGATATTTTATAGGTATTGAAGTAACATATTCGCCATTTTGTCTCAAATAAAGTTTGCAGCTGATATTGTTACGCATTCGGGAATCACAGGCACAAAATATACTGACACTCCTGAAGTAATAAATGCTAAAATGTGAGTTGAAGACAGTCTTATTAGATCCAACTCTTTATAGGCAATTTATCGGATCACTAATATATTTATTTATTACTAGATCATATATAGCGCATGCAGTACATACTGTTTTATTTAGTTTCAACATGCGCCTACATCAGTTCACACGAGTGCTGTGTTAAGAATAGTTTGATACATTAAGAAGACTATATCTAAAGGGATATTCTTATCCCCTTCTTCGTCTTTAAATCTCATTACTTATACTGATTCTGACTGAGGAAGAGATCCCAATAATCGACACTCAACCACAGATTTTGTGTGTTTGTAGGTGATTCTCTCATTTCTCGGAGATGGAAAAAGCAACAAAAAGTGTCTTCATCTTCCACCGAAGCTGAATATAGGACAATGGCTATAGCAACAATCGAGGTTGTGTGAATGGGATCCTTACTTGCAGATATGGGTGTTGATGTTTCAGAACTTTCAAAGTTGTGTTGCGATAACAAGAGTGCCATATATGTATCCAACAATCACACATTTCATGAAATAACTAAGTATATCGAGATTGATTGCCACTAGGTTCAAGAAGAATACTTAAAGGGGACAATTACTTTTCCATATATTCAATCTGAGTTTCAGATTGCGGACTTCTTCACCAAAGCTCTTTCTCTACCATGATTTTTGTTTCTTCTTAACAAACTTTCGGTGATCTCACCGTAAATTTGAGGAAGAGTCTTAAAATCTATTGTATATATATGATATACGTATATTTATACAATATACATATATCAAGGGAATTTTGGTATTTTTTTGTCCTCTAATAAATAGAGTCCAATAGGGGCTGCATTGTCTTTTTTATTTTATTTATTTTTCTGTTTTTTGTATTTTAGTCAAAGATGAGTGTTGGGAGGCTGTCCAACTAGTCGTTGGACTGCCTCCCTCTATAAATTGTGCCACACTATCTCTTGTAAAGACATGTTTTTTACAAGCATGTGGGGTGCTATAAAAATATTTATTTTTCCATTGAGCTCTTGCGAGATTGTGTTCTTGTGTCACTCCTCTGTGAGATTGTATTTGACCCAACGGTAGTCTTTGTGTGTTTGTGATTTTTTGTAGCCCCTTGGTGGCATTTCATTGTGATTGTTATTCACTTTATTTCATATATAACTTCAAAAGTCATGTTGCAGGTAGTTCATAAGACCATTCTGCTTTCTTAATTTTCCAAATATGTAGGTAATAGCTAGATGGTAAGAAATGGCTAGAAGAAAGGCACAACAAATGCCAAAAGTTATTGAAAAGATTGAGAATCACCAGCACTATGAATTAGAGAAGGCCATCCAATATTACTAGAAAACGTACATTAGCCATGAGTTCATTTTCGTTGTTTTAAACAGAAATCTTGTTTCAACAATTACTGGTAAGATGATGATTGCTATGGTAAATGAATTTTCCTATGCATTTATAGGTTCTATCAGATCTATATATGTTTATATCCCAAACCCAAGCCTGTTGCATCCATCGAAAATAGGACCAACTTGGCACTGCCGATCGACTTCAATTTAGCTCATTTTTGTTAAACTATGCATATACTATAGTTGTGTAACATTAGAGTCATGGTAGTCTATTTTATGATGGTCAAATCTGTACAGTTTTCCTTGTTTAAGTTAAATTGTAACTATGTATGTTACCAAGGGCATTTTAGTCATGCCAAGACTAATAAGGGGAGTCAACCCCTATTTGTTGTAGCCCTTTTTCTCATTTGATTTTTAATGAAGTTATTTCTTCTCCCCTTGCTTCTCTTTTGCTAATATGGTATCAAAGCCATACTTGCAGCAAGGAGAGGATTGTTTGTACTGTTAGGAGGAGCATTGTTTTTTCAGAAGATTCAACCCAAAGACTGAAGGTCGTGATTGGGGTGGTGGCTTCAACATCCAACCCAACGACTCGACTGTGTGAGCATCATCTAGTTGATGATTTTAGGAGATTTTTGAAGCAAATCTTATGTGATTTGGGTAAGCTTTGGATTTTTTTATGAAATTTCTAAGAATCTCTGGATTTTGAAGTGCATAGGTGCACAGATTTGGGAATCTGTTGATTCTGTCGATTTTGAGGAGTGAGATTGGTATAGTTTGGGTCATTTTTGCATTAGAAGGGTCTGAAATCAAGAGTTATGATAATTTTTTCAGTGATGAAAGGTGACGGTAACCCTGTTTTGGGCTTGGTTGATGTGTTTGGCCTAGTTTGTTTGTTGCTGCACCTATTTTGAGCATATTTGCTGCACTGTTATCTGCTTATTGCTTCATATTTGTGTTTTCTTGTGTTACTGTGATTGCGTGGTGGTGTGAAGTAAAACTTTTAAGAAAGGAATGGGTGGCCGTAATGTTGTTTTGGCCTTGATTGTTGTGTTGGCCTAGTTTGGTTGTTATTCACATATCTTTGATCATATTTGCTGCAATATTGTTTGCATGTTGCTTCAGACTTATGGCTTCCCGAGCTATTGTGAGTTAAGTGGTAGTGGGAAGTGAAATTTTGAGGCCATGGAGAAAGGTGAACCTATATAGTTGATTCCTATGAAGCTAGATGGAAGTAATTATAAGTTTTGGGCTGAGTTTATGATGGCGGTGTTAGGGGGACATGGGCTTAGTGGGTACCTAGATGGTACAAGTGAGAAGCCTAAGCAAGGGGTGTTGGAGTAAATGAAGGAATGGAGGATAAACAATGCAAGGGTAAAGTCATGGATACTTGGTTCAGTGGAGCAACACATTGCTATGAATCTTTTCAAGTTCCACCAAGCAAAGGATGTATGAACTTTCTTGGAAAAAGTGTACAAACAAAAGAATTAGGCAAGAGAATATCAATTAATGCAAAAACTTAGAGTTCTCAGGCAAGAGAACAAGTCTATTGATAATTGCTTTTTTGAGATTCAACATTATAGGGATTCCCTTGCATTGATTGGTTCCAATGAGAAGTATACCAAATGCAAGGATTGCAAGGAATGCATGGAGTTAAGCAACAAAGAGAGAACTCATGTTATTGAATTGTTGATAGCTTTGTGAGAAGTTGTAATAAAACAAGAAGACTTCAATCTTCAACGAAAGTGTTATCTCAATATCTCAAGGAATAAACTTACAATATCCACAAAGAGAACCACAAGGTGTTTCAAAGGATCATTCTCACAAACTCCTCAAAAGGGATAAAGAATATAATTTATTAACAAAGAGAATGTGCCAAAAGCCATACATAACAAAGGGGAGAACACCCCTATTTATATAGGGAGAGAAGTGAGGGAGAGACAATAGAGAGGAAGAAGGCTCTCAACGGTTAAAAATTCTAGCCGTTGGGAGCAGTGAAACTTACTTTGAGTTCTCTCTATATATGTATGTATATTTTAACACTCTCCCTCAAACTTACAAGAAGTTTGGTAAAGAAGTTCGCCAAGTGATATTGTGATGTGACATAAAGCAGATCGATAGTTCTTTGAAGATATTTTTTTCGAACATAATGACAATCCATTTTGATGTGCTTTATTCTTTTGTGAAACATATTGTTGCTGGTAATGTAAATATCACTTTTATTGTCGCAACACATCTTGGAAGCTTCTAGAATCTTGATTCCTATATTAGTCAAGAGTCTTATCGGCCACATAACTTCTATTGTGGTAGTAGCCATAGCTCGATACTCTGCTTCAGTTGAAGAGAGAGAGACCTTTTACTTTTTGCATCTTCATGAGATCAATGATTCAGCTAAGAAAACACAAAAACCTATGGTTGAATGTCTATTGTTTGGATCACCTTCCGAATCTGCATCTTTATAAACAAGTAAATTTAATGTAAAAGAGAAAGACATAAACAAGTCTCTAGAGAAAGATTTTTTAACATATCTAATAATACATATGACAGCTCCCATGTGAATAGTTATGAGAGCGTGTTGAAATTGACTGACTATGTATACATGTGCTATATTAGGTATAATAATAGTTAGATAAAAAAGAGCTCCGATAAGCTGTCTACAAGGAGTTGGGTCATCTAGAGGTTCTCCATCATCAATTCTCATCTTAACATTTGTTACTTCAGGAATATAGACTTTCTTATCATCCGATATTTCAGACCTGAGAATAATATCAGAAACAAACAAACTTAGATTGAGATAGTAAATACCTTTTAAGGAAATAAACAACTTATATTCCTAGAAAGTAGCATAGAAAACACAAATCAATCATTTCAAAACTAGTTTTAAGAATATTTTTATATACTGAACTCCTTATTTGTCTCTTCTAGTGATTATCATGTCATCTGTATAGAGTAGCAGAATGATAATACCTGTATTAGAATCATTAACAAACAAAGCAGTGCCAGTCAAGCAAGATCTAAAACAAATATCAAGCATAACTTTCTGAATCTATCATACCAGGCTTTGGGTGTTTGTTTCAACCCATATAATGCTTTTTAAAGGCAAAGAGTCCTTCCTTAAGAAAGACTCGTACAGGAGGTGCCTCCATGTACACTTCTTCGATAAGATTTTCATTTAAATATGCATTTTTAACATTCATTTGGTATATAAACTAGTTTTTAAACAAAGCTACTGCAATAAGAGTTTTAATCGTGGTCATGAGAACAACTAGTGCAAAGGTTTCTTCATAATCAATGCCATGTTCTTGCAAATATCCCTTTGCAACTATCCTAACTTTATATCGTTCAAGAGTTTCATCACTTTTGATTTTTATTTTATATACCCATCTACAACCTATGAGTTTCTTTTTTGGTAGAAGATTTTGAATAGACCAAGTTTGAGCCTTTTTCAAGGCTTCAAGTTCTACCCTTGCAGCTTCAACCTATTCAGGGTGTTCTTTAGCATGAGCGTATGATGAGGGTTCTACATATGAGTGAATATGAGCGAATCAGGGCTATGCATGCTTGATATTTTGAAGAAAACAAATCATAGGATACAAAATTTGATGGAGGTTTCGATACTCTAGATGATTTCCTAATTTGCAATTCATCTTTACTAAGGTTAGAAAACTTTTCAAGTGCACATGAAGGGTTTTGATTTCCCTGCTTAGAATATTGCATACAAGTTTGATCATTGTGGGGCAATTTATTAAGTAGTTCAAAGTCACTAGATTCAATAACATTCTTTAAATCATGCTCACAATCACAATTGTCAATATCTTGCTTTGAGATACGGTCAAACAAAAAAGAATACTCGGTGACTTTCTTTGGTTGATATTTATTAAATAAAATTTCTTTTTCCAAGAAGGTAACATTTTAAGAAATGCATAATTTCTTATTTTTAGAATCATAACACCTATATTCTTTTTTATTATCGACATAATCAAAGAAGGCACAAGGAAAAGCCCTACGAGAAAACTTGTCATTCTTATTGGTAAAAATAAAACATTTACAATAAAAAATTTATAATCTTGAATAATCAGGAGAGAGTTTAAAGAGTTTTTCAGTTGGTAAGATATTGTGTAACGAAGAAGATGACATTCTATTTATAAGATAAACAACAGTTAGGACAACTTCTGCCCAAGAAACCTTAGGCAAATAACTACCAATAAGTAAAGTCCTTGAAGTTTCAATAATGTGTCGATGTTTTCTCTCAGTTAGGCCATTTTGTTGTGATGTGTGTGGACATAATCTTTGATGCGTGATGCCATGTGAGTAGAGATAATTTTTAAATTCTTTTGACAAAAATTCTTCTCCTAGATTAGATATAGAAATATCATTTTCAATTTTATTTTTGACCATCTTATAAAAATTTTGAAAATGCAAAAATACTTCAGATTTATATTTAAGGAAGTAAATCTAATTATATCTAGTAAAGCCATCCACAAAAATAACATATGTATATTTACCTTTAGGCATAACTGGTGTTGGACCCCAAACATCAGAATGAACCAACTCAAATGATCTAGATGAAACAAGAGTTCTATCTTTGAAAGGTAATCTTTTTATTTTTCCCATACGGTATTCACAAGTGAAATCATTAATATTACAACATTTTTTCAAACTTGAAAAATATTAAATTTTAGATACACTGGAATGTCCCAGTCTTCTATGCCATAATTTTAAATTCATTTTTGGATATTACAATAAAAAGCATCATTCAATATCTTTAAAAAATTTATATATTAGAGACCTCCCTCTCTATGGCCTTGCCCAATTAACTTTCTTAACTGACGATCTTGCACCAAACATTCATTTGAAAAGAAGAAGATATGGTTCAAATTTAATATAGGAATGCATCTAATTTTTGAAATGAGAAACTTTTTTGAGTTCGAAATATCATTTTCAAAACTTTCTATTCCTTTGATTTTAGGTGTACCATTGGCTGCAAACACTTTTAACACACTTGAGTTGTTATAATATTCAAATAAAATATCATTGTTTTGGGTTATGTGAAAAGATGCACCAGAATCAAGAAGCTAATGAATCTTACTTGGGTTCGAATAAGAGAAAATATTTCATAAAAAATAAGAAATATCACATATTTATCATAATTACACAAATATTTAAGTATGATATTTGCAATATAAGGTGATTCACAAATTACTTTATGCAAGGTCATGCAATATATGTGAATAAGTAAGATATTTGTAAATTTAGTGGTAAGTGAAGTTTCACATATACATTTATGTGATTTCTTAAAGTATATGTAAAAAAAATAGGATATTTGCAAATTTAGTGGTAAGTGGCAAGTGGAGTTTCATAGATAAATTTATACGATTTCTTGAAGAATATGCAAAAGACTAGGATATTTGTGAATTTAGTGGTAAGTGGAGTTTCATAGATAAATTTATGTGATTTCGAGAAGTATATATGAAATAGTAAGATATTTATGAATTTAGTGGTAAGTGGAGTTTCACACATAAATTTATGCGATTTTATGAAAAATATGTGAAAGCGTAGGATATTTGCGATTTTGGTAGTTTCAGTTTCACCAAAAATTCATGAATAAATTTATGCGAGTTTGTGAGGTCTGCATAAAAAACTTGTGATTCTTGATTTAAGTGAGAGTTGGACCTAGCTGATGGGAGGTACAATTTTATCACAATAAAACCTCAATTTGTAGTTGCGAAGGGTAAAAGGGTCTTAACAATGTCAGATATTTGCGATTTTAGACATCAGGTGAATATAAAAAATTATAGAGTTTTTAGAGAATTGGGTCAAATTATTCATACAGTATGATCATTTTTTGAAATTAAAACAAAAAAATGATTGTGTTGTATGAAAAAATGACACGTTTTTTGAAATGTTTTACAATTTTTAAAATACACACTATGTCCAAATTTGTAAATTTCTAAGCTTTTTAAGACCTTTTTACCCTTAGCACAAGTGAACCTCCTGAGGTTCATGCGATATATAGGTATGCTATCTCGATCTTACCTCTCACTAAAATGTATATTTACATGATGATTTTGTGGTCTTCATGTTTACATAATCAAATTTGTGAACCTCTTGTAACTGAAATTTGCAATACCTTCACAAATACTGTACGAAATTCACATATATAGATGATATGTGCATGCTACCCTGTGAATCTCCCTTAAGTAGCTGATCCTCAAGGAGGTCTGCAAATGTGTGGCGACATTCCCATAATGATGTTTGCGAATGTCCTCGACCTTCGAGCTCTAGTCAATCTCTGCAAATAAGGTACTACCTTCGCATATATAGTACGACATTCATGAGCTACCATGAAAATCTCCTTTAAGTAAATGATTCTCAAGTAGGTTTATAAATGTTTGGCAACATTCACATATAATTTTTGTGAATGTCCCTGACCTTCACACTATTGTACGAAGATGACAAATATGATGCTACTTTCACAAATAGTGTACGACCTTCGTGAAGAGTGCTTGCAAATCTCCCTAGAAGAAACTCTTTTCAATGAGATTTGTGAATATGTGCTAACATGCACAAATTTTTAGCATGCAAATTTTTATACATTTGCATGCTTACTGAATCATATATAAAGTCATTCTTATTTTTTTATTCTTTTTTTTATTCTTTTGATTATTTCTAGAAAGAACCCTAACCCTTTCCCCTCTAAAACCCTTAACCCTTTTCCCTCTTCCCTTGTTGTGATTAATGCGAAATCTTTTTGCTATATTTTGTTGAGGTTACAATATCATTCTCATCGAATTTCCCAGTTAGGTTGAAAGATGAGTTTGATATAAACAATATGCATAAAATAATCATATTATATGATAAAAATGATGCCTTTCTCGAAAAACTCTAATTTTTGAAAATTTGCCCAATGTTGAAAGGAGCAAATGTTTGTTGTTAAAATGTCCATTTTAACCTTCACACAATGGATCTTCTGAGGTTCGTGTGATATATCGGTACGCTCTCTGAGTATTATACCCTCTCACTTAAAGGTAGATTCACACAAAAATTTTTTATGGACCTCATGAAGTTCGCTTAACCAAATTTGCAAATTTTTTGTTAAACAGAAACCTTAAAAATCATACTAAATTCACATATATAACATGAAATTCACGAGATAAACTGCAAACCTCATGTTAATATATCATAACTTTGCAAATACTGTATTAAATTTGTGGGATATAGTGAGAACTTCCTATGATCCTCAAGAAGTTCTCAAATTAAGTACTATGCTTGTTTGCAAATTTTTGTACATTTGAGTTTCATTTATGTAAAAATTGATTGTCGCACTACAGGGTCATTTTCACATAAACTAAGGTTTTTGTGGACCCCAACGTGCTTCCCCCAACAAAAATTTTTGGTGACTATTTTTATCGAATCATTGTTAATGATTCTTTGGGGACACTTCATTGACAACAATTCATCGATGACAATTCATTGATGAAAAATAAAAAAACTGGGGCATTTTTCTGGTTAGCACATCTTTAACGACTGGACTTATTAATTTTTTGAAACAATGGTTTGAATCAATTGTTTTTTTAAATATTGGCATGAGTTAGTTATGTTGGGGAAGAATTATAGTTTTTGAGTTATCTTTGCATGTTTAATAGCTTATTCTATTTTTTCTTTGATTAAATCATTGGTGTGTGAGTGTCCATGTGATTATAAGTTGTGTATATTGTATTATAATATGATTAGAGAACACTGTCTTTTTTTGCAATATTTTTTCAATAGCATATGCCTTGTCTCTATTGCCCGCATGTTTATCTATATTCCCCATATTATTATTGTAGAAAATTCTAAATTTGTTTAATATGGCGACTGAGAATATTGACTTTAAGGTGGCTACACCCACAACATCCGATATTGTTGGAACACAACTGAAAAGTCTAAGGATGAACTTGGTGATAGTTTGTATTATGAAAGTACAAAGTAGGCTTGACACGTGGGTAGAGAGGGAGCCTGCTCTATTGCCAAAAGTTTGGGTATCCAACATTTTTTATGAAAAATATAATATCGATAAATTTAGACCCAAACTTCTATGCTCAAACTCGCATCAACTAACACCTTTAATAAGAGACCAAACAATAGCAAACATTTCAAGCATGGCCCAAACCTCAGAATGAATATAAAAAATTGTTGACGAGTATGTGGCTATATTAATGTCTCTCATCACATAAGCATCTCAGGAGGAGGAGGGAGAGGGGGACTTAGTGGTAAAAAAGTTTCATTCATTGGCTGACTCTAAGGTTGTTTTTAACCTCCATCTCCGGATAGAGAAATTTGGAGACGCAGACACCTGTATTGATAGTTGTGAGATGAAGACAGTACTTCAGCAAGGGGAGGATGCGAATTCTAAGGTTGAGGTTAATGTGGAGGGTCCTCAGCAGAAGTGAGTGAGGGTCCTCAACAGAAGTAAGTGAAGTGAGTGAGGGTCTTCAGGAAGTAGAGGTAGGTGGATCAGATGCTCAACCAAAGGTTGAGGTTTCAGTGGAGAGTGCCCAGGATGAGATACAATAGGGAATAAGGTTCGATGCTCTGAGGTGGTGTTCACAACAGGGAACAAGTTTCGGTGCTCGTGGATAGGTACTTTGTTCATTTGTTATTTTGTATATACATGTTTATAAAATGTTTGCAATCATTATCAATTTTACATTCAATCAATGATAAAATTGTTATATATATTGCACTTCAATCTTTAAACTATTATATATGTATTTTAATTAAATGATTAATTTTATCAAAATTAATTATGATGGTAGGATCTGCAATCTCAAGATTCAGAGGATCCAACAAGCTACATGTACCGGTTTTACTAGTTTCAAACACATGAGTGGTTCATAACACTAATGAAGGATATGAAGGACCAGTTGGATCAAATGCATTTTCAAAAATTCTTGAAGATCACACCATAAAATGCCAGTCATAATATCTTAGAAGCCATTGTGCAATTCTGAAATTCGGCAACCAACACATTCTAGTTCAGAGATATTGAGATGACCATTACGTTGAAGGACATGACATAAATCATCAAATTTAAGTGCCATGGAAAGCCAATGAGTGCATATCAGTAGGGAGATTTCAACTGCATTTATGGTATTTATCTACAAACAGATGAAAACACATTCAAAGGTAAAAACCTGAAGTTATCATGATTGAGAAACCACTATAACCTCAGTAGGGCAAAGAGAATGAAGGAGAAGTTACCTTGTATTGAAGGGAAGGATGGTGTTAGGTTGGACATGAAGGTGAGAGAATTCTTGCTCTACTTTTTTAGTACATGTGTATTCATCGACACTGGTGTGAAGTCAATCCATAACTTATACATTAAACTATTACAAGACTTGGACCACGCCAATGAATACGCATGGAGAGCAATGTCACTTGCATATTTATATGAAAGTTTGAGTAACAAGCATGAAAGAAGAAACATGGTCAATATGTTAGTTTTGTTGGAGGTATTTGTTTTTTATTGTACTCAAATATTATTTAACATTGTTGATCTACTATACTGTGTTAATCTGTATTAATACTTGTATTAGTTTTTATAAGTTTGGATATGGAAGAACATATCCATTGGAAGGCCCCTTAATCGTGATCATCTTCTTGAATTTTCACATATTGCAATGTGGAGTTGATTACATAATGAACAAAAAGGTTATGATCGAAGAGCGTTGGATCCTCTCATGAGAAGAGACCATTGCACTATATCATTGCGTGGGCTGACTAGGGCACATGTAAGTATTCTTCAAACAATGTCCTATATTTTTTATACATAATGAGATATAAGACTAACTATAAATGAAACTTTAGTCTGTGTGTAACATAGAAGTAGGAGGACCACTCAGATGTGGTTGTGCAAGCGGACATCTCGGGAAGGGATATTTGTTTGCACAACATGAATGAAGTTGTGCACCAAATGGCCAGTCGAGTGGTCCAACAATTTGGGTTTTGTTCAGCAACTACTCAGTTGCTCTTGTGCAGTTAATATGATAGGCTTGTTCATAATGAAAAACCAAGCAAAGGATTACCCCACGATCTTTCACTATGAATTTGAAGACTGGTGTGAAGGCAACAAAGACATCGACTTGTCATCCATGGTTAGGGGTGGGCATTGGCCAGGCCCTGTCTGGGCCCATTTAGAGCTTGACTTGTTGGTTTTTAAGTACAACCCAGCTTAGAAATGGTAACGTGCTTGGTTTTGGCTTGATTCTTAACAAGGTCGGGTCTGAAGAGCAGCCCATTAGCCCAATGGGCTAATGTGAAGCAGGCCAGGCTCAGACCGGCCCGACCCGGCCCAAACCTATTTGTAGGTTATTTTTAATAAATAAATTAATTTTTAGAATACTAAAAACATGAATTAAAAAAATATATAAAATTCAAAATTATACATCTGATAATGTTCAAAGCATCCAAATCAAAAGTTCATAACAATATTTCATCCATGGCATAGCATTTGAACTAATAAATCAATATCAATTTTCCAAAATAACATAAAGCATGATCTTGAATTCTAGTAGTCCTATGCAACACAACATTGTTTCTTCAATCCATTGATATGGTTTAACCCATTATGCATCATAACCTAAAAAAAAATAATAAAGCAAAAATATTTAAAAATGATTGTAGTTATTCTAATTAAAATTACAAACCACAACAAACTTACCATCTTTCACTAAAAGTCTGAATTTGTATCATCATCCAACTCTTTTGGTGAATTCATAACCAAACTAAAACAATAAACAAATAAATTTGTTCTTACAAAAAGATTAATAAAACACAATATCTAAATGATTCAATTACAAAAAAATGTAAATTACTTTGCATCAAAAACATTTGAGACCTTTAATTCATCGAGAATCCAACTTTGGGTGCAAATTAGTGTTTGAACCGACTTTGGTTTCATTGAGCATCAAGTTTGATCAAGCACTCTCCCACCTATGCTAAACGCATATTTAGATAAAATAGTTGATATTGGAATTGTCAAACCTCTTCCACAATTACACATGACATCTACCACTGGGCCAATACTTTTGAAACAAAGCCATTGTATACATTGGAATCTATTAAGCACATGATACAACATGACCAAAGAAACATCCCACTTTGCTCACCAACATTTTGACAGTATTCCTCTCTCTCTCTCTCTATATATATATATATGCCTCATTAAATAGACTTACTCATGTTCAAGTATGCCTACAACCATTTTCACTTACTATATCGGTGCTCCGGCCTATGGTTGTTGTAACACCCTAAAATTTTAACCCAAAAGTATAAGTGTTTTTTATGCAAGGCTTCATCGATGGCATTGCTCCAATCAAACTAAGCACTAGGGGCTCAACTAGAACTAAGTTCGAGAGAGAAACAACCAAGGACAAAAACCCTTTATTAAGAAAAATTGAAATACAACGAAAAATATTTATCTTAGTTTTGGTTAGAATTTTAGGCGGGTTGCATGTATTTCAACTCAACATGAGACTGGATCCACTGTATTGGACTTGGATCTAGTCCAAACCGTGAATCCGTTCCAACACAAAAATCTGAATTTGAGATATAACAATAACATTATAATTTATGAACCAATTTAAATCATCCATCAATTGATTTGTAAATAATTCTTAAACAATTTAACAAGTTTTGGTAAATTATAAATTATTGCCAAAACAAAATTTTGGATACAAAATTTTTGGTTCTTGGCACCACCCCTAGTATTCCGCCATCGTTCCAGCTCCTACCACCAAAATCATGCACTTTCCCTGAACGAATTGGAGCCCATCAATGAAGTCCATACTTCACATACATAGTCGGGAACAGGCAAGGGCTGCAGTAACCCAACTGACGAGGCGACCTCATACTTGATCCTTTAACACATATCACACTGATCCAATCTTCATACCTGACCACGTGAACTCTCGACTCAACTGTTGGTATGTTTATTGAACTCCCTTGTGGCATGCTGATGGGGTAGCATGGTACTCCTCTATCAGTAACCTTGTAAGAACTGATTCGGGTGGGACTACTATATGCTTGAGTTGCATCACCATGTGTTCCCGAATCTCGAAGCCTGGAGCCTCCTCTCTCTAGATCTTCATGCGAATAGTGGAGAAGTTTTGTGCTTTATATTCCTGTTGGAGGTTGTTCATGAATGGGAACGTCACTGCCATCATACTGAAACATAAGAGCTCATCCTTATGTCTCTGTCGCATGAATGCATTTCCCACTCATCGCTCGCGCCCTTGCGATATTGAATCTCAAAGTCATAGTCAAGGAGCTTTGAGATCCACTTCTACTGAGTTAGAGTACTCACCCTCTGCTCGAGCATGTACTTTAGGCTACGATGATATGTGCAAACCAATAAGTGCTGACCAATTAGGTACGATCGCCAATTGCTCACAACGAGGATAGTGGCAAGGAATTCCTTACCGTACGTCAAGAGTTTGCACTTTCCCTCTATGATCACCCTACTGAAATATACTAGGGGTGCTCCTCCTACATGAGGACAACCTCGGCGCATCTATCTCTACCACAAAGGTCTTCATAAAATCAGGTAGAGCCAATACTAGTGTGCAGGTCATGGCGCCCTTCAAAAACTCAAAGGCCCTAGTAGCCTCTTCGTTGCAACAAAAGTCTCTCTTCTTCAATCGCACATTCACAGGGTGCGTGATCTGTGCATACCCTCACACAAACTTGTGGTAGTATCCCATACGACCAAGGAAACCCCATAATCTCTTGGTAGACTAGGGAACCAGCTAGCTCTACATGGCCTCGATCTTGTTGCAGTCAACCTCCACCCCCTGTCCTGAGATGATGTGTCTTAAGTATTGGACACGTGTTTGCCGCAGTGCTCAATGAGGGTGTCTAAGGCAATTCGAAAGTGCTTCAGGTGGTCTTCTCAGGTAGAAGTATAGGTCAGAATATCGTCAAAGAAGATCAATATGAATTTGCAGAGATAGGGCTTGAAGATGTCGTTCATGAGGCCCTGGATCGTGGCAGGGGCATTGGGAAGGCTGAAGACCATGCAACTCATCAAGCAATTCATTGATCACATGGATCAAGTACTTTTCCTTAACCATTATTTGATTAAGGGCCCTGTAATCGATGTAGAACCTCCATGATCTGTCCTTCTTCTTCACCAATATAACCGGAGAAAAGCACAAACTCTTGCTAGCCTGGATGATTCTGTCCTTGAGCATCTCCCTCACCAGATGCTCAATCTCCAACTTTTGAACGTGTGTGTACTGGTATGGTTAGGCATTCGTCTGTTTGGCTCCCAATGCGATGGAAATCATATGTTTGTATGTTTGTGTGATTGTGTGGGAGGTAGACCATTTGACTCCTCAAATATGGGGCTGAACTCCTAAAGAAAGGTTTCCGGGTCTGCACACGTTTGCTTAGGAACCATGGGTGTCCCATCCACAGTCATCGTCACATATAATTGGTACATGCCCTCATGGACCACCTTGGTGAGTTGCTTCAACTCAACCATAGTGGGGGTGCATAAGGAGGCATGCAAATCTTCATGGGCCATCCATCATACTTGAACTCCATGGTCATGTCCTTGAATTTCCATCAGACCCTAGGGATTGTAGCCATTGCATCCCCAACACGACGTCTACCCCCTTAATCAGAAGCACATACATGTCCGTAATCAAAATGGTTCCCTAGATCTCGAGCCACATTCCAAAGCAACATGCATTGCACCTAAGCTTTTTGTTCCTAACTACCACCTCAAGGGGATGTTGGGGTGTCATCTCACACTTGGATCTCTTGGCCATCTGAGCGCACAAGAAGCTGTGCATTAACCCAGTGTCAATCAGAACCAAGATGCTCAGTTGACCGATTCTCTTAGGCACTCACATCATACCTCGATGACCGCTAGGGCATGATACAAGATTTCTAGAACTTCCTTCAAAATGACCTCATTTGTGTCTTCCAACTCGGCCTCACTATTCTTATTGTCCTCGGGCTCGCTGTCGCACAGGTACAGGTTAAGGGCCTTACATTGGTGGTGCTTCACCCATACTTCATCGTAATTATATTAGAAACCCTTTAGACAATGCTTCTCCATCTGCTCGCGGGTAAGCCTCTTCACCTAGACCAAGGGGCTGTCTTTTGACTTACACTTGGGTGGAGGGTACGGGTCCGTTGCCCGATCTGCGGGCCGATCACGCTCACTCTCGCATGCAGTCCCCATACTGATCTTGCTAGGAACCTGGTTCCTCTGGGACGTATACCTATGACTGGACATCCCCCTGTCCTTGGCCCATCGTGAACTCTACCGAGACAACTTTTACTCGACCATGCTTGCCAACTCAAATGCTTGAGTCAACGAGGTGGGCCTTGTTGCAGCTTGGACCTCGATTTGAAGGTCCGACTTGAGCCTGACTATGAATGTATCGATTAAGGACTCCTGAGACTAGTCGGTCACCCAGGCTGGTATTCCATGATGTTGCTCTATTGGTAGATCTTGGACAATGTAACGTGGTGGTTGGAGTAAGCAGAGGGACCAAACCGTATCACCAAAGCTCGGGATAAGGCTTCCGAAGGAAGCGTACCCATCTACGTCTGAAGCCAATGCTACCAACGGATGGCCTCATCCTCTAGGTGGATTGAGACAAAGGCAACCCGATCTTCCTCTGACGTTTTAGCAATCTTGAAGTATTGCTCCGCATAGAACACCCAATTAGTGGGGTTTTCACCGATGAATCGAGAAGTCGAGTCAGCGTAGGGTCCCTGCATGAATCCTATCTTTGAGTTGCTTGCGCCAAACCCATCGTAATGTCTTGAGGGGCTATCCTGGCCTCCAAGGTTCTACATGAAGTCCAGGTTGATAAGCACTTGCTGAAAGTGCTCATCCAGCTTGTCATTTAATGCATCTATGTGTTTGTTCATTCTAGTGAGCCTTTCCTCAAAGTGATTATCGTGAGCTTGCATCTCCATGTGGATCTCTTCAATCTGGTCCTGATGCCATGTCATTATTGAAAAGTTTAGGGAAGATATAAATTCAAGAAACGGGTATTGAAGGCTCACAATCAAACAAGAACACCTCTCACGTTCAACCTACTAGGTGTAGGGCTTACACACACAAGATTGATCGTTCGGGCCAAAAGATGAATTCAGCCACACACCTCGGATGGTCAGACCCTCCCAAAAGGGCTGATTAATCTAATCATGAACCATGAATATGATCTTGGTGCAGGCTGAGACAAAAATCAGCCTCATGCCTAGAACGTTGCATGAAAAAGATTGCCCGATACTCAGAGGGGATCCCAGGTAATGCCTAAGGTCTAAATCCTCACACTTGGTCATAAACGTGAAGGGTGTGAGCCCTTGTTGATGCATAGTAGAGTTTGTTCTGTCTGTTTTTTGCCCTGTGGAAGGCCCTACTCTGATACCAAATGTCGAAACTCGGCCTCAAGGAGGGGTGGTTTTGGAAGGTCAATACAGTGGAGAGTGTTGGGCGTGAGTCCCAATAGGAGGCATCAACAAGGAGGAGGGAGAATATCAAAACCCTCCTGACCGACTTCCTGCGTAGGGATGTAGGTAGGGGCATGTAGAAGGAGAATATTGATCTCTTGAGAATTGGAAGTTGCAAATTCACTCAATAAACTTTATTGATTATTAACTAGAATAATAACACCTATTTACAGAGGCTAACAAAGAGTCCTAAAAACAATAAGAATTCAAAGAATTAAAAGTTTAAGAAAATAAGTGGGAGGTGACCTATAAACTATGAACCCATAAATCTTATAAAATTATGGGGATCTCCCAAACATATGAAATCAACATGACTATCATGCCCAGGAGCGTATAAAACAAGTGTATAACAAGAAGCATCACCCACATCAGTTTTAGGTGGGTGGCCGTAGACTCTTTCGATTGCCATCCCACCAGAAAGACATTGTCTGACGTGTCCCATATCATAAGTTGGCACCTCGATTCTATGGGTCTTTCTCTATCTTAGACTGAATCAGTATGGTGGCCTACTGATTGGATCTACCAGCAGGAGTTTAGGTCCACCTCATGTTCCATGTCTTGTGTTTGAAACCCTATAAGGGTGAGCCACCGGATCAACTTTCGGACCTGCCTGACCTTGGGGAAGTATCACAACTCTAGCCCACTCACATATAGGGAAAACAATAATACAAACAAGACTGTTTTCTGGTCACTAAGATACTTGTGCAGTGGAGTGTAAGCATAGTAGATGAAGCAACATGGGAAAAAGATCGAATTTTGACATGCTTTTCGGAGTTCTCGCCTTGAGGACAAGGAGAGTTTGAGAGGGATGGATTATTATGGATTGCCTTTAGTCCGTACAGGAGGAACTGATTCCCAAGATCTGCGACCCAGATCTGAATTCGATCTAGAGTAGCCACTCTAGAATCCCCACTAGAGGAGTCATCCTAGAGTCCCAGCTCGAGCAGTACTCTCACTTGGGATTTTCTCTCTCTCTCTCTCTCGAACTCATTATTTCCTTGGACTCTTAATTCTTTGATTTCTTATTGTTTTTAGGACTCTTTGTTAGCCTCTATAAATAGATATTATTTTGGTTAATTAATCAATACAGTTTATTGCGTGATTCTCTATTCTTTGTTCTCATTTACAACTTTCAATTCTTGAGGGATCGATATTCTCCCTCTACTCACCCTTACTTCCCTACGTAGGACGTCGGCCAAGACAAGTCAATGTTGTCCTTGGTGCTGACGCCCCCTACTGAGACTCATGCCCAACCCTCTCCCGTGCATAGGCTTGCCATAACTGCCCCTCCCTAAGGCCGAGTTATGACAACATTGAAAGTGTTATATGCTGCTTGTTTGATTACATATTTCTGGGTCTCAACTGACTAATGCTGCATTTTTTTATGAAAATGTGACCCAGGCTTTTGGCCATGGAGCAGGGTCCTGTCTACCCACTTGTCAATAGGGGTGGCAATTTCTGACACGACCCGCCAACCCGACCTGCCAACCCCCCTCTTAGGCGGGTTCGGGTTGGGCTTAAGCCAACCCGTTTAATAAACGGGTCGACCCGTGTAACCCGTTTATTAAACAGGTCGGGTTCAGGTTGGGGGTATGCCAACCCGACTGACCCGTTTAATAAACGGGTTAGGCGGGTGGGTCAACCCGCCAACCTGCCAACCCGACCCGCCAACCCGCCAAACCGTCTGCCCGACCCGTCAACCCGCCAACCCGACCCGCCAACCCGACCGTCAACCCGTCAACCCGACCCGCCAACCCGATCCGTCAACCCGCCAACCCGACCCTCCAACCTGACCCGCGAACCTGAAAACCCGTTTACCCGACCCAACCCATTTATTAAATGGGTTGGCGGGTCGTGTCGGGTTACCCATTTATTAAACGGGTCGGGTTCGTGTTTGCCACAGCCGACCCGTTTAATAAACGGGTTGGGTTCGGGTTGAGGTATGCTGACACGCCGACCCGCCAACCCGACCCGATTGCCACCCCTACTTGTCAAGCCTACTCCATACTTTATAGTAGGAAGTATCATCCAATGTATATTTTTTCTTCTTTGGTTTTTTCTACTATGTTCCTACAGTAGCACATGGTATGGGTATGGTCCCCTCCAAGATAGTCTCTTCAATCATCATTTTGTAATAAACAAGTTTGGAATGCCATCATGCGATAACAAAATGAGGAATAATTATAATACAAGATACACAACAGATAAATAAAGGCATACCAATTGTTAAAGAAACAAAGCTACAAATGAACACTCATTGGCAAATGATAAACATGAGTAAAACATGAAAAGATAACTTAAAATCCATGCAATTCTAGGTATCTTGATGAAGGTACCATTAAAACTTAAAATGCTCACCCAAAAGGACTATGCTCATTTGGTAGGGGCAGCTTATGAATGTCATCAAGTTGATAGAACACAAGTTCGAAACTCATGGGAAGGTGCCTTGTCACAAGATTGAAGTTGAGTGCACTAGGGACCTCAAGAATTTTACCAATCGGAGGCCTGCCAATGTGCGACCCCACTTCAAGTTTGATACGGTCCAAATTCTAGAGCACTCAACTTTAGATCTATTGCCCCAATCAAACAAAACAAATCCCAATGTTGAAGACCTCGACCCACACTCATTAGCCCAAATAGATCTAAGTTGACATACTCATGTCCAAATATATTGTATCAAGGGATTTGGGTGGATCCAAGCATTACTAAAGAGACAAATGTCGAAAACCCGAATTCAAGTTTTGTGGTTCAAGCAATCAATAAAGACCCATTCCTGGTAGATCCATATCCAAGTTTTATCTTGTAGCAGGATCCACCCCTAAGGTCCCACATCAACATTTGTAGCATCCTCAACTATGCATGATATTTGGTATGGGCATTACTTCATTCTACATTTGATACTTGGATCCAGTTCGGTGTTGGACGAAACAGAGCAAGAAGAAACCAAACCTATTTGGAGAAACTCGAATCCAGAAAGTAATCGAGGACCAACTAGCTATGTGGGGCCCACTAGGGAGGTCGACCTCCCCTCTTGGAGTACCTTGGCGGATATGAGAAGGGAGTAAAGGACTAGAAATTGGGTCACCCCAATTCTATCCAAGTCAAAAGAGGGTTATTTAAAAATAAACTAGGTCTTAGAAGGCTTACCTAATTTTAGGTTTTAGTCAAGAAGTCTTTTCGTTGTTTTAGGATTTCTTTTATGAAATGTTTGTAACTTGTATAGAGGTGCAAATACCCCCTCTACAATATATATAAACCACTTGTATTGAGCTTGAATGATCATACAATGAAATTGAAGCTACAATTCTTCCTCTCTCAAAATTGTCTTTCTTTCTCTCTCTAATTCATGCCCCCTCTCTCTCTTCCCTTTGGTCTCTAGTTCTTCCTCACTTCTCTCTCTTTGGCCTCTAGGCCCTCTCTCACGTTTCTCTTTGTTACATCAAGATCATACAAGGTCTGCACCTTGTTACTTAGCCAAAGTCAAGTGTGGTGAACTCGAGCTCGACAATGGCCGAACCCTTGCTGCACCAATTTGTGCCCTGATGACCCCCTGAACCTACAACATAGTAGAAGACATTTCCAAGAGTGCCCTCTAGGCCTCAGTAAGTCAAACCAACGCTCACTTAAGTTCAAACTTTCATTTGAACCCTTTTGACCAAAACTGATCCTAAGAATCCAACCTATTGTGCATAAAGTGAACGACCGAATTTAACCAAACTTCACTGAGTCATATCTCTCTAACCCAAATGATTTAAGTCTAAAATTTGAATCATAAGTGCTCTTATGTGTACTCAACCAATCCTCCAAAAATCAGCCTCAGACCCAGTAAAAATAAAAAGAACTGACTTTTTTTTACCGAACCCTACCGAACCTAAAACACAATCCTGACCTAGTTTCCTTCAGCCTAATCCCAAGTCCATAAATCCCAAACCAAGTAGAGTTTGGCCCTGATTTTTTACCAAAACCTACTTTCATGTGTCCGAAGCCTACTCCTAAAATTGCAGTATTTTATTTGCTGTATTTTGGGCATACTAATTTTTTTCTCTAAACCTATCAAACCTAAATAGGACCTAACCCTGTCTTAGCCCCAATCCAGTCCTAGGCTTGAACTTATACCTAACCCCGTGGGCCCGAGAACGTAACAAAGTTTATGCAAAATAACGATAAACCAAAAGCATTGACTCAAATCAGATGAGCACACTAGTCATGCTATTTAGGCCTGTCAACAGGTCTTGCATGACCAAATCTCAATACAGATCAAATTTGACAGTAGTCAGGTTCAAAACGAATTGCAAGTAGGTTCAATGAATTATTGGAGTTAGAACCATAGATCCCAAATATTGGTGAATCATAGATCCAAAGTTAGTTTTGATTGCGATCAACTAATTTTCGATATAAAAAAACATATAAATATTTTATTGGATATGATGCACTCTATCTATATTCGAACCTCGATCTGATTCTGCACATGCTAGGTCCAGTTGGAATCTGACTTAAACTCGGTACTGACACCTCAATGTCAAACAAGATTGGACGCACCTGGGTAATCGTGGTAGGATGCAGGGAGTGTATATAGAAGAAGTTTTTGCACACTTATGTATAGGGAGGTAAACTTGTTCCGATTTGGATCAGATGTAGCCAATACCATATTCAGCTAATCAGACCGATCCGAATTTGGACGGTGAAAAGCTCATACGTACCATACCTGTTTTTTCACATATAAATGGATTGGAATATCCATCAAATTCGGATATTTGTCGAATATGGTAGCAAAAAATCAAAACCATATCCGATTATGATTGGATATAGTTTTGGCTTACCAAATGCAATTAAACGGAATCTTTAATTTGGTCGGGTGTTGGATAAAATGGGATTGTAGCAGATCCAAAGGTTCACGTTTTCTGAAAATGGTCCAGGTGATATGCCAAATATTCGTTTCTTTGTGTTTTGGGATTGTCACCATCCATTCGTTTACTGTTGTTCATTGTACAAATAGTTGGCCCACACTATTGGTCTAAATGACGTTATCATTAATGCCCCACTGGCTGCCGTTGATTGACTCTGATGAACGGCCACCAAAACACCAAAAATCAGTGATACGGCATATCACTTGATTCGCTCTTGATTACGCTAACTTTATTTATTGGATTGTCAAATAGGGGTGTCAACCGGTTGGGTTTACCTGGATCCGACCTGGGCCAAACTCTATAGGGTCCATGTATGGTGACAAATAAGAAGAGCCGATTAAGACCCGGGTCCAGATCCGAAGGTCCGATTCATACATGGACCCGGGTACAGTTTGTGAAATTTTATACCAGACCCGGATCTGACCTGAGTTTCTATTAAGACCTGCAATTTTCAATGTAAAAATGATAAAAAAAATATTACTTTACCAGGTATGATCTGGGTCTAGTTCATGTAGTTCTTATCGGGTCTGGGTATGCTTTTTCTTATAGTAGACTTGATTAGACCCATGTTCAGACCCGATACCATACCCGAAAATCTGATGCAAGTCTTGTTCCACCTGGGTCTGAACCAAACCAGATCCGTTGACACCCCTAGTTGAAGACCCCTACTAATAAGAAAAACAATTAAATATCAACCTTCCAATCATAATTAGACATCACTCAGGTTGTTGTTTATCCTTCAAAATGCGTGTAACTCCGCACTCTCCTAGTTTCGCTAAGCTATGCACTCATTATAGTTAGATTCGTCTTCAGATGAATTGAAAATTGTTTTGTTAAAATCACCGATGAAAATAACGATCTAGGGCAATCCATCGCCTTTATATTTTGAATAAGGCCATTTAAAAATTGATTTTAAAGAATAAAAATATAAATAAAAAACCAGTTAATTTTATCTCAAAAGGAAAATATACAAAATGAAATAAATGATGATTTAGAGGTTAAATCAAACTTTAAACCGTGCATTGAACACTTAAAAAGCATACTAGCAAACAAATAGGACAGTTATCGCAAAATATTACAAAATAAAAGAAGGAAATCAATTAGCCGAGCCAAACTTGAGTATGAGCTTGCTTGCTCGTGTAAAAATATTCCATGTTATTTACGCACACAATATATATTTTTAGATATTATACTTTATATATTACACTTATTAGTTCATATTTTAGGTATGTATTTTTTATTCATTTTTCTCTTTTTATATATATGCATTATTTTTTATATATTATATTTAAAATATATATTATATATAAACATATAATTTTTTTTTATCTATACGAGCCAAACAAAGTGTGTTTGGGCTTCACTTGTTTAAGCTAAATAAGCTGCTTGTGACTCAGCTCACCAACTATACAAACGGATCACGAAGTTCGAGTTCATGACAAGCCGAACCAAGTTGCTTCATGAACAGCTCGATTCATTTACTAGCCCTAGGGATTAGTTCGTTAGTGAGGCACTGATGAGAGAGAGAGAGAGAGAGACCTATGTATCTTTACAAAATATACATGGTTGATGTAAATAAATCACTTGTATATAGAATTGGATATTTGTCATCTCATCTTACATGGATGTGGATGTTGGCTCACCTCAAACTCCGAACCATTTGCAGCCCTAGAGGCCGTAGTGGTGTAAACAAGTTGGACTTCACCAAAGATGAGTGGGTCCAGACTTGGATCCACTGATGGTTCCCAATTTGGGTTTGATTTGACCCACCAATGTCAAAACCATACACGGAAGGATTAAACAAACCAGACCCAGTAATATATATATATATATATATATATTTATAACTTTTGCATTAAAAATTGCGGATCTTGATTGCGACTCGGGTTGGTTTGGGGTTCTATATGAAGTTTCATATATCATACCCAGATATGTATCCTAATCAGACCTTATGAGTCCTACCCAAATATCTAAGACGGCTGAATCCTATGGGATCCGTTGCGTTTCCGGATCGTGTCATACCCGACTCATTGACACCCCAAACTAGTGGCTAGACAAGGCAAGACCAGGTGCAATCCGCTGCACCTGATCAGCCTCAATAGCCTGTCAGAGTGGGGCCCAATAGCAAATGAACGGTGATCAGGTACAGCAGCACATTGCATTTGTGCAATATGATTGCACCTGATCTCAACCCAGGCTGGACCTACTGTGTGCGGTTTGCATCAGCCCAACTCATCAAAACATGAAAATGGTGGGGACAAGACAACTATTCAAGCACAACAAAAGAGACCAAGGAATGTGTCCGGCACAATGGTCATCGATCCAAACCGTCCACTTGTATAAATATGAACGGACCAGATTGTAGGATCGCGATATTTAAATGAACACGCCGCTTGAGCCATCACAGGGGTACGTAGGAAGCGTGTAAGGACACCTTTTTCTTACGCATCAGCATCGAAGGAACCCATTTTCCCGATCTGTACTCGCTCTTTTATTTTTACATAAATATTATATATATGTTAGAGAGAGAAAGACTAGGGTCTCTCTCTCTCTCTCTAACATCTGCAGGAAGAAGATCGAGCAAGAGGAGGTCTGGCAGCGGAGCAGGCATGAGGATTCGAAACAACAGGAGCCCCATCGACATCTTGGCAACCACCGTCCACAGCGACCGTCCGACTCACCTCTCGCTCGAGCGCGCCTGCTCGGTGGTGGTGGACAGAGAGGGACGACAGCCACCGTGCGAGGTGAACAGGTCCCCGTGGGATGTGACTCCCCTCGTCCTCGCCTTCTTCGGTCACCAGGTCTCCCCAAAATTCTTTCACTCCCCAAGTCACTTCTTTCTTTCCATTCTTCCTAGTTTGATCATATACTTGCTCGATAGTGTGATCAGCAGTGATAAATGCTTACGATCATAAGAATAACATGCTCATTTGTCATTTCCCTTCTTATTTATGGAAATCTTCTCTCTATCAGAATGCTCTAGGTTAGCTTTTTTTCATTCTGTTTTTATCTACCGTTAGTCTTTTAGAGACCATTTTTATGTTTTGGTGTTCTCATGATATGCCGTCGCTCTCATCTGTTATCATTTAGGGTTCCCTTATCCCATTATTAATGGTCGAGCATATGAAAACCTTAGTTAGGGTTCACTAAATCTCTGACCGACTCTCTTGCTGATCTCTCTCTCCTTCTATTGTATGCTTATTGTTATTCCAAATGTTGATGATGGTGTTTGTCAAATTTGATTGGTGTTATTGTTTTGCTTGTGGAATATGGTTCTTGGTTTTGTTTCAGATGGAGAGCGTGTTTGAGGAGAGAGATGGGCATTGTGGATCCGACCCTCTATCGCATAGGTGAGTAGAAAAAATTGCATCTATAAAGAGACAGCGGGAACCGATAGAATATTATGATCTATTTATTGCTGGATGATAATAGAAGAGAATCTCAAGAAGTTGGGGAGTCTCGAGTTTTAGGGGTTAATTTCTTGAGTGGGACTGGCAAGATCTACAGACTCCCGCGTCTGATTTTTTAGAAAAGCACTACTGAGTATGTGTGTTTGGGATCGATTTGCAGCATTTCTTCGACCAGGCCTGCTGGAAATGACGATAGAAAAAGTGGTCTCTCTCTCTCTCTCTCTCTCTCTCTCTCTCTCACACACACACACACACACACACACAATTTTCTTTCACGATTCACTTTCCTTCCTTAGTATTAAAATTTGGATTTTGATCCATCAATCTCGCTGGTGGGATAGGGATGGGGAAGCAGCAAGGCAAGGGATCGAAAACCCTTTGCCTTAAGCCCGATCCTACGAATCAAGACCTCCCGAACCTGAGAAAACGAATACCCAACAAAGGGAAAGTCTCGGCGGTGAAGGGTAGTAGTAGTAGGAGGAAGAGGGGAGTTGGGGGAAGCTGCAAGAGGGAGGACGGGAAGGGATGGCGCTGCGGCAACGAGGTCAAGTTGGGCAACTCGCTCTGCGACCACCATCTCTCCCAGGTGAGGTCTTACTCCAAGAAGCCCTCCAACGATTCTTGTAGCGTCGAGAGAGAAGCAGACGGAGAAGGGATGAGAATGAAGCCAACTTTATCGTCGTCGATGGGCAACGATTGCTACTATTATTACTACACAGGATTCGGACCGGCTTGGAGGGAGACGAAGAGGAAGAGGGTATCTGCAATAGCTGAAGATGATGGGAGTTGTGATGATGATGATGATGATGGTGATGATGGGGTGAATGGTGAAGGTGGCAGGAAGAGAAATAGGGGGAGGAAACGTGTGAAATGCAGATCATTGAAGTCCTTGTTGTGATCGCTCTTGTTTGTTTTTGCTTATTCGTTTGGTCTCTTTTGTTGTTTGATAATTTTTGCTCTTGATGTTCTTTTTCTTGTGGTGTGTGTTTCCGAGGATGATAAAAAAGAAGGAATATTTCTTAGGGTTTCTCTGGTTCATGATTCTATTTGCCTGTTTTTTTCTAATTGTATTTAGTTGATAGGAGGAAAGTGGAGATGGGGAATCCCTCCCCTACCTAGCAAGCAAATTGGGTTCCCTAATTGTGCAGATTGGTTGCCCAGTGCCCGTCCTTTTGCATGAAAAAGAATGCGGGTCGTATATGGGTTGGATCATGATAGATCCAAACCCGAAAATAAATATAGGGGCAGCATTGGGATTGGAATCTGGATCTGAACTGCGTTCGATGTATGAGTTGAATTCGGGTCTGAATTTTGAATGATAATTACTGGATGCAGCAAAAGAGAAAATGATTCAAAAGAAGGGTTTTACATATAAAAGAAAATGTAAATGGATTGGATTTGAATTAGATTGGGGTTTGTATTTGACAGAAAATACTGATCTGAATCCAGATCGAACCCAGAAAGTCGGATAATGTAGGGCCAAATGTGATCTCGGAACACATCTGAATCATATTTTAAGATCTATGTCCAAAATAACTTGTTGGATTTGGATCAGCAGTCTGACGGGATCAGATCCATTTATTCTCCTATTCGACAGTGGATCAAAAAATGGATTCTGTTCTCTTTTTTTTTTTCCTTTTTCGATAGAAAATGGGTTATAATTGAGGCGATGTTTCTCTAATTCATTGTTTTGGACTCTGCTTATTATTTTACTCCCTATTTATGAATTATGATTCACGCATGCCACGTTCATCTCCTAAAGTGAAATTCTCGTTGCCTGTTTACTGGCGGGTCCTGATCTGGATTCGTGTCAGAAATGCATGCAGGTCCAATTGGATCCTATGATCCAGTTTTGCATGAGAACTGAGGTCAGCCATCCAGCCGTCTCTATTACACAATGTTATCAGTATCGACATCAGCCCTGAATCGTTGGGCCACCGATTCAGCTGTATCAGCTCAATAATAATAATAATAATAATAATAATAATAATAATAAATTATTGTGTCAATCATAATGTGACACGTGTTAAAACCATTATAATAATTTTAAAATAATATTAAAAAATATTTTTGGTATTTTTTTATATTTATTAAGAAATAGCCTATTCATGGCCTGCAGCCTGTTGAATTTCTGCCGATACTGATAATCAGTGGATCGAGATCCAGTCATCCCTATCATCATATCACTCCCTGAGATTTCATTGTTGCAAGTTGTTTGGATCCAATCTGACTCTATAGATGTGGTCTACATGGTTCATTTAGATCAGCACTTGGATAGTTAAAATCTAACTTATGTGCGAAACTTTTTGTTGTTTAAAATATTTCAATCATTCAAAAAAATGTTAAAATTTTATAATTAAAAAAAAAAAGTTTTTCCATTGAAAATCACAATCCAGTGTTTAATTTGGATCAAATCAATTATGATGAATCCATCTATGAGGTCGGATTTGATTAAAACTGCTTGAAATATTGAGATCCGAAATGGAGTACAATGATATGGATGACGTTCCCCAATTAGTAGACAGTAGGTCCTTGTGTGTCCCAGGTGGGGTCCACAATCTTGATGCTGATTTTTCGCTAGCAGTTTACAGGTGAAGCGAGATGCGATCCGGCACTGGGTGATGCCAGAAGTGATTTAGCGATGCTGTGATGCATGTCGCATTTTAGCATTGGGAAAAAGGGTCCATGACAAAATAAATAAGAAACGACATTACGAAAGCTATGTGACGAATTTTGACGAATATGACAATATTTTTAGATATCCTGATTTTCAATATTGCAATATTTTTAAAACAATAGCTATTTTGAAAACAGTTCTGATATTAACAAAACGTTTATCTAATAAAAAACACTTTTTAAAATTTATGTCTATATATATATATATATAGCAAATGGGTAGCTGGTTAATGCATTGGTGTTGAACCCGTGCTTAATCGTGTTGATGGATGGTCAGCCAGCAAAAAATAAAAAAAAAAATTGTTAAAAATCTTTAAAACACGTAAAAAAAACTTTTAGCGTGCTTTTGAAGCGCTGCTAAAGGGTCATAGGGACACACATGGCATTAAAAATTTGTAATGCCATGAGCATCCCTGCGACTAGTGGTGGCAAAATCTGACACGACCCGCCAACCTGCTTCTTAGCTGGGTTCGGGTTTGGCTTAAACGGGTTCGTGTTGTAAATGGGTCGACCCACCTAACCCATTTATTAAACGGGTCGGGTTCGTGTTAGGGGTATGCCAACCTGCCAACCCGGCTGACCCGTTTAATAAACGGGTTAGGCGAGCGGGTCAACCAGTTTACCCGAACCCGACCCACCAACCCGTTTACCCGACCCCGACCCGCTCGCCAACCCGTTTACTTGAACCCGCCCCGCCAACCCGTTTACCCGAACCCGACCCGCCAACCCGTCGACCAGTTTACCCGACCCGACCCGTTTATTAAACGGGTTAACGGTGTTGTGTCGGGTTACCCGTTTAATAAATGGGTTGGGTTCGTGTTTGCCACAGCCGACCCGTTTAATAAATGGGTCGGGTTTGTGTTGAGGTATGCTGACCCGCCAACCCGACCCGATTGCCACCCCTACCTGTGACCCTTTAGCGGCAGTTTTGCGCACTGCTAAAAACCTTTTTTTTCTTGCATGTTTTGATGCTGTTTAGCAATTTTTTGATGCACTTTTTTTGTGCGCTGACCATCCATCAACATGTGCGATGGACGGTCAGCGCGATTAAGTAATAGTTTGATACCTATGTATTAAGCACCTACCCATCATATATATGTACCGTTTATATTTGCAGATGTTTTCGTGAGATCCTTCGACCGCCCCCACATCCAACACGCACGCACACACACACACACACACAAAAAAAAAAAAGAGCAAAATATTTTTTGTAAATTTTTTCCTTGTCTAGAAAATCAGACACTAAGACTTCTGACATTGAAAGTAGTAAAAACACGTCTTTGCTTAAATATATTTTTAACGGTTTTTTCTACTAAAAATTGCCACGCCTTGGTTTTCTATGAAAAATTCAATTTATAAAAGGTGTACTAATTTTCAAATTAAGATCTCGACGTTCGTTCAGTTTGAATGCCTTAAGTTGACCCGACATGCATAGTTCTTGTGGGCTTGTTCTGCCCCTTTTATTAGTATGTAGAAGTGTTGCTTACACTCCTAAAAACAATGCAGTTAAGCAATCAAGCAACAATTCATTAAACACCACATCCCTCTCCTTGTAACTTTTCAAAAAGTATGATCTCTCTCTATATAGTTTAGGTGGTGGAGCTCTAGAAGGACCATATGGCCTATCCTCATGGAGTTAATTTTTAGCATTCAAATTTTTTACATTAGCATCTTTGTTGAATCATATATAAGTTGTTTTTGTTCTTTTTTTTATTGTTTCTTGAAAAAAACCTAATACTTTTCTCTCTAGAACTACTAACCCTTTTCTTTCTCCCCTTAATGCAATTCTCTTGCTCTATTCTAACGAGATTGTGGTATCCTTTTCATCGACTTCTCTGATTAGGTCAAAAGGTGAGTTTCATACAAACTATATATATATATATATATATATATATATATATATATATATATATATATCATTTCAATCTTTTTTTCTTTTTGTAAATATGAGCATTTAATAGCCTTGCAGGATGTGTATTTGGTTATTGTTGTGAATATTTTATATATGTTTTCTTATGTTTTATTTAATATTTGATACTGGATTTAGTATTTAGAGTTTTTCATACACACACACACACATATATATATATATATATATATATAAGTATTGTAGATGATTTATATTTATTTGTTTGTTCTTTATTTAAGAATTTTCATGAATAATTGATGTTGTACATTATCAGAGAATTACTGCAGACGATGTAAAACTATGTGGGCAAACCAGTACTACTAATCTTCATCGTAGTAATTTGAATGACATGTGACCTTTCATGACGGATGACATAACTAGGTACAAGTTGTTGGACTTTGTAATGTATACTTGAGATGTAGGTGTAATGATAGACGTATTATTTTTATGCTTAATCTTGAAAGTTAGAAATGCAAGAATGTTGCATTCATAAAAGCAAATGCAACAATAGATATCACAAATTTGATTTAGTTTATTCAATCGAGCAGTCAATTAGTGGTAGCAATGATCATGTTGAAAATAGAGAATCATATGATATTAATGATGATGACTATACCATATCGACCGAGCATGAGCAAGATATCGATGACATGAAATAAATGATAGTGGATGAATATAATGCATAAATGATAATTGAGAAATCGAACCCTTGGTATGTTGTAAAAGATATATGAGCATTTGTTGGGAAGTAGAATTGTTTTATGTTTTTACACTAATGAGACATAGTTGAATAGGTTCTCATTTAATGTATTCTAATATAACGAAGAGTTATTAAAAATCATTGAAGCGAAGATGTCTCATATGTATGACGAGTTGCATAACAAAAAACTCAATTATTGAAAACTTTTCCAGTAGCTAACATGCTCAAACAATTGAGAAATTACTTTCGACCTAAAGTTTAATGATCTTTAACACTATCATGAATTTTTGAAAGATCATATAATTAGGAATAACTATATAGAAAAATCATGAAGAATTACAGTAACATAGTTATTGTCATATGCATGAGAAAGAACCAACATACTATGGTTAATTACCCTTGAAAGATCCATTGCACAAAGGTATGCAGAACAACGTTCTTTCAAGTAAAGAAGTATAAATGTGAGCATACGTGTGATAGATTATTAAACAACCTTCTAGTAGAAAAAGTATCTTCTAAGTGAATTTCATGTTTAATTCATGAATTCCTGCATGATAACTCAAAGATGACTCCAAGAAAAATCAGTCGTGAGGAAGGTGTAAACAAGCATGCTGTAGACAAGAACGAATAAGGGAGGAGTTATATGATTCATTCAAAGAGTCCTTTAAGATATTTCTCGCCTATTTGGATAATTTGATGAAGGCTAACCTAGAGCACTAGGGTACATTCAGACCGATAAGAAAGATCGATTTAAGTATCCGTTCTTATCATTTTGTTCATGCATCGATGTGTTTTTGAAATGATGCCCTCAAGTTCTTATAGTAGATGGCATATTTCTAAAAGAAAAATAAATGTGTATATTGTTGTCAACCCATAATATTGATCATTGTCGTGAGATATTTTTAGTAGCATTTACAGTTATAGATAAAGAGTCGAGGAATTCATGTGTATGGTTTTTAAAGCATCTAAAAAAAACTCGTATGCTTTGATGAGTTTAAAGAGAGGAGTATTGACAGTTATCTCAAATATGCATGTAAGGATAAAGTATGTTGTTCCCTACACATGACTCAGATTTCATGTTGAATATTGCATAAAGCACATGACAAAGAACTTTGCTAAGAATTTTAGTTCAACACTTAGTGCACTTTGGTTGAGTGCATCTCGAGCAACCACAAGACAACAATGCAATTATTTTCTTTAAAAATTCTAAGAGAAAGATGAAGTCACATATTATTATATTGCCTCCGACATGGATCTGAAACATTGGGCTAACAGTCACTTTCCAACAATAAGATATGGGTGTTTAGTGTCTAATATAGCAGATAACTTTAATTTGTGGATTCTCTTCATACGTGATAAGCCCCTAGTGCCTCTTATTGAGAGGCTTTATCTCATGCTAATGAAACTTTTAAAAAAAAGAAAGAATATCAAATATAAAATGCCAAGTGTTGTGTTTAAGGTAAAAGAAAAGGCATAGGCACTTAAGAGAAAGACACAACAACTATGTGTGCAGGTAGTGCATTGTCACTGACATTGGCACGAAGCTCACGACAGATCTCACAGGTATTGTATTGATCTCGATAAGCAGTTATGCTCTTGTGAAGAAAGGCAAGTTAGTGGGATTTCATGCGAACATCGATCATATGCATTTTGTATAAGGTCAAACTACTAGAGGAATACTGTGACAAGTTTTTTCAGAGTTGAATCATATCGAGCTGCATATAATATATTTTCATTCATTCTGATGGTGGATAATGTCTCACACAATACTTCGTAGACTCTTATTTTTATCTATCAACCAAAAGTGACTCATAAACCAGAGTGACCTAAGGTGAAGAGACAGAGAACATAACACATGAATGTTATACAATATAAGTGCAGTGTATGTGATGAGGTTGACCACAATAGGCGAAAACACGTACAATAGTATGTTTAAGTAACTCATGTTGCAAAATATGTATTTGTTGAGAGTTGTTGAATGAATTGCTTCTATGTATTTTTTTTAGTTTTTTAATGAATTGCTCTAATGTTTTATGTCTTCTATATATATCTTAGGTAGTTCATCATGTATACACATAAAATGAGACTTGGTAGCAGAAAGTAAACCAAACCCCTACCCCAACCCTAAGCAATTATTCAATTGCAGTAAAATGTATAATGAAACAAGTTATGTGTGTATACAACCATTGGTGTTGACATATACGTATTTATATTCATTTTCAATTGATTATGAAAACCAAGAAGATGGACAACAACCAAAAGAACCAAACAAACCTAATTTATACATGAAAATTATGTTGAGTAGTGACGTAAGTGTTAGTTTTTCATGTTTGTTTGTTTGTTTGTATGTTGACTCATATAAAACTAACATGAATGTATCACATACTATGAATTTATGTAGCATCTACATAGATTTATAAAAAGAATAAAATAGTGACACAAATAGGACATGATAGATGAAACAAAACTGCCAAAGAACATTTACCTTACCCCATATTTCTTGGTGAGTACATAAAGTGATAATTCTCTTGTTTTGATATCGACTAATCAAAACTAAATGTTTGTCATTAACTATTTATAGAAAATGGTCTAAGCAATAGTGATGCGAGATGGAATTCATTCATTCTTGGAGAGCTACAAATTGTCATATTCTTTCAAGGAATGTAACAAAGTATCTATTGGACAACTTTTCATGCTTACATTTATATTTTCACAACATCGAAAATGAATGTGATCATATAAATTTTGTATGAGGTCAAGCTACCAGAGGATTACTGGGGCAACCAACAGTAGGTTCATTGGGAAATAGATATGAATGCGAGGGAGTTCAGGTTGTACAACCCCATTGGCTTCACTACTCATATAAAAAAGAACATCAAGCATCTAGTACGATATCATTACTTATTCAAAATATCCTTATTTTTCTCATGTATCTAAGTTGGTCTAATGTTGGGTTGTAGGTTAGTTTTTTTGCAGAGTGGTTTGCTATGAAGCTTACATTGATTGGATGACATATCCCATGGATGTTATTCCTCAACAAGAAAATAGATAATTACTTTGTGTTAACTCAATTCGTATAGGTACATGTTCCTAACTTGATATATGATTGTTACATGTTTGATTATGGTATATTCATCCTACTGTATATGCAATACTTAGGTAGAAACAAAAAATTAATTTTATGCAAGTACATGTTTATATGTCTTGTTTTGCTGTATTTTTTTATGCAAGTTATAGTTAGTTGTTTGATAATAACATTTTTTCATGATGATACAATTGACTACAAGAAGCGTATGATCAAATTTTATAAACACATGAGGAAGCAAAAAGAAGAAGAGGATGTAGCCCAAAAGAAGGCTCAGGAGGAGGCAAAGACCAAAAAAGGACCCCAACTGAAAACAAAGGTCTAAAGGCCAAGTAGAAAGGAAATGAGGAGACATCAAAGGATGAAGTGTCAGATGACCTTGCTTAGGAAGCTAAGTTGTAGATAATTCTAGGTCATCACTATTGATTATTATTATGAATTTGACAAAATTGTAAAATAGAATGATTCATTAATAAATATTTTGTTTTGTTTTTTGAGATATAGATTTGATACTGTTAGAAACCCAACCCTATGGAGGGATGATTTCTAACATTTCAGCATCGAAAAGGTTGTGGCACAAGAAAAAGCCAAAAAAGAGATAAATATGTTCTTGATCGGGCTAGGCATTGCGTCTGATAGGGCCAACAATAGGGCAGAGGAAGAATATTGATCCATCTGGGTGGACTGTTGCTGAGGAAGACGTAGAAGAGGAGAGAGAGAAAAGGTGTTCCCTCTAGGATTAGGGTTCCAAGAACAGAGTGAACAAAAAAGAATCAATCCACTAATTTTATTTATAGATTCTACTAAAGAGTCCTAAAATAAATAAAAGACCAAAAATAAGAATCCAAATTAGAAAGGACGTCCTCCAGTCCCTATTAGACTAGGTCTCTTTGATGAATCTGGATTAAGAACGACTTCTCAGGGTCAGATTTAGGTCGGTCCATAACAATCCACCATTCTTAAACTCGCCATGTCCTCAAGGCGAGAACTCTTAGAAAAATGCTACAACAACTGATGCTTGTTACCTCCGGGGTCAGATCTGGGATCGTGGTTTTTCCATGTGCTGCAACAAATGAGTTTTGTTTAAATATAGAATGGGTGGGGTTAAGGTTTGGGTTAATTTTGGATCATGGATTGAGTTAGAGCCTAAATAGGTAGGAGAATGGTTTTGAATAGGATCTGACTGGATTGGGTAAGGATCTATTTAGTTAAAATAGAATTTTGGGTTATTTGGATCATTTTGTGTCAGATTTGATGGGTTTGGGGCAACAAACAGTTTAATTTGGCTGAGATCATGCCATGGTTGGGGTTGGTTTGGAGCTAGAGGTGGCATAACAAAATTTTAAATCCAAGAACCGGCCTGAACCAGTTTGACATTGGTAAAAACCAATCTGAGTTTCATTCAGATCGTGGAGGCACCCCTCGTGTTGGGAACGATGGTGGAGGCGCCCCCACCACAGATCAGTGGGGACCAGGCTTACTGACGGTGAGCCCTACTCCACCATCTCCTTCAGTGTTGTGGGGTGGGCCGATGGCAACAAGGCTGCCCTGTCTTGCCAGGTTAAACAAGGAGAGGGAGAGATGAGGAAGGGGGTCAGATGGAGGAGGTGACAGCTCGGGAAGGAGATACAAAGCGAAAGAGGGAGGTGTGTGTCATCATAGGGTGACACGTGGTAGGCATTTAACTAGTGGGAGGCATGTGTCTGGGCAGAGGGACATGCTACAGGTTTGCATCGGCAAGGGGGAACGCGTGTTCGGGCAAGGGGAAACACTACAGTCAGGAGAGAGAGAGAGAGAGAGGCCAACTCGTACGATTGTGAAGGGAGGTGAGGGTAGCACTAGGCAGCCATTACCGGTGAGGGGTCACTGGGTATGATCCAGCCCGCGGTGACACCTCCGTCGGCCTGGCTCCCATGCTGCAAGGAGAAGGGCACTGATTGTGCTTATGCACTGCCAGCGATTTTGACCGTCCATGCATGCAATCGGTCAAGTCCGGTCGGTAAAAAAAAATGTCAAGTGGGTTCCCCCTGGTGGTGTCTCTCCAACTCATTGAATTAGTCACGGGATGAAGTGTCCTCCATAATGCTCATTCTATTATGTCTAACCCTTTATCTACCATGCTCTCAAGATTGTAGACTGACTCGTTAATCTTCATCATCGCTTGAGAAAATTTCAGACCCTCTGACGTTTCGATCATGTGATTATAGGAACCTAAACAAATTCAAGAAAGGTGTGTGTCCTTGTTGTTGCAAAAATAGATCTCAATCTGCCTCCAAGGGCATAGATCCAGCATTCTTGATCCCGCAAAAAGCATCGCTCTGATACCAATGTTAGAAACCTGTCCCTATGGAGGGACGATGTAATGCCCCAAAATTTCCAACTTTGAAATTGTAGAATTTTAAACAATTTTTTTTAAATAGCACAACGAATATAATTGGGTTTTAAAAAGTCAAACAATCTCAGTGAATTACAGAAATAAAATAGTTGCTTGAAATATATATCCATACTTATCTCACAAATTGAAAGAAATGATTTCCATTCCATATGTCTCACATAGTTTGAAATATTACAAATCCCCAAATATCATTAAAACATCTCATTTATAATGAGACACCCAAAAGCTTGTCCAAGATCATTAGGATAGTTAGGAAAGGATGGTTCATGGCATCGCCGCACACCATGACTTTTTACTGCATCATCATTCATCACATGCGCTCTATGAAACAGGGTTAAAACTCTTACGAGCCAGTAAGCAAATTCACATAATATGCATCATGATAATTAATCAAACATCTATCATGGATATCATAACATGCTTTATGATAGTTGTATAATTGCAGATAATTTGTCATGTAACTTCAATAACATAACATGGAATCTCAAGTAAGCAATATGAATAGCATGAAGAAATACTAACTAAGTTAGTTAGCAGTGTTAGTAACTTTAGTTTCGATAAGCTTATCACTTCTAGGTACGTAGAGACAATTGTCATTGTGCCAACTAGAGTATACTATAGTATTCATTATACAAATTGTATATTTGTCGTAGCACCTTAGTGACCGGATAAACCAACCCAAGCTCGTGGTCCATAACTGAGAGATTTTTGGCATAAGGGCAAACCAGATTGCAATCCCCTACTAATGTAGCAGCTGAGGTATACCACTTTTGGGCAACCTCGACCTCCCTAACTCTGAGTGACCAGAGGTCCAAGGATGCATTTTCTCCTTAATTTAAGTAAGTATGACATACAACTCAAACCTATATGTGACATCGTCACTCGGGGCTGTACCGTTCCACCCTCTCTAAGGTGGACCATGGTGTGAATGAGTTACATAGGTGGTTTCATCTTTATTAGGGTAGTTAGTATTGCATGCCCTTGCTTCATAAGGCAAATAGGTTTAATAGCCTCCATACTCCCCTCACGATAGTATACATGTCATGACATGGTTTTGCCCAACCCAATTCACGTGCTCTAGTGCCTTTAGCTCATATGAGCATCTCGTCGGTGAAGGCGACAACAAGAATCTTTAATATGTGGATGTTTGCAAGCTCACAACAGAGCATTAATGCATCAATGTATTTCAACAGTAAATTTGCGACGGAGTCGCGACAAACATAGGTTGTCGCCAAATCCGTCGCTAAGTTTCTTGTAAATCCCTAATCAGAACCCTTCTTTCTCTTTCATGTTTCGTCTCTCCCGCTCGACGCACTCCCCAGACCATCGCCCTCTCCCGCCTGATGCACTCCCCGACCCGTCGCCCGTCGCTCCCCGGCCCATTGCCCCCCGTTCTGCCTCCCGTCCCTTGGCCCATCACCCCCCATTATGCCGCCCTCGCCCAACGTCTCCCAGGTAAGTGGGTCATTTTTTTTTCTGACAGAAGGTTGCCCCCTGCCTCATTCTTTTTTCCGGTAGGGAAGCGTCTGCCTCATTGTTTTTTTTTGGCAGGGGGGTCGCCCCCCTGTTTTTCCGGCAAAGGATCGCCCCCCTGCCTCTTTTTTCAGCAGAGGGGAGGGGGGTTCGCCGCCCGACGTCTCCCAGGTATGTGGGTCATTTTTTTTTCCAGCAGGGGGTCGCCCTTCTGCCTCGTTCTTTTTTTTCAGTAGAGGGGGCGTCTGCCTCATTTTTTTTCCAGCAGGGGGTCGCCCCTCTGCCTCTTTTTTTTTTGCAGGGGTAGGGGGCGACCCCTTGTCTCTTTTGTTTTTTCGGCAGGGGGGGGGGGGGGCGTTCCGCCGCCCGACGTCTCCCAGGTAAGTGGTTCATTTTTTTTTCAGGCAGGGGGTCGCCCCCCTGCCTCGTTCCTTTTTTCCGGCAGGGGGGCGCCTGCCTTGTTTTTTTTTTCTGGTAGGGGGTTGCCCCCTGCCTCATTTTTTATTTCTGGCAGGGGGGGTCGCCCCCTTTCCTCTCTTTTTTTCGGCAGGGGGGGGGGGGGCGACCCCCTGCCTCTTTTTTTTTCCGGCAGGGGGTCGCCCCCCTTGCCTCATTTTTTTATTCCGACAGGAGTCGCCCCACTGCCTCTTTTTTTTTCGGGCAGGGAGGCGACCCTCTGCCTCGTTTTTTCTTATGGCAGGGGTTCGCCCCTCCTGCCTCATTTTTTTTTTCGGCAGGGGGGGTGACGGGTCGGGGGGCACCCGACGATCGCCGGGTTCCTCAACCACGACATCACCCCGTGTCTGTCGCTCTGAGGGACGATCACGACCTTCAGAGACCTTGTGTCGTTATCGTACATCGCTGGCCTACTGACTGGTCGGCCGAACTCAAAAACCTGTTGGGCCGAACGGAGAGGTGGTCGACGCCTGGGAGGCGTTTCTCCTCGTTGGAATCCCGTCTGACTTCGATATTTATTCTAAATTTTTTCCTTTCGGCAGAGGGTGACTTCATTTTAACACAGTGTCTCTTGCAGATTTTTCAACGGATCCCGCTTGTGCCCTGCCACCCGTGGTAAGTAAGTGGCAAAAATAATGCAAATCAGGTAAATACCCGTGGTGAGTAAGTGATGCAAGCGCATCACATGTTATTTAATTTATTGGATGCAACACTTTACTGTTCACACACTCACTTAGTTGTTGATATCTAGGACTGCTTTGTTGGAGTTTGGAGATCATGTTGAACATGATTTTAATGTATGAGAATAAAAGTGTTCTTATTTTTGGAGTACGGATTTTATCCTAGGCATGGTAGTAGTTAGCGGAATATTAGAGTGTGTTTGTTGCGGGTACATGTTTGACATTTTTTTGATATGAATGTTTGCAATGTATTGCAATATTTGATGTGATTGTATCCATGCTTGCATGTAGTTACTTTCAATTTGATTATGACTTACATGTGAAATTGTATAATGAAAGCATGCTTCAAATGAATGTATCGTGATATGAATAGTTTGTACATGAAAATATTAAGTTATCAATGCATGCATCATAATTCTTGTGATTGTATGACATCATATATTACATGATAAATTTGATATTTTCTTTATTATAACATTTTGATGATTCTCTTTTAACTGGTTAGGATACTATTCGTAACATCATACGATAAAATGACTGCAAACCGTGAATGGATGTACCGTAGGATAGTTGACAACGAGTTATCGCATGAATATATGGATTGTGTTGAAAGTTTTATTGAATTTGCAACGGCAAGTGTCAGTACAATGAATCTCATAGGTCAGATTAGGTGTCTCTGCAAGATTTGTAAGAACAATCGATTTGTAGAACCTCATGGCGTTAGACATCACCTATACAGGAAGGGTTTTGTGAGTGATTATCAGAATTGGACGTTTCATGGTGAATAATTTAGAAACAATTTTGATGCACGGGTGAATGTGGTGCATGATAATCCATATATGGATTTGATATTTGATGCCGCAGGAACAAAACTGGGTTCTGTTATGGGTCCTAGTGATGTAACAACTGCAGTAGATAAATAATTACTAAATGATGCAGCTAGTAGATTTTATGATTTACTTAGAGATGCTGATGAGCCACTTTAGAACGGTTGTGAGAATCACACTATCTTGTCTGCAGTTCTTCAACTAATGAATTTGAAGTCTGAGTATAATTTGAGTCAATCATGTTTTGACCGTTTATGCATGATTATGAAGAGTATGTTGCCCAAAGATGAGAAATTGCGATAAAATTTTTATCGTGCGAAGGTTATGGTCAACGCTCTAGGTATGGGGTATAAAAAGATAGATGCTTGTCCAAATCACTGCATATTGTATTTTAAGGATCAGGAAAGCAAGATATCATATCTGTCATGTGGGCATCCTCAGTTCAAGCCAAAAACAAGAGGCAATGGTAGCACGAGATCAAAAGAAGTTTCATACAAGTCGCTCTGCTACTTTCCTATCAGTCCTAGATTGCAACGATTGTATATGTCTTCAATGACAGCTAAACACATGAGATGACATACAAATAAAGTTTGACATGATGAAGACAAGATCATGCATTTTGTTGACACGGAAGCTTGGAAGCACTTTAATCGTACTCATCAGAACTTCGCAATGGAAGTGAAAAATGTTAGACTCGATCTATGTACAGATGGATTTAATCCATTTGGGGGTAGATCAACTCTATACCCATGCTAGCCAGTATTTGTAACTCCATACAACCTTTCACCAAGCTTATGTATCAAGCATCCAAATATTTTTTTGTCTCTATTGATCCCTGGTCCGACCTCACTTGGCCAAAATCTTGATGTATATTTAAGGCCATTGATTGATAAACTAAAAGTATTGTGGGATGATGGTGTTACCACGTATGATGCCTACAAAAACAAAATTTCAATATGAAGGTCGTTGTTCTATGAACGGTATGTTATCTGGTTGGACCACACATGAGAGGTTGGCATGTTCGTACTGCATGGAGGATACAAAAACTTTTAGATTGACGCATGGAAGGAAGCCTTACTGGTTTGAGTGTCATCGTCAATTTCTACCCAGCGACCATCCATTCTGACGACAAAGGAATGTGTTTTGAGCAAGCACAACTGAAATGGAAGGTCCACCCACAAGATTGTCTAGCATACAGATTTTAAGAAGATTGTGATACTTTCGAGATGTATTAACATATGCCCGTAGTCCGACGCCCTTCCTTGGATTTGAGAAGGATCATAATTGAACAAAAAAATCTATTTTTTGAGAACTACCATATTGGTCGACCCTATTGATACGACATAATTTGGATGTGATGCATGTGGAGAAAAATGTGTTTGATAATGTGTTCAATACAGTAATGAATGTTAAAGGGAAAATGAAGGATAATCCGAAGGCCCGTATGGATTTAAAAGTAATATATAAAAGACTAGAATTGAAACTCAAAGAGTATAATGGCAAAATACTGAAACCAAAGACAAGGTACGTGCTTGATCCTGATCAAATAAAGCAGGTATGTCAATGGTTGAGACAGTTGAGATTTTCAGATGAATATGTCTCTAACATTGCTCAGGCTGTGAAGATTGACGATGGACAGTTATATGGGTTGAAGAGCCATGATTGCCATATATTTATGCAACGATTGATACCCCTAGCATTACATGATATGTTAGACAAACCTATATAGGGGGTATTGTCTGAGTTGAATGGATTTTTTAGAACATTGTGCGCATTGAAAGTCGTAGTATCTGATGTAAGGAATTTCGAGAACTCTGTCATCACTACTGTTTGTCTGCTAGAAAAGATTTTTTTGCCAGCATTTTTCGATGTTATGGAACATTTGATCATACATTTGCCATATGAACTAAGGGTTGGTGGTCCTGTGCAATATCAGTAGATGCACCCATTTGAAAGGTATATGTTTTCTTATATTTGTCTCTTCAATGACAGATATTTCAAATTTGAAATGTATATTTTTGACAGATGCATGTTTTACCTCAAAAAAAAAGTTCGTAATAAAGCAAGAGTAGAAGGCTTTATTTGTGAGGCATACACTTTAGAAGAGATTTCAAATTTCTCATCTATGTACTTTGAACCTCACATTCCAACATGTTACGCATGCCCGCCTCGTAACGATGATGGAGAACAAGTAACTGTAGCTGACAAACTGTCGATATTTCAACAACTTGGGCATGCATTTGGTAGTTGTTGATCAAGACTCTTAGCAGATCGAGAGCAAAACACAACACACATCTATATTCTTTTTAATTGCTTAGCGATCGATCCATACATCGAGCAAGTATATGTAGACGCAACACAATTCTAAATCCTTTTATGTTCTATATGTGCATACATGGTTCGGTAATATAAGTATTTGTGGTTTGCAGACGATTTGATCTGGAGTTGCAAAGAAAAGTTTCACATCTCACTGATGCAGAAGTACAAAAAGAATGTGAAACTAAGTTTGTGGAGTGGTTGAAAGAGTTGATAAGGACGCTCACATAAATTGTGTACTTATAAACAACAATAAGTTATTTAATTGGTCGTGATCACAATCATTGTTTATTTTTATAGGTCCACCATGGTGATGTTAAAGATCAAGGAATATGTGATTTACAAAATGGTCCGACCAAAGTTGTGCAATATTACAACGGGTACATAAATGGTTATCGATTCCAAACAAAAAACTATGGTATAAACAAATCAATGATGAATAGTGGTGTGTGTCAAGGGTAGCAGCTACGGTGAAAATGAACATGATTACTACGGTGTTATAGAGGAAATAATGGAGTTGACTTACTTAGGCATAAATAATAGGGTAACTTTACTCAAGTGTCATTGGTTTGATCCAACTGTAATAAGAGTCAACAAAGCCTCAAGCATTGTGAAGGTGAATCATAAATCAAGGTTTGGAACATATGAACTATTCATATTAGCCTCGCAAGCTCAACAAGTTTATGATATTTCATATCCGAGCACAAAAAAGTCAGATAGAAATGAAAGGTAGGCAGTTTGCAAGGTGAAGTCTAAACTATACCCTCAGTATGATCAGTTACAAGAAGACAAGTTAACTGAAGAGAGTGATTACTATCAATCAGAAGACATCTATGACTTCTCATATGGTCATGATGTTGCGCATGATATGCATGTCATATCTCCATTGGTCGATGAAACATTCAAAGAAGAATGTGATCCAAATGATATACCAAGTGGATGGGAAAACAATGAAAAAGAAGAATATGAAAGTCAAACAAGTGATGAAGAATAATTCTCGAGGCAGTGAGCAAACAAATTTTTTACTGCCTTAGAACACATATGAGCATGGTAGAATCACATATACAGTTTTTTGACTGCCTTAGAGCACATATGAGCATAGTAGAATCACATATACAGTTTTTTTGACTGCCTTAGAGCACACATGAGCATAATATAATCACATATACAGTTTTTTGTCTGCCTTAGAACACATATGAGCATGATAGAATCACATATACAGTTTTTTGACTGCCTTAGAGCACATATGAGCATGATAGAATCACATATACAGTTTTTTTGACTGCCTTAGAACACATATGAGCATGATATAATCACATATACAGCTTTTTGCCTGGCTTAGAACACATATGAGCATGATAGAATCACATATACAGTTTTTTGACTGCCTTAGAACACATATGAGCATGATATAATCACATATATAGTTTTTTGCTTGCCTTAGAACACATATGAGCATGATAGAATCACATATAAAGGTTTTTGCCTGCCTTAGAACATATATGAGCATGATAGAATCATATATAAAGTGTTTTTAATGCCTTAGAACACATATGAGCATGGTAGAATCACATATACAATTTTTTTACTGCTTTAGAGCACATATGAGCATGATAGAGTCACAAATAAAGTTTTTTTACTGCCTTTAGAACACATATGAGCATGATTGAATCACATGTAAAGTTTTTTAACTACCTTAAAACACATATGAGCATGATATAATCACATATACAGTTTTTTGTCTGCCTTAGAACACATATGAGCATGATAGAATCGCATATACAATTTTTTTACTGCCTTAGAGCACATATATATGAGTATCATAGAATCACAAAAACAATTTTTTCAATGTCTTTAGAACACATATGAGCATGATTGAATCACATATAAATTTTGTTACTGCCTTAGAACACATATGAGCATGGTAGAATCACATATAAAGTTTTTTTATTGCCTTTAGAACACATATGAGCATGATTGAATCACATATAAGTTTTTTGTACTGCCTTAAGAACACATATGAGCATGATAGAATCACATATAAAGTTTTTTTATTGCCTTAGAGCACATATGAGCATGATAGATCCCATATAAAGTTTTTTTGACTGCCTTAGAACACATATGAGCATGATATAATCACATATACAGTTTTTTGTCTGCATTAGAATACATATGAGCATGATAGAATCACATATACAATTTTTTGACTGCCTTAGAGCACATATGAGCATGGTAGAATCACATATACAGTTTTTTTTACTGCCTTAGAACACCTATGAACATTATATAATTACATATACAGTTTTTTGCCTGCCTTAGAACACATATGAGCATGATAGAATCACATATAAAGTTTTTTTTTGGCCTTACAACACATATGAGCATGATAGAATCACATATAAAGTTTTTTTACTGCGTTAGAACACATATGAGCATGGTAGAATCACATATACAGTTTTTTTTACTGCCTTAGAGCATATATGAGCATGGTAGAATCACATGTAAAGTTTTTTTACTGCCTTTAAAACATATATGAGCATGATTGAATCACATATAAAGTTTTTTAACGGCCTTAGAATACATATGAGCATGATATAATCATATATACAATTTTTTGTCTGCCTTAGAACACATATGAGCATGATAGAATCACATATACAGTTTTTTTACTGCCTTAGAGCACATATATATGAGTATGATAGAATCACAAAAATAGTTTTTTACTGTCTTTAGAACACATATGAGCATGATTGAATCACATATAAAGTTTTTTTACTGCCTTAGAACACACATGAGCATGGTAGAATCACATATACATTTTTTTGACTGCCTTAGAGCACATATGAGCATTATTGAATCAGATATAAGTTTTTTTTACTGCCTTAAGAACACATATGAGCATGATAGAATCACATATAAAGTTTTTTTACTGCTTTAGAGCACATATGAGCATGATAGAATCACATATGAAGTTTTTTTTACTGCCTTAGAACACATATGAGCATGATATAATCACATACACAGCTTTTTGCCTACCTTAGAGCACATATGAGCATGGTAGAATCACATATATAATTTTTTTGACTGCCTTAGAACACATATGAGCATGATATAATCACATATACAGTTTTTTGCATGCCTTAGAACACATATGAGCATGATAGAATCACATATAAAGTTTTTTGCCTGCCTTAGAACACATATGAGCATGATAGAATCACATATAAAGTTTTTTTACTGCCTTAGAACACATATGAGCATGGTAGAATCACATATACGGTTTTTTTACTGCCTTAGAGTATATATGAGCATGGTAGAATCACATATAAAGTTTTTTTACTGCCTTTGGAACACATATGAGCATGATTGAATCACATATAAAGTTTTTTAACTGCCTTAGAACACATGAGCATGATATAATCACATATACAGTTTTTTGTCTGCCTTAGAACACATATGAGCATGATAGAATCACATATATAGTTTTTTTACTGCCTTAGAGCACATATATATGGGTATGATAGAATCACAAAAATAATTTTTTTACTGTCTTTAGAACACATATGAGCATGATTGAATCACATATAAAGTTTTTTTACTGCCTTAAAACACATATGAGCATGGTAGAATCACATATACATTTTTTTGACTGCCTTAGAGCACATATGAGCATGATTGAATCACATATAAGTTTTTTTTACTGCCTTAAGAACACATATGAGCATGATAGAATCACATATATAATTTTTTTACTGTCTTAGAAAACATATGAGCATGATAGAATCACATATATAGTTTTTTTACTGCCTTAGAACACATATAAGCATGATAGAATCACATATAGAGTATAATTTATTTCAGTATATTTTGTTTAGCAATACTGACCTTTCTTTTCTCGTGTAGGTTGCTGGCGATAATCAGCGTGGTGGAGCTGAAGGGACAGATCAAGACAATGAACAAGAGGACACACAAAATCTTGGTGATGATTAGATTCATGTGTTGAATTTGTTCTACCTTCTTTTTGTTTCAAAAATGTAAATGTTGAATTGTAAATAATTAGAACTTGCGAATTTTACAGTGGATCAATTAATTATTTTAGTTTCCTTTTATATGTATTTTGATGTGTACTTTGATTTTTATTCACAAAAAATATAATTCGTACAGGAAATATAAATTGTATCACGAGAAATTTTTTCTCGATATTTAATTTTCAAATATTTTTTTAAATTTTTTTTCTTTGTATGCAATGGATTAGCGACGGATATATCTGTCGCTAATTACTATTAGCATTGAATGTAGCGACGACTATAAATTCGTCGCAACACCAAAATTGTTGTATAGTAACGACGACCTTGCAACGGATGTTGTCATTCGCTATTTCATCGCAACTTAGCGACAGATACATTCCGTCGCTACTTAGCGACGGAATGAGTGATAGATATATTCCGTCGCTAATTAGCGTCCAAAAATTCATGATGAAAGTTATCCGTCGCTAAGCTATTTAGCGACGGATTAGCGTCGAATTAGCGACAAATTTAGGTCGTCGCTAATCCACAAATTTCTTGTAGTGTTAGTTCATTTTTCAAACAATATCCATATACAAGTCCAATGATGTTCATACATGCCTCAATGTATCATGTCATAGCATAATAAAGCATAATATTAAAATGCAAATGGATGCATTTCTACAACATTCTATGTATATCATATTTGTATAGGCTCCATAGCCAATTCAGGAGGCAATAATTTATGTTAAAAACATAAACATAATCATCACATACTTCTATGCATCATACGCTACTTATGCAAGTTCTTTGAGTCAAGTATAGCCTTTATGTCATATGCATCTTTTATTTTTTGCATAGCCTTAAGTTTCTATAGGCAAATTTGCATTTAGCATAACATAAACAATTATTATCATATGGCGTTCGGACCAAGCGTAGACATTCCCTATGCATGTTATGACATATTGCATTTGTGTCAAGCATAAGCATAAGTTAAACATAGTTATTTTATTCACTATGTCAAATTGCATTTATCACAAATATGATCATAGGTAGACACGATTTTCATGAGCTATGTCATATTGCAATTATCATGAGCATAGACAAGTGTGATCATTCCATATGCAATGTCACCTTGAATTTATTATAGGCATATGTATAAATATGTTGATTCCATGGGCAATGCCATATTGTATTGATCATATACATACGTATTAAGCAAAACAAGTTAATTCTATGTGAAAATCATATTACATTGATCATATGCATATACTAAAATGTAGTAATTGTCATAAGGCAATTGAATTCTTATTTTTTAATATTCACGTGTATGAGAATCTAACTTGCTATGCACTCGACATGATGATATTCATATGTTCACATATGAAAACTTAGACTCACGCATAAATCTTCTCAAGTATGTATATAAGGAATTTTTTGCAAAATAGTTCGATTAAGTTTTGGTGTATAATATCTTTAGACAAAGTGGGTTAGTAGGTGCAACTATAGAGCTTCATTGTATCTGTTGCCAAAAATCTATCCTTGAATTAAAAAACAAGATTCAACAATTTTACTTAAGATAATATATTTTTCCCAAAACCGATTTTCGAAAAAGGGTTTTGAGTTTATGAAAAGCTCCAAATCAATTTATAATCCATCAAAACCATATTAAATTCATGCATTAACATATCTAGTATGATGCAAACATCAAATCTAACTTATAACATGAATTTAAACATAAATCTAAATCATTTTTCACTGGAAAATGGGTTAAATTGCTCATACAAATTAAAACTAATATTACAAAAGTGAAATAGGGTTATAAATATTAATATAACCTAAATTGAACTCCAAGAACACGATTCATTGCTTGATCGACCTATGCTAAATTCTAAATATGTTGAACAATGTAAATCATATACCCTAATACAAATATGAACAAATAAAATAGCGCACACACAAACGAAGATCAAAACGCAACAAAGCTCCCCCAAAACACCCTCGAAAGACAAAAGAGATCGTAGATCTCTTCCCAACTCAAGTGATTGTTGTCCAAGGCCAAGGTACATACCTTGTATCAGATCAAACACTTAAAAATGAAAGGAAAAATAAGTGTGATCAGCTCCTATAGCTGATCACCAAAAAGACAACGAAAGAAAACTCACCTAGGCTTCAATGCTCCCTAGGGTTGGCCAATCTTCTTCTCCTTTGGCTCTCTTCCTCTTCAAAGCGTGTTCCTCTCTCCCCTTTTCAAAAAACATAAATAGTATTTTCTAATAAGGAGGCTCAACCTCTTCTATATAGAGGAGGGTTGGGTTTCTTATGGGGACCCAAATTCTTTCTCTAAAGGGTTTCCTAGTTTGACTCTTCTCCTACATGGACTATGGATTCTATCTAAAGGATCCACAATCCAATATAGGATTCACTCTCATGATCCAATGTGATATACTAACCTATATTATTAATTAAACACTATTAATCACTTAATTATTAATGAATTCATATTAAAATTGACATTAAATTGAATTAAATATTTTTTTGAATTTAAAAGAAAGCTAAGTATTACATGCTCTTCTCTGGTGGTGGTAGCAGGTAGCCAAATTGAGCAGATGTACGACTAAAGGAGAGCAAGGGTTCATCGGCAGGTAGGGTTCATGCTCACCGACCATTCCCCAGTTGGCGGTCAGCCCATTGGCTAGGTGGATGACCCTGCGAAATCCGGCAGAATATAAGGCACAACTTGGGAAGGAGACACACAATGAAAGAAGGAGGCTCGTGTCTTGGTAGGGCAACATGCGACTAGTGGGAGGTGCATGTTCAGGTAGGGGGACATGCTACAGGTTCGCAACAAGGGGGAATGTGTGTCCAGGCAGGGAGACACACTGCAGTCAGGAGCAGTGAGAGGGAGAGAAAGAGAGAGAGAGAGAAAGAGAGAGAGAGAGACGTCTCTCAAGTGGCTGGCTCATATGATCATGAAGGCAGGTGAGGGTTATATCGGGCAGCCATGGCCAGCGAGGGGTCGTTGGGTATGATCCAGCCCACGGTGACACCTCCATCAGCTTGGCTCCCATATTGTAAGGAGAAGGGCATTAATTGTGCTTCTACGATGTTGGGGATTTCTGTCATCCATGCAGGCAAAAGCCAGCCAGGTTTGGCTAGCGAAAAAATGTCAGGTGGGTTCCTATCAACGACATTTCTCTATCTCATCGAATTAGTCACGGGATGCAGGATCCTCTGCAATGCTTGTTATATTTTGTCAAACCCTTCATCTACTATGTTGACGATCCATGCTACTCTCAATATTGTAGACAAACTTGTTAATTTTCTCCATCACTTAAGTGAATTTCAAACTCTCTAACGTTTCAATTAATATGATGATAAGAACCTTAACGAATTCAAAAAGGACGTGGGCCCTTGTTATTGTGAAAAAAGATTTTGATATGTTGTTCTTAATCCCGTAGAAAGGCTCACTCTAATGCCAATGTTAGAAACCCGATCCTATGGAGAGACAATTTATATAAATTCAGCCTCGGGATGACTTTGGCACAGAGAAAAGCTGAAAAAGAGAAATATGTTCTCGATCTGGCTAGACTATGCATCATATAGGACCAACAATAGGGTAGAGAAAAAATATTGATCCCTCTAGGTGGAATGATGCTGAAGAATACATGAAATATGAGAGGGAGAAAAGGTGTTCCCTCTAAGACTAGGGTTTCAAGAACAAGGTGAACAAAAAAGAATCAATCCACTAATTTTATTCATAATTAATCAAGAATAATAACATTTATCTATAGAGTCTACCAAAGAATTCTAAAAAAAATAAAAGATTAAAAATAAGAATCCAAATAGGAAAGGCATTCTTTATTCCTTGTCAGACTGGGTCTCTTGGGTAGATCTGGATCTAGAATGGCTTCTCGAAGTTAGATTTGGGATGGTCTATAACAGACACATTGGATGTAAATTTGATAGAATTTTGGATGTTTTGTAAATTTTGGATATTTAGCTTTAGTTTAGGTTGGACGTTCTTTAAATGTTTGATATTTTGTAAATTTTGGATGTTTAACTTCAGTTAAGTTTGGATGCTCCTTAAATCTTCGATTGGATGTTTTATAAGCTTTGCTTATTCTATAAATTTCTATAGTAACAAGGTCATATTTTGCAAACATAGAAAATTCGCATATTTGAAAAAAAAATCACAAATATATGTTACTGTTCACTTGTGTATCACATACAAACTTAAGTACAATAACAACATCCACAAATAATAGAGTATATTCGCATATACATAATGCAAATTTCTTCATGCTCACAAATGATGAAGTACATTTACATAAAAATCATGCGAATATACTCAATTAACAAATAATAGAGTACGTGTGGACCTCCCTATCCTTGCATCAAAGTGTATGGATGTCATCATGCACACAAAATAATGAAATACATTCACATAAATATCATGCAAATTCTTCACATTCGAAAATAATAGAGTATATTCACATAAACATCGTGTGGACCATTCTATCCTTGCAGCACAATGTGTGAATGTCACTCTGTTTGTAAATAATGAAGTATATTCACATAAATGTTGTCCTCAAGTTCAAAAATAATGTAGTGCATCTACATAAACATCATGTGAACCTCCCTATCCTCACAACATAGTGTGAGAATGTCATCAAGTTTGCAAATAATGGAGTGCATTCACATAAATATCATGTGAATATCCTTAAGTTCATAAATAATAGAGTATATTCACATAAACATCCTACGGACCTCCCTATCCTCATAATATAGTGTGTGAATGTCATCAAGTTTGCAAATAATGAAGTCCATTCGCATAAATGTCATGTGAATATACAAACATTCGCAAAGGACAGTGAGATATACATTCTCAAGCAAAGGTTACGAACCTGACGATCTTCGCACGTAAGATGCTTGTAGACCTCACTTAAGTATACAATAATCTAAGTTGAAAAATGACTTCTGCAAATAATAAAGTGCATTCACATAAACATCATACAAACCTCTCTATCTTCACATTATAGTGTGTGAATGTCCTTCATTTCACAAATAATGGAGTACATTCGCATCATTGTTTGTGAATGTCTTCTAGTTCATAAATAATGAAGTACATTCACATAAATATCATGTGAATATACTCTTTATCCTCACATGACAGTGTGCGAATGTACTCCATTTCGCAGATAATAGAGTACATTCACTTTACTGTGTGTGGACCTCCCTATCCTTGAACCATAGTATGTGAATGTCCTCCCGTTCACACGCTATGATATGTGAATGTCATCCATAAGTTATTGTATATATAACATTTAGAAAATCACCTATTGTATATTCAAATCATATATATTCAAAAATTCATAAAATAAAAAATTCATGTGTTGTATATACATTAAATTCAAACATTCACACAAATCATATACATTTAGAAATGAGATTTAAATTCAAACATTCTAACTTCACATGAGCGGTATATCCATTCAAATTTACAAAAGTTACAGGTAATTTGAATACAAAAGTACTCAAATTTAGAAATATGCATTGAAGTTGTAACATTCATACAAATAAAAATTCAATTAAAACTTCAATTACAAAAGTAGCATGACTTAATTACAATCATTATAATGATTTGCAAAAGTAATAAAACTTAATTATAATTATTAAAATTTTACTATTTACTAAATTACAATGATTGACAAAATAATATTAACTAAGCACAAAAGTTACTATTGTGGATCTGTTAGGCGCATTCTTAGCTCCTTGATAACCTGATAATTGTTAGCAACCGGATTAGCTTGAGTCAAGACATCCTTACTATCCACAATGTACACAAGGATCATGAGGTCCTTGTGGGATGAAGCAATGGACAATGAAGATGTTAAATAACTTTCTTAAAGTGATTTGACAGATCACCTTATATGCCCTCACTCGAGTCTGTATAATGGACTCCTTTGTTTCAAGCAAATCCTTTAGCATGAAATTTTAGCTCTTGCAGAGTCAACTCTGCATCCGCTCCACTTGCAGTGCTTCTGTGCTTTGGACTACTTGCACCAACTTTTTCTCACCAGTGTTGATGAACACAGAAGTCGAACAAGAATGTTTTCACCTCCTTTTCCATTCTAGCACCACCCTTCCTTTCAATACACAGTAGCTTCTTCTTCATTCTCATCGCCCTATTAGGGTGATAATGGTTTCTCGACCATGATAATTTCAGCCTTTCACCTTCGAACATATCTTCCTTTGTTCTCAAATAAACATCATACATGTGCTTGAAATCTCTCCATTGATGTGCATTCACTGGCTCTCTATGGTGCTTAAATTCGGTGATTCGTGTCATGTCTTTCAATGTAATGGTCATCTCAATATCCCTGAACTGGAATATATTGGTTGCCAGATTTCAAAACTACATAATATATTCTAAGAGACTGTGTCTAATGTTTTATAGTATGACCTTCCAAAATTTTCAAAAGTGTTAGGAACTATTCGTGTGCTTGGAACCAGTAGGACCGATGCATGCTGGATGTTGGATCTTCTTAATCTTTTGATTGTGGATCCTATAATCATAATTAATGAATGTATATGTTATCCTAAAAACAATCAAACTAGTTATCTTAAAAGCATGTTTCACACACACATATATATGATAATTTAATGAATATACATATTTAAATTAGTTATCCTAAAAAAATGCTTTCAATATATATATATATATATATATATATATATATATATATATATATATATATATATATATATATATATATATGTGTGTGTGTGTGTGTGTAGCATGTTTATAAAATAAATATAAATATGTTGAGTATTATAATTTATTGATTAATATATATATATATGTGTGTGTGTGTGTAGCATGTTTATAAAATAAATATAAATAGGTTGAGTATTATAATTTATTGATTAATATATATATATATATGTGTGTGTGTGTGTATGTGTGAAGCATGTTTATAAAATAAATATAAATATGTTGAGTATTATAATTTATTGATTAAATTATCACATATATATATATATATATATTAAACATTGAATTGCAATAATCAAACATTGAAAATGCCATTTTTGCCCTATCATTTTCCGAAAATAATATTGGATAATTTTTCTAGATTTTCAAGTTCATCCAAGCACTATATTTTCTGAAACTTTAAAAAAACTTAAATGTTCAAAATTCAAAAAGCTAAAAACCAGAAAGTTAAATTTTTTGATTTACATCCAAACAGGGCCATAATGATGATTGTCCTACATAGATCATGATGTTGACAAAAGGTTTTGTATAGGTTTCGTCTCAATTCATATTTGGCTGCAAGCAATCTACATTTGTGATATCGTATACTTTGCTCTCTCTCTCTCTCTCTCTCTCTCTCTCTCTCTCTCTCTCTCTCTCAGGCAGGTTACTTCGTCCCCCTCTAGGAAATAGAATCACAGTTCCTGATGGAGAGGAGGCACATCATCCTAGACTACTTCACATGCACACACACGGTTTCTAGCTGGGGATTGTTACGCTGCTTGGATGGCACATAATATTTAAATAACTGAGCAAGTAGCCATGCTTTTTAAAAATCATACGGTAATTGCTGTTTAGAAGTGTGTGTGCGTGTGCGCGTGAGCGTGCATGCCCCTTGATATTGCTTCAAAGTCTTTGGATGGCCAAAACATCTAAGCTTTGCAGGACACACTGAGGTTTTACAAAGAGTGGGTGCTATGTCAAGTGCTTGCCCTTGATTCTAAATTGCACAAATGCAAGATTTATGGGTTGCTAAGATGCACTAGCAGGATTTTGTTCAGAAATACATAGAAAGCAACTCTTCAACACCAAGAAAGAGACAATATATAGGATGAATAGATGCAAATTCAGAATAGCATACACTAGGCCAAAAGTTGGAACAGATCCATCAAATGAAAAGATCACGTCTCCTCCTGGGAGCGGGTTCTGGATTGCCTTGCCTTATCATTTGAACAAATTCATCATAATCTATCCGTCCATCCTGCAGTTGGTACCACTTCAAGTAAGTATTATCACTGTATATCAATACGTATCTTGCAATGATCTTTAAACCAATGACATGATAAAAATCAGGACTTATTTCGTGCTAGAATGAATATTAACAAAAATGAATGTGCTTTCATTTGGAAAAATCCCTAACACATACCATGAACAATTGTTTCTATTTAAGAAGTCAAAAATCTCGTTTGCTTGTTCAAGAATTGTCTATCTACATCTATTATCAGAGTAGTCTATTAAGTTCAACATGAACAAAGCTCATGAGTTGTAAACTCACATTGTCTGCATCGACCTCAGCTATGATATCCTTTATATCCCGCACATCTTGCATTCCAAACTCTTTGAGTGCTTGTTCCAACTCTTCTCTCGTAATGTAACTGTAACCAAAGTTGCATTAGTAACACAAAACTTCTGCAACCTACAGTGCCTGATGATCCCGTGAAAGGCATGCTCATCCTAGTAGTGCTCTACCTTAAGTTTTTGTGAGATCCTTACAATTGGTGCAAATCAGGTGACACACACACACACACACTCTTACCCGCTGTTGTCTTTATCAAAATACTGGAATGCCGTATAAAGATGGTTTTCTCTGTCCATTCTGTTCATGTGAACTGTTGCTGTTATAAATTCATCATAGTCAATTGTGCCATTGCCATCTACATCAGCCTTCAAGTTTGAAACAAAAGAAACGAGTTAAAAAATCCAAAGAAATGAATCATAATCAGATAGAAAGGTTCAACTCTTACCGCTTCCATTAACTGTTGTACTTCAAACTCTGACAGCCTGGATCCCTGACTGGTGAGGCCACGTCTGAGTTCTTCCAAGGTGATGCTCCCGCTATTATCAGTGTCTATGCTCTTGAACATTTTCTTCAAGCCCACAATTTCTTCTTCAGATAGGCATCCGGCAATCACCTATTCAAATGGAAAAGAGAATTCCAACTCAGGTTTATGATTTATGCATACCAATGAACATCTCTGAGAAAAAAATCGAGTCTGTGATTGATGCAAACCCTTAGAGCAACTTTCTTGAAATTATTCATTGCCCTGAACTGTTTCAACCGACTTATAACGGTATTGTCCAGTGGAGTATCTGGTGCTTCACCATCCTCCTTGACCCATGGATGATCTGCAGTCAATTAAGTGGGAAAGTGAAATTGTCAATAATTGGAAGATAATTGTATATGGCAGTTATAGGCGGCACCATAATCAAAATAAAAATATGTAACCAGTATAAAATCCATCATGCTTGGAAGAAAATAAGCAACCTAACCTATAGGGAGCACAGAACCCAGTCAAATTTTGGTGAATCACCATCTATTGACTTTTCTAGCAATGTAATGAAATTTAGGGAATTTGATGCTTACTTAGAACCTGGAATGCAGCAAGCCTCTTCTTTGTATCTGGATTTAACATCTTCTTCACAACATCTTTTGCTCCTGCTGAAATGGAAGGCCACGGATCGCTAGTGAAATCTATATTCCCTTGCAGAATAGCATCAAAAATCCCTCTCTCCGTCTCTGTAAATCAGGAATTCCAAATGTCATCAAATATCTAATAATGAGCACACCTGATTCCAAAAGGGGAGGAAGAACAAAAAGAATTGCTAAGATTTTGTATAGTTTCTTAGGTGGTGCTTTGAATCACACCAAAGAAAGTGAATAAATGTGATATTAGGAAGACGTACAAGGAAGCTTCGTGGTGATCCATACCAGCCCAGAAAGGAGGAACTCCACACAAGAGTATGTAAAGAATGACACCAACACTCCATATATCAGCTTCTGGTCCATAGTTTCTCTTCAACACTTCAGGTGCAACATAATATGCACTACCAACAACATCAGTTAACACTTCCCCTGCTTCCATTTAAACAAAGATGACTTGTTAAAGGATGAAAAGAAATTCTGCTGTTATTCATCGTAGCCTCTACTTTCAATGTTAATAATCGAGACAAATGCACAAAAACAATCAAGACAGTCAAATTTTTTATGTTATTCAACACAATTTAATGTTGCGGCATTCACTGAGGATTGGTTAGTCACAGAAGTAAGAACTTGGTATATGCTAGCGAGGTGTCACATGTCTATGTAATGTTGATAGATTGAGTTTGCCACACCAAGGCTAGTAAATCCCTTGGCCAGCTCAGACAGGACTTGAAAATTTTCTTGGGTCTTTGGCACACCTAAGTGCTGAGTAGAGTTGGGGAACGTTTGTTTTATGCACTTTCTTATGAAAGAGGGCGAAACAAACATCTTCATGAGAAATGTGTGTGTTTGTTTCACCCCAAGTTGTGGGCAAAGGGAATTTTCATAGGAAAGCAGGACTTTTTTCCATAGGCGCCGAAACAAACATGCTCACAGTGGGGAAGTGGTGGAGGCCACTTATTTAATAAGAAAATCTTTTTCTTTTTTTATGAAAATGGAGCCCCACCATGGGACGTGCAACCAACGCACCTTTAGGGCTTGTTTGATGGCTCATCCAAGATTGGACAAAATGAACTAACATAACAGACATAACTCATGTTATGTATGTTCTGTAACAACTATATGAAGGCCAATGTTTGTTTCGATTGCACAAGAAGTGCACTTTGTGTCCAACGTTTGTTTTACGTTGTATGCGGACAACATGAACACACACGGATAATGGGTTGGATAACTACGTTTTGGATCGTAAGTCTCAATCCGCCCAACCATATGAGTGTTTTAACAAACACATTATGTATTTTAGCCCCGGATATGGATCTTGGATTGAATAAAAAACCTAAAAAGTATTTAACATTTGAATAATTTGATAAAAAATAAAAAATGATATTTTTTGATATATAAATGATTTAATCAGTGTCATATTATATCTAATTATGAAAGTTTATCATAAAAATATCAAACCCTAAAATCAAATTAACTATAAAAATCAAATTATCGAACCCTATTAAATCATAAAACCTTAAAATGCAAGAAAATAAATCATACATAAACCAAAAAACCATAAACTATAAGAAAAATAAACAACAACAACAACTACGCCTTCATCCCAAAACAATTGGGGTCGGCGATATGAACCAACAAAGAAAATCATTCTGGGTCTTCCACAGGAATCCTTCTCCTCCATTCATTTCTATCCAATGCCATGTCCTCGGTGAGGTTCAAAGCATTCATATCCTTTCCTATCACCTCCATCCATGTCTTCCTAGGCCTACCCCGACCTCTTTTAACTAATATATTTTCCCATTTCTCCATCCTTCTAACTGGAGCATCATTAGGCCTTCGTCGAATATGTCCAAACCACCGTAAACGATTCTCTCTCATCTTATTTTCAATGGGTGCATCGCCTACCTTCTTACGTATCTCCTCGTTCCGAATCTTATCTTTTATTGTATTTCCACACATCCATCTCAGCATAGGCATCTCAGCTACACTCATTTTTTGAATATGATGTCTCTTGGCAGCCCAACATTCCATACTATAAGAAAAATAAACCATAAAATTAAATAAAAAAGCCTTAATTCAAACCCTAATCAAAGAAACAAAACCAACCCTAATCAAATACAAGAAAAGCCCTAATCAAATTAACTATAAAAAGCCTTGATTAAAAAATTTTGATTCAAAGCCCTATTCATAGAAAATCAAGAAAAAAACTCTAATCAAATCAAAGAAAACCCTAATCAAATTAACTATAAAAAGGCCTAATTTAAAAATTTTGATTTGAAGCCCTAATCAAAGAAAATCAAATAAAAAAACTTAATCAAATTAACTATAAACAATGTTTTTTTAAAAAAAATGATTAAAAGCCCTAAATAGAAAAATCTAATCAAATAAAAGAAAAACCTAATCAAATCAAGTATAAAAAGCTCTAATTTAAAAAATTTGATTAAAAAAAATCTAATCAAATAAAAAAACCCTAGTCAAATTAATTATAAAAAGGCTTAATTTAAAATTTTTGATTCAAACCCCTAATAAAAGAAAATTTTAAAAAAAATCAAATTAACTACAAAAAGCCCTAATTTAAGAAATTTTATTCAAAACCCTAAAAAAAACCAAGAAAAGAGAGAGAGGAACTAAGAACAAAGAAGGGAGAGAGAGAGAGAGAACGAAGAAGAGAGGAATGAAGAAAAGAGAGAAGAACGAAGAAGAAGAAGAAGGGAAAGAGGCCTCGTCGACAGTCTCACCATCAATGCCGGTGATGCCGGCGCTACCTCACCCCCGCAGGCCTCACCACATGGCTGCAAGATAAATAAAATTTAACCATGAACATGAGTGAAAAATGAAAAAACAACCATTAAAACTCAAGATACATAAGATCTAACCATGAACATGAGTAAAAAATATAAAAACAACTAATAAAACTCAAGATACATAAAATTTAACCATAAACATTAGTTAAAAATGAAAAACCAACCATTAAAACTCAAGATACATAAGATCTAACCATGAACATGAGTTAAAAATATAAAAACAACTATTAAAACTCAAGATACGTAAAATTTAACCATAAACATTAGTTAAAAATGAAAAAACAAACATTAAAACTCAAGATACATAAGATCTAAACATGAACATGAGTTAAAAATATAAAAACAACTATTAAAACTCAAGATACATCAAATTTAACCATGAACATTAGTTAAAAATGAAAAAACAACCATTAAAACTCAAGATACATAAGATCTAACCATGAACATGAGTTAAAAATATAAAAACAACCATTAAAACTCAAGATACATAAAATTTAACCATGAACATTAGTTAAAAATGAAAAAACAACCATCAAAACTCAAGATACATAAGATCTAACCATGAACATAAGTTAAAAATGAAAACAACCATTAAAAATTGAAATATATAAAATCTAACTATGATTATGAGTTCAAAATAAAAAGCAACTATTAAAAATTAAAATGCATGCTATCTAACCATGAACATGAGTTAAAAAATAGAAAACAACCATTAAAACTTATGACACATAAGATCTGAACAAAGTATGTACATAGGTTTTCCCTAGGCTTATCCATAGGCATATCTACATGTATTACTATAAAAATACATTTACGTGGATGAAAGTTAAAACATGAACAAAGTAGTCATTGGTAGCTCTACTTACATTTTTTTTTTTAAGATCAAAGTCTCTCAAAAGCACAAACTCTAGAAGAATGGAAAGAGGCCTCGTCCGCAGCCTCACCATCGACGCCGGTGATGCCGGCGCTACCTCAACCCCGCCGGCCTCACCTCCCTCACCACATGGCTGCAAGAGTCAGGGACCCCTCCCCAGCCTTTTTTCCTGTCTTTGTTCTAACTATAATAGGGGGGTGGAATGAAAATTAATGGGTAAAAAGGACGCTGTAGACGCGTTCTGTGAGTCCACTGCATCCTTCGTTTGTTACATCCCCCGTTCTCAACGTGATTTCTATCTGAAATCGTGCAGCGACGGGCGATCAAACAACCCGTTAGCGGTGAATGAGATGGGTAGATGGTAAAGTCACACTATCATAACTGGAGGGACCTAGGGTTCGAACCCTACAGTTCAGCTTCCCCAGTTTAGGTAAAAAAACTTAGGCTCGTGTTAGGCTGGGGTCGGTCTAAGTTAGGCTCATCTTAAGCAAAGCAGTAAGGTTATCGAAGCCTTCAACAAGGGGCCAGGTACATGCAAAAAACATGTCCAGGTTGGGGGCAGGGTAGTCGTGTCCTGTGTCTTCAACCCGGAATTTTACCGTCTTGTTAAGTGACACGATTATCAGTGAGGGTTTTCCCTCATTGTAAAAGAAATAAGCAAACATGAAACAGTAAAAAATCATTAAAGAAAAGACATGATTAAAAAAAAAAAAACACGAAACAGCAAAAAAATAATTAAAGAATGAATTTAAAAAACGTTTCATATTTCAAAAGACAAGATGACAAGAGGAGTAAAAATGAGTTAAAAACCCAAATGTACGATTATAGTTTGGCTTCTTTTTTTTAGAAAATGAGGTAAAAAAAAAATGGAACACATATATGAGTTTTGAGATTTTCCTTTTCGTTTAAAAATCAACATATATGAACACGAATGTTGTTAAAATCAGTCCATTACGTGAATCAGTCTTTTCCATAAAACGCTAAAATTGGTCTGAATCGAATAGAATTGGATTCTTTTTTAATCGGACCATTCAAAGGCTGGTTTTTATTTAATTTGATTTTTCATAAATATTAAAAACTCTAAATAAACCGATTCACGGCATAATTGACCTGACTCTGACCGATTCTACCGATTGGGTAGAAAATCGATCTGTTTTTTTTTTTTTTACCCAACTGAACCCCGTCTCGTTTTGTTAAAGGGGACCGACCGATAGGGTCGATTTTGATAACATTGATATGAACCGTAAGATTTGGGTCCAAGACTGATTCCGATTCGAAATTTAGATCCATATAAGGGTTTTCTTAAAGGTTTTTTTTTTTTCAAACATAATTTCTGGATTTTTTTTTTATTTTTGAGAATGATCATTTCTAGTGTTAAAAGCTTTTTCTCTCAAAAGAAGAAACGAATTTTTTGCCAGCATTATGAAAAAAAGGCAGTACTTTTTGCCAACTATGCGCATGCATAATTAGCTTGAAACAATTGAATGCGGGCCCCACTCGGCAATATCTATTCCCATCGCATCCAAATCCAATTCAGATTGGGGCAGGAAGAGAATCCCACCCCTTCACAACCTTATCTAATATCGCAGTGGAAAATATCGAGATATTTTAAAATTATCTCAAAAATATACGATCCTCTGCCAAAATATCGTGTTCTTTATTATTTTTTTTATTTTACTGCATCATTTACGTTTTTAACAGAGATGACTAGGGATAAAAACGGCGGTTTGTGTTGTTTTTTTTTTCTTTTCTTTACACACATTTTTTTTTCCAATCTTTTAGACAAAGACTCAATATTTCGCCGGCGACCAGCTTGAATAGTTCCAATTTCTCACGGAATCTGGAAAAATTCCAAGCAACGTTTTATTCCTTTGTTTGTATGCTATTGCTACCTACCCAGGGCCGTCTCCGGTAGAAACCGAGACTCGAAGACCCTGCCGGTTCTTGATCGAATCATCCGATACGCGAGAGGAATCGTCTCTACCAATTGAAAGAGAGAGAAGAGCCGACCTGGTTTGAAGAAGACGGAGAGGCCGAAGTCGGTGACCATGAGGGGCGAGTTCTCGGTCTTGTCGAGCATGAGGAAGTTCTCGGGCTTGAGGTCGCGGTGGGTGACACCCATCGAGTGGCAGGTGTGCACAACGCCGACGATGGTGCGCAGGAGCCCCGCGGCCGCCCGCTCCGTGTAGTGACCCTTGGAGATGATGCGGTCGAAGAGCTCGCCGCCCTCGCAGAGCTCCATGACCAGATGCACCGACGCCTTGTCCTCAAACACCCCATTCAGCTCCACGATGTTGGGCTGCCCGGACAGGTGGTACATGATCTGCACCTCCCGCCGCACGTCCTCCACGTCCTCGGCGTGCGCCAGCTTCCGCTTCGCGATAGTCTTGCAGGCGAAGGTCTGTCCCGTCTTCCGGCGGGTGCAGAGGTGGGTCACACCGAACTGGCCCCTCCCCAGCTCCTTCCCAATCGAGTACGTCGCCCGGATGTCCTCCATCGGCCTGCCGAGCACCGGCCCGATGCCGGTCTTCCGCCGGTGAAAGAGGAACCGCCGGTGGCGCCGATGATTATCCCCGTCGACTCCGGCCCCGCTGGCGGTCGTTTGGTAGTTTCCCATCGGATCCGGCCGGCGTCGTCGACTCGGCCGAGGGCTTCTCTAATTCTATTCTGGGGGATCGATTTGGGAAAGGGCGAAAGGCCTTTTGCAGACGACGGCGTCAACACGATATGGATTTTCTGCTTTTTCTTTAATAAGAAATTATTATTAGATTATTTTCCAACTGGTCACCGAAATCTTGCCCTAAATTCGTATATTCGCGAGTCTTCTTTTTTATTTTCTTAAATGCCTCAGATTTTGTTTTTTTAACGGCTAATCCCTGATAAAGCCCTCTTCTGAGTTCCGACTTCTGATCGACCACCACATTGGCAGACTTTCAGTGGGTAAAATTAACAATATTATCAGAATCGGTTTCGGGGCTGAATCGATTTTCAAAACAATTCAGACTCTGGATCGAATCGAGCTGAATCACTCAATTTTCCATATAACTTATAAGGGAGTGAAGCATATCGATTTTCTGTCAATACAATACATATATAGGCCTATACGCACCCATACTGACAACATTGTTAAAACCTTTGAGATTTCTCTTGCCCACCAGGGAATACACCAAGCTTTTACTCTTGAAACAAGAGGTGACAGGAAGCAGATCAGGTCATGCTGAACATGAGCCTTTTTTCTCATGCCGACATTGTGGCCGTCTGTTTGCATTTTGGATGAGCGCCACATGGTTTTGTTGACTTTTTAACTTTTTAAAATGCAAATCAAATGGCCACGATGTCGGCACGAGCAAAAACGCTTATGCTCAGCATAACCTGATCTGCTTCCGAGGTGACAAGCTACAATCACCTCTAACAACCTGATCTGCTTCCGAGGTGACAAGCTACAATCACCTCTAACCATAAAAGCAGAGTTTGGGGAGTGATTTGGAATTGGGAGGTAAAAGTTTGGGGAGTGATTTGGAATTGGGAAAACAAATGGTGCATATATTATTTGTGGTGAAATGTTCGGTGGCAATTTGTAATAGACCAAAAATTATTAGGGTTGTCGTGATTGGTAGGAACTCCGTGGGCCCCACATTAGTGCTTTCTTCAACGATTTATCTCTCTCTCTTTCTTGACTTTTTTCCTGGTTTTTCTTTATTCTTTTCTTTTCTTTTCTTTTCTTTCCTTTGTGTGTTGGTTATTGAATCCCACAAAGAAACCGGGGTGGAATTCTATGAATTCTAGGGGTGGAAACAGCGTAGGATGTTGGAGTTGAAAACGGGTCAGATACGAGGTAGAATATGATATAGATCCATATCCAATTCTGAAGATTGGGCAGCAAGTTGGAATCCAAACTGGATAGATCGTAGAACAGTTTAATACAAACCTGGATTTTTTAATCCTAAACCAAAGGAAACGAAGGTTGAGAACAAGGGTTCGGATGTTAAAAAGTGTAAACAGATCGGGTTTGATCCCGATCTGAATGTCGATGAAACAGGAAGTACCAATCCAATTTTAGAATCTGAATCCGAAAAAAGCCAAGTCTTAATATGATTCGGAGATACATTTGGATATTATTTTAACATCCACTCCTGATAATAATGTTGCGGATTCAGATCAGAGGTCTGAACGAATCCGATCCACTTGCAACTCTACAACTAGCATCTGGGTGGGACCATAGCTTATCCAGTTCTGGTACGTGGCCCTGGTTATATCACTGCCAAACCTGGTAAAATTGATATTCGAAGGAAGGTTTTCACCTTCCATGCAGAAAAACAAGATGGTTTGGACCTGATAAGATCCTAAGTGAGTCTAGTTCTGGATCTGACAAGGATCAACATATAGAACCGAGACCGGGTCCCAATATGCAATTAGACCCGTTTTTTATAAGAAAAGGGAAATTTATGAAGAGCCACTAGAATTTTTGGTTATTACATTCAACCGTCTGAGTTTTTGAGTCCATCGAAATATCCACTTGGAGCATGGAAATCATTCTATTCCCGTTAAAAATGAGAAGATGCAAATAAAATAAAAGCGAAAGGGCAAATTTGACAAAATCCAGATCAAACTGTAAGAATGATGCATCTTCCAGCTTTGTACTGGAACAAGCCAAGCGATTGGATGGAGTCTTAGCCGGCTGGTTGGTGGCCGAAAACGATGGTGGTCAAGCCATCGAGTTGGGCGGTGTTGCTTGTAGCTTCGGCTGATTGGTCGATTCCGATTGATGCAGGCCAACGCGGTAGCTGCCTACCACAAGCAAACATGTGTTTTTCAAGTTATTTTTTCCCCATCCTGCAGATGTCTTAGGAATGGTCAATTTGTTAGAAAATGACACTTGGATCATGTTTTATGATAAAAAATTATGATTTTTTAAGTATTTAATAGTTAAGAAAATCTTAGATTGTCGGTTTTTAAAACTTATAAAAACCTATGTGTCGACTACCCAAGAGCCAATTCCTATAAAAGCAAGCATGTAAACGGTCAGATTTAATAAAAAAACATGGAAAATCATTCAAATATTTTGGTAGGCTAGAAAAATGGTAGGCAGCTGGCACATGCTCATATATATATATATATATATATATATATATATATATATATATATATATATATATATATATATATATATATATATATATATATAGAGAGAGAGAGAGAGAGAGAGGGTCGCTACACAACCCTTAGGTGTGCAGCTGCCGACAGGATGCATGTGGTCCTCCATCATCAGTCGAAAAAATGTGAAAAAGGGGCAAAATACAAATTTATGCATTTTGCCACTTTAGCGATAGTTTTTGACTGCCACTAAATACAATTTTAGTAATGACGCCCCTTACGTGGGTGTTAGCCGCTAAAGGTAAAAAACATGCAAATTCACATTTTTTGTTTTTTGTTTTTTGTTTTTGCATTTTTTGAGTGTTGGTTGTCCATCCTATCCTGTGATGGACGACCAACGTCATTCCGCAATAGTTGCACCCTTAAGGGTTGACTAGCTAAAACTATATATATGTAATGCCTTGGATTTCCAAAACAAAACTTAGTAAAAAAATTATGTTTTTTTTTTACAGCAGAATTTAAAAAAGGTTTTTAGCAGCAAAAATAAATGATAGTTAGTTATCAATTTTAAAAGATGTCGAGCAAGTCACATGTATGTGATCAAGCACTCATTGACCACCAAAGTATTTCATTTAAGCAAACAAAAAAGAGTTATTTATTACAAACAATATTGCTTGATAAAGCAGTACTAAATAAAACTGAGTTTGTAAACGAAATATCCAACACAGTCCGAAGAAACTATGAATCTCGATGTCGCCCTGCTCTGCATATCACACTGCAGGTTCAATACCTATAACCCTTATAAAATGGGGCCAGAACCATCATTGGTCTAGTAGAAAAGCATTAAAGGCTGCAGTTGGAAACAATATAGCTCAAGTCTCCACAACTTAGCGTATCGTTATCCCACGAATCAAGGTAGGAGTTTCTCAAGTTTAGTTTAGCCACTCGGATACAATTTAGGTTCTTTGCCCTAACTGTCCAGTAATGCATTGATATCAATACCTTCCATGAAGTGATGCATGAGTAATACTAATGCATATTCATTCATTTATTTATCGTTGTACCTATAACTAATGCATTGTTTTGATATTTACTCGTTCACCACCTGGTATGTGAAAGAACTTAACTTCAACATCGAACGAAGTTATCTGGGTTTTATTATGCTATGTATTTTATATACCCCAGAGGCCTGAGTGACCCTATTTGTAGTGGGGCGACAGTATTCATGTCAGGCGACCCCTACCAGGCCATTTCGGATGCATCCTTTTACAGCAGTAGCAAGATTGAATCTCTAAATATTAAGGATAACCTGGCTGCCTAACCTCCGAGTGACGGGAGGCCACCTGAACTCTTTGGTCCATAACATCATACATGTCACTCGAGGTGGAACCATTATCGACATTCCACGATGAGCATAAGTGCTTAAGGGGTTCGACGGCATAATCTTTCTTATTAGAACGTTGAGTGCCACATAGTCAATTCAATGCATTCAAAGAAAATATGTACCCAAACCCGACTCAATTTTCTGAAGCATGGGCCGATTATCGTATGGTTAGGGACTACTTTTATATTTCGTTTATATGCATGCAGAACCTCACTCATGATATCTGTGGCCTTCACGAGTGCTTCACTTATTGCGGATGGACAACCAACTCTGGCACAACGACCCTTATTAGTGTTGTTGTAGTACAATGTTTCATAGGGGCATACATAGACAAGGATCACTTTGGATCGATTGCTCAGGCTATTTAGCCACATTGAGCACTGGCCTAGCAAGGCGTACCGACTACTTTGGCACATCAGCCCTTACGAGTACGGTGCCCTTGAAGGTGGAAGTGAAATGAGCCATCCAAGCAGGGTTTCGACAACGGAAGCATTATCGTGCCATTCATACTAGCGCAAGTGGATAATTTACCAAAAATTTTGGCAGCACCACCTTTGTTTAACGGATAAAGAGCGATGTTCCTTTTTGCTTAGAGGGCATCTTGTTAGAAATTTTGGCAGCATCTCCCTTGTTTAATGAAAAAATCACTACAGTTTTTTAAGCTTGGTGAGCATCTTATCAAAAATTTTGGCAGCATCTCTCTTGTTTAACAGGAAAATCACTGCGTTCATTCTGGGATAGATGCACACCATTCTGTGTACTTTGAATCTTTCATGGTTTATTGAAAACTTAGGCATTAGTTAGGTCATACGCTAGTGACTTAGATGTTTACATAAAAGCGATTTTATGCAAATGTGAAACCTTTTCAATAGGGGTTTCTTCATCAAACAACATTTTGAACAAGGCAAGATATTTGGAATTACTTTGGCAATATGGAGCAGTCACTATTTGTATGGTTATTATAGCGCAACTATATTTAGTAAAAGTGGGAGCCTATGCACATAAGAGCGAGATAAAAATGTAAAATACATAAGCAAAGCCCGGTGAGTGAAACCACGCATCAGACTAAGTAAATTACAAAAAGCAAGAGCTTTGATGCATAAAGTGCGATAGCAAGACAAAATGCATAAGCAAGACTCGATGGGTGAAACCACGCATCAGGCTAAGTAAATTGCAGAAAATAGGAGCCTTAGCGCCTTACAACGCGACGACAAGACAAAATGCATAAGTAAAGTATATATATATATAGTAAATAGCAAATTAGTTGTAAGGATATGCACGTGGGCACCAAAGCAAGCTTGTGATGCCCTAAAGGCCGTAATCCAAGGACTAAGATTGTATAACACTTTGTTCACCATAAATATCAAGCGATGGTCTCAAGGTTACGCGCGTGGATATCGAACCAAGCTTGTGGTGCCTTAGAGGGCGTGAACTAAGGAGTAGGACCAAATATTATTTTAGAAAGGTGTACAGAAAGGAAAATCCCACCGTATACGACAGTTATTTCACCAATTAACTTAAAAGAAAGAGATTGACATGCGAATCTACCAAGAATCGACGACAGTGGCTCAATGTGATGTTTGAGGTGCTCCTAGGTCGTGGCTGCCATGTCCTTACGTTCGGTATAATGACAACTAAGAGCATCTCTTGTAGAACTTGATGGCATGGTGAAATGATGAGGTTTAGGCTAAAAATGGATTATACCTAGTTTAGGTCCAATCGGGTTCGAATCTACCTCAAGTGGGCTAGGCTAGGTTAGATAGGTTGGACCTAATCAAGGAAAAGGTAGAGGAGGTCAAGTAGTAAGGGCTAAGGGGTCTTGTTCCAACTGGGTTCGGTATAGGTCAGGTGGGTCCAATCTCACCTCAAGTAGGCTCAGTGTAGGGACAAGTGGGCTTGACTTAGACTAAGACCAAAATAAAGGAAGAAAGAGAAATGTTAACCTGGTAGGTCAAGTTGACTTGACCCAACTGGGCTCAGGCTCTAAGCTTAATACAAGTGGGCTTTGTCTAGGCTAAAACCAAGAGAGAGGAGAGAGGGGGAGAGAGGCTAGAGATAGAAAATATAGAGAGAAGGGGGGGGCGATTTCTAAGGAGGGGTCTCCTATTTATAGAAAAACTTATAGATCTTGGATTCACATGTGGTCTGGTTTGGATCTAGTTAGTTCACCTGATCCAAGATCCAAACTTAGAGCAAAGTAACATAATGACATCCATGGCCTTATGGGGCCCACTTGATATTTTTATAAGATATTTATGTGGGGTCCACTTGATATTTTCATGAGATATTTATGTGAGGCCCACAAGATATTTTTGTAAGATATTTATGCGGGGCCCACATATTTTGAGGGTTTTACCGATATTTTTTACGAAAAAATATGAGTACACCATTTTCTTTGTCTTGACGAGATGAAGACTTTTGACTTTGCAAAATTTTCTAATTTTGTCTAGGGAGTGAGTTATGGCTCTTTGACTGTTTGAGCATATATCCCTGAGGATATATACATCATAAGTATAATTGGCTCTATGAAATTCATTTATTTCACATTTTTGGTTAATACGATAATTTTACATAAAATACCTCTTAGTTTTATTTAGAATTTTTGCTGAAAATTTATGGGTCTTACAATATATATATATATATATATATATAATCCTTGGAATATGTAAACTGGGGAAATCTGTAAACCCTTTGAACTATTGATGGTCTTCTGGTCAACTCAGTTCAGACTCCCCTAGTTTTATTTGGTTACCCCACGTGTTAGGGGTCGAGACCCTTTCACACAACACCGACTTTACCCATTGCATCTCTTTCTCCTCTCCCTCTCAACACTCCTAAACCCTCCTCTCTCTCCGTCCACCACAATCAATGACGCTGACCCTCTCTCTGGCCACCACTGTCGTTTGCCCTCGAGCGCTCTATGTGTGTCTCTCTCTTTCTCTCAACCGAGCACTTACAACCATCGTGCAACCCTCTCTTTGACCACCACCGTCATTGCCCACCACTGTCGTCGGCCACCACCATCGTTTCATAATTACAACACATTAATCCGAACTATCAGCTTGCCTAAAATCATTTAGATCATACTCATAACTCTCACACCTCACCTCCTTGTTGCCCCCTCTTTTTTTTCATGCTTCCTTCTCATTGCATCTCTCTCTCTAACCACAAATCTTCAACCATTGTGAGTCCTATCTTAAAATCCTAAGGTTTTATTTTTCTTTTTCTTTTTATTTACTCTTTTGGTTTTTTCTCTCACATTTCCTTGTTGAAGAGTAGATTGCTGATACTAATTTTCTCGTATTAATAATTTTTTTATTTTTTTAGCGTTCAAAAGCTATGGGAGTGCTGAGAGGAGAGAGAGAGCTGCAATGGGTAAAGTTGGGGTTGCGTAAAAGGGACCCGACCCCTAATAAGTGGGATAACCCTAATAAACAAAGGGTTGTCTGATTTGAGTTGATCAAACGAGTGTCAGCAGTTCGAAAGGTTTACAAATTTCCCTAGTTTACATATTTCAGGGATCTTATATATATATATATATATATATATATATATATATATATATATATATATATATATGAGCAGCACTACTGGAAATCTGTGTTTTATTGACGCACCTGGGTTGTAGCACCAGTATAAAATGAGGCACCAATGATAGTGACATGTGGAGGGAGCGTCAGTTCTTACTAGCACGATTTGTGATTGCACCAAAGAATATAATGTGTCACTAGCGCAATCGACATGAGCACTAGAGAAAACACTACTTTCTTTGGCGCAGTTTTGGGTAGCGTCAGTAAATCCGTGGGGTCCAAAACTACGTCATTAAAGGGTTTGAAATATCATTTTCCTCCCTCCTTTTTTTTTCTATTTTCGGCAAACCCCAACCCCAACCCGTTTTTCTATCTCCCTCAGAAGATCAAGAAGGGTGAATCTCCTTTGTGAGCTTGTAGCTAGAAAACTCTGTAAGTCGGGTCAATTCATCCCTCCATTCGGTCACCTCCCCACTCAGCTCCTAGTTCTCGCATGGCTTTCAAAAGCAGCTTGGAATGGTTTGGTCTGATTCTTAACATGGGTGGGTTTGACATCAAAGAATACAGGAATGACAAGTCTTCCACACTAAACAATCTTGGTAATCTCCCTGAGACACCATTCTAATTCTGCATATCCCTTGAAGAAGATGGGCATGAAGTTCTTCACAGGTATCTTCTGTTGGCGTATCTGCAGAATCAAACACAGAAGCATACCTGAAAATGCCATGGCGTGCAAGTGCAGATGTTCGACATTCTCCTCAGCCGGTCGACGCCCACGATGAGCCCAGGCTTAAGGTCAACGATGAGCAGGAGCCTGTACCACGTAAACCTTATGTGGTATATGGGGCAGGCTAATAGCTATGAATTTCTCATCATTTTCATGGCAGCCTACCTCGCTTATATAATGGGGAGAAGAAGCAGTTACATGAATGTGGTCTCTCCATATTCACGTAACTCCCACCTACAATCACCCCATTATGTGGCCCACTAATGGTGTCAAACCGGGTCACCCAATGGGTTGGACCCAAATCCGTTATGTCCAACATTCTCCCACTTGACTCATTAACACCAAACGTGCACTAAATCGAGGTTTATACCGTTATCTCGATTTAAGTCTTTATGTGGGTTCACATGCTACTCTTTATAACAAGAATGAATCATATGAGTCATGGAGATGAACACTCTTTTATGAAATGTCATATTTCTAAGTACTACACTATAATTCACCTTCAGTGCTCTAGCATATTGAAATTACCTTTATGAATAGGTTGGTCTCTTACCTATTCTATTGGTCCTTTAATATTGTTATTCTGCTATTCTCTCTAACTCATATGAGAGATCATTTATGCAAAATCAACAATATACTAAGTCATAGATAATCAAATTTATATACACAAATGTGATCACATAATGTATTGCCATACATTAGAAGGAATAAAAAAGACCCATCCCCTTTACATATTAGGAATACAATCCCGGTGCTAGCCTTTTAGTAAAAGGATCTATAGTCATTTTCTTCGTCCCAATTGTATCAATACATACCAGATGATTCTCAGTCTTTTCTTTAATAACAAAGTATTTTAACTCTATGTGTCAACACAAGGTTGAGCTCTTGTTATTTGAAAAGGACACGGCTGCTTCATTATCACAAAAGATCTTTAGTGGTCTCTCAATAGAGTTCACAATACCAAGACCTATAATAAAGTTTTTTATCCAAATGGCTTGTGACGAAGTCTCATATAGAGTAATAAATTGTGCCTCCATGGTATGAGCAACAGTGGTAGACTGCTTTCCACTTCTCCATGAGAAAACATCACTCGCTAGTAGGAAAATGTATCCAGTAGTGGATTTTCTATTGTCGGTATACCCTCCTAAGTCTACATCAGAGTATCCAACGACCTCTAGGTGGTCAGCTTTTCTATAGGTTAACATATAGTCTTTCATTTTTTGTAAATAGCGCATGACCTTCTTTACTGCCTTCTGGTGCTCAATGCCTGGATTTGACTGATATCTACCAAGCATTCTCATAGCAAAAGCTATATTAGGTCAAGTGCAGGTTTGCGTATACTACAAACTCTCAACTGCCAAAGCATATGGGATAACTGCCATCTAAGCCTTCACAATATCATCCTGAAGACAGTCCTTTAAGCTCAATTTATCCCCTTTCACTATAGGTGCCAAACTAGGAGAACGATTCTCCATCCCATAGCTTTTAAGAACCTTAAGGATATAGGATTTCTGAGAGAGGCCAAGGACACCCTTAGTTCTATCACGACGGATCTCGATTTCAAAGACATAAGTAGCTTCACCTATGTCCTTCATATCAAAATGAGCGAAAATAAAATCTTTTGTCTCAAGTAATAGACTCAAATCATTAGTCGCAAGAAGAATATCGTCAACATATAAAACCAAAATTATGAACTTACTCTGACTAGTCTTTATGTAAATGCAGTGATCAAGTTTTCAATGAATCCAAAGTTCATAATTACCTGATTGAACTTTTTATACCAATGGCGGGGAGGCCTGTTTAAGTCCATAAATTGACTTCTTCAATTTGGAAACTAAATTATTCGAGTCATCTATATTGAAACCAGGACGTTGTTGCATGTATACCTCCTCGTCTAGATTCTCATTCAGGAAGACAATTTTCACATCTATCTGATATACCTCTAAATTAAAATGAGCTACGAGGGCCATAATCATCCTCAATGATTCCTTTGTTGAGACAGGAGAAAAGGTCACATTATAATCAATGCCCTCTATCTGTGTGAAACCTTTTGCAATAAGCCTAGCCTTGTACCTCTCCACATGACCTTTAGAATCTGTTTTGGTCTTATAGACCCATTTACAACCAACAGGTCTGACTACATCAGGTCGAGGTACAAGATCCCACACTTGGTTCTTTGCCATAGAGTCAAGCTCTTCTTTCATGGCATTGATCCAATGTGTTGATCTTTCACTTTCAATGGCTTTTGTAAATGTGAAAGGATCTTCATCAATGTCTATGAAATCATTAGACTCTTGCAAATACACCACATAGTCTAGATAGATAACAAATTTTTTTATTCTCGTGAACCTCCATACAGGTGCTATAGGTGGTTCAAAATGAGCCTCTGTATCATGTTGTTGTTGTATATCCTCATCAACAACTTGCTCTATTTGGGATTGATGTTCATTGTCCGAACATTCCCTGACATTATCCGAAGAGGCAATAATGGGAAAAACCGGACCTTTATGTTTTGCAGGCATGAAACTTGAATCTTGCGATTCCTCAAAATCAATATTTTGAGAAACATCTATCCCAATAGAATCATTTTCAAGAAATCTTGCTTTATCTGTTTCCACTATCTATGGTGTATAAGATGGACAATAAAACCTAAAGCCCTTTGACCTTTTTTCATAACCAATGAAGAAACCACTAGTCATCCTAGGATCAAAGGCTTTTATATATGGGTTATACAATTTAGGTTCTGTCGAACATCCCCATATGTGTATATATGACAAAGAAGGTTTTCTACCTATCTATAACTCGTAAGGAGTCTTTTGAATAGCCTTCATAGGAACCTTATTCAAAACATGCACTGTTATCCTAAGAGCTTCACCCTCACAAGGTCAAAGGAAGGTTTGAGTGATTCAACATCGCTCGAACCATTTCTTCAAGCGTATGGTTTTTTCTTTCAGCTACACCATTCTGGTAAGCACTACCAGGCATGGTATACTGAGGTACAATGCCTTCCTCTTTTAGAAACCGCACTAATGACCCTTTTTTGTCCCATCTCAGTAAAATGATCAGAATATTTGCCACCTCTATCAGACCTGACAACCTTAATAACTTCACCAGTTTATTTCTCTACTTCTTTCTTGAAGTCCTTAAAAACCTAAAAGATTTTTTATTTTTCAAATAATAATTAGAGGTATATATACCGTGAGTAATCATCTATAAAGGTGACAAAATACTTTTCACCCATATAACACGGTGAAAAAAGGCAGCAAACATCCGTATGCACTATCTCCAACTTTCCATTACTGTGTTTGGCATCTTTCTTATACATGTTAGATTGTTTAGCCTTTATGCAGTCAACACATGGCTCTATATTCGTGAAATCAAGGGATCCAAGGATTCCCTCTTTCACGAGTCTTTGGACTCTCTCTTTCAAGATAATGCCAAAGCAAATAGGATTAATCTTCTTTTAGGTCACGTTTATTGCCAATCATTTGTTATCAATGGAGTGAGATTCTCGAATTTGGAATTTGGTTCTTAATCGATACAAGCCATCACACATATATGCAGAACCTATATTCATTGTATTTTTCATAATAATAAGCTTAGAATTTTCAAATTTAAATATAAAGCCAAAACTTATCAAGTTTTAAAATTAAAATCAAGTTTCGACTATAGGATGGAACATAGAATGTATCGACCAAACTCCAACATAATTCTGCAGGTCCCAACGTTCTTGACATATGAAAGCATCATATTTCCTGAAAAGATGCTTCTTTCATGCTATGTTGGTTCATTTTTATTCAAAAATGCGTGCAAAGAGTTGGCAATGTGTACCGTGTCACCAAAATCAATCTACAAACTATGCAATAGAACATGAATTAAATTGCACTCATGAGAAACAAATGACTTAATACCTTTATTTTTGAGCCACTTCTTATACTTTAAACAGTACACCTTATTATGCCCCTTCTTCTTATAGAAGAAACACTTTATAGAAGAGCCTCCTGACTGAGATTTAGCTTTTGCCTAAGAGTTTGAGCTCTCCCCAACGACTTTCTTCTGATTATTCTTCTTAAAGGAGTTTTTTTTTCCTCGACCTCTGTTTATTCCTATGTAACAGGGATTCGGCTAGCAGGGTGTCGCATCAGCGTCGACGCGACTCGACGCGGGTGCAGGTGCGGGACCTGCGCTGGGGGGAACCCCCATATCCCCGTTATATATATATATATATATATATATATATATATATATATATATATATATATATATATATATATATATATATTTGCCCCTGCCACACCCCCGCACCCAAGTTTTTTGGAAGTGTCGAATCCCCGCACCGGCAGCCGCACCCATGTGACATAGGTTTATTCTTATTATAGGCTATATGTGCACTTAGCACCCTCTCACCCTTTAATCTCTCATCTGTTTTAACACACTTGGCCAAGAGGTCATTAAAAGATCACTCATCATTATGTGTGTTATTGGAGATTTTGCAAGGTCTATACTCAGTAGGTAATGAGGTTAAGATCAGATGAACCAAGAAGGAGTCAGAGATGGTGAACTTCATGTCATTCAGTTGAGTCGCAATATTTCTCATTTTCAAAATATGCTGTCAGATGTGACTGTCGCCAGAATATTTCATAGACACTAATTTGGACATGAGCGTAATTGCCCTTGCCTTATTAGAAGTGACGAATTGAGCCTCAATGGCTTTCAAAAATTTCTTCACTGTCCTGCAGTGAGGAATGACGCCTCAAATATTCTTAGCCACTCGAGATTGTAAAAGCAACATGCTAATTCTGTTTGAGCGCTCCCACTTCTCAGAGTCAGCCTTTTGATCGACTGTACTCTACTCTACAAGAGCAGAAGGTTCGTCAATTCTAAGGGCCAGATCTAGATCCATATAACCCAAAGTAAATAACATAATTTCTTTTCAATCAAAAAAATTTGATTTGTCTAGAAGGGGGATATTATTAGAACCGTCGATAAGAAAGGAACCTGATACAACAAGGAATGAAAAACAAAAAGACATTACTATTATTGCTTAAACGAGACTTGTGTTGAAAAGGTAAATGTGAGACCCTTTATTTTCACCTTTTCTGAGACAAGCATAGTTGAGCTATTATCGTTCCACTTTGGTGGAAACGATAATACTCATATTTGTTTCGTCTCTTCAATTCACAAGGAATTGATTTTAGTTGGTAAAACTAACAGATCATGTAACCAGAGGTAATTCAGCATTATACCGTTGGGTACAAACATGCTTCATGGGCTGGAATACACATCTACTATTACACCCTGTGTGAATTTGAAACACAATAACCTACCTTTGGGTAAAATAAATGTTTCATAAACTCACACACAATCATAATAACGAATCTTAATACGGTCCAAATAATCTTTAATCAACACGACTCAGATAACTTTGGTGATTACATGAATCAGTTAATCAAGATCTTTTACCGAAAATATATTTGTATTATGGATCATGCCCATGCGCACATGTAAATGCATGTATATTCATGACAAAATACAAGTTCATGCTTCAACTAATATGCATAAACTAATTGTCATGAATTTAGTCATAATTCATGCTTAAAAATTTTATGCACAACTTAACCAATGTATAACACATGAATTAATATGCATAACTCATGCTTTATGTACAATAAACACTTTATAAAGCATGACAAATAACAAAAGCATGCACATATGGTTAAAAACCCAGGATACTCAAGCAAGAACCGGTCTGAAAACACCCCAAACCAATCATTTAAGGGTCCAAACCAGTTCGGATCCTTATGAATCAATACCAAATCATGAACAAATACTTATACAACCCTATAACCGAATGAAAAAATTCCTGTATTTTTATTGATTCATGAAAACAGGGTCTCTAGCTTTCAGAACTGATGAAAAACTGCAAGGAACCGGTCAAAAACAACTCTGAACTGGTCCCAGAGAAGGCCATATCGATTCCTGATCCGGTTCATGCCAAATAGTGTCTGGACCCTGCAGAAACATGGGTCCGACTCGGTTCGAAATATACTCGGGTCAGATCCGATCTGAACTGGATCCAGGTCTGACCTGGTATGAACTGGATCCAGATCTGACATGGTCCAAAATGGACTTGGATCTTTTCAAATCAGACCCAGACCCAGACCCAGACCAGGAACCATTATGGGTCTCGGTCCGATCCAATGGAAACGGCAGACCTGATCCACCCAAAATGGGTTTGGATCGACCCTGTCATCGGGTCGATACACCAAACCTGATTCGGTATCTGGTATTAAAATAGAAACCCGAGGGTTTCTGTTTACTATTTCTGAGAAACTGAAAGGTTTCTCTGTCTTCATCCCCCCACGGCGACCCACGTCGTCGTATGGAGACCGAAGCTGGTGCCCAGCAGTCAACGCTCACCTATCCCCGACGACGCACCTCCGGTGACACCCCAGCACCACACCAGCGAGAGGTAAGAATATTGTATTTACTCCCTTTTTTTTTATTTATCGCCGGAGCTGCTGGTAAATCGGCGATGCCGTCGAGTAGCCAACGACGCCAACAAGGCCACCGTCTATCCACATCACTCTCATCTCCCCAGCAAAATGCCACCGGCCGAAACCACAACCTGACGACTGAAGAGGAAAAATAGGGTTTTGAAGATGGGGGTTTTGAAAACCCTGGTTGTTGCACGTCGTCGGATGGATGCCGGCGATCTGGCAAAAACATCTCCCCGCCCCCACCCCCCCTCCGACGATGTTTCTCAGTGACCTCAATGCAGGTCGACCACCCTGCAACTCGACGGTGCAGGGGTTTGATCCTCTAAAAACAGAGGGTCATCGGGATAGTCGGCGCCACCAGCGGCCAGCCGGAAAGTCGCCGACGATGGCAGCCCCCCCAAGGATTTTGATGGCGACGACATCAGCACGGCATGACGCACGTCGCCCCACGACGACATGCAATTGCAGGCACCTTCCGACCGGAAAACCGCCAGCGATGGTGACCTGCATCTGCCCTCCCGAATCTCCAGCGACGATCCATGCTGTCGAGGGACTTCACCAATGAGGATGCCGATGAAGCGGCGACCCAATGGTCGCCTTCTTCCCGACGAAACACTATCACAACGCCTTCCCTCGATGGCCACTACTACAACCCCGACAAACAGATGGTAAAAATATATATATATATATTTTTGGTTTTGCTGTCGCCCCACGACATAAGTTTGTCAGGAATTCGGCATCGCCATCATCTATCGCTATTTGCGACAGACTGCCGGAATGACTGGTGACCCATGTCAGCCCACGACCACATACAGTCAGCGGTACTAGTGTGTGGCTTGAATCCAAAAAAATACCAAAAGATCCTACATGCACGCACGCAGCAGAATGCGGGGAAGCATGGGCCCATAACTGTATCTGCAAAATCAAACACAAAAGCGTATCATGAAAACTCCATGGCGTGTGAGTGCGGGTGTTCGGCATTCTCCTCAGTCGATCGACGCCCACGATGAGCCTAGGCCTAAGGTCAACGGTGAGCAGGACGTAAACCTTATGTGGTATATGGGGCAGGCTAATAGCTATGAATCTCTCATCATTTTCATGGCAACCTACCCCGTTATATAATGGGGGAAGAAGCAGTCCACGTTCACATAACTTCCATCCACTATCACCCCATTATGTGGCCCACTAATGGTGTCAAACCGGGTCACCCAATGGGTTGGACCCAAATCCGTTATGTCCACCATCTTCTTCTTCTACCAAACCTCTGCTGGTGCACGCCTTTAACCATTTAAAGTGCAAAAGATCGGATGCTTTTAGGTGTCACCGCAACAACGCGATGGTGAAGCTTCACTAGAAACAGAAAAAAAGATCAAAAAAAAAGTTTCTGGTGACGGATCGTTTTATGTCATTTTCTTTGTTATCGGTTAAACTGAAGGATAGTTGCAAAAGAGAAGAACGGACGTGAACGTCTTTCCGTTACTTCTTTTCTCTTTTTTGTTTGCATAAATGTATGTTTGATCTTCATCAGTCTCGAGTTATCTTGAGTTCTAACTGATTTGATTCGCGTTTGATAGAAATTTTTGGAGTAGAAGCTATGGAGAGCTATGCGAAAATTGTTGGAATATAATGTCCTGCAATAATAGCCATACTAGAAAGGTTTCAAAACAAAAGAAAGTTAAGAATGTCATCTTTCCATTTTATTGATTTGATTGAAAATTAGTATGTTTTCCATGATTATTTCTAAACTGTATAATGTAAGGTATGCATGTTACTAGATGATTTGTTTTGGCTGCAATAAAAGTTTTAGAACATTGCCCCATAATGTTCCTTTTTGGAGAAATCTTGCTGTGAATTGTTTATCTAGATCTGAATTGTTCAAGCTTCTGGAAATGCCATATGTTTTTTCTTCTTTTGTTATAAGTAAATGAATGACATCATTATAGCCTCTTAATTTTTCATATAAGAATTCTGAAGTTTATACAACAACAACAACAACTACGCCTTCATCCCAAAACAATTGGGGTCAGTGATATGAACCAAAAAAGAAATTCATTTTGGGTCTTCCACATGAATCCTTTTCCTCCAATCATTTCTATCCAATGCCATGTCCTCGGTGAGGTTCAAAGCATTCATATCCTTTCCTATCATCTCCATCCAAGTCTTCCTAGGCCTACCCCGACCTCTTTTAACTAATATATTTTCCCATTTCTCCAACCTTCTAACTGGAGAATTATGAAGTTTATGTTAAAAGAAATTTATTCTTTCACATATTCCTTTGTAGTTTATGTCTGAAGTTTGTCTGTTCATGCTAAATTGCCAAGTACTTTCTTTACAGGCATGATGATCTCGAAATCAAGTTGGCTTTCTTGACTGAATTTTAGATAAGAAGAACGAGAACCAAAAGGTTTATGTGAATGACTTCCTGCCAGCATCCACTGCCTTTGAAGCCATTCAATACTCAATGTAAGTATACCTCACACACATTCCAGCATTTGTTACGGACTACCATGCTTTGGTGGAGAACCCAATGGCAAGTTCAAGTATGTTTCGATCATTCATTACTCAATGGCAAAGCTTAAATATGTGTTGATCATTCTGTGGTCATATTATCCTTGTCTCTCACATGGATGCTTTTATCTTTTTGCTCAAGATCTTGGATGATAGGTATTTTTCAATGAAGAAACTAGCCATTGGACATCTATTTTTTCTTTTCCTTTCAACATCAAGATCTTGGATGATAGATGTTTTTCAATGAATATGAAATGGGAGTTTATTGTGATTGGAGATATTCATTTCTGATTTGATATGCTAGGCCATTATTGTAGCACTTGGAGTTGGAGAGAAGATTTAGATTGAAATTTATCATTATAATGCCAGTTTTGCGTTATAATCTATTGCCAATGCTTTTATTGTTTTATCGCGTACTAATATGTTTGGATATACTTATCCAAGCATGTGCTTATCTTCTTTGGGCTTTGTTCACAGGTGAACTCCCAGTTAATCAGCAATGTCTATGTAGATGCTCTGTCTGCAGAGAAGGTTACTGACTAGTTCATGACAGCTGGATGTTGTGATTTGCTAGTCTTGTTTCCCGTTGTTAGTTATCTTCTCAAACTGATGGCTCAGAAGCTGAAGGCTATTCATTGCAAAACTATGAAGAAAGATATCTAGACGTGAGGCCAATGGAAGCAAAAGGTGTTTCAAATGTTTCTGAGCTGGTAAATCTAAAGAAAATTGTGCTCAAGGAATCTTCTCAAAGTGAAAGGTTGAGGCTTTTTGGTGGAAATGCTTCCCCTTTATTGCCTGACGAAACATTGGAGGATATGAGTTTGCCACTGAATTGTCTGAATTGACAAACATATGTCTAGTGACAGGCCACACAGCAACATCAAAGGTCCTCTGTGTGCCAAGTGCATCCTCTGATGAAGATCATCCATGTAGAAGCTGGCCTCTTGGTGATCTTTTTAAAAATCCATTTCTTGTTGATGGTAAGTACTCTATTGAATCATTTCTTTCTCCCTCAGCTCTCTTGTGAATAGACCCATCAGTTATGCTTCTGGGATTCAGGTACCAACTCAATCTTTATAAATTTCTGCATTTAGATAGCCATCTTGATGTGATTCCGAGGGAAAGTAGATGATAAAATCTTAATGGCATAGTTTTCTTTACAATCAGGATATAAAATCTTAATGGCATAATTCCCATCTTTTTTTTCCTTTGTATATACTGATGATCTATAGACACCCCCCCCCCTCCCCCCTACCCACACACCCACCCACCCACACACACACACACACACATTCATGCAGAGGCTGTTGGGCAAGGGATTGCCAGTTTTGCTTACTATTTTGAATATAATTGACATAGTGCTCTTTAGTTTGAAATGCCATTATCTGTTTGAATTATTCTCTGCGTGTTTATCACTTTGATTTTGTGCAATTGTGCAGGGAGAACTATATATGCCTATTAAAGTGGATGATTCTTTCTGGAGTATTGGTGAACACTTTATTTTTTACATGCTTTTATGTTTTTGTAGTATTTTAAGGTCAGGAGTTAAAATTGTAAAGATCTGTAATTTATGCAGAGGATCAGAAAGCTCTTTCTATCTTTCTGACCAAGCACAACCAAATGGAATGGTGGAAATCTTTAATGAAAGGCGATCCTGAGATTGATACTCAGAAAGTTGAACCTGAGAATAGCAAGCTATCTGACTTAGATCCTGAGACTAGACAAATTGTGGGGAAAATGATGGTATGTGGTATTTGTTAAATGTGTTGCTTTTACCAGCATCTCTACCAGTTTGTGTCTGTCATCTACTTGGCACCTTGTGTTTATCAGTAGCGGCCATGTATGGCAAGCAATTACTTGGAACTCCTGCGAAATGTGTTTGATCATGTTCATCTTGGAGTCCTTTGAAGCTTAATCTCTCTTTAAGATAAAGAGTAGGGCTATGATGTGTAATATACTGTGTACAGTTTATGCTCTTTTTAATGATTGCCTTATATGGATGCCGATAATGGTGTTTGTTGTATTAAGCTCTCTGTTTTGATTGATCACTAAATTAAAATATGTGTTTGGCAATTTGACAAGCGGCAGAAGTCTGGGATTTCCAACAAGTGATGAGATAAGCAAGCAAGAAATCGTGAAGAAATTCATGGCAGAGGTGGAGATCTCACACCCTTTTGTTAATTGTCACAGAGTTGTTGGGAAGGCTTTCATGTTGTTTCTGATGTTAAACTTGAGGATACATTTTCAAATAGCAGACATTTATGATGTTAAACTTTGGAACAGATCCTCAGACATATCTGTTTATCTTACTTGGGAACAAGGTTGACGTACGTGGGGAGAATAGAAGAGTGGTAAGTGATCGATTGTTTACTGTATTATGTTTCCCTTATATCCTACTTGTCTAAGTCACATAATAATGTTTATAGGAAACTGAAAAAAACACTCAGGATTAGGAATGCTTTTTATCAAGTCATGAGGCCCTTGATTTTAACGCTTTTTATGTTTCGTTAGATGTCTACTCCAGATTTTTTAGCTATTATGTTATGTTGATTGTTTTTTTAGAGGAAATTTAACCAATCTCTCATAGAAGACAAGGCTTATATAAACATCACCAACTTGACTTATTCTTTTTTGTTATCCGTGAGCTTCACATATCCAGGTTTGTTTTCCATCTAAAGAGGAAGAAGAAGAGTGATGGTCATGGTAATGATGGGGATGGTGATTGTGGTTGGGACTTGCCAGGATGGAATGAACCATTGGCAGAACTTGCTCAGGCATAAGGTTGTGTTTCGGGATGCGGATTTGAGTGAAAAATCTGATTTTTTGAATATGGGTATCTTGGTTTCTGTATAACGGGGTTGGAGGGTGATGGGATGGACGAACAGGGTGAATCGGTGGGAGATGAGAGCAATAGGGAAGAATGTGGGTGGAATTTGGGATTGTGGATGTTCATTTTTCTTTTGTTTCTATTTGTTTTGTGTGGGTTTGGTGTTCTTATATTATTTGCTTCAGTGTTGGTTTTTATGGGTGTCGTGAGAGAAATGTAAAGTTGCGGTTTTGGAGGCTTTGGTTCAACAAATTGGGTTTACAGGTGCTCATCTCTTCTTGCATCTATATTGGTTTCAACAGGTGGTACTATGAACGTGAAGTTTGGGCATTTTGACGACTTGGTGATTTCTCTCACTTCTGATCTCAAAAGTTTGTATCATTGTCTTTGAATTCAAGGTGGTACTGGGTTGTTTTGTGTGGGATTTTGTGGTTATCTGAAGATGCAATTTCACCGGTTTGGGGCTTTTTCAAATAGCATACATTTTCAAATGGCAAAGGTGAGATATACCATTTTTTTTTTCAACCAGCAGAATTCACTGGCTCACTGTCTGCGCCAGTGAAAGTAGTTTTCACCAACTACCTTTCACTGGCGCAATTCTTGCGCCAGTAAAGGCCTGATTTCCTCAAACGTACAGCCTCCGTGGCGCTAGTAAAGCCCTGATTTCCTGAAATGTACATTTTCATTGGTGCTTAAGTTGCGTCAGTAAAACTAGTTTCACTAGCGCAAGATGTGTGCCAGTGAAAAAATTTTCATTGGCGAATAAATTGCACCAATAAAACCTTTATCGGCGAGCCTTTTACTGGTGCAGCTATTGGCACAACTATTGCGCCAGTAAAAATCAAATTTATTGTAGTGTAGGTGGTAGCTGCCTACCATTTTTCTAGCCTCCTAGGCTTTTGAAGGTGTTTTCCATATTTGTCTTAAATCCCACTGAACAAATGTATTCTACATGTTTGATTTTATAAGAATCGACACTTTGATCATCGGATACACAAATTGGTTTTGATAAGGTTTAAAATTAACGATCTAAGATTTTCATAAATATTTAAGAATTAAAAAATCATGCATTTAATTACCTTTTAAAAATTGTCAATGGAGATTCACATTTTCCCATGAAACCTTGTGTATAAAAAATGTTTAAGAACTTCAGCACGTTCCTTCATTTATTGCAGTTTCAAACAATGTCATGTCAGCAGTCCAAGAATGTTTGATCTGTTAGAAAAAAAATGGAAAATTATTGTATTGTTCTTGCAAAATGGCATGATTCTCGAAATGCCTACCAATTTAACAAAATCCTTTACATATCCACAAATTTTTATTTTTGACTTTTTTAAGACATTTTTATCCTTTGCACATGCGAACATGCTGAGGTTCGTGCAATATATAGGTAAGTTGTAGGAAGTTCACAACCTTTCAATAAAAAAAAGATTTGCATGATCATTTTGTGGACCTCATGAATTTCACATAAAAAAATTTGCGAAATTGGCCGACTTTCATCCCAACAAAGGAGATTTGCATATAAAACACGTATATCTCCTGAGATTCGCAACCCTTATATGAACCTTCTTTAATTGAAAGGTTCTATCTCGACAGGTTCACCCTATGCATTTGCTGCAGTCTCAAAAATTAAAAATTGCGCATATGTCATGCAAATCTCTTTTAACTGAAAACTTGTGAATCTTTAAAAATATAGTACAATCTTCATAAATATAATATGATCAATCATACATGTACATGTATAAATTGAGTTAACAAACATATACAAAGTAATTACCCTTTTTGTTGACGAAGAATACCCTCCATGGTTTCAGTTGTCTAATTGTTGTAACAATTATAGTCAAACCCCATCAAAAAAATATAAAACCTGCAAAAAAAGATGAGTTAATAAACATATATATAAAAGTAAGTAATGTTATTGTACTATTTGTATAACTTCTCATATGCACAATCTATAGACCCCGTAGAATTTTATAGCTTGAACACCTTCTCCTTCATGTCCATTTCATAAAGAACCCAGTGGTGGTTGCTCCAGTTAATAGGAATTACAAGCTGCAACATAAATCGAGTTTAAGGTCATTGTGCACGTAGAAATTTAAGTTTTGTAAGTATGCAAAGTTATCCAATGAATATCTTGTCAACTTCAAAGAATTAATATAACAACCCGTTGCTCTCTCACCACCCAGTTGCCCCATCTTGTTGTCTTTTAGTTGCGACCATTTGCTGTGAAGAAAAAAAAAATATCATATAGTTTTTATTAGTCTGTAGAAAAGCAATAGAAACCTCATTTTTTAAACTCACAAAGAAATACAGGGTAAGGTATAGGGTCCTTGTAGTTTTGTTCCTGTTTTCATGTCCTCATTGTAGGCCACTTAGAGTCTTTCCATGAATCTTGCTAGATGATACATAGTCAAAATATGTGCTAGATTCTTGTTAGATTCAAATAAGTTTACATACAAATATAACAAAAGAACAACTATATAAATAATAAAATTTAACGCATACGGCACTTGCCAACAAAGTTTCTTCACCAAATTCATACTCTTTCGGCTTTTTTGTGCTTTGTTGCACAACTTCTCCTTCCTCGTTGACTTGTTTTCATCATCAATTGAAATTATATATAAATAATACATATATAGTAAGACAAATATACACACATGACTCAAGACATTGGTTATACCTCAGGCACCATAATTGGTTTCTTACTTGGGTGGGGATAGAAGTTTGGTTTCCTTTCTGTCATGTTTTCCTTTATGTTTATACATAGAAGACATACCTAACATATACATAGAAAATATAAGATATTAGAACAATTCATTAAAAAATACAAGATAAATACAAAGAAGTAATTCATTAAACTCTTAACCAATCTTACTTTTTGCAATGCATACGTACTCTAATATACTAGTATTCATGTTTTCACTTGTTGTTGTCAATCTCACCACATAAATTGCACTTTTATGATATAACATCCTTGTATTCTATACTCCATCTCTTCACCTTAAGTTGCCCTACTTTACGAATCACTTTTGGTGGATAGACAAATATAAGAGTTGATGGAGTGATATGTCAGACATTATCTGCTATCGAAAAGAATGAATATTCATTATATGCAGTTTGATACAATTCAACTGTTAAGAACTTATGGCAATAATCTTATGGTAGCTTGCCCTCATATAAAATGCATGTGATCACATCTTCGCATGAAATCCGGTTAACCTGCTACTCTTTACAAGAGCATAACTTATTTTGAAGATCAACATTGTAATCATGAGATCAGTTGTGGACTTCATAATGACATTGGTGGCAATGCACTACTTGCACACATACTTGTGATTTTTTATTCAGTTCCTCTAATTTTTATTTTACCTTCAACACCATAATGCCTAACATATGCTATCTGATATTCTTTATTTTCTCAAAAAGTTTCATCAACATGAGATGAAGCATTTTGATAAGAGGAATTAGGGGTTTGTCATACATGGCAAGAATCCATGAATTGAAGACGTATATCACGTACACACCATTCATCGACAGTGTTGTTGTATCACAGTCTTCTGCACATCGCAAGAATCTTGCGATAAGTACTTTCAACTTTAAATATGTCTTTAAATTCAGCCTACTGAGTGTCATGTGCATTCGGTTCATAATTGTTGTTAGGTTTGTATATAATTTTAACAGCACGTCAACCGTCATATTCAGTGTTGTGACGTGCTTTGGTGACACCCTACTCTGATACCACTTGTTGCAGCCGCTACCCACAACCCTAGGATCTATGTCGTGGTACATCTCATCAGTTTAGGAGGTACAAAAAAAATTACGTCAAAACAACTAAATCGGGTAGGTTAAAACTGGGACTGATATGCGAATCGAAAAGGGATTCTGATCCATATCAGAAAGAACCTGGTCCAGAGCTTTTAGAGGGACCTAGGGACATGTGTTAGGGTATAGGTGCTGGGGGTTAGAGATGTTAGGTTGGGTCATTGGGGACGTTGATGAGGTCAAACAGGCAAAACTACACGTTCTGCCAAATCGATAGGGTGCAATTTTGGTATTTTGGGTTCTGAACGTGGGTAAGCTCTTACCTGAGGCTGAGATCAGTTTCAAAGACTGTGTAGCAAACGTAGGGAGGTTTTAAAGAAATATACATGTTCGGGTGTGGTCAGGGTATGTGCAAAAGATTAAGAAAAGAAAAATAGCCTGCAGAATGAAACTGCATTGCTCATTCGGATACGGTTGATCATGCATTTATTTTAGCATTTAAATCATTTAATTCATGCATGATCCAATAAGAAATCGCATTAAAATCCCATGTTTATTGTTAGTTCTAATAAAATGCGCGAAAAAGATAAAATTTGGAAAAAGCATGAATTGCAAGTTTTATTTTGTGAATTAGTGTTTTGTAGAAGTTAGTCACTTGTATTTCTTTTAGTAGTTTAGATTTTAAGTAGATTAGGTTCGAAAAAAAAACAATAAAATAAAATAAAGAATCACATTCATATTTCTTAGAGTTTTTACTAGTTTAGTAAAATTATAGGAAAAAGCTTTAGCGAAAGCATTCTTTTTAGCAAGTCCCTTTTTGGAATTTATGAGAATTAAAGAAGGTATTTTTGAAAACAACAAAAATCAACCTAAAACCCTCTTTAAATTCTGACGAATTGGGAAGAGGGGGTTGTTCTCCATTGCTCCAACTTAGCCCCTCTTCTCTCAGTCCCTCTTCACTGGTTGCTTCTTCCACCTTCTTTCTTCCTCCTCTTCTCTCAATCCTTCTCTCGTCGATGGATTTCTCCTCAACGGGCGACGCAGCCACAAAGGAGTGATCACCTTCTTTCCCCAACCAAATCTGTAAGTATCTTCTCTCTTTCCCTCTTCTCTACTTCTTTTCTTTCTTCTCCTCTTCTTCTCTCTTCCCTTCTCATCTCACGATTTCTTTCTACAAATTTTCTTTCGTCAAGTGGTTGTAATTCATGCATCATCATCCATTCATTAGAGTCATTCATGTTATGATCATCCATTGTGTGTTATGTATCATCTCTGCATTAATTGTTTTTCCTTTAATCTCATTGCTGCATCATCGCATCTCCTGCACATTTTGTTCATCGCACATTGTCATCATCTGTGCATCTATTTCATAGCATCGTGTTCATCCTGCATTGGATCCATTCCAGCATCATCCAACATCGCCGCATCACATCTGCAACTGCATCAGATTGTTTAATCTGCAATTTGTGTATAGTTTTACTTCTGCATGTTGTTTTGATTTATGTCTGCTTTAATTTCATTTTCATTACTATTTCTGTATCATCTTATCTTAAATTGAATCATCTGCATCGATTTATTGTTTCATGCTTGCGTTTGCATCTTCATCGTGTTCATTTTATCAATCTATGCATGTACATTTCATCAATTTCATCATCATATGGTGCATGTTTCATTGATTCATCTTTCTGCATCGTTGCATCATCTTCACTGAACCAACAACGGATTTGATCTGCTTCACAACATTGCATTTTCGTTCATCTGCACTTTGTATTCCACTGCTATATTTCCTCTTTTTATCAGCATCCATTCCTTTATATCACGTATACAATATCTCTGCATCAGCGGCATGTTTTTGATTAAGCATTTACATTCATCCATCTGCATTGTGTGATTTCAACATTGCATTTAGATTAAGTTTCGTTTCATTGTGCATTTTTTATTCTGCATTTTCCTATTTTTAGTGTTGCATTTTCCTGTTTCTCTGCATTTAACGCACATTTGCATCTGCTACATTTCTTTTGATTTGTTTTGAATCTGCATTTTCAGTTGCATCGACATTTGCATTTCCATTGCATTTTGTCATCTGTGCATTTCTCTGTTTCAATTGCACTTTCTCCTCTTTCGTTTCATTTTCATTTTGTTAGTTTCCTATTGCTTTGCATTTTTCTGTGTCATCTGCATATTCGTTTTTAGTTTTTATTCATTGCATTTTAGTTTATACCATATCATTCTGCATTTTTCTTGCGTGTTATGCTACATCTGTATTTCAATCGGTAGCACATTTCATTTGCATTGTGTTCCATCATTTGGAATTTTTTATTTCAGCAACTTTCTATAGCATTTTCCTATTCTGTGATTTTTCTTAATTGTTGTGATTTCCGTGATTTGATTCATTAGTTTTTTTTCCTGCATTTTCTGTTGCAATCTGTGTCTTCTGTGTTTTTTAGTTTCATTTCCAACATTTCATTGAGTTCCCGCTGCATTGTCATTTCTGCGTGCATATGCATTCTGCAATTTCTGATTTCATTTCCTGCAATTTTATATTTTTGGTACTTGCGTGTGTTTAGTTTTTGCATTTAGCAATTTTTTTTGTTATGCATTATCTTCTTGTTATTTGTTGCATCTATTCTAGCTTTTGCAATTTTCTGCCTTTCTTAGTTTCACATATTCATTTCGTTGTTTTGCATTTTTGATCTTCACGTTTATTTCAATCCTGCACTCTACATATAATCCTGCGATAAATTTCGTTTTACAAAACTTGTGTGTGTTACTTAGGTTAATTCAATTTGCAATTGTTCTTTTTACTTATGGATCTGAAGCATTTTTGCAGTTTGTTTCTAATGATTCACTTTTGCATTTAGTTTCATTTGATCATTTTCCACATTTCATTTTATGCATTGCATAGTTTCAATTTGGCATTCACGTTCTTTTCTTGTATCTTGTAATTTTGCATTTTGCATTTTGCATTTTGCACCTGTGTTGTGTTGTTCATATTTTGTAGGGAAGCGTGGAGGCAAGCAAGTGAGAGCGAGCGAGATATACGTGGTGGTGCGCATCTGACACACGACATGAGGCATGAGTGTTGAAGACATTTTTAGTTCTTTTTAAATTAGGAATTTGATTTTTATTTAATCTTGGGTTTGTAATAAAACCAGTTTAAACCCTCTGTATAGGGTAAAAAATAATGTAATAGTTAAGTAGTTTATTTTCTCATACTTTTCTATTTTTTGCAATAAAGCGTATTTTAGTTGCGTGTTTGAATACAAAGTATCCTTCGTTCCCTGAGATTGACCCAGACTCCACCACTCGTGTGAGTCGGATTTTTTTTGGTGTCTGGCTCTCACGTTGTTTTTACATAAAAATATCATTTCTAAAATTGTTTCACAAAACTGGCATCGAATTTTGGCGTCGTTAATGGGAAACGACGAAATATGAGTATTCACTTTATTGCCTTGTGTTTATTCTTGTATTTTAGGTTGTTAGTTTACTTTCAGTTCATTAATTAGGATTGTTTAGTTTATTTTCTTGATTGATTAATTAGGATTGCTTAGTTTACTTTTCGTACTTAAGATTAGAACCACATGTTTACACAACGTAGAGACAAGTTTACTTTTCCTGCACAACCCACCTATTAGGATACCTTAGAGGTGATTGCGCACGATTGGTACTGTGCTCTTAGTTTGCTTTTCGCAAATTCTCTACTGAGTGCAAGTGTGTGGTGTTCTGTTTATTTCTAACTTTTCATTATTGCATTTTGTTTTACTCGCTTTGTAGTTTGCATGGTTTGGCCACTTAGCGCGTTAGTCAAGCAAAAAACTCAAGTTTAGGACGTTTGCTGCACCGGTCTACTTTGTTGGTACATGCAAGGGCGACGATCGCTCACCCCTAACCTTGTTGAGCCTATTGAGGACTCGAAGTCTCTCGTCAGCAGAGCCCCTCATTCCATCACCATGACTGACTTTGATTTGTCCTCTTAGGGAGTATTTCATGCCAAATCAGTACACTCCCGCCTCCTGCATCACGAAACCTGATGTAGGAACGAACCAATTTGAGATAAAGGTCAGTATTTAAATGTTACCATCGTTTTATGTCCTTAGTAACAAAGACTCATACCGTCATCTCGATGAATTCATTGAGATCTGCTCTATAGTGCGGATCAATAACTTTAGAGATGACGCATTGACGTTAACGTTGTTTCTGTTCTCCCTCAAGGACAAAGCCAAGCACTGGCTAAAGGCTCTTGATATGATTCAGATTACCACTTGGGAAGGAATGCAACGCGAGTTCCTCAAAAAGTACTTCCCCATTGATAAGACGAATCAGTTTCATAAAGCCATAACCAGTTTCTCTCAGATTGAGGAAAAATAATTCCACGAGACTTGGGAGAGGATGAAAGATCTTTTCCGTAAGTGCCCCCACCACCAGGTGCTCTGTTGGCAACTGGTGCAGTATTTTTATGATGGCGTGACCGAGAAGGACATGCAAATGGTTGATTCGTCGTGTAGGGGCACATTCATGCTCAAGAGTGAGGACAAAGCATAGACTTTATTTGAGACTTTGAGTGAAAATGTCATGCATCATGCCTTGTCTTTACGGATCGATAGGACCACATTTGTGCCTAGTGGTCCTAAGAAATTTGGGATTTTCGAAGTAGGGTCTAAGCACGATTTGCAAACCAAAGTTGACCAGTTGACTAGGAAATTAGATTAATTCTTAGCCAATTCATCTTCAAGAAGTCCAGTAGGAAAAGTGTGCGAGCTATGCACTAGCTCTGCACACTTTGTTTTTTAGTGTCTCGCACTACCGCTATATCTTGAATTCGTTCAGGAATAGGTAAATGTTGCCCAAGGTTTCGCTAGACCCATGCACAATCCTTTTGCACCTACATATAACTCCATATGGCGAAACCACCCCAAATTTCACCCATCCCATCAACCCTCCCAAACACAGCATAGACAAAGTGACTTTCCACAAGGTTACTCGTGTCCCATATTTTCACAGGCCCACCCTCAGTTTAGTTTGCCTTCTCCTCAGGAGCCACATCAACCATATCGTTTCAGGAGAAGATGTTAGAGGCTTTTTCTGACATTAAGGTCACTTTTTGTTTCCATACGCAGTCGATAGCCAAGCTAGAGACTCAAATAGGACAGTTGGCTAAGGCCTTGAGCAAGCGTAGCGAGGGGAGCCTACCTAGTCAGCCTGTTGTCAACCCAAAGGGAAAGGATCCCATGTCATTTGGCCTGCACCCCATAGATTCACATCATGCGCAGGCCAACTCTGTTATATCCTTTCAGAGTGGGAAGACATACCACCCTACTCAGGAGTCGACGGATGAGCCTACTTTCATACATACTAACCAGTCAATCTCCTCCACCAGGTCCCAGGAGAAGGGGCCAGACCTGCAACTTGTATCTTCATCATATATTTCCCGAGCCCCTGTTTCCTAGGCCTTAGGGCAACCGATTGCTTTTAGAAAGCAAGAGGTGTACATGCATAAGATGCTTGACCTAGTCAATCAGGATCACATTCATCCCTTGCTTGATGTTACATACCTTGATAGTCGATCGGTTCTTAACTCTCCTTTCGAGATTAGTCTTCAAGAGGAGACTAACCTCCTGTCATCCAGTGTCGAGAGTCGTGATGTCACTTTTAGGGGTAGACTAGACGGAAACACAGTGCATAGTGTCACAGATGACACTCTTTTTCTCAGAAAGCCCGATTGAGCATGACTCCATGTCCATTGATCTCATGGACGATGAAGGGTTTTCTAGAGATCCGTCTGGCTGAGGATGTGAAACGTAACGCTTTATGGGAGGCAGCCCATATGTTGTATATTATTAGATTTGCCTTTAGGATTTGTAGATTTTCTTAGGTTGTATTTTTATTTTTATTTTTTTTCGTTCATGAGTTTCATATCATGTCATGTATATATTGCATTCATTGCAGTCGTAGGACGTGCATTCATATTTTATGTCAGGTTGTTTTCCCTCATTTATTACTTCTCAAGTGTATTCACTTAGTTTCATATAAGCATGGGGGAGTGCCACTGGGACAGAGTCATTCAAGCATGGGGGAGGGTGTAGTTTGCACACCTTGTTATTTTTATCTACGTTCGTGCACATGTTTACACATCTTTCATGAAAGGTAGGTCTTTAAAGAAAGGGTTTGAACTTATATGAATGTTATTAAAATCTAATGTTTTTAGAGGATTTTTAAGCCCCATAAATTTTTTTTTCCGACAGATCTAGAAATTATGGTTATTTATGTGGATTTCAAAGAAATGATGATAGATGCATGTTAGACTTTATTTTGAATCACAATTATGAATATGCACAATGTTATTTTTTGAAAAACTAAGCAAATGAACAAAAGCGCAGAATGAGCTCAAAAGTGAAAAAGAGCATGTGTTAGGTTGTTTAAATATATTTCACAATCCTTAGTAGTTGGGCTCAGACTTAAGTTGAAGCATTTGAGTTTTATTTCGAAAAGGAGAGTGAAAGTCTTCGTGATCCCTAGTAGCTGGGAGCAGACACAAGTTGAAGTGTTTGAGTCTCAGGTCAAAAAACTAAATGAAGGAAGTCATTTTTGGGTCCTAGTCAATATCTTTGACCTATATTGTTCTTATAGAAAGTATAAAATATATTGGTATTGCACAGGGCATAAAAGCAGACCATACGCAAGCTATAAAATTAAAATAGTGCACAAGAAAGAAGAAAGAAAAAGTGTGAAAATTGAAAATCAAAAGAAAAAGAAAAGAGCTTAAAAAGAAAAAGTTCACTGCTTAGAAGTATGATTGAGAAAACCTCTGCAGAAAATATATGAGTGAGGATAAGTAAATAATATGTATTTATTTGATTTTTCAAGAATTAAACATAAATAATTATGATATTTAGAAAAGTGAAAGAAATATTTTTATTCTGTGGTGGTATATAAAAGACTCTAATTATGTTTTGATTATGTAATAACAAAAAATATTTGTGAAAACATAATCTTTAATTACCTACTACTTGTGAAGATGTGTAATATTATGCATACATGACAGAGATGTGTGTGGGTAGCATCACTGCAAACCTTCATGAGACCTTACTTGTCCACTGGGGCAACCCAGGGGTTGAAAGAGCTTATTGCATGTGCTAATTGCAACAATGATTCTTACGAAAGTGAGTTAGTTTGAGTAGTTTTGATTCTTGCATTATACTTCAATTTGCTCGAGCACTAGCAAATAATAAGCATGGGGGTATTTGATCTTGCATTTATTTTAGCATTTAAATCATTTAATTCATGCATGATCCAATAAGAAATCACAATAAAATCCCACATTTATTGCTAGTTTCGATAAAATGCGTGAAAAAAGATAAAATTTGGAAAAAGCATGAATTACAAGTTTTACTTTGCGAATTAGTGTTTTGTAGAAGTTAGTCACTTGTATTTCTTTTAGTAGTTTAGATTTTAAGTAGATTAGGTTCGAAAAAAGATAATAAAATAAAATAAAGAAGCACATTCATATTTCTTAGAGTTTTTAGTAGTTTAGTAAAATTGTAGGAAAAAGCTTTAGCGAAAGCATTCTTTTTAGCAAGCCTCTTTTTGGAATTTATGAGAATTAAAGAAGACGTTTTTGAAAACAACAAAAATCAAGCTAAAACCCTCTTTAAATTCTCACGAATTGGGAAGAGGGGGTTGTCCTCCATTGCTCAAACTTAGCCCCTCTTCTATCAGCCCCTCTCCACTGGTTGCTTCTTCCCCTTCTTTCTTCCTCATCTTCTCTCAATCCTTCTCTTGCCGATGGATTTCTCCTCAACGGGCGACGCAACGACAAAGGAGTGGCCACCTTCTTTCCCCAACCAAATCTGTAAGTAGCTTCTCTATTTCCCTCTTTTTTATCTTCTACTCTTCTTCTTTCTTCCCTTCTCATCTCACGATTTCTTTCTGCAAATTTTCTTTCGTCAAGTGGTTGTAATTCAGGCATCATCATCCATTCATTAGATTTATTCATGTTTTGATCATCCATTGTGTGTTCTGTATCATATCTACATTATCTGTTTTTCGTTTAATCTCATTGTTGCATCGTTGCATCTCCTACACATTTTGTTCATCGCACATTGTCATCATCTGTGCATCTGTTTCATAGCATCGTGTTCATCCTGCATTGGATCCGATCCATTATCGATGCATCACATCTGCCACTGCATCAGATTGTTTAATCTGCAATTTATGCATAGTTTTACTTCTACGTGTTGTTTTGATTTATGCCTGCTTTATTTTCATTTTCATTAGTGTTTCTGCATCATCTTATCTTAAATTGAATCATCTGCATCAATTTACTGTTTCATGCCTGCATCTGCATCTTCATCGTGTTCATTTCATCGATCTATGCAAGTTCATTTCATCATCGTGTTGTGTGTGTTTCATTGATTCATCTTTCTATATTGTTGCATCATCTTCACCGAACCAACAACGAATTAGATCTGCTTCACAGCATTGCATTTCTGTTCATCTGCACTTTGCATTCCTCTGCTATATTTCTTCTTTTTATTAGCATCCATTCCTTCATATCGCATATACAACATCTCTACATCATCAACATGTTTTTGATTAAGCATTTACATTCATCCATCTGCATTGTGTGATTTCAACATTGCATTTAGATTAAGTTTTGTTTCATTCTGCATTTTCCTATTTTTAGTGCTGCATTTTCCTGTTTATCTGCATTTTACGCACATTTTCATCTGCCACATTTCTTTTGATTTGTTTTGAATCTACATTTTCAGTTGCATTGGCATTGGCATTTGCATTGCATTGCATTTAGTCATCTGTGCATTTCTCTGTTTCAATTGCATTTTCTCCTCTTCTGTTTCATCTGCATTTTGTTAGTTTCCTGTTGCTTTGCATTTTGCTATGGCATCTGCATATTCATTTTTAGTTTTCATTCATTGCATTTTAGTTCATAGCATATCATTCTATATTTTCCCTGCGTATTATGTTGCATCTGCATTCCCATCGGTAGCGCATTTCATTTGCATCGTGTTGCATCATTTGAAATTTTTGATTTCAGCAACTCTCTTTAGCATTTTCCTATTCTGTGATTTTTCTTATTTGCTGCAATTTTCGCGATTTGATTCATTTGTTTTTTTTTCCTGCATTTGTTTTTGCAATTTGTCTTCTATTTGTTTTTAGTTTCATTTCCAGCATTTCGTTGAGTTCCTGCTCCATTGTCATTTATGCGTGCATATGCATTCTGCAATTTCTGATTTCATTTCCTGTAATTTTATATTTCTGGTACTTGCGTGTGTTTAGTTTTTGCATTTAGCATTTTTTTTTGTTATGCATTGTCTTCTTGTTATTTGTTGCATCTATTCTAGCTTTTGCAATTTTCTGCCTTTCTTAGTTTCACATATTCATTTCGTTGTTTTGCATTTTTGATCTTCACGTTTATTTCAATCCTGCACTCTACATATAATCCTGCGATAAATTTTGTTTTGCAAAACTTGTGTGTGTTACTTAGGTTAATTCAATTTGCAACTATTCTTTTTACTTATGGATCTGAAGCATTCTTGCAGTTTGTTTCTAATGATTCACTTTTGCATTTAGTTTCATTTGATCATTTTCCACATTTCATTTTACACATTGCATAGTTTCAATTCGGCATTCACGTTCTTTTCTTGTATCTTGTAATTTTGCATTTCGCAGTTGTGTTGCGTTGTGTTGTTCATATTTTGTAGGGAAGCGTGGAGGCAAGCAAGTGAGAGCGAGCGAGATACGTGGTGGTGCGCATCAGACATGCGACACGAGGCACGAGCATAGAAGACATTTTTAGTTCTTCTTTTTAAATTAGGAATTTGATTTTTATTTAATCTTGGGTTTGTAATAAAACCAGTTTAAACCCCCTGCGTAGGGTAAAAATTGATATAATAGTTAAGTTGTTTATTTTCTCGTACTTTTCTATTTTTGGCAATAAAGCGTAGTTTAGTTGCGTGTTTGAATACAAAGTATCCTTCGTTCCCTAAGATTGACCCAGACTCCACCACTCGTGCGAGCAGGTTTTTATTTTTGGTGTCTGGCTTTCACGTTGTTTTTACATAAAAATATCATTTCTAAATTGTTTCGCAAAACTGACATCAAATTTTGGCACCGTTGATGGGGAACGACGAAATATGAGTATTCACTTTATTGCTTTGTGTTTATTGTCGTATTTTAGGTTGTTAGTTTACTTTCAGTTCATTAATTAGGATTGTTTAGTTTATTTTCTTAATTGATTAATTAGGATTGCTTTGTTTGCTTTTCGTACTTAAGATTACAACCACGTGTTTGCACAACATAGAGACAAATTTACTTTTCCTGTACAACCCACCTATTAGGATACCCTTAGAGGTGATTGCGCACGATTGGTACCGTGCTCTTAGTTTGCTTTTCATAAATTCCCTGCTGAGTGCAAGTGTGTGGTGTTTTGTTTATTTCTAGCTTTTCATTATTGCCTTTTGTTTTACTTGTTTTGTGGTTTGTGTGGTTTGGCCGCTTAGTGCATTAGTTAGGCAGAAAACCCAAGTTTAGGACGTTTGCCGCACCGGTCTACTCCGTTGATGCATGCAAGGGTGACAATCGCTCATCCCCGAGCTTGTTGAGCCTATTGAGGATCCAAAGTCTCTCGTTAGGAGAGCCCCTCGTCCCATCACCATGGTCGACGATCAGCCTTTGATTCATCCTCTTAGGGAGTATTTCATGCCAAATCAGTACACTCCCGCCTCCTACATCACGAGACCTGATATAGGAGCAAACCAGTTTGAGATAAAGACCAGCGTCATTCAAATAATTGAGATAAAACTAGTTGGATTACTAATCAATAGAACCACAACTGACAAGTCTCCAACGTTAGCTTCCGCAGGTAAGGAGGCGTTTCACTGCAAGACAAGGGTATAAGTGTTGAGAAACTATGTTTTGATGACACAAAATATGATATACTGTCATATATGCTTTAATATGATATGATGATATGCCTTCATGAAAAATGTTATATTATGACTGAATATGATTTGTCAGGCATTTAACGAGTATTTGATGCAAGGTTATTTCCCCTAAGAAGAATGGAGACAACTTGATCAAGTACAATTATTTGATGGAATCATACTCTCTGAAGAAAAAGCTTGATGGGCCATACACTCTTAAAGACTATTCAAGGAGATCGGCTACTTCAAGATGAAGATTTTTTTTCTTTAGAGTCATATGTAACAGAACCTTCAAAAGCATGCATATTGCATATTTTATATTACATGCTTTATCATACAAAGCCATTTATTTTCGAAAAGATATGTTTCATAAAAGGATACGATTTTTCAAAAAGCACCTTTTTGGAAACAAATCATTGTACCTTCTTACAAATATTTATAAAAAAGGTATTTTGACAAGATATAATAGCTCATGATTTCAAAAGCATTAATTGTACCTTCTAACATACATTTATGAAAAAGACAACTTGAAAAGAAACAAAAGCTAATGATTTCAAGTACGAAAGAAAAAGACAAAATGAATTTAAGTCATAAAACATAATCGACTATCTTGAATTAACAAAACAAATATTATTATATACAAAACAATTGTGTTTAGAAAAGACTTTATTCACTTTATACACTAAAAAATGTCGACTTACTTAAATTCGTCATTCTTTAAAAGCCACCTCAAAAGCATTTGAGAAATGACTATTTATTTATTAATAAAATCCCCACTCAAGAATGTCGACTTACATAAAGTCATCATTCTTTCTGTAAACATTAAATACCATCTCAAAAAGCATTTGAGAAATGACTATTTATAAATAAAGTACTCAACAAAACATTTATTGTACTTACATGCATTTAACTATAGAAGTGACGATTTGTAAGAAAAATACTAATATACTACAAATCATTAAATTGAATAAAGACAAAACTACATGATGACTTACACTTCAACGTTCAATGTACTACAAATAATTTATTATAAGAATAGACCTTTTACAAATTATATCATATTTAAAATCCTACAACGAATAGTGTACCCCAAATACTACACTTATAGAAAGAAGACTTTTCGAGAATACAGTATAGTACACATATCTTTTTACACAAAGATTGTTTTTGAAATGACTTGAAATCTCACATCTCAAAAGGACAATTATTTCAAAAAGGCAACGACTATTTTCTTGAGGTTATATATACACTAACAAAATAATATTTCGAACAAGACATGTGAGCTTACAACAAGAAAAATTCTCATTCAATATTCGAAAAAAGGAGCCAAAAAAAAGAAAGAAAAAAGAAAGAGAAAAAGTCAAGAATAGCTCTTTGACAAAGAGAATCATCTGAGTGAAAAGAACAGAACCTTCTGAGAATTCTTCATTCGTGCATTCATATCTTTCTGAAGGTTCTATAGGAAGTATTGTAACTTTCTGTTATTCACTGTATCCCTTCTCTGTTGAGAGAAGTAGACCTCTGTGAAAGAGGGTGTTTCCCTTCTCTGTTGAGAGAAGTAGACTCTAGGAAAGAGGGTGTTTCCCTTCTTTGTTAAGAGAAGTAGACCTCTGAGGAAGAGGGTGTTGTACTATTTATCCGGTAACTTGGATTTTATAGTGAAAGGCTCAAGTGTTTTGCTTGGGGACTGGATGTAGATCAGTAACCCGACCGAACCAGTATAAATCTTGTGTTTTATGTGTTGTGCCTGATTGTCTTTAATTTTTATATTATCGATCTTTTTTATATTTCACTATTCACCCCCCCTCTAGTGGAATTTCATTTGGTATCAAAGCAGGTTTGCTGGTTTTGACATAACAAATCTTCCAGCCTAAATGACATTGACCTCTTATGCTCGTGATATTGAAGGACAACAGACATCTCGCCCTCCTTTCTTCAACGGCTCCAACTATGGATACTGGAAATGCAGATGGCTATATTTCTAAAGTCCATAGATTTTTCTGTATGGAAAATTGTTGAGCATCCATACATATCTCCATCCTCAGACTATAGCTTATGGTTTGATGAAGAAAAAAAGATGGTCAATCTAAATGCAAAGGCTATGAATGCTTTGTATTGTGCCATTGATCAAAATAAATTTAACAAAATATCTATTTGTGAATCTGCTTATGATATCTGGCGTTCTCTGGAAGTTATTCATGAAGGAACCAACAAGGTAAAAGAAGCCAAGATCTTATCTCTGGTTCGAAAATATGAGTTGTTCAAAATGAACAAAGATGAACCCATCATAGAGATTTTTACAAGATTCACAAACATCACCAATGACCTTAAATCTCTGGGAGAAACCTATTTCCGGACTGATAAGGTGAAGAAAATCTTGAGATCTCTCACAACTGATTGGGAGAAAAAGACAACAGCTGTTGAAGAAGCTCAAAATTTATCCAAACTTACACTAGATGACTTGATAGGCAATATTATGGCCTATGAAGTCCATATGAAGGAAAGAAAGGAAGAGGAACAACCTACAAAGAAAACTCTAGCCTTCCCAGCCCTTTCTGAGAATGAGGACTCAGAAAAGGAATCTGAAATCGCGATGCTTACTCGAAAATTTTTGCGCTTTATAAGAAAGAACATGTTGTCAAATAAGCACAAGGAAAAGAAAGACTCTAAGGAAGATTCCATGTGCTATCAGTGTAATAAGCCAGGTCACATGAGACGTGACTGTCCTCTTCTAAAAAGAAAATCCAAAATTGAGGAACCAAAGAAAAGGTTTTTCAAGAAGAAGGCTCTGCATGCTCAATGGGATGATTCAGAACCATCCTCAAGTGAAGAGTCAAGTGATGATGAAACCGAAATCGCCAACATGTGCTTCATAGCAGAAAGCTCAGTATGTTAATCCTTTGATTTTTCTTTTGAAGAACTTCAAAATGCTTTTCAAGATCTTTTTGAAGAATCAAGAAAAACGATTCTCAAAAACAAAAGTTTGAAATCTGAAAATCTAAAGCTTCTCCAGAAAAATAAAGAACTCGGTATTGAAAATTCTGAGTTGAACAAGAAAATTTTTATTCTTGCTTCTGAAATCAGTTCTACTAATTTCAAGACAAAAAATCTTCAAGTAGAAATTTTAGAATTGAAAAATAAAACTGAAAATCTTATGAAAACGGTTTTCAAGTTTACCAAAGGGAAAAAGAACCTGGATAAACTCTTATCCTCTCAAAAATTCTCTTTTTACAAGAATGGTATTGGTTACTCTCATATAAATAAACCTTCTTGTATGAATAATAAGACTATTTTTGTCAAGGGTTCTGCTGAACCCAAGCAGGAGTATTGTAATTTAAATGTCAATACTATATACTCCTTTAAATTTTTAGACAAACCCAAATCAAAATAGATATGGGTACCAAAGTCTAACAAAAAGGGACCCGATCGGGTACCACAAAGAATTTTTACTTGATGTTTTGCAGGCTCTAAAGAAGAAGAACAGATGGATACTAGACATTGGATGTTCAAAACATATGACAGGACATCCTGATCTTTTTGTTGTTCTTCATCATAAAGAAGGAGGAACCGTCACCTTTGGAGATAACAACAAAGGGTTGATAATTGAAATTGACAATATTAGTAATATCGATAAACCTCTTATCAAAGATGTTATCCTTATTAAAGGTTTAAAACATAATCTATTAAGTATAAGTCAAATGTGTGACACAGGTTATAACGTTAGTTTTAAACATGATGCTTGCCTCATAGCAGACACCAACGAAAATATTATTTTAAAAGGTATAAGAAAAAATAATATATATGAATTATACCTAGAAAATATTATTGAACACTGTCTTATAGCTAATAATGACACTCAAAATTTATGGCACATAAGATTGGGTCATGTTAACTCAAAATATATGTCTAAATTAGCTAAGAACAATTTAGTACATGGGTTACCTAAAATATCATTTAAAAAGGACTATTTTTGTGATGCATGTCAATTAGGAAAATTGTCAAAATCATCTTTCAAATCAAAAAATATTGTTTCAAGTAAAAGACCTTTAGAGCTTCTCCACCTGGATCTTTTTGGTCCTTCTAGAGTAGCTAGTCTTAGTCATAATAAATATGTTGTTGTCATTGTAGATGATTACTCAAGATTTACTTGGGTAATATTTTTGAAAAACAAAAGTGATACTTTTTATGAATTTGAAATCTTATGTAAAAAGTTACAAAATAAAAAATCTTCTACTATTATCAAAATTCGTAGTGACCATGGAGGAGAATTTGACAATGATCTTTTTGTAAGTTTTTGTAACTTGCGTGGTATTTCACATAACTTTGCTTTTCCTAGAGCTGCACCTCAAAATGGTCTGGTAGAAAGAAAGAACAGAACCCTTCAGGAATCTGCTAGAATTATGCTCCAATACAATAATCTTGCTAAATATTTTTGGGCAGAAGTTGTTAATACTGCATGTTATATATCAAATAGAGTTCTTATCAGGCCCTTATTAAATAAAACTCCTTATGAATTATTCTATGACAGAACTCCAAGTATAGACTACTTTAAAGTCTTTGGGTGTAAATGCTTTATCCTTAACACAAAAGATAGCCTTGATAAATTTGATGCAAAATCTGTTGAAGGCATATTCTTAGGATATTCAAGTCATAGTAAAGCATACAGAGTTTTTAATAAGAGTTCAAATACTATTGAAGAATCTATGCATGTCAGTTTTTGTGAATCTATTGATCAATCTGTTCATAAGCAGACTAACAATGATGTTGTTGAAAGTACATATTTTTTCTTAGATAACACGACTAAACCCAATGAAGATGATCTTCAAAGAACATTCGCTGAAATCAGATATCATTCTCAAAAGCAGATTTTGGGAGACCTGACCAAGGGGGTTCAAACTAGAGCTCAGCTGGAACGAATTGCAAACATGGCATTCATTTCTCAACTTGAACCAAAAAAGATTGATGAAGCCATCATTGATGAGTTCTGGATGCTAGCCATGACTGAAGAACTGAATCAATTCCAAAGAAATGATGTCTGGGATCTTGTACCTAGACCAAAGGATCATCAAATCATTGGGACAAGATGTATCTTCAGAAACAAGCTGGATGAAAAAGGTAATGTTATAAGAAACAAGGCAAGGCTAGTAGCTCAAGGATACAACCAGGAGAAAGATATTGATTTTGATGAAATATTTGCTCCTGTTGCTAGACTTGAATCTATTAGAATGTTTTTAGCATATGCAAACTATATGGATTTCAAACTATATCAAATGGATGTTAAAAGTGCTTTTTTAAATGGTTTTATAAATGAAGAAGTTTATGTAAAATAACCTCCAAGTTTTGAAAATGAACAATTTTCGGATCATGTCTTTAAACTAAAATGTGCTTTATATGGTTTAAAGCAAGCACCTCGTGCTTGGTATGACAGACTTAAAACATTTTAGTAAAAACCGGATTTTCTGTAGGCATGGCAGATTCAACAATATTTATATAAACAGTAAATGATCATACTCTAATCGTTCAAATATATGTGGACGATATCATCTTTGGATCCACTAACAACAGTCTTTGTGAAGATTTTTCCAAGTCCATGCAGAAAGAATTCGAAATGAGTATGATGGGAGAACTCACCTACTTTCTTGGACTGCATATTAAGCAAACCAAAGATGGAGTCTTCATCAATCAGTCTAAGTATGCTCATGAACTTTTGAAAAGGTTCAACATAAACTCAACTGCTTCAAAGAATACTCCTATGAGCACAACTACTGCATTGGACAAAGATGAAGATTGTAAGACTGTGGATACAAAGTTATACAGAGGTATGACAGGATCACTACTTTATTTAACTGCTAGCCGTCCAGATATCATGTTCAGTGTTTGCTTGTGTGCTAGATTTCAGTTAAATCCAAAAGAATCACATCTTAAAGCTGTAAAAAGAATAATGAGATATTTAAAAGGCACAGTTGATTTTGAGTTATTTTATTCAAAATCATCTACATTTGATTTAATCTCATACAGTGATGCTGACTTCGCTGGAAGTAAATCTGACAGAAAAAGCACAAGTGGAACATGTCATATGCTAGGGCACTCACTAGTTTCATGGTTCAGTAAGAAACAAAACTGTGTATCATTATCAACTACTGAAGCTGAATACATAGCTGCAAGCCTAGCATATACACAGGTCATCTGGATGAAACAAACCTTAAAAGATTTTGGTTTAAAATTTGAAAATACAACTATTTTTTGTGACAATACTAGTGCTATAAACTTATCTAAAAATCCTATTTCACACTCTTGAATTAAGCACATTCAAATTAGACACCACTTTTTAAGAGAACAAGTCCTAAACAACATAATCAAACTAGAATTTATTCCCACTAATAAACAATTAGCAGACATTTTCACTAAACCATTGAAAAATGAAGACTTTATAAGAATTAGAAGAGAGTTAGGAATCTGTAAATTAAGTGATTTATAAATTTAATCCATATGACTAATTAGGATATAACAAGATTAGTCTACTCGAGTTCACCTCTACCAAATATTAATATATAATTCAACTACAAACTGTACTTAACAAAATTTATTTTAACTAGAGCTTAACAAGCAAGAATAATAAAAACACTTTGTGTCAAATCAATTACGAATTATTTTTTATCCTCAGTGATTATTCTTTTCATGTTTTATCTTTCTTCCCTTTCACCGCCTTTTTCAAAGTTAACAAGAGCCTTTGCATGGATTCACGTACATTACAAGTTATGATAAAAACAAACACCTTTTTGTCACCTCTCCTTTTAAAATATATCATCTTTCTCAAAGTACATTCAACTTTTTGTCTAATCACCTTTTTCACTTCTCTATAAGAATTTATATAAAAACTCCTCGACAAACTTGTCTTTCCTCTTATTTTTAATTATTAAATGTTTTTTCATTAATACCATCTTTGTCTTTCTCTCTCTCTCTCTCCTACGAACTGTGCCTCCATTTTTTTTCTCAAATCCATGACTTTGACTCCTTTACAAGTTTTAAAAAAAAAACTTAATTTCTTTTTTTTTTATTCTCCAAAAACTATGAACTCCCTCCAATCGAGTTTCTTTAAAACTATGTCTATCAAATAAACATTAATTCATGTCAATCATGACATTACTTTATGTCATTCATTCCATGTCAATCATCTATTACTTTTGTCCTCTTCTCCACTCATATCTTATTCTAAAATCTATGAATGACATCACCTTTTCTTTATGTCAACTCCTTCTTCTTCTACGCCAATCCATAAAAACTACTTTTTATATAAGCAATCATCACTCTTCTCTCATAAGTCTCCTTTGTTTTCTTCTAAATGCATCCCATACGAATTTAGATTCTATCCTCTTTAAGTAAATTTTTTTTGTTTTATTAGGCCATTATTCATCTCACATGATATTCTCTTATAACACTCTTACACACCTTTTCTTTCACGATTCTTTTTCACATCCCATCACATCTTCACATAGAAATCTTTAAAATCTATGGATCATAATTCACATCGTGGCACACACATCTTTGGCTCTATCTTTTTATCCTAGTCTATTCATCCATATTTTCCTATGAGCACTCCATACTCAAACTATGACAAACCGATAGAATTTCCGATATTCAAATTTCCTTAAGAAAAATAATGTTTGAAACTATGTTTTTTCTTGTCACCTTTCCTAATATAATATACTCTCATCAACACTATCTTCCAAAGAATGATTTGATTTATCATTCACAAGAGCCTTAAGTTACAACTCACGAGTTCTCACTTCAACTAAAATCTAAATTTCATTCACTTCAAATGTCACTCACTTTCTATCATAATAATTTTCTTCTCTCTATTTAATGAAATGATTCATTCCTCACCAATTCATTCGAATACTTCTATCATCCTTCAAGCTATTACTCTCTCCAAGTTCTTATTTCCTTCAAAACTTCATATTCTCTCAAGACTACTTGAAATGGCATCCTCTTCACGATCCTCCGATGCCAACATGATTGAAGCAGCTGAATTGAGATATCCAGATCTCATTCACCACTTTCACTCCATTAACTCTCTGCCAATTCAAACTGGTAAGTTAGTTCACCTTGAAGCATTCCCCTCATTTGACCTAAAGACCTCTCTTTCAGATTTTGTTTATATCTTAGCATCATCCCAATCTATGACCATTTATCCTCAACTTATCAAAATTTTCTACACCAACCTTTCAGTCAACCATGACCGATCAACTATCACATCCATGGTTCATAGAAAAATTATTTCTTTCGACATCCCTCAATTAGGTCGTATTCTTAACATTCCTTCTTATGGCATTGAACTCCCCAACATAGTATCTATAGATCATACTGTGTTCAAGAAAGTCCTCCACTCCACTCGTTCAACCCACTTCTCGTGGCATACAAGCAATTTGAAACCTCATGCTCTGTTGTTGTCACAGATCCTCTCTTCCAATGTCTTCCCTAAAAACCCATCCAAGGGATACATTGCAAATGAAATCTCTCTTATTCTCTATGCCATTTTCTGTAATTTTCCCATCAACTGGTTCAGTATCATCTTCAATAACATCATTAATTTTCGTTCTTTCCGTTCTCTTCCATTTGGATATTTCATCACCCACATTCTTCAATACTTCCAAGTGCCACTTCAAACTGACACCGTCTCCTACTCCATTCATGCTTTTGATGACTCCTACCTCCCTGAGGAAGGATCACCTCAATACCAATCTGACGACGAAGGCCATGGTGAAGCAGATCCAGCAGCAACTTCTGAACTAGACATCTTCTCAGCAATTGTCAACGTCCAGAATTCCCATGATCTCCTTCTGAGGAACCAAGCCTCTCTGCACCACGCCTTTGAATCTTTAAAGATTTGTCAAGATGCTTTACTCAAAAAATTCAATCCCACCTCCGATTCTGAATGATTTTTTATTGGTCTATAATAATAACACCTCTATACTCTGATCCCTGTCTTTTTGTCTCTGACAAAGGGGGAGAAAAACCCTGTCTTCTATGATGGAGAAACATAATCTGATCTTTTTTAAAACTTAAAACTTTTTGTTTTATGCTTATGGTTTATGCATTTTTATGATAACATTATTATTATACATATGACTTTTTGACAGGGGGAGCATATTTTGTCATCATCAAAAAGGGGGAGAATGTTGAGAAACTATGTTTTGATGACACATAATATGATATACTGTCATATATGCTTTAATATGATATGATGATATGCCTTCATGAAAAATGTTATATTATGACTGGATATGATTTGTCAGGCATTTAACGAGTATTTGATGCAAGGTTATTTCCCCTAAGAAGAATGGAGACAACTTGATCAAGTACAATTATTTGATGGAATCATACTCTCTGAAGAAAAAGCTTGATGGGCCATATACTCTTGAAGACTATTCAAGGAGATCGGCTACTTCAAGATGAAGATTTTTTTTCTTTAGAGTCATATGTAACAGAACCTTCAGAAGCATGCATATTGCATATTTTATATTACATGCTTTATCATACAAAGTCATCTATTTTCAAAAAGATATGTTTCATAAAAGGATACGATTTTTCAAAAAGCACCTTTTTGGAAACAAATCATTGTACCTTCTTACAAATATTTATAAAAAAAGGTATTTTGACAAGATATAATAGCTCATGATTTTAAAAGCATTAATTGTACCTTCTAACATACATTTATGAAAAAGACAACTTGAAAAGAAACAAAAGCTAATGATTTCAAGTACGAAAGAAAAAGACAAAATGAATTTAAGTCATATTACATAATCAACTATCTTGAATTAACAAAACAAATATTATTATATACAAAACAATTGTGTTTAGAAAAGACTTTATTCACTTTATACACTCAAGAATGTCGACTTACTTAAAGTCATCATTCTTTAAAAGCCACCTCAAAAGCATTTGAGAAATGACTTTATTTATTAATAAAATCCCCACTCAAGAATGTCGACTTACATAAAGTCATCATTCTTTCTATAAACATTAAATACCATCTTAAAAAGCATTTGAGAAATGACTATTTTTAAATAAAGTACTCAACAAAGCATTTATTGTACTTACATGCATTTAACTATAGAAGTGACGATTTGTAAGAAAAATACTAATATACTACAAATCATTAAATTGAATAAAGACAAAACTATATGATGACTTACACTCCAACGTTCAATGTACTATAAATCATTTATTATGAGAATAGACCTTTTACAAATTATATCATATTTAAAATCCTACAATGAATAGTGTACCCCAAATACTACATTTATAGAAAAAAGACTTTTCGAGAATACAGTATAGTACACATATCTTTTTACACAAAGATTGTTTTTGAAATGACTTGACATCTCACATCTCAAAAGGACAATCATTTAAAAAAGGCAACGACTATTTTCTTAAGGCTATATATACACTAACAAAATAATATTTCGAACAAGACATGTGAGCTTACAATGAGAAAAATTCTCATTCAATATTCGAAAAAGAAATCCTAGAAAAAGAAAGAGAAAAAGTCAAGAATAGCTCTTTGACAAAGATAATCATCTGAGTGAAAAGAACATAATATTTTGAGAATCCTTCATTCGTGCATTCATATCTTTCTGAATGTTCTATAGGAAGTATTGTAACTTTATGTTATTCACTGTATCCCTTCTCTGTTGAGAAAAATAGACCTCTATGAAAGAGGGTGTTTCCCTTCTCTGTTGAGAGAAGTAGACCTCTGGGAAAGAGGGTGTTTCCCTTCTCTGTTGAGAAAAGTAGACCTCTGAGGAAGAGGGTGTTGTACTATTTATCCGGTAACTCGGATTTTATAGTGAAAGGCTCAAGTATTTTGTTTGGGGACTGGATGTAGGTCAGTAACTTGACCGAACCAGTATAAATCTTGTGTTTTATGTGTTGTGCCTGATTGCCTTTAATTTTTCTATTATCGATCTTTTTTATATTTTACTATTCACCTGCCCTCTAGTGGAATTTCAATAAGGGTTTGGGCCCTTAGAAGGTATGAAGGACCAACCTAAGAAGGTTTGGCCTCACGTGAATCAAAGACAGGAGAGGAGGAAACGTGAGGGAGGAGAGAGAGGGAAGAGAGAGAAGAAGGGAAGAGATAGACATCTAAAGAGAGGGAGAGAAAGAAAGGTTATGAAAAAACTTTAATATTATTCCATTGCATTAAAGGAAAACCCCAGACCTCTATTTATGAGAGGCATGAGATAGTTCCTACTTAATCATATAAGTCATAAAGAGTCATACTGTGAAATAAGAACTATACTAGAGGAAGAAATATAGAGTTCTACCTCTGTTGTGACTTACTCTAATTAAAATTCTGAATTAAAACCAACTTGAGAAGGCCTAATTAGATTCTCCCTAATTACCTTCCTAGAAGATGAAAGAATCCTCTAGAGAGGTGTGTATGTCTTACCCTGGATTTCTTAATTAACATTCTCTTATGTGGGCCCTGTTGGCTGGCCCTCCCTACTTTTGGCATAAACAAGTATCATACTCTTTTTTCTTCTGGTATGAACATGTGTTCATTGACTTTTTCATATGTGAAGAGGACACCTCAGTTGCCTCATCACTCTTATGGGTCCCACCTAAGCCTAGATGACCCTTACTGCTTGCAAGAAAAGGCGGGTGGATCTTGAAGCTTGGATCTATACAATCTTCTGAACTTCTAGCTATAACACTTGGCATGTGGTCCCATACTGAGCAATAATATTGCCTTAATTGCTATAAGTATGACAAACTATAGGATTTGGTGGACCATTAGGAGTCGTGGGATTGTGTCCATAACTTGGATCAGATCGATTAGGATACCTCCCCCTGTCGCATGAGGGGTTGGATCGATTATGATTGTCATGACCTCCGTGAGACTGTCCTTGATTGGGTGGTTTATAGGTCAAGTTGGTTGTATGTGGTTTGGGATCTTCGAGTTTATGCAACTGAGCTTCATGAACTAACAACAATCTAGGAAGGTCATCAGGAGTTATGTGTATTCCCTAGCATTTAGAATTGTTCTCAAAGATCTGTATTCACTCATAGGAAGCCCTGCAAGAATATGCATATGAAGGTACTCATTGAAAACATATTTTCCCGCCATAGAAATCTGATGAGCTTTGCTTTTGGCTTTATGAAAATAACCCATGATATTATCTGGACCCTTTTTTTTAGGTTTTGTAACTGAGATTTAAGTTTTACCCTGGCTCTATAATGAGCAACATACATTTTTTTCAACATATTCCATATATTGTATGATGTGGTTAACCCCAAAACTTGATAATGTGTAGTGTCAGTTAATGAAGTCAAGATCCAGCTTAGCAGCAGTTGCTCCATATGTTCTCACTTAATGTATTCAGGGTTTTTCTTGACCTCTTTTTCAGGCACACTCAAATATTCATTGAGACAGGGTTTTGTTCAATCTACAAACCTCATAAGATTGTAGCCTTTTAACAGTGGGATAAATTGTAATTTTCACAAGAGAAAGTTATCCATAGACAACTTCACAAGCAAAAAATATTATAGGTTTGTAGGAGCCACAAGCAAAGAAAAATGATCATTCAAACCCGTGATGATGTTGTTGATTTCTACAACCATAGATACTGATTTCTAAAGAGAGCACGTTGAGCCTAATGAGGATTGAAAACATCGGGTGAATACACGTTAGCAAATCATTGGATCAGAAAGGCTCTGATACCATGATAAAGTTAATGCAAGCACACACATACTCACACATGAGCATGATTTAGCGTGGTTCGACCAAACACATGTCTATGTACACAAAGGGAAAATTTGTTTTCTCTTTCTCTCTCTCAATGTTTTTCAAAGAGGTGAGAGGTTCCTTTATATAGAGAGTTACATGAGGAGTGGTATGTTTAAGATTTCAATCCTTCTCAGGGTGAACCTCTACATGTTTAGATGTTTTATCTTAGTTGGTGTCTTCTCTTGTAAAGAGTTCAGCCACATTAGCCACCTCATTCACATTAGGAGTCTTCATGAGTTTATTTGCATTAGCTTAATCATTAGGAGTCTTTATGAGTCTATTTGTATTGGCCATTTAATGAACTATGGGGTCCATTTTCCTAATTGGACCTGGACTCGATATCTTATTAAGATGATTAAAGAACAATATTAAGGAACAAATAGCCTCCCATAGCAAATTAGAGCTCTACTCTAAATTTGGTTACCCAACATGCTAGTAACTAGAGGTAAGGTAGAATGGTCATCCACGGTTTGGCAAAGGAAATATCTTGGGTTCAAAACCACTGTGCTAAGCTTATAAGGGCTTCAATGTTTTGTGTGAAGCGTAACATCTAATAAATCCAAGATTTCTTACCTTTGCATGTTTATTGATTGCAAGTTTGCATCACACATTTGCGAACCATATGACCTTTGTGTAGATACCATGTGAACCTTCTTTAACTAAGAACTCGCATAAAGTTTGGATGTACGTATGCAAATATGTGTTTAATAATCACAAATATGTGTTGCGAATGTCCTTACTTTTGCATGTTTATTTATTACAGATTCACATCACATATTTACAGATGTCATGAGCTTCCCGCAGATACTATGCAAACCTTTTTTAACTAAAAACTTGTATAAACTTTGGACGCACATCTGCAAATGTGTTTTCTGACTTTCACAAACATGTTTTATAAATGTCCTTACCTAGGTATGTTTTCTTTTTCATGTATGAAATCATTGGATATTTTTTTTGCTTTTTTGTTTCTCATTAGAACCCTAACTCTTTTTTCTTTAGAACTCTAACATTTTTCCTTCTCTTCATGTGATGATTCTTGTGTAGCTCATCTTGCAGCATTCCAGCAAAGTTGCAACAGCTTTTTGGTAAACTTTTTTATTTTTCAATCTCCAAAAACTAGATGAAAAGTAAGTTTCATATGTTTTCTTTTATTCTTAAGTTTTTTTGTAGATATATATTTGTTGGCATTATAGTATTTGAGTTTGGTTGTTGTCATTGATGATTTATGTTACAAAGTATAACTTTTCTGTGAAATCTAAATAAGTAGTCTTGCTTCATTAGGAATGGTTCATGTCTGTTCATTTTGCATGCTTTCAATATTTTGATGTAAAGACTTATGCCTACTTTTGTTTCTTTTATTTCAATAGCAGTAATTATCTCTTAACAATGAACTCTTGGAGGTTTTTCTTAACATATAACAGGATCACCAACTTACTGGTTATAACTCGTGCTAATTAGAAAGATATAAAATATTGTCAGTTGCTATGAACATGAATTTTATATGGATCACCAGCTTCTCCATTTTGTTTTTATAGAAAATTCTTCATTTGTTTATTATAAAATGATGATTGAAGAGTGTTATGGAGGCAAAAACACCTACTAATGGAACATAGCAAATAGAGGAATAGAGAGATTACACATTGGTTGATCAATCCTACTTTGGAGTACGGAGGAAGCTTGATGTAACACCTCTGATTTTTTAAAGTATTTTTAAGTATAAAAATAATATTATAAAGAATTTTATGTGGAAAAAATGTAAAAAATATAAATTAAGTTAAGTTAAATTATAAAAGATGTTTTATGAAGAATTAAAGTTTGATTTAAATAAAATTTGCATTCAAAATCGAATTTAAGGAAAAAATAGAATTTAATAAAATTATTGGTAAATTGAGACTAAATAAAATCGATTATGATTTTGGGTTAATTTAGGTTTAATTTGGATATAGATGTAATGTAGTTTATTAAATTAGAATTTGGTTTTGATTGGATTTGAAATCCAAATTTAAATGTAACATAAAATATTAAATAGGGATTTTATGGAATGGAAAACTTATATTAAAACAAATTTTGTAAAACATAGAGGTCCATAGGATGGGGTGTCCTCTTATGTGGGCCCATCCTATGTGACATTTAAATTTGGTATAATTCTAACAATTTTTTAAGTTAAACCCTAGTTGAAATCTTAGTTGAATCCTATTTCTAAGTTTCTAAAAAAAAAAGAAAAAAATTAAAAATATCAAAAGCCAACACAAAGGAAACTTTGTGTGGACTTTTGAGATATAGGAAGGAGACTCCTTAGGGTGTGACGTCCCATCCTAGTGAGCCCTCCCTTGGCTGAAATAATATCTCAAGAGAATTAAGTAACAAAAGTCAAAAGTTACTAAAAAAATTAAATAGGTTAGTGTATTAAAGATCTAAGCTTCTATGTTATGTTTTTAGTAAGTTAGAGAGCACAAGAGGAGATGCCCCATGCTTGTGGGCCCTCATGTGCCTTGTTGAAACCTCTCTATGAGGTAAGTCAAATATATTATTATGTATATTATGAAATTACATTATATAGTTTACACCCATGTGATGTGCAGTCCACTTTGGCCTTGACAATACAACAGATCAGTGTTGCTATGTTGGTCGATGGGTAGAAGCAACTGCACTTCCTTGGTTGCAGTAGACTAGGGTCAGTTTGACCTCAGCTCACCCGTCTAACCAAGGTGAGTAGCAAGGTTCATCCTTGCCGGCGCACCTTGATTGGGCTGTGAGTGCCTAACAACTTTAGCAGGCCAGCTATAGTAGGCCGACAATGACAAAATTCATGTTTTCCTAAAAGGCAAATAGAATCTTATTTTCACTCAAAATAAGAATTGTCAAATGTACAAATGACACAAGCTGGCTAAGATAGTCAAAAGAAGCTAAATATTTCTGGTGCATAGTAACTGAGATTTATTTGGTTTAACATTACCTATGTGAATGTGGCAACCAATCTCTACTCGGTAAAATATTTGTACCTCTCTCATTTGAAAGAGTTTTTACGAATAATTTAAAGCGTATGAAAGTTGACAAAATTATTCATATTTTATAGAAAACTGAGCTCTAATCTCAGTCTATGTACAGAATGGTGACTGCTGTAACAACAGGGCAAATCTTACCTAGTGGGGTCCTGAACCGAATACAGGCCGGTTAAGTTATGTGAAGTATGAACTTCTGATGTTAATGTATGGATTTGAATGCTAAATTAACATGCGATTGTGACCTAGAATATTGTGTAAATACATGTTTTAAATTCCTAATAAGCATGACATTGGATGAATTGTTATTGCATGCCAATGAATAAATGAACACTACCATTGAATTGCATATCATGTGTATTGTAGTGTGGCATGCGATTATGTATGGATGCATGTTATTAATCATGTTAAATGTCTATCAATGAATGCATAAGTGAAAGTGAATGTATTACAATTATCATGTATGGCATGAAAGTATTGTTGGCATTGAATCAAGCATCTATGTGCCCAAACTAGAGGCTCGAATCTTATTGATAGATTAATTATGTGTATGTGTATGAAAGTAATAGAAAATATAATTGAAAGAGCATGTTATAAACATTAATTCTATTGAAGCTTACAATAAGAGGGTAAGCGATACTCCAAGCTTTGTGGTATAAGTTTTTTGAGCACAGAAGGTTGCTTCTCTCCAACCACAAAGATAGGGGAAGCCTCTACATTAGTTGTGCGGTAAAAGGTTAAGGAACTCATGAGTGAAGTTTGATGCATCAGGATGGAAGTATTGAGAGCTCTCTCTCGACTAGGTCATGTTTGTGCATTTAGTTAAGCATGACATACATCACTTAAAAAGAAAATTTAAATAAAGGTAATTAAAAGTCACTCATGCATGAGATGGTTATTGATAAAGCATTGATAAGTGCATGCATTATTCCTTGTTCATACACAAGATTGTAATTACTTATGAATGTTATTCTTGTATGCAATTGTGATATCATACATACCTAAAATGGAGAGTTGCTTGAATTAATGTGTGAATTTATTAAAATATGCTCATGTATATTGATTCAGTTTACTTATGTCGATATTCCCTACCTGTCTTTCATGAGTCTGACCCGTTTTATAAGTTTTCAGGTGAAGTATGATGTATAGTTGCAGAGCGAATGTGAGATGTTGGGGTGTCATCGAGAGCTAGGCTTTTTCTTTTTCAGGGATAGTTTTAAAAAAATTATTTATTGTTATTTTAGAAAGAAAATACTCTGATATAAATTTTAAATTATTGAAACTGAAATAAATTTTAATAGTGATTGTTATTCGCATTTTAATTTAGTTATCGTTCTGTAACCCACCCAGAATATTAATCCAAAGAAAAATATTGTTTTTAGTGATTTAAAATATATATATATATATATATATATATATATATATATATATATATATATATATAATTTTTTTCGGGTTAAAATTTTGAAGTATTATACTTAACACATGGATAGAGAGAAAACTTGGTATGTGCCCACATTTCAAAAAAAAATGCTGCATCAGTAAGCAGAAGCCCAAGCCCTGTTCTTTAAGTTGAAGTATGGGAGAGCTAGAGTGGGCAACATAAGTATCTTTAAGAGTGTTTCACACCTCATACGAGGTTTTTAAACCAACGATTTGAACATGCACACTCTCCGACAAGGAGGATATTATCCAGCTTAAGAGGAGCTGGTCTTGCCTAACCCAAGCCTTGACTCGTGTTCGTGATTGCTGGAGTTTGCGTCTACTGCTGACAAGGAAAAATAAAAATGCAGAACAAGATTTAACCTGGTTAGGTAGAAAGTGCCTTCGTCCGTAACCTCAAGAGCACTCTCCCTCTCTCCTCTCTCAATGTGTTTATGAGGGAGGGGTTCCATTTAATTTATAATGATTACAAGACCCAAGAGGTTTGTTACAAATAGGATCCTTGATAGGTATTTTAGATCATGCTTGGGACTTCTAGAGACCTTCTACAACTCAACATCTTGACTTTTAGAGAGCTCTAATGAGATGAAATCACTCTTTCTTTCTGTATTTCTTTTCCTGAAAGACCTGAGAAAACTCACATTTGCAGAGCCCTGACTACCTGGGACTCTTTCCAGTCGTGTGAACCCTTCACCGTCTGGGTATACATTGTTTGGATCTGGATCTTTAACAGTGTGAACCCCAATTCACAAGCCCTTGCTAAAGATCTCTCAAGCTGATTAGGCTTCACCATTAGAAGTGCAAGTCTCAATACTATAGCTTTGGACAGAACACAATTGAGAACTCCGAACCTACGTAAGAGCAAGATGTTGGGTTCCATCGCTTCTCCGATATCACCAGAGAGGCGCATTGCCCTCTTCAGCACCTTAACAACCAGTTCATCACTGTGAAGATGACGTCAAAGAAACCGAATGGACGACAGTATCCTCGCAGCGAGGCTGCTAACGAGAAGTCCTGTGTTGGAGATAACCAAGTCTACAAGGCCAGTAGCAGAGTCCGACCCTATCTCAGCGTCCTAGACATGGTTTCATCGATATGCAGTTAGCCTTTTTAGAGGTGATCGACCATCTTAGATTCCAGAGGAGATGGTGGGATATAAATATAAATACAAAGGGAAGAGGCCCTCACTTTCTATCTCAAATGCGTAAACTCCCACCCCAGCCACTACTTTCCAAACATATACCAAGTTAGTATGACCAAGCTTTTACCAAATGCATTAACTCTCATTCTAGCTACCAGTTTCTAAATATAGCTTAGAAATTGGATATGGTTTCATTATAATTTTACTCTCCCAATGAATTTGTATCTGATAATCAAATGTTCATTGCAAATGACTTGGATCCAACATATTAAAGTTGAACTCGGCATAGAGGAAAGCTTAATTAGATTCAGTTGAATCCAGTTTTAGATGGTGTGAAGAAAACATCACATATTAGACATCTCTTGATTGTTAGTGTAAGAAAAATATGAGAATTTCTTGAGTTTCTACATTATGTGATTCATTTTCATTGTAGTTTGATTTCTTATGTGAAAGCAAATCACTATTTCTAAACATTCCTAAATTTCAAAAACACAAAAGGAGAGAGAGGGGGACAATCTAATTTGATTTATTTTTCCAATTATGTTACTACATTTTGATAAAACTAAATGGAAAAAGAAAATAAGTAATAAAATTAGGGCTGAAAAATGAATAGAGCAGCAAGCAGCTCCGCTTGATGTCAGCTAGTTAAAAGTGCACTCCTGAAATATGCCCAGATGATCGTCAAGGTTACAAGCCAAGCATGAAGCCTGAACAATGGGTGCATGGCTAATATAAAAAGTACAAAAATCAAGTTTAGATCAAAGAAAAACAAATAACCTCCCATGACAGCCTCAGTGGAAGTGAAGAAGTTTGTTGATGGTTTGAATGGATGTAAGATAGATCTACGTATAAAAAAACTATTTAGGAGGGGCTGTGGAGGTCTTATTATCTTATGTTTAACCTTATTTGAGAAGGATATAATGCCACTGCCACAAATGGTAGGAGGTTTGGTATTGGTTTCACTTGTGCAAGGAACTGGTTTCTTATATTTTTAGAGACTAGTTTTATATGCATTTAGAAAAGAGTTTTTTTGCCTTTTTAAAACCAGTTTCCATGTTTTTTGAAACTAGCTTTGTACCAGCCTGAAACGAGATATGCAAGGGAAATTAGAGTTTCTATGCAACTATGGTTGAAGTTAAAATTTAGATAAAGAAAGCAACCATTGAGGGGAGAGAGAGAGAGCTGAGAAGGCAACCATGGTCATCGATGACTATTGGCATCTAAGGCCGTTCCCCTTGGCTGTACTGTCAATCCCTTCTGCTTCTATTACAACAGAAAGAGAGAGAGACGTCAGAGATTGGCAGGGCTGGCAATACTGTCAGAAAATTGTGATGGATGCAGCGCAGCAGCAAAGCCTCTGTAAGATTTTTCCCATAGTACCAACGGGGGCTCTGCTTGTCTGGCAGTAGTAGTTAGTGCACGTCACCTTGTGTGGGGTCGTTGCAAGTTCGAACCCCAAATGGTATGGTTGTGTATAACTGGTAGGGGTCTGCCTAACCCCAGCTTTCTCTGTCGAAAAAAAAGAGTTCCCCACAGTGACTGAATGCCAAAGAAGGCGGTCGGGCTTCGATTTGGGCCAAAAGGAAAAAAAAGAAAATTTTCAAAATTGCACCTAATGTTTGGGGATTAATCAATAACGCACCTAAGTTTAAAATATTTTTAAAAAAGGTGCCTAAATTTGTGCACCGTTAATAAAAAAAACTTTTAGGTTATCACTAATCCAAGATGAGTTAAGAGAGTTGATTTACTAGTTAACCCTTCAAAGACTCTTCCTTTCTTTTTTAAGTGTATTTTTTAAAATATGATGTTGAGGGTAAAATGGTAATTCTATATTACATTTGACAACAAACTTGCCAATAGTAAACTCTTGGGCCTTTTTAATTAACTATGATATTTTTAGGTGTATTTTTAAAATTTTCCAAAACTTAGGTGCCTTTTTGAAAAAATTTCAAGGAAAAAATGTAAAATCCAATGAACTCTCTTCTTTTTTTTCTTTTTGAGTTTTTTCAATTCTCATTGAATTATCGCAGGTTTCTGTTGGGAATGATAATAAAGTGAGAAATTATTGAGGGATAAGCCCATGGAGTTTTGTGCTGCCAGAAAAATGATCCTAAGTCAGCGCAGCTAGGTCTCTAATCTAGGGGAGGTTTCTCCATGTAGATATAAAAATTGGTGTTTTCTTGCATGTTCCTTTTTTTTAAAAAAAAAAAGCCAAATATTATCGAAACTTCTAGTGGGCATGTCTGCTTTAATCACAGGTGGGATAAAGTCATGAACATTACAAGTTACATCACAACATAAATGAGGAAAAGGAACTATGTGTTTGGTTGATTCATGGAGAAACCCAAACAAAGGAAACCAAGAAAAATAGAACAGAAAAGAGGAGTCTCTTGAGTTAAGCTGGCCTTGCTCCACAGTCTGCTCATTGCATCCATTTTCTAACAAAGGATGAGACCATAGTTATTAGGAAATGAAATGAATATGAGAAGTGATGCACGAAGTGGAAGCTAGTATTAAAAAGTCATAATGTTTTGAACTTTGTTCGTCGTCGGCGGCGTGATGCCTTTGGTGGTAAGATCAAATTTGGACCGGACTGCCACTTCAAGTTGTTATGTAAAAGCCCATCTCAATAACTATGGCATGAAGTGGTGGCACGAAGCAACGCAACACACTCGTTAGCATCTCGAAACATTGGTGTGTCTCTCATCTGAAGTGAATATGTTCAACTCCATGCTCCATGCCATGGGGCCTCTTGTGTCACCCGCGGCCACGTGCAATGCTTCGAGCATGTCTTAAGCCTTAAAGAGTGCGGAAGTGAATGAGGAGCCATGCATATCCCATGCATGCTTTGCACAACGAAAATATAAAGAGGCCAAGTCAAGAGGGTCAATAGCATAGCAATGCCAATGCCTTTGGCATATAAGTAACTAAGCCATCACCCCCAAAGCTTTGGCACTTCTTCATGGGTGAGTTGTGTGTTGATCATGGTGCAAAGAGTCTCCCAAGCACCCTCTCCATGCAAAGGGTAACTTTTTGCTCATAACAATTGGTATTAGATTCTGCTCTCCAACTTCAGTTGTCGTGATTGCCACCCAAACTTGGAATCATGATATACACCATCTCAGTTGGCACTACCTTAGCCATCTGATTTGGCCTTAGAGATTACACCCAGCTGGGTTGTCTCTCTCATTGTCTCCCAACTCGATGCCAGATCGCAAGTGATTGCTTTCAGGACACATGCATTTTTTTATGCAACATAGCGAAGCATTCGTGGTATGGGACACGTTTGCTGCTGGGGTCATCATTGGCCACTTCAACTTAGTGATTTTGTTCTCTACGTTGGCCACTTAAGCTTGTTTTACCTCGATTGGCTGTTTCTATTGATATCATTAGTGTGAATGCTTCATGTTCACTGTATCTTTCATCATCAATTAATTCATAGCAAGTTGATTGGGACACCACATACCTCAAGTGTGAGTTGTGGTGAAGTTTACTACTCCGAAGTTTATCTCCGATTAAATAAGTTCAAGTTTGGTTTAGCTGTGGGTTCAAATCTGGAGTTTAAATTATTTAAAATAGGATTTTTGTTAAATGGTTTAAATCTGAAATTTTATTAAGAAAGATCCAATTTTTTGGTTAAATTGTTTAAATCTGGGATTTTGAATGTAAGTCTGATAAGTATGATTATAAAACCTAAATTACGGGTTGTGGATAAACTTCTAATTATTTTTTTTAGTTAAGAATCTGGTTGCAGTTGGCTATGTTATGAACTTGGGTTTAGCCAGGGATGTAAATATGTGTTTCATTCATGTGGATCTGCTTTGAATATGCATTCGTATATTGGGTTGAATCAAATATTTGTTTTGAATCATCAAAGGTATTTACAACACTATTAGAGGCAAACTGTTGCAAGGTTGAGTTTCATGTTCTACAAAGTGTTCCTCCACTCTTCATTGCTTAGAGTCGTAAGGGATTGACTTGTGCATGTTAATTTTTCTTTTCTTTTATCGACGGATGTTGCTACTTGGCTTTATGAGGTGGTATGAGATGTTTTGCAGGGTTATGTGGTAATGTTCGTTGTTTTAGATGCTTGCTTTTGCATGATATATTAAGAGGACATGTTCTGCTTCAGCCTGATGATCTCTTGAACAAGTCTCATGGGTGGAACTTGATCTCTTCTAGTGCTTGTGCGACAATGCAATAAATGAATCGCGTAGCCTAATTGGCTAATTCTATAAACCTTATCAAGTGGAGGAGACTCGACAGTTAGTGCCAATGAAAAAGAGGCTTATGTTGTGTTACATGTATTGCACCAATATAATTAGTTTTGTCTGGGATCATATAGTAGCACCCCATAAGATTTTTTTTATAAACACTTTTCTTCCTGCTCTAAAATAATGCATTTTTTTTTATAAACAAGCCACCATGAACTTCTAGTTTAACTCCAACTGATTATCAGTTAGAACTCGGCTTGGCTCGCCACAAGAATGAGCCACGCTTGAACACTTAAAGCTCATTCAGCTGGTTTACCAGCCCTAAGGTGACAAGAGAAGGTTTTTTATTTAACTTAAAAGAAATTAAATGCTCTCTCCTAATAAAACAATCACAAGAGCACGTCTAGTGTGCCAAAAACAATTTGCATCATGGGGTCTTAGGACCATTCTATTTACAATCAATTGAATCCAATAGATTAGTTTTTGCTTGTTTGTTCACTTGTTTTATGTATAAACGACTTGGTTTTTATTTTTTACTAAATCTAAATGTGACCTATATGGTCCATACTTAAAAAGGTAACCATGTTTTCTTAAACTTTCTATAAAGCCAGCTCAAGCTTGGCTCGTCTAAACGGGGTCACGAACTCTTCCTCAAAGCCCAGCCTGAAGGAGCCGTTCAGGACCCTTTAAAAGTTTTACAATTGACACTTTTACGGTACAGGAAATGAGAGAGAGAGAGAGAGAGTTGTAGGTGAAGAAGTCTCCTTTGTGGAGTGGTTGAAGAGGAGAGCAGGTGGGTTTCTGAGACTCTTCTGCTTGTACTTTTCACTCTCCACACAAAATTATTCATCACCTATATCTTGAAGATCCGGCTGTGTTGATTCCGCGTTTTCTTGCGGCTTATATTTGGAATAAGGGGCTCGATCTGCTTTCATCTATTTTTGGATCTTCAATGTATGTTCTTTTCATTTGAGGAGGTTGGTTTTGGAGATCTCAGGGAGAGAGGAAGAGGAAAATTTGCCGGTCGCGATGTCCATGCTCGACGCCTTCTTCAACAGGGGATTCAAGGGCGCAAAGTGGTACAACTCTTCCCATTCTTTGATTTTTCATCCAAATTTAGTTTTTAATTGATCATCTGTGCCTAATTCATCACCACTACCAGCACCATTATCGCGATCATCATGGTTTTCATCAAAACTCTAGTTCTTTGTTGGTCATCTATGCCTAATTTATCACCACTAACATCACCATTATCTTGGTTTTCGTCATTACCACCATTATCTTGGTTGTCTTCATTACCACCATCTCCATTCCAGTTGTATCTTGAGAGCCTTAAGAGGATAACTGCACCATATCTAAGATCACAATCCTCTGTATGTTGATGCAATTCCAACGGATAGATGTGAGTTTTGGTTGCACAGCTCGCGGCTTGAGCCGCGCTGAGTGGCAGGATGCGCTGAAACTTTTTCTTCCATGATGCATATTTTTAATAGATCATGCAGCCCCTATAGAAATTGAAGCTTGAGTATTGCAGGATTTTGATCGTAGATATGGTGCCTGGCTTATGGTGCATGTTTATTAGATATGATCAGCAGCTAGGTGATCTTGAGCTCATTTGAATTTAGCAAATCAATCTTGAAGTATAGGTTAAGTTGTTGGAGTGCTTTCCTATAAGTTGGTCCTTCAGTTGCCCTGTAGACGGTCTCAATAATGCCGACCTTTTCCAATCGGTTTATCTGATCGATGATCTTAACCTTAAGCCCCTTTTTTCTTAGAGATTCTTCACTTGGGTTTACTGGCTGATTGGTCATGCTTTTTATATGGGGTAATATGCTTTCATTACCATTGAAGGCCTTTTTAGAACGTTTCTCTTTTTCCAATAAATTTAGTGATTGAAGCTTATTGCTTTCAGTAAAACACTCTTGAAACTAACTCTCCCACGCATAAAGTTGCTGAGGAATAGAAGAGAGGCCCAGATGAAGCAAATGCGGAAAGACATTGCTAAGCTCCTTGAGACTGGGCAAGAGGCAACAGCACGCATACGGGTAAACTCAGTGCTTTGTGATTTTTTCTGGTATTTTTGTTGTGGCTGCAGTCCAGCAACTAGTTAGGTTCTAACTGCAATTATTGACAATTTTGGATTGTTCATCATGTGATGATAATATGATGGATTGGTCTTTCAGGTTGAGCATATAATTAGAGAGCAGAAAATGATGGGTGCTCATGAAATTATCGAGCTATTCTGTGAGCTTATTGTTGTCCGCCTTCCAATTATTGAGACTCAAAGGTAATTGTCAACAAACCTTGTTCTTCTAGGGGTAAAAGGAAAAAACTCATGTTGATCTAAGTATTGAGATTTTTTATGGAATTGTTTCTTCCTTATATGAGCAGAATGTGAACCGATCTGTCTAGATTTCTGAATAGCCCTTTTTTCTTATACATCTACTTAGCAACTTCCCTATTGTTATTTGGAGAGAGCCTCTTACAAATGGATCTCAGTTTTCCAACTCTTGACTCAACTTGGACTTTTATTAGGAATCAGTTCCTTTTGAGACCATTTGGGTTGTTTGACATTATGTTGAATATGTCATTGCCTGAAATTTAATCCACATCAACTCATTGTTGATTTGGCTGTCTTAGGCTAATTTCTCCAAGTTTTCCAGATTTATAGAAAAAAGGGAAAAGGTTCCATGTAGGTTTGATGCTGGAAACTTTGTTTACAGCCTTAATAAAGGGTGACTATAAATTGAGGATTTGATAGTGAGCTTCTTTCATGCAATCCTTTTGGCATCCTTTGTAGAAACTTGGATCCTTTTATTCTTATAAAAGGAGATATGACCAACAGTGATTCAAATGTATAATCAAGTATTCCCTTTTTTACACTTTTTACTCATCAATATCATCATAAGTATCATGATAAGTGCCCAAAGATTCATATTGAACTTTGATGCAGCCTTCTCTAGTTGTTGAGGCAATGGTATATTGATCTAGTTTCCACAATAGCCATAAAGGTACTAAGGAATCCTTCCTTTTCTGCAGATAACCCCAAGTGCATTCTAGGAACTTAAAAGAAAGTTCTTTCCCTTGCCTATATTCCTGCCAGTCCCGTCGCTCCCATACCTTTGACATTTTCTAAGAACATTTCTTCAAAAGAGAACAAGTACATATTTTGGCAAGAAAAGCATGAAATTAGAGTTAAAGGGTACTAGAAAAACTGATGATTGTGTTGCTGCTACAGATCACCAAAATTCTATTAAAGAAACAACTGTATCCACTCGAGGTTCCTTCTAAAGGATAACATCAATCTAAAAGCGGTGTGGAGACAAGACAGATATTTTATTAAGCCTACCACCTATTCCCAACCACGACCGGAATCTTTTGCTTAACCTGGACCAAGCTTAAAACTCAAGTATCCTGCACCCAAAACTATCAGTTTTCCATGGGATGATCCAACTGATCTAAAGATATGTGAATGAGTTGGTCTGTTAAATGCCCTCAGCTATTTTATTTTGGATTAAAAAGATGTGGAAGTGTATTTCTCTCTAGTCTATAAGAACAATGAATTGCAGGGTTGTAAGTATTGTATCCTTACCCATATCGGTTGGGCCCAAAATAAGATATGTATCGTATCATAAAAAATCATAATTTTTTAATAAAAAAATTTTAAAAATTCTAAAAAAATCAGAAAAATCAGAAAAAACTAACAAAAATTCTAAGAAAAATCATAACACATGAAACAATGATGAATTGCACAAAATACAACCATAAAATCACATATGAAGCATTTATGTCTCTATGAGCTACATAAGACATCATCAAACATCAACTATCTCACAAGAACAATGCAAAATATTAAATATCTTGCAATTAAAACCATGTCACAAGACTCATACTTTCATATTATATATATAAAAAATATTATGGAAATAGTTGCACTCGATTTTCAATTAGTTTTCACTCATTAATTAAGTGCCCCATTGTCATGTCGGATCATCTAATGCCATCTTTGTTGGAGGAGTGTAGCGCCTGGTTTCTACCTTGATATAAATCTCTAATTTTCGAGGATGATTTTTTACCTTAACCCACTTCTTTGAGTGGAAAAATGGTGTATATGCACTTTACTTTAGCAAGCCGCAAAAGCTCTCTCCCTTGCGCATGGATCGATCCCCAAATCGCTCTCACGAGTCCTAGGGTATGTGGATACCTCTCTAATGGCTTCTAAACAATTGAGAGAGTCGATCCTCAAGAGATCTTTAAAACCCAAAACTGGAAAATTACGATTCAGCCATTTTTAAGTGTATCGACCCTGCATCATACGATACACCCCGTATCGTATGATACGAGAATGTATCATACGATACAGATACGATACGCACTCGTATCGCGATACGAGTGCATATCATATCGATTTTCTTCATAGTATCGTACGATACTGTACGATATGTACAACCTGTTAAATTATGTAATCAAACTTGTAATTTCGCATATATATTTTATATATATAAGGTAATACATATACATATATATAATATATGTATATGTATTTACCAATTATATATATAAAATATATATATTCCTAGTAAGGGTAGTTTAGGAATTTTACACATATTCTTTTTCAAGAATATGTTTTTGTAATTATTTTCTTTTTTCTTTTTCTTTATTCTTTTTTATTTTTCGCATTTAATGCTTGTACTAGCATTGGGAGGGGCCCAACCCACTAGTCGTTGGACCCCTCCAACGGTCACATTTGTGACCGTTGGAGGGGCTCCAACAACTATGTGGAGCCCCTCCCAAGGCCTCCTCCAAGCCCTATATATATGGGCAGCTCCTCTTGTATTTTCTTAAGGGATTTGGGATTATAGCCCAACCTCTTTAGTGTTTATGAAACTTATGGGTGCAAGTGCACATTTGTGATTCGGTGTGTTGTGCTTGTTGTGCACAAGTGTTCTTGGGTGTGTATGTTCACACATTTATTCTTAAGGTTATTGTGTTATCGACTAAAGTATCTTGTTGAAGATACTTTCACATGGTATCAAAGCCTCGTTGAAGAAGAAGAATTACGATTCGCCTCCTCTTGCATTCCTCGAAAAGCGTGCCTTCAAGTTTTTTGAAATCAAAGGGGATCACCTTCTTCGAGCAATATTTTAGGCTCCTCTCTTGTCAAGAAAGACGCGAAAAGTAATTAAGGTACGTTCTATCCCTTGCATTCTTTCCTCTCTAATGGGCGAAAAAGACTCATTTCTCCCTTGGGTTTAAGCTTAATGGCTCAAACTATCATGTTTGGGCCGGTAATATGGAAGCTCATATTAAAGGAAAGGGGCTTTGGGGTTATGTTCATGGATCCATACCGGAACCGGAACCCAAAATTACCATTATTGAAGGAGCGGATATTAAGATCCTTGAAGGGGATGAAAGACAAAAGGCTCTTGAAGAGTATTCTAAGAAACATGATGATTGGGAAATGAAGAACTTCAAGATCTTATCTTGGATATTTTCATCCGTTGAGACCAAGATAAACGCCAATATCATCAAATTTAAAAGGGCCTCCGAAGCTTGGGTATATCTTGAGAAAATGTACACCTCAAGAGATCTATCCCACAAGTACTTTCTCCAAAAGAGGGCTTTGACTCTCCAACAAAATGACATGACCATTCAGGAGTACTTTGCCGAATTATCCTCCATTTGGGACGAGCTTGCCATCCTTGAACCTAAATGGAGTGGTGAGGCAATCGAATTATGGCACAAACAACTTGAAGAAGATCGGTTCTTTAATTTTTTGAATGGCCTTAGACCCGAATTTGAACAAGTTCGGTCCTCTCTTCTCTCCGCCTTCACATCCCCCTCTCTTGAAGATGTTATCACCAAGCTAAGTGGTGAAGAAACCCGTATGGGGATTGGCAAAAATAATCCTAGCATTCTTGTTACTTCCTCTACTCAAGAAGATGGTGAAATGGCTAATGTCGTGTCAAGACCGGGAAATAACATGAGGACCTATAGACCTCCTCATTTCAAGAATCAAGGTCAAGGAGGAAATGATCGGTATGGTAAAAGAGACTATAGCAAAGTGACTTGCTATCATTGTAAAGAACCCGGACATATCAAACCTTTGTGTCCTAAATGGAAGAAATTGATTGCAACGGCTATGGCATCTCAAATTGAAGAACGCCCTTCCTCATCAAGTGAGTCTTTTTCTCTTCAACAAATCGTAGAAGCTCTACAACCTCTTCTCAAGGGAGGCACTTCCGGAGCCGCTATGTCATCTCCTTCCCCTGGTAAGACATCTTGGCTTTTAGATTCCGGGGCATCCTTTCACATGACCCCTAGCTATTGCTCTCTTTCAAATTTTTCTAAAAACTCTTTTCCATCCTTTGTATCAACCGCAGACGGAACATCTCTTGAGATTAAAGGAATAGAGAATTTTGAAAAACAAGACTTCTTTGTTCCAAAAATTCGTTTTATTCCAAACCTTAACCTAAATCTTCTTTCCGTTTCCCAACTCTCGGACCATGGTTGCGATATAAAATTTTCTTCTAATAAGTGTTGGATACAGGATCGTCAGTCCGGGAGATTGATTGGGGAAGGCTCTAGAAGATGAGACCTCTACTACGTTGATTTTCTTCAAGTTCCCAAGAGTCAATTTTGCAACGTCGTTCAAAACAAAGATATTCATGTATGGCATAAGAGATTGGGTCATCCCAATATAGTTAAAATCTCCTATTTGCCTTTTGTTAAACATCTTTGTAAAAGTGATTTTTTGTGTAATGAATGCATTCTTGGGAAAATGAAATGTTTGCCTTTTCCTCAAAGATCCATGTTTACGACAAAACCATTTGAAATTGTCCATTCCGATGTATGGGGACCGGCTCCGGTAATGTCAAAAGGAGGATTTTCATATTATGTGATCTTTGTGGATGACTATACTAGGTTTTGTTGGATCTATTTCCTTAAACATAAACATGAAGTTTTTTCAACCTTTAAAAATTTTCACATGATGATTTCAAATCAATTCAATGGATGTTTGAAAATCTTTAGGTCTGACTCTGGAGGAGAATACCTCTCAAATGAATTTAAAAGTTATCTTGAAAATTTTGGTATTCTTCACCAAAAATCTTGTCCGAAAACCCCTCAACAAAATGGGTTAGCCGAACGAAAGCACAGGCACATCATTGAAACAACTAGGACTTTGCTCATTTCTTAAAACATTCCAAAAAATCTTTCGGCTGAGGCAACCCTTACTTCTGTCTATCTCATAAACTGACTCCCATCGAAAAATTTAAACAAAATTTCCCCTTTTGAAAAACTGTATGATAAGGAACCTGATTATAGCAGGTTAAGGGTCTTTGGGTGTAAATGTTTTGTTCTCACTGATAAGAATGACAAACTTTCTCCTAAAGCCATTCCTTGTGCCTTTCTTGGCTATTCTGAAACCCAAAAAGGGTTTCGTTGTTATGATATCAAAAGTGATAAATTGTATGTTTCCAGAAACGTAAGTTTCTTGGAAAATATTAGTGGATTTGAACGTTGTGACCCCCATAATGAAAATATGGATTATTCTTTTTTATTTGATTTACTAAACAAGGACGATGACACTAGTGATAATGAGTCAGATCAAAGTAACACAAATGAATTTGAAACCGAGGAAAACATCTCCTTACCACCTTCGTCACATCAACCTATTGAATTACCTAGAGACCCTATCACCTACTCTCATAGAGATCAAAACAACTTTAGGAGTGCTCTTGACAGATATAATGATGCCAGTACCTCTCAGAATGAAGTGATCCCTCGTAGAACTGAGAGAAGTAGAAGGCCTCCTTCTAGGTTCATTTTCTATGACTCTTTTTCACCAAGATATAGAGCCTGCCTTAGTGCCATCCACTCTTATACCGAACCGAGAAATTTTGAAGAAGCACGAAAGTCCCCTGAATGGATTAATGCCATGGACAATGAACTTGAGGCCCTAAGAAGAGCCAAAACCTGGAAATTTCAAAATCTTCCTGAAGGCAAGAAAACAATAGGGTGCCGATGGGTTTTTAAAGTAAAAACTAAAAGTGATGGATCCCTTGAAAGGTACAAAGCTCGCTTGGTTGCAAAATGATATAGTCAAGAATATGGTATTGACTATGAAGAAACTTTTGCTCCTGTAGCTCGTATGGTCACCGTTCGATGTCTTATAACCGTTGCCTCTATCAACAAATGGAACATCTATCAAATGGATGTGAAAAATGCCTTTTTAAATGGCGACTTAAGCGAAGAAGTTTACATGGATGCTCTTCCTGGAATGGAGACTCCTAAGGGAAAGGTGCTTCGTCTTCAGAAAGCACTCTATGGTCTAAAGCAAGCCCCCAAGGCTTGGTATGATAGATTTAACTCTGTTATGATTGAAAATGGTTTTTCCTCTTGCTTTACTGACATTGCTCTATTTGTTAGAAAATCCAATGCAGGGATTGTAATTTTACTTCTGTATGTTGATGACATGCTCATCACTGGGAGTGATTCTAACGGGGTTAAGAGTATAAAATCTATCTTAAAAGATAAATTTGAAATGTCTGACTTGGGTTTTCTGACTTATTTTTTGGGAATTGAAGTAGCATTCTCTCTTAGAGGATATTTCTTATCTCAAACTAAGCTTGCTTCTGAGATCATTGACAGGTCAGGTATTACAGATGAAAAGCTTTGTGAAACTCCTGCGGTTGTAGGAGCAAAGATGAAAATTGATGATGGGGTTCCCCTTTTGGATCTGACACCCTACAGACAGCTTGTAGGATCTTTGATGTATCTGAGTATTACCAGACCAGATATATCCCATGCAGTCCATACTGCAAGTCAGTTCCAGCATGCGCCTACATCCGTTCACATGAGTGCCATCTTACGGGTCGTAAGATACATAAAGGGTACTCTAAATAAGGGAGTTTTTCTGTCCTCTTCTTCTGACTTAAAATTGATTGCTTATACTGACTCAGATTGGGGAGGTGACCCAAATAACCGTCACTCCACCACTGGTTTTTGTGTGTTCTTAGGAGACTCACTAATCTCGTGGAGATGCAAGAAACAACAAAAGGTGTCGCTCTCCTCAACTGAAGCTGAATACCGGGCCATGGCAACTACTACCATGGAGATTGTTTGGATTCACCAACTGCTAGAAGACATGGGGATCAAAATTGAAGGACCCACCAAGCTATGCTGCGACAACAAGAGTGCAATCTACATTGCAAAGAATCACACCTTTCATGAGCGGACTAAACACATCGAAATGGACTGTCACTATGTTCGTGAAGCATATCTCTGAGGAGTTATTGATTTTCCCTATGTCATGTCCGAATATCAGTTGGCAGACTTCTTTACTAAAGCCCTGTGCGCCCCACGGTTCAACTTTTTTCTTGGCAAACTTTCGGTCATCTTGCCCTAAGTTTGAGGGGGGGTGTTAAATTATGTAATCAAACTTGTAATTTCGCATATATATTTTATATATATAAGGTAATACATATACATATATATAATATATGTATATGTATTTACCAATTATATATATAAAATATATATATTCCTAGTAAGGGTAGTTTAGGAATTTTACACATTCTTTTTCAAGAATATGTTTTTGTAATTATTTTCTTTTTTCTTTTTCTTTATTCTTTTTTATTTTTCGCATTTAATGCTTGTACTAGCATTGGGAGGGGCCCAACCCACTAGTCGTTGGACCCCTCCAACGGTCACATTTGTGACCGTTGGAGGGGCTCCAACGACTATGTGGAGCCCCTCCCAAGGCCTCCTCCAAGCCCTATATATATGGGCAGCTCCTCTTGTATTTTCTTAAGGGATTTGGGATTATAGCCCAACCTCTTTAGTGTTTATGAAACTTATGGGTGCAAGTGCACATTTGTGATTCGGTGTGTTGTGCTTGTTGTGCACAAGTGTTCTTGGGTGTGTATGTTCACACATTTATTCTTAAGGTTGTTGTGTTATCGACTAAAGTATCTTGTTGAAGATACTTTCACACAACCTTGATGAATTGTTTAAAGGTATGAATTGGTAGAGAAAGGATGTCAACAATTAGAGCTTCGGATAGGACAAGTTTTTTTGTTCAATATCAAAAAGAGGTGTCAAGAATTTTACCTCCCCTTCAGTATTTCCACTGTAGTAGAGTTTAAAGACCAAGTTCAGGATAGATTTGCAAGATTCCATGACACTTACAAACACTAAAATATCAAATCATGAATAAAGAAAGGCATGAAGGGAAAGCACCATTTATAGGGACTAGGAAGGAACTGAAGTGGAGCTACTGCAATATGTGGAGCTTAATCTCATTTACCATTGCATTAATTTCATAAGAATCATATTGTACCAACGGATCCGAGTAGTTGCAGGAAATTAATAGGATTTTATGCATGCTTGTGGATTGCTTGAGTTTATGCCCCATTCCTATTTTCTTGAGCATCTTTAATGCGCCTCAGACCTTTTGAAATCATGTTGATGTAAGCAGTGGCAGGAAATATCAGATAGGTTTCAAAACAAGTTTTGTGTGGATGAGGTACTCATGGACAATGATTAGATGTTTGGTGAATATACCTAAATGGTTCAAAATCCGTTTCTATATCTGAATGGATCCATCCATCAATTAACCCATTTGTTCATAACATTAATTATTTTATGCTTTTTTAAAATGCTTATGTATCGTGTGCAAAGAGAAGTTAGATATGGGTCAGATATTTGATCTGGTTCAGAAACATCTAATACAGCTTATATCCAATGTCACAGGGATTCGGCTAGGAGGGTGCCGCACCCGCGTCGACGCGACTCGACGCGGGTGCGGGTGCGGGTGCCGCACCGGGTGCGGTCAACTCGATCCTGGGTGCGTTGACCGCACCCAGGATCATTAATGTCCATTTTTAAAAAAAAAATTTGCCCAAATGGGCTTCGATTTTTTTTTTAAAAAACTTTATGCTAGTCTGTCAGCTGCTGACAGACTAGCATAAAGTAAGTTTTTCAGTTTTCACGCACAGCTGCTGACAGCAGCTGTCAGCACAGCTGCTGACAGCTGCAGCAGCTGTCTGTCAGCTGCTGACAGCTGCAAAGTTTAAAAAAAAAACCCTGCCTATTCCCCAACCCCCTTTTTAAAAAAAAACCCCGCCTATTCCCCAACCCCCTTTATATATATATATATATATATATATATATATATATATATATATATATATATATATATATATATATATATATATATATATATATATATATTACATTTTTGCCCCTGCCGCACCCCCGCACCCGGGTTTTTTGGAAGTGCCGAATCCCCGCACCCGCACCCGCGCCCGCACCCGCACCCATGTGACATAGCTTATATCTTTTCCTGTATCAATTTGTTACTGAATGTTGTACTTTTATCCCATTCACTTCCCACGTGTATCACTATGAAGCTCCATGTCCTCAAATGCAGATATTGACTATTCTGGTATCTGATCTATGTCCCACCTGTTTCCAATGCTTGGTACTTGTTGATATCAAACACAGTTATGGCATTTCACATTTTTAGAGGTTTAAAGAATCTTTGGTATTTTGCTTTCAAAATTCATCAATCGTTGCCATGATTATATTCATTCATCAGATTTCAATTTGTCTCACACATTATAAAACCTTGCTGATGTCATTTTAGAACCATTTAGACACTGATTAATTTTGCCTTGATCCTGTTTACCGGTCAGTTTTGAACTCAATTCGCACCTTTGAAAACCTTGGTGATATCACATTTGACAAAATAAATGCGGAGAGAGAGAGAGAGGGTTTGAACTCAATTCACACCTTCAAAAACCTGGTGATATGACTTTTAACAAAAGAAAATGCACAATCAAAAGCCAAATTCTTGATTTCTGGCTTCAACATCATGAAATAGAAATAACATGGGTAGGAAAGTGAAGTGTTTTCTGTATCTAATGAGAACCTGTTAAGACAAATACAAGCAGTAGCACAATAAATTGGAAATGGAAAGAAACTACTTCAGTACACAAATGTTAAGAGGAATGCCAATATGGGCATTTCAGATGGTTGTTTATCTTTGGTAATTTGATAGGTAAAATTTTAGCTTTAAGGTGAACGGTAACTTTTGAATTGATTATTGGTTCAGCATTGTGCCTTATGTGCCTCTTCCTGGCATATTTCAATTTCTGAGTTCGGTGAAACTGGTTCCTACGTAGGTGGTAGATTTTCTGTGTCTTGGTGACAGCTTTGCATCCAAAGGAATTAGTGCATTCAGTTTTGATGATGGACAAGGATTCTAGCTGTATTAGCTTGCATATAGTGAATTTAAAATTGTTATAAAATGTGATAATTATGTGTACTCTAGAGCACCAAACAATTGAATAATAGAGCTTATCCATGTCAAATGGTAGGAACATCATGCCCAAGTCAAACCTGGTAGCTTGGCCTTTGTATCAACAAAACCCAGATACTGGCCCTCTTAACTATTGGCCTAGAAGTGCCTGGTCTTAGTTGTTATTTTGTTTATGTTTTTCTACAAGCTGTTAAGTTTCATTGTTCATAATACCACATCTCTGCAGAGAATTTGAAAACAATGAAACACCTTAAAATTGGCAAACAAACTGACATTAGAATTTGAGGTGAAGTTACTATTCTAAATCTCTGAGTTGGAAAAAGTACCACTGTGTTCCTCATGGAAGAGGAGCCTAAATTGAATTTTGCATTGCAAATATCAATGCTTAGTTGTCTTCATTTCTATGAGTGACGTGCTGTGAATTTGGTTTCAAAACTTAGGGCTTCTGTGATATTTCTTTAGTTGATAACCATAGCGTCATTGTATCTTATCTGGGGTAGAAACAGTAGCATGCAAATTAATTTAGAGAAAAGTAAAAAAGATTTATCTCAGCATGCAAAACTTGTGCATATAATCTAGTAAAGAGCTAAATTGGTTTCAAATTTTATCATATTTTACATGATTGATTTTTTAAAATGTGATGAACATGATTTGCAATTACAATCACGTACAGACTATGAATGTAACTGATCTGAAACATTTTTTTTCACTTGAGAAATTGGTTAAGCTGGAATTTCAAAGGCCTAATCCACAAAATCCAACCGGATCAAACTTTTTTTTACTTAAATTTCAACATGATGCAAAGAGGGAAAAGAATGCACATGTGACAAGAACTTAATAGCAAATCATGCATCAAATGACATATTTGAAATTTTTAGTTTTGTTGCTTTTTACTGGAACTGTTGGAAAACCGTTTAGAATTATTTAATTTTTAACTTGAGCTAGGGAATTTTCTCTGCCTCATGTCTTGTTGCATTCTTGTGGATCTGTGATGCTCTTATATTCTTTATGAGACATCTGTGATCTTTGGCTGGTTGGTGATCTTCATTTGTACGGCAGAAATACAACTTCCTAAACTTAAGGATATTATAGGATTATCTTTCTGTGAAACATCATAACTGTGACCTAGCATTCTGGTGATCACTACTGACAAGTTTTATGTTTTTCAATTTTTCATATGGCATTTGGATCAGTAATCTAAATCTATACTAACCAAGCCATCTTTTTGCGCTTTGGTGTTCTATTATCTATGGGTTGTAGTTTTGGCTTTATACTGTAAACTGCAGTTACCCAATAATATTTCAGTTGTTAACACATAAATCAATGGATAATAACTTATACCAGATATAATGGTCAATGCCATCATTAATTGAAATATTCAATAGAAAACTTTCTGTTTCTTGTTATCTAGATGTGTAACTGAATGTAATAATCTTTCAGAGAGTGCCCTCTAGACCTAAAAGAGGCAATTTCTACTCTCTGTTTTGTTGCCCCAAGATGCTCAGACTTACCAGAGCTGCTGCAAGTTCAGATGCTATTCACTGCAAAATATGGCAAGGAATTCGTCACTGCTGCAACAGAACTCATGCCAGATTGTGGTGTCAACCGTCAGGTTTTATTGAGCAAATGCGTCAATGGTCTAACATGTGAACTTTTTATGTTTATCTTTGCCTTACATTCTTTGGCTCTGTGTATGATCTCCTGCAGATAATTGAATTGCTATCTGTCCGTGCCCCTCCTCTTGAGGAGAAGCTGAAGCTGTTGAAGGAGATTGCAGAAGAGCATGAATTAGATTGGGATCCAACTGCTACAGAAACTGAATTTTTGAATCCTCATCAAGACTTACTTGTAAGATTAATCTACTTTTACCTGATCTGCCTTATCTATGAGTTAGTTTACCCCTTGACCCTGTCTTTGTTTGTTTTACAGAATGGTCCAAGCCAGTTCACTAGTGGATCAAAATTGCCTTTACCAAAAGAGAAGCATGATGAGTGCTTTTATTCTGGCTCTGTAGACGATTCACCCAAAAAGTTGGATTCAGAAACAGCGTTTGAGACATTAGGTCTTCCAGAAGTCCCTCAAGGATCAGTTTGCCCAAATTATGAGACAGGAATAACTCCAAAGGTAACTCCACCGTCTTACCCCTCTCAGGATTCAGCTATCAGTTCTGCTATAGGTGTGCAGGTTATCTCTGGCAAGACACCCCAACATCCTGGTGAAGATGCTTCAAGTACACCCAGTTGTGAGGAAAACAAGATGCCCCTCTCCACGGATGAAAGTATTTCAAGCCCGCATTCTTATGCAGCACCCAAGAGCTCAGTTGGTAGGATGACGCCCTTGAATCTTGATGATGTGAGTTATGGCACACCCTCTTATTTAGCTCCTGACGGTAAGGTTCATGGGAAGGAAGAGGCGCCTTCACATCCTGGTGAGGCAAGGTTGGACTCACCCTCTTATGTAGCAGTAGCACCTAAAGGTTCATTAGATGTGACTGAGGAGATACTCCTGCATCCTGATAAAGAAGATTCAGGCCCAACATCATATACAAAAGTGGATAGTTCAAGTGCTCAGGAAGATAAACAGTTCTGTTTTAATCTTCCACCTACTTCTGGTTTATCTCCCAGTCAGCATCCCTCTTCAATTGTAGGAACCAGAACGGATGCTGCTATTGACTTTGAGGATGTCTTGGCTGCTGCCCAACAGGCTGCTGAAACTGCCGAGCATGCTGCTGCTGCTGCCCGTTCGGCTGCAAGCCTAGCACAAATCAGAATCTCTGAACTTTTCATGAAAAAGAATAACCTCACTGATAGTTGCAGCAGTGGCATTACCCAGGACAAAGAATTACATAGTACTCCGTCGGCCGCCACATCTGAGAAACATGTTAACAGCAGTGGTGAACCTTCATACTCTTCGGACCCACAGTCTGAGAAGCAACATCAGAGATCAGAAACATTGGAATATCCTTCTTATGATTCACCTAGGACTGAGAGGGAGGCATCTAGCTTTGATGACCATGGTGATGGATATCAGTCGTCTCATCAGCCTCATCGATCAACCTCAATCGACGATGATCCTTATTTCTCTTACCCAAATTTGTTTACTTCTCAAGGTTCGAACCACGGTCATGATGGTTACTCACCCACGAATAAATACACATTCGACCATTCGAACCACGGTTAATGTATCAGGTGGCACGTTTGTTTAAGTCATGGTTGTATTGCTCTCATCCTGTTCGCTGCAGAAAGTATGTATTTGTATAGCATAAAACATACGTTAAACAAAGCATTTTTATTAAAGGATGCCAATACATGTGCCCAATGGTTGGGGCATGATGAGAGGTGCTTTAGCAAAACCCCATCCACAAAATTGCGAGTTTGTTTGGTATGTCATTTTGGTGGCTTGATGACATTATGTTCTATAGGGAGAACACATGAAATCTAGATTTGAGGCCTTTTTTTTTATGCTACAATCAAACTTTTAATTGTCCATTTTCCAAACGGATGATCCTCCACGCTTCTTATAAATAATGGGCATCTGCATTTACCTACTAGCACTCAGAAATAGGGCTGGTAAATGAGCCGAACAATGCATGCTTGGACTTGACTTGTTATCAGTGGATTGAGTTTGTGTTCGCGTTTAGCTGAGCTCTAGCTCTAGCTCCAGCTCCAGCTCAGCTCATCCTTGAATAAGATGAGCTGAAACACGAGCCGGCTCGGGTAAAAACATTTCATGTTATTTATACATGAAATATATATATATATATATATATATATATATATATATATATATATATATATATATATATATACATTATGGATATATTTTTCATGCATTTTTTTATATATTGCACTTTATATATATAAAGAAAGGGATGGTCCAAAATCTACAACCAATGATAATCCATGGAGTTCCTTCTCTAACAAGAGTTTTTCATCGATGATTTTTATCATTCATTTAGTAACATGTTTTTTATTATGAATTTTTTATGTTTAGATGTGTTTCTTACAGCACTATAAATCAACGGCTCACAATACTTTGTATTTTAAAGTTTTAAATGCATTGTCAGCTGTCGATTTTTCATGTTTTGAAAAACATGTTTATATGTCAAAATCTTTGGGTCAAGCATATTTCTTATTAAATAAATTATAAAGAACTATATGAAGGCCTATCAATGAGATGCTCAAGAGATAGAGGAGAGTCATCCAATCATCATTGGTTATAAATTTTGGACTTTACTTTGGTTGTACAGTCCCCCTTTCATATATATATATATATACACACACACAAGTTCACAAGGAACCAAACCAAGCCAAGTCACAAGCTGATCCGTTCATTTACTAGCAATTGGTGGCAGATGCTGCTCTATTGAAGCAAAACGCCATGCCTGCATCAATATATCTTCCAATATTATGTTGTCAAACTCCATTAGGGATAAACTATGCTGGTTGGTATTTATTTATTTCGTAAATTAATCATGAAAATAGCTTTGCACGTAATTGTTCCATGCACAGAGAGAGAGAGAGAGAGAGAGAGAGAGAGAGAGAGAGAGAGAGAGAGAGAACCATATAGCACTATCATGCAAATAAGCAAATCCTAAAACAGCACAATTTTCAAAACTTACGTATTTTTCAGTTGAGAACAAAAGTATGAAATATTCTTACAAAAGCAAGGATTGGATGATGGTTTCCCATCCTAAACAAAAAGTGTCGCTCTAATAGTTTCAGAAAGTGATCAAATAAGAACAATTTGAAAAGCAGTACACTGTGGAAACCCAGTAATTGGTTACAATATTAGACACAATCAAACAATCAATGGATCCTCAGATTTTTTTTTACAACAAAAAATCAGGAAAACTAACCCTAGATTAGCAGGCTTGAAAAAAAAATCAACCTCCCCAAACCCAACACCACGACCCCAAACAAGAAGACTATTTTAGTTAGACATGCACACCAATTTCAGACAGCAACAATAGAGCTAAGTTGTTCAAAAATAGTTCTCATATCAGGCCTCCTGTTCACAGGAAGAATACACCTTAGGGAAATTGCGAGGACCTCATCAACTTCTTTTGGACATTCTTCTGCACCAACAATGCCATTATCATAGCATTCCACAGTCCGCCCTTGGCTGGCACACAGTTGGACCCAGTCTGTAAGATCAACTGCCCCTGAATTCCCCGAGATGATATCACCAGCACTTTTCCCAGTTAGAAGTTCCATCAAGATCACCCCAAAGGAATACACATCAGCTTTTGATGATGGGCATGGCTTGCTGGCTGTAGCAAGCTCAGGAGCTCGATACCCAAGTGCTCCCAAGTTTAGAATATGGTCTGCAGTGCTCGAAGGAGTCATTAAACGATGAAGACTGTAATCTGTAAGCCTCACAGTAAGATCAGGATGCGCCAAGAGAATATTTGTTGGTTTTAGGTTGCTGTGAGGCAAGCCTTTCTCATAATGGAGGTGACATAGACATCGAGCAACATCAACTGCTATGTTCAGTCTCTTGCTGAACGATAATGGTGGGTGTCTTCTAGGGGAAGTCCCTGGAAAGTCACAAGAAGAGCATGTTATGCCTGGAGGACATAAAAAGTAGTCAATCCAAGTTTCACCATTTTCAATGTCCATGGCAAAATTCTGAAAGGTGGAAAAAAGTAGAAAACCTTATGTGTTTGAGGTGGTGTAGATAATTCTACACACAAAACAGACAGGACTCAAGTACATGAATTCTCTCATTATAGAATATGAAGCAGGAACTTGTACATAGAGTAGTTCTTTCAGAAAGTCTAGAATGAGTAAAAAATGATTGTCACAATCTTGGATGGAAAGCCAGAGAATATCAACGATCTAGGCATTGATAAGTGCAATTATCTAACAGCAAGATTCTGTATCACATTCAAATAGTGAAACCATAATTGCATAGATAAGTCAGCTGGTTCACATGCACTAGACAGATTTCTCTATATTAAAGATAGCAATATTTGTAATTTCTCAAACTAAGCAACAAAAGATGAGCTTTAAATCTACAGATAAAATTTTGATCTCAAAATGAATAAACTGCAACTTAGTAATTCAGCCAAGTTGACCCAATTGAGTAACTAAACCTGAACAACCTAGTCTATCGATCAAGTTCTTGCCAAAACTGGAATTAGATTCCCTTGGCTCAAGCAAGTCAGCACATGAACACAGGGTTATATTTGGTACCATTCAATCTCTCCAGCAGAAAGTCATAAGTGCAAGTTTTATCTGATCAATCTGATCCCATAGATGTTATCAACATGGTGAAGTCATAGGTGTAAGCTTTATTTGATCAATCTGACACCACAGATGCGTTCAACATTGTTCATTTACTAGGAATTACACATTGGATTGAGTGGCTTCCACATAAAAATATGATTTATTCAATTTGTGATTCTGATGCATTGTAGAGCCTTGATTTTTTAAGCCTTTATAAAACCCTGCTTACACCACAGTCAGAAATCCAAAACATGTTTATTAAATAAACTATGCAGATCGTATTTGCAAGGCTTGACAAAAAAGGGAATTTTTTTAAAAAGCACCTAAGTTTTCTGCATTAATCAAAAAACACACCTAACTTTTCCAGATTTCCAAAACACACCTAAAGATTATCTTAGTTAAAAAGATCCAGGGTCTTCTTTCGTTAGTCCTGCCATCAAATTTCTTCCACAATTACCTTTACACAAGTATTGTGAAAAAGAAAAAACAAAAGATCATTCATCCACATTTTTCATTGACCATCACTGCCATGGTGCTTGACACCATTTTCCCTTCTGCCACCACCCATCCAACCTTTTATTGGATGCTACTCTTATTGCCACCATCAACTTATAAATGTTCTTTCACCACTATCCATCTTCTTGTCACCACCAATCACTCTCTTTTCCCACTACTACTGCCACCACCAATCATCACTATTCTGATTTTTACCACCGCCAGCACTGCCACCATTATCACCATCTTTTCTTTTTTGTTGGAAAGAAAATAAAACTTCATTAATGGTGGAAAGAATTAAGCTTTGGTAGCAGAAAATAATAGTTCAATAGGTGATGACTGGTTGCTCCATGTTGAAAGAAAAAAAAATTAAAATACAGTAGGATACAAAGAAGTATATATGGACACCCTCATAATTCTGTAGAATATCTGATTCCTCAAACCGAAGTACCAAAAAATCCTATTCCTGGACTGCTCGCATAAATCCCAGATTTAGCCAACGTAGGGTGTTGAAACCAGGTGAATTAATACCCTGTAGCATACCAAGAACTTATCCGTTAATCATGTAATCAGAAAATTGCTGTAATGGTCCCCAACTACCAACAGAATCTACTATGATAGTTAATAAGAGAGAAAAAAGAAAAAGCTCAATCGTCCATTGCCTCCCAATTCACCACTATAACTATCAACCACCACTTATCTGCCTGCTACCACCCCATCACCCATTTCTTCTCCCCAGCATCTCCACCGTCCGTCCACACACACAGAGAGAGAGAGAGAGAGAGATTTGTGGATATTTTTAGGGTAAATATGTAAAATCTAAAAATTAAAGTTGGGTTAACAGAAACTTGAGTTAATTTAACTGAGGTCTGCTTTTAATTAACCACAAAAAGTTTAAGTGCAATCTTAACATTATGAAAAACTAAGGTGTGTTGTTGATTATTGTTAAAAAGTTAGGTGCCTTTTTGAAAATTTCTCTATAAAAATTGAGATAACATTTAGCAATGGTGCCATGACATGATGTTACCTCTAGAAATCATAGTTGCAGGTTGTTTTGACCGAATTAGACCTCATAGATGCGTTCAGCACAGACACACGTATGAGATAACATTTAGTAATGGTGCCATGATGTGGTGTCACCTCCAGAAATCATCGTTGCAAGTTGTTTTGACCCAATCAGACCTCATAGATGTGCTTATCATGGTCTAAGACTCTAAATGCTTGGGATCGGCTTTTGAATCGTGGTTTTTCAGCAAAATAACATGATTTTATAAGTTGAGAAAATATTGCACATTGAAGGCCGAAAATATTGCACATTGAAGGCCCCTGATTTTGGATGTCTTATAAAAACCTGCCTGCATGTCCTAATCAGACAATCCAAGAGCCAAGTTCCTACTAAACAAAACAATGTAAGGAAAGATTCATGAAAAACAACCAGAAAATTTTTAAAAAGGGAAAAGGAGGGCCGTTTGTACCTCACACAGCCATGACCATATACATAAATATATACAGTTAGTGGGAGGAACCTACAAAATGAAACATGCAAAATGGGTTTTTTTGGGAATCTTTCTTTTTAATTCTGACCATACAAATGTCATTTGTTTCATAAGGATTGGCCTTTGGATCATTATATTCCAACACATGGGTAGGTTTTTATAGGGTTTGAAAAATTAAAGACAATAACATAAATTCCTGAAGCTCAAAAATTGTTTTTTTCATCAAAAAGACATAATTTAGGTGTTATTCTTAGTAATTCGACCATACCAAACAGACCAACAAGGGTTGCGAAAGAAGTACCAAAAAGCCCATTTTGACCTATTTTGTATGTTTCATTTTGTATATTCATCACTACACACACAAACCATCATAGGTATGAATTGCATATGAACTGGATATTTCTGGCACTTTTTCTGCAAATCCTACCCTACAGATGTGTTCAGCATAGTTCATTTGCTAGGAACTGACACTTGAATTGTATTTTTGGACCAAAAGAGTATGATTTTTTTATCCTTGAAATTTACAAAAAATTGTGGGTCATTGATTTTTGAAGCCCGAAAGGAACATTCTCATATGTCGGTATAAGATAATCCAAGAGGCGGTTCCCACAAAACCAAGCATTAGATCACATCTGTACAGTCAGATGTCAAAAACAAATAAAGAAAATCTACAGAAAATAGCCAGTCCATACCCTACTAATTCCTCTCTCTCTGTATGTACGTATATATATTATATATATTATTTATACATGTAAAATGTTTACTGTACTCTAGCATATCATGATGGTGATACACAAGCATCTTTTGGTAACATTCAGGCTGATCCATTGCCAGAATAGTGCAAGCCAAAAAGATGACCTTGTTTCAAGTCAAACCAGGTATAAAATCATCTCGATTATTGAAGGGCATTTATGTACATGAACATCCTGCTGACAGTTCTTGACTGTAACAAGGCCGGGTATTAATAGACATGAGGATCACCACAAAAATGCTATGGGTATATTAGGCTACCTACATATTCAATTGTATAAGATCAGCACCTATATATATTTTCTGTAACAAATATAACTATATAATTAGTATGCACATAAATATAACAATAATACAACTACATGTGAAAATATTTGTATATTCTCCTTATTTATTTTTTAGAACATATATAACACACTTTTTTATTTATACAATAACAAAAGTGTATATTAATGTCTACATATTATAGAAATGCCACAAGTGCTGGAAGTGCCCAGCTATGGTAATAAGTGTGCTTTAAATGTAAGAAGTAGGGCATTTCTGAAACTGGCAGGATTCATGAGTCTTGTTTCTAGCAATTGTTATTCCCATGGCAGAGTAATCCTAATTCTTAAGGAATCATGATTCATGGGATGCATGAATCTCAATTCCTGAAAATGAGAAGAATGATTTTTATGGATAACAAGTTCCAGATAATAGATTTAATAGAAATTATTTTGTGTAATAAGCATCGGTGCCTAAAGTTAGCTTATTTTGTGTAAATTATTTTGTTGCTCAAATTCCTATTATTTTTAGACATCTGTGCCTAAAGTTAGCTTACTATTCATAAGTGTCATTTTTGTATCTAATGTTGCATATATAATTATAAATTGTTGTTGCACGAACAATTTTATATAGTTCCACAAATATTGGCATCAAGGTTTCCTTGATGAAGGAAAATCGTGCTTTTAAGAAAATCTTATAACAAATATGAGCTTATATAATAAAAGGAAACCTATTCAACATATAAAAATATAAAGGGAACATGTTAAAAATAAGTGTTAATATCACGTAATATTGTGATAAATTTCCACATGGTGATATCTTGAAATTATCATGATTTTTTTGGGATTGTATATTTTCAAAATATCACTGCTATCTGTTACACAATTTTAATGTTATTCTTTTAAAAATTAGTTGATTTAGATATTACAAAAAAAAAACAGTTTATCAATCATTTGCTCTCATTTCTTAAAATCTCTTTGTATCCTCTCAATTTCTCATTTATCCCACAAATTTTATTTTGCTTCCTAAGTATTTTGCTTATTGCTTTCCAAATGATTCCCCATACTGCTCCCTATATCTTTTTCTTACTTCTTGAATCCTTTTTAAGTTTAAATATGTAGCTTTCTGCTTTTGGTTCCTACTTTCACTTCCTGCAATGAAAACTATCAGCAACACACAGACACTGTATATACTATATAGAATTAAATAAATTTATATAAATATTAAATAAAAGGTTAACATGACCACCAAGTGGCCGCACCATGAGTCAAGTATACCATAATCAATTCAAGAGTGACATGATTTTTCAAACCTTCAACTGGCAAACAACCCAAATTCAGTTTTTTAAATTCTTCTAACAGCTAGAAATCTAGCTGTTAGAACCAGTCTAAGAGCTAGTTTTGAGCTCTCTTGTGTGTGTATAAATAAGGGGTTTTACCCCATTGTAAGTATGCTTCTTGCATGCTTGATCATTAATAAAATATTTTTTTTTATATAGTGTGTGCCCTTAGTGGCATTTGTGACTGTGCCCTTAGTGGCCCTTTGTGCTTGTCCACTTTGGATTCTTTGGTAGACTTTTGTTTGTGCTTGAAGGCCCTTCTTTCTTTACATGGTATCAGAGCCATAGTGCTCCATAGTGCTCTTGACTTTTAGAGATTGGCAATCATGCATTTGTGTGCTCATGAAAAGCTCATCAAAGTGTTTATGTGCTCGTGGTGTGGTGTTCGTAGTGACTCAAGTAGACGTGTCTCTCAACACCAACCTCTCCCTTGCCTTCTCTCTTTCCTCCCTCTTCTCCTTTGTAAGCATGGAGGACAAGGAGAGTATAACCGTTGTCCCCATCAAACTAAATGACACCAATTATGTAATGCGGTCTTCAATCATGAAGCACCATATTTACGGCAAGGGCTTATAGAGATTAGTGGATGGGTCCAATCTGGAGCCTAAGTTACTTCTCACCAAAGTGGAGAACGGGAAGGACGTAATTACAAGATGATGAGAGGACCAAAGCCATAACCGACTATGAGAAAAAAATAGAAGGAACGGACAATAGGTCACACAAAGATTATGTTTTAGCTCATTAATAGCATAGGCATTAAGAAATATTCTAGTCTAGCTATATTTGAGCATGCCAATGATGCATGGGAGTACCTCAAAAACATGAATTCCATATAAGATATTGCACATGTGTGCAATCTTCAAGATAAAATTAGAACCATGGTGCAAGGTGATACGAGCATTAGGGAATGCTATAATGCTCTATCTGAACTTTGGGAGGAGTTGGCTCTTCTTGACCCTAAGTGGCATTGTCTCTTGGACATCGAGCTCCGATAAAAACAAGTCGATGCAGAGCACTTCTACCAATTCATAAATAGGTTGCACCACGAATTTGAAACCATCAAACCGTCTCTTCTCTATAGAGGAAGAATTCTCTCTATTATTGATACAATTGAAGAACTAAGCATGGAGGAGACTAGGTTAAAGAGACACTATAAAAAAATGATGATGAATCTGTCTAGACTGAAAAACTATACTTTGCACGTACAAGAGAACTCACTTTAGGGGACAAAGCAATGAACATGATAACAAGAGGAAAATCATTTGTCACTATTACCATGAACCGGGCACATCAAACCAATATGTTCCAAGTTGAGAAAAAATAAGGAAAAGAAGGTAGCTTCGGTTGATCCACCTCAAGAGACTAGACATTAGCAACTCTCAAGACACATCCTTTGGAAGTATGTCCCTATTTCAATTGGTGCACTTGAGAAGTATTCAAACATTGAGCATGAACATGAAGTATGAACTAGGAGAAACATCAAAGACCCCAAAAAAGTTTGTGTCTTATGAGTCATTTTCATCCAAATACAAGGTATGTATTGCGTTAATTCATTCCTATATAGAACCTTCGACCTATACCCAAGCCAAGGGACATTCCGAGTGGGTAGAAGACATGAGAGTAGAGTTAGAAGCTTTAAACAAAGTCAAAACTTGGACACTTCAAGATACCCCACAGTAAAAGAAACCTATAGGATGTAGGCGGGTATGTAAGGTGAAAACCAAGAGTGATGGAACCCTGGAGAGGTATAAAGTCATATTAGTTGCAAAAGGATATTTCCAAGAATATGGAATAGATTATGATACTTTTGCTACCATTGCTAGAATGACCACTATTAGTACCTTAGTAGTTGTCGTCTTATATATCAAATGGATGGTACTAAGCACTAAACCACTGTTAGGACTTAAGAGTGAGGGGGGAAGTGATTCCAACAACAGGTACTAAACCATGGATTTGTGTTTTTATAGGTGAATCTTTGATTTTGTAGAGGTGCAAGAAGAAGCAAAAACTTTCTCTTGCGTCAACGGAAGCCGAATACCAAGTCATGGCCACTACCACGATGGAGGTGGTCTAACTAAGAAGATTGTTGGCCGATATGGAGATTCAAGTAACAGGAGCTTTGAAGATGTGTTGTGACAACAAGAGCGCTATTTACATCGTCAACAACCATATGTTTCACGAGAGAACAAAGCATATCGAAATGAATTGTCATTATGTTCGAGAGGAGTATCTTCAAGGCAACATTGATCTGCCCTACGTTATATCGAAATATCAACTGGGAGATTTCTTCACCAATCCTCTCTCAGCTCCAAGGTTTCACTTCTTAGCAAACTTTTGATCATTATACCATAAGTTTGAGGGGAGTGTTAAAATATATATATATATAATATTTTTTCTATTCTTTTTGTATTTTTATTTTTTTCTTTCTTTTTTTCTGTTTTTTATTCCCGTCAAATGTCTACTGACTAACAGATAGATTGGTTCTAATGCCTAAAAATCTAGCTGTTAGAACCAATCTAACAACTAGTTTTGGGCTCTCTTGTGTGTGTAGAAACAAGGGGTTTCACCCCATTGTAAGTATGCTTCTTGCATACTTGTTTATTAATAAAATATTAATCTTTTATAAATTGCGTGCCCTCTTTTAGTGTGTTCCCTTAGTCACATTTGTGAGTGTGCCATTAGTGGCCCTTTGTGCTTGTCTACTTTGGATTCTTTGGTGGACTTTTGTTCGTGCTTGAAGGCCCTTCTTTCTTTATAGACCTCTCATAGAGGCCCACACCTCTTTTACTTTTTACTATGGTACTCAAAGCAAACTCTAAAAGGGGCATTTACCACTCTTAGATGTCTACATAAGGAACTTAACTATTGTTCAAAAAGAGCAAAAGAAAGGCCCTTTCACCATAAATTAATTGCTGAAGCTAATTATTATTTTGATTTTTGTTTTATATATTTTAATAGAATATTGTCTTTGTTTAATTGATCTCAGATAGTTCTGATATATTTTCTTTGTTTTCATAAATTTTGATAGAATATAGATTTGCTTTTTATTATTTGCAATCATTTTTATTTATTTATGATTTATAATTAATGAATAAATGCTTTATTTTAGTAATTATACACATTTTTAAATATTTTTCCAATTTAAACTTTGAGAAATATTCATATTTTTGAAAAATGCCTCATTACGCTTCACGCCTTTGAAAACCTTGGTCATAATAAGATATTGGCTACAACATAGATAGAAAGCTCTACATGGTTAAGAAACTATGTCACCTGGGTACGGGTGCGGGTGCAGGTGCAGGTGCAGGTGCAGGTGCAGGTGCAGGTGCGGGTATGGGTACGGGTCATGAGAGTACGACACGGCAATTCCAATGTGGGTACAGGGACACGGCTATATATATATATATTAAATATCACATAAATATAAAATAAATTCAAAATAAACTGACTATAATCCAAATATATATGCTATATATGAAATATATATTATATACTAAAAATATAATTATAAATTATAAATTAAATACAAACTTGTATGTATGGAGGGTAAAATGGTGTGTACGAGTGTCGACACATGCCGACATGGGTACGGACGACAAAATGGAGTGTCTGGGTACCATAGTTAAGAAAGCATCAATTCAAGAAATTGGTATTTTGAGTTTATGCTAGATATCCTGTGTTAACAAAAGGAAGATGAAGACCACACAATCAAAAGTTGAACAAAAAACAACCATGAAATTTGTCAACCATAGTCACCGATATTGCGGATATTTTGAAAATATCGTGATAATATTGGTGTTTTAGAGTAATCTAACATTATTGTCATTTTATCACAATATTTTCAAAATATTGCCAGAATTGAAAATGTCACAATAATATCACGATATTTTAAACTCTTGTTTTTTTATATTAAGCCTAATTTTTGTATTTTTTGTTTATTTCATATTTTAAAACCTTTTATAATTTGTTTCTTTATATTTTTAAATAAAAACAATGGGATTGTTTATTATTTTTGTATCCTTTTTATTATTATTTATATTTTTTCAATTTTTTTATCATCCAAAATTTTCCAAGAAAACCCACTTATTGAAAATCTTCCAAGAAAAAACCATGGTGAGAAATTACCTTGAACGATATAGGTGACTATGATGCGAACTCACTAATGAAATTACTCTTTTGTATTTTGCCTTCATTTTGTTGATGAGCAGTTCAGGTTTCTTTCAGATCTACCCATTTTTTCTCAGAACATGTTTATCCTCTTTTTCTATCACATTGCATACACTCACAACACTTTCAGATTTTCCTACCTGAAGGATCCTATATCTAACATGTAAAATCAAGCCCCAATCATAATTCAGAAACAAGTCCTCATGATGGACAATTTTCGCAAACTGGTCAGCAGTTCAATGGTAGACATAAATTACGAATATCACATTGTTCTACATCACAAGCTCCTCTTAGCATTATTGTTGCAGAACTAAATTTCCAGCAAGGAAAATCCTCAACTAAATATATAACAATGCATAGACAATAATATATCGCTTTGTCAACAAATTCCATGTTAGCTAAAATTCTCTAAGGATGCATTTGAATGCTTCAAATCTCAGATTCAAGGATCTGAGCTGGCATGGGGCTTGCTGATGTGGTGTGGACAAGAGATCCTCAGGTCTCTTGTCGAAGCATATCCCTCGTATCTCAAGATCTGAGGGATTCAAGTGCACCACATTAAAAAACACAACAAATAAAGAAATATTTCTTTCTCATTCACAGGAACAGTAGCCAAAGAGAAGGGACATCAGGTTAGTGGTACCATAAAGATGATCTGCCAAGCTCTCCGCATTAATGTAGTCAGAAATAATCAGCTTTTCGTGTTCCTTTGGTCCCCAATAGTAGCCTCTCAAAGGGGCAATATTTGGATGTCTAATGGTTCCAATTCTTTTTGCTTCCTTGGCAAAGTCCTTCTTACGTTTTACAAGCCCCTCTCTCAACCACTTCACAGTCAGCACATGGCCTCCATCCAGTGTAGCTTTATATGAAGTTCCATGACTGCTTCTTCCAAGAACTTCAGCAGGGGCCCTTGACAGTTCATCAGCTGTAAAAATTAATGAACTGTCTAGGAAAAACAAATCACCAGATAATCTATCAGGTGAATAAGCATACAACATGACTGGTTGATCATATGTTATGGAATCATTATATAGCGCAGGCGAGGAGAAGGGCACTCCGGAAGATGACCTTCCAATGCTCGGAGATCTATCTGGCTCATTTTCAGATTCTGGAACTACTTCTTTGTTGTCCACAGAACTCCAGTGCGCAACCTCAGAGGTGAACTTCTGTTGAGATCCTGAAACAGTATCTGGGGGTGGAAAATGAGAGGCAGTGTAACTTGATTGGGCTGCAACGTGATCAACATTTGGCATAAATCTGAAAGAACTAGGATGGGTATATCTACCCCACTTGATACTCTTATTAAGGATACCAAGACTGCATCCATTCCTTGAGCTATGTTGTAGCACTTGGCCTCGATAATGAACTGCCATAACTAAAAGAACCATAACTACTGCTCCCCCAATAGATCCAAGGATAATTGCAGCTTTTCTGGCAGATGTTGAGTGTCCCATGCTATAAGTAGCGCCCTGACCAGTTTGATGCGTAGATGGACCATCTGAGATACTTAATAAGCTGTTTCCAGGATAGAAAGAAGATTCTGGAAACTTCCTTAAACTTTCCGGAACAATGCCAGATAAATCATTATATGAAATATTGAATATTTTTAGACTTGGCAGAAAAATGTCAGGGATGCTGCCACTGAAATGATTCAGGGAAATGTCAAGATACTCCAAACTATTAAGCTTGCTTATTTCACTAGGTATTTTTCCTGAGAAGTTATTCTTCCCAACATTCAGCAATGTCAATGCACTCATGTTACCAATCTCAGAAGGCAAGGAACCATTCAATAAATTATCGGAAAGATCAAGAGACTCCAATTGTGAATAAGAGGGCAGACCCAATGACTCAGATAAAGACATATGCAAACTCTGAAGAGGGATGGTTCCTGTGAATCTGTTACCTGACAGACGCAAGCTTTTCAAAGTCAATAACATGAAGAAGTCACTCAAAATAGGTCCTGAGAGTTGGTTACAGCCCAGGTCTATCACAGTTAACTTTGAATATCTCCCTAAAGGAGGGAGAATGCCCACCAATGAATTATTTGTTAGCTTTATGGTAGTCAAATTTGGAAACTGAGAAGTCTGATTTGGGAAGGTCCCTGACAGTGAATTTGAACTAAGATCAATAACCTCTATATCATCACCCCAAGTCCGTAATGCAGATAGGTCACCTGATATCATATTTTTACTTAAATCCACAAGCACACAGCTCCCTATCTCAGATGGCAATGACCCTGAAATGCTGTTTGAAGAAAGATTCAAAACCCTCAAATTTGAGGAGGTAATGGCACCAATAGAACCTGCATATATAAGTGAGAAACTAACATTCAGGGCCACAGTGGGTAAGGACAAAAATATACACAAGCAAAAGTTCAAGTTCCAAAACCATGAAAAAAGACCTAAACGCTCCTCAACTTAAAAACAGAAGTGTGGATATGATATCTTCATGGGAGGTATGCTCACAAAAACATACATCTATATTTTCTTGTGTTGAAAGATCTAGAAAGCATTACACCATGATAACAAATGATCATGAAAATAATCAAGGGATTTGTAAGCCTCATATAAGCTACAAAACACTACTTCAACTATATCATTCAAGATCTTGTAAGACCTTATACAACAATGTGCGATTTAAACAGTTTCAGCACAACCGGATAGTAGTTCTCAAGAGCACAAGCCAGAAAAAACCTGAACAAAGTGAGATTGCCATATTTACACACATAACATGAAGTGTATCTGTGTGTTGTGTAAATACTTAGCAATCATTCCCTGGGTCTTCATCATATAAATGATATTCTACTGTATAGTCTAATGAAACAGATACATAGCCAAAATGATATAGAGAACACATCCCTGTGCCAGAGTGATTGTTATGGGTGCTGATCTGTAGGTTGCAAGACAATTTTTACTAGTCTCTACTTTGCGCAGAAACTGCAGTATATGAACCAGCATTGCAGAATGTCAAAAGAGTTATTAGTTCAAATGATCCCTACCTAAAAGTACCAGGTTTTTTGGAACTCGGCAACCTGCAAACAGTGAATCCAATGACTAAGACAATAACAAGATAAGCACAACATGGCTTGCTTCTTTGTTTTTCAAGACTCACATTTCATCACAAGCATGCAAGGAGGAAAACTTTGATATCTGTTGTGCATGTATAAGTTCACTGGGTGTATATGTATCATACATGAAAATGTGCATGCACAAAAGCATCAGTTATGTTATGAGTAATATATCAAAATGCTATTGAAATTCAGACTCACAGATACGACCATAACATGTGTATTGTATATATCCAATATCACAACCTACAGTAGTTATCTAGAGGGAGGACCATATTAAGGTAAAGATACCAAATTGCATAAGAATTATGTAAAGGAGTTCAATATTCCAAACCTAAAATTTGGTTTTTCTCTGATTTATAGGAGCCAGCTACCTGTTATTTATTTATATTATCTTATCAACTGTCAATTTGTGTCCTATTTGCAACTTTTTAAAAGGTATTTTTAATGAAAAACCAATCATCTCATTATCAAGCAGCTACACAGTAACACATGCAATACAGCAGCAGCTCAATGACTCAGACAAAGGCATAAAAAAGGAGAAACATGCATTTTTGTTAGGCATGGTTTCCCCAAAAAAGAAGGCTTTTCAGGATATCCTATGATTAAAAAAATGCACATGTTCAATGTTACTGTATGTGTTGAAAGACCAGCACAGAATCAGTTAGGGATATATGCAGTTATGCACACACTCACCTACAAATGCATCTTCAAACTATCTTGGCAAGCCATATTCTCAGGAGTCAGGATATTATAAGATTTTCTATAAATCTTAGGAAATTATTGGAAAACATCAGCAGTTTTGAAAAAAAATAAAGAAAATATCAAATAATATGAAAAGCTATGTAACACGGACTCTTCTAATATGGAACGGCACCCGCATCGCGCTCGCACCCATGTGGGTGTGAAACTTGGATACGGCTTCCTTTGTGTCAGGTGAAGTCAACCACACGAAGGTCCATTTTTGGCCAAAAGTAGATTCAGTTAACCCTAACCAAGTCCAGTTTTATCTATATTATACATAAATGCACACACATACATGTGTACATACATACATACATATATCTGCACCTCAGCACCAGGAGAGCAAATCAAGTGATTTGGCATCCTCTCCGTCCACAATGTACACAAGGACCATGAGGTCCTTGTGGGATGAAGTAATGTACGGTGAAGATGTCAAATCACTTTCAGATCACCTGACCTGCTCTCCCGCACCAGTGTGGTGTTATTTTTTATTCATGAGGAATAACAATCATAGATTGTTAATTTGATTTATTGCATGAATTTATGCATGATGAATTGATGATATGATAATTGTTTTTATTTCATTAGTGTTAACTTAAAACTGTTAAAAATTATATATATATATATATGTATATATATCCCCCCGCACCCAAGTTTTTTTAAAGTGCCACATCTGCACCCGCACCTACGTGACATAGACGAAAACATAGAAAAGATATTCATAATATACTTTGCTGCAAAAGTGTAGAAAATTTGTTTGAAACAAGAAAATATAGGAATAATAAAAAAGGATACCTAAATTATACAAAAACTAAGATAAATGAAAAAACTACATACATTTTTTTTTCTTTCCTAAGTTTTATGCAAAATCCTATGTGTATGCATGTATGTGTCTGTCAAGTTTTCCACTTCCTTTTTCCCTTTCAGAAATTTAAAAATTTCATGGTGATTCAAAATTTTAAAATTTTAATGCTGATCTTTTTAATGTGAAAACCGATCATCTCATTAATAAACAACTAGAAGGTGATACATATAATATAGTAGCTGATCAACAACAGGAAAAGGCACCAAAAAGGAATATGTCATTTTCATAGACAAGCTTTCCCAAAAAACAAAGGCCTTTTTAGGATAGCTTATAAGTTATAATTGAGAAATGCATGTGTTCAATGTCATAAGGTTTTCAGAGAATAAGCTTGCAATGATAAGTTATTAAAACATGTTCACCACATTATTTTGCCCAACATTTAAAACTTTGATTATGAGTCCATATCCTTTTGGAATGACACTCACCTTTGAGGTCGGTCTTTCTCAGTCTGTATTGAACTGTGAGGTATAAAAACAGGTATAGTTCGAATACTGGAAATGATAATGGTTTGTAGCCCTTTGCAGGAAGCCCAGAGAAAATGAGCTTAAGGAATGGCTGGAGCTGGTGGATCATATAGAAACTAGGTTCCCAGTTATTCAAAAGGTTCCTTGGTCTAGAATTGCACACACCTTGCTATAAAGCATCATTATTGCCAGGTAACACCCCCTTTCCAAAGCAATCTAGTACCTTTAGACAAAAATTTTACCCATTCAAATCTGAAACACAAGGGAATCTCGCTCGCTAGCACTTTTAGTTCTGTGTGGTCATGCCAAGGAAAATCTTAACCACCCATTTTGAAGTTGCAATCTTTAAGTAATATGCCTCACTAACTCAGATAGGGCTTCCCATTTTAAAGGGGAAAAGAAGTGGTATTGGGTATGGTGTTGTTGGTCATTCCATGCACGGCAGTTCGTATGGCTCGAAAGGAACTCAAGAACCTTTGGAGATAAACGGAGTAGAGCAGAATTAATACATCTTAAGTTACAACAAGACATGTGTATGTGTGCCAATGGAAAATGGCCAAGAAAAAACTTGTCATGGATTGGTTTTCGTAGATCTCATGTATCTAAAGTGTTTACTTCATCAATGTTTCCTTATATTGTAACTTCTCATCACTCTTTTTCTTAAAAAAAATTTATTCCCAAAAAGAAAAAATGTGGCTATGCTTCACTATTGACCATCATCAAGTGTATTTAACTACTTGTTCTCTTGTAAAATTACTAATTTGCCCTTGGTGGAAATAATAACACATGAATCCAACATGGAATTTTAAATTCGTTAGGGGCATAAAATTGCAGTGAACTTGTTAATGTTCACATGAAGCTGCCAGACATTAACAACACCCAAAGTGTGATCTTTGTAAAATCATTAATTTGCTCTTATGGCAACAATCAATATGAAACTTAATTTTCCTAAGAACAAAAGGCTGTGGTGAATTTGTTAAGATCCATGTGAAGTTTCAGGCATGAAAAACACCTTTATGTGCACTTCTGAGTATTTGTGCGCGTTATGCATGTGTTTACATATGCATGCATGCAAGTACCTATGGGCATGCTGGGAGATAGTCCTTAGCGAGATTCAAACATGAAATACCTGAGTAAAGGTCGTTCAACTCTACCGCTCAAACTACCATATTTGATTTATAATGCAATATGTTCTACACATTCCACAAAGAAATGAATTGCATTTTCAGGGAAAAGAAGTTACAACAAGAATTGTTTAAATTAAAAGACAAGGAATAAAAAAATATTGTCCTAACCCCTAAGTAACCATTTTAATCATATAGAGGGATGGGAAATGCTTATATAAATCTGTAGCAATTGCATTAGTAACTCACAAGTCACAACCCTACAGCAATGTGTTAAAAAATAAACTGGAAACAGCAATGATATGTATGTCATATACTCTATATCCATTTCTCTTACATAATGGTAGGCTAGTGGCACCAGTGGGATAAAAAAAATCTATAATTTACACATCATCATGGTTCGGCATTACTAGATTAAATAAAATTGACTCCTTCAAAAGCTAACAATAATTGCAAGACATTGTTATTTTATTTAAATAAAAAATCTGAACAGTTTAGAAAACAGAATAAAGGATGTGAAGTTTGTAAAGAACCAAACAGCCTTGAATTTCGAACCAAAACGTCCACCAATATTCCACTTGAGTGGGTAACAAAAGTGTTCTCTAAGGAGCACACCCACAAAGTGAACCACACAAGTGTTCTAAAGAACACACTCACAAATTTCACAAAAGAAATACACAAGGCACATAATATAAAAAATATATTCTATTCAATAAAATGTATGTGCCCAAAAGCATAAATTACAAAGGGGAGAACACCCCTATTTATACACAAAAAGGAGAGGAGGGAGCACTCGTAAAGAGAGAGAGAGAGAGAATTACATGGTGAGAAAAAGGCTCCCAACGGCTAGAAATTCTAGCCGTTGGGAGCAAGTCAAACTGATTTGACTTGCTCCAATGTCTAGAATTTCTAGAGCTATTGGGGTCAAAGTCAAATCAGTTTGACTCCCCCAACTATATTATATATAATATATATACATATAGTATGTATATACAAGTATATATATACATATATATATATCCATATACGTATATACAATATCATATACATAAATATATATATGTACACTTTAACACTCCCCACTCAAACTTACGGTAGGATAACCAAAAGTTTGCTTAAAAGGAAGTAAAACCTAGGGGCAGAGAGAGGTTTGGTAAAAAAGTCCGCCGCAGTAGCTTGCTTCCTCGTAGGGTCAGCAGAGGAAGGCAGTTCGTTACGGTACTCTTTCGCATGTTAGTAGTTGCTTCTGTTTTTCCTTTCAGTGAGCAGCTTTCTTGGGCGACTTTGAGGATTTGAAAGACTCATTTTTGGCTATTCTACTCTATCTCATATCATCTATTTAATATACTATCTGAGGCAGATGGTTTAGCTTGAGATTCTTTTGAAAAAAACGGAATCGCCAATTGCCCCAATAAAATGGCCTTTACTTCAACAACATCTGCACTATTCTACTATTCATCCTTCTTTCGATGGTTAAGTAGTCAAAGACGGATGTTTGAGAAAAGTTTTGTTCCCCGTTGCTTAGCAACTCATTAATACGCTAAATAATTCTCATGTGAACAAATGTGAGATTGTGCTGAAACTGACTAGTTGTGTGTACATCATGTGATATCATGTCTAGTGATAGTGAAGTAAAAAAAGCTCTGATAAGCTGTGTATAAGGAGTTGGATCATTGAGAGGCTCTCTATCATCGATTTTCATCTTGACAATTGTTACTTCAAGAGTGACAACCTTTTTATTATCTAATATCTCAAACCTGAGAACAATATTAGAAGCAAATTTAGATTGAGATAATAAATACCCTCTAAGTGAATAAGCAACTTCTATTACTAGAAAGTAACGTAGAAAACCCAAATTAGTCATTTTAAAACTAGTTTTAAAAATATTTTTAATATGTTGAACTCCCTGTGTATCTCCTCCAGTGATTATCATATCATCAACATAGAGAAGTAAAATAACTACCTACATCAGAATTCTTAACAAACAAGATCTAAAGCCAATATCAAGCATAACATTGATAAATCTATTACACTAAGCTTTGGAAGCTTATTTCAAACCATATAATGCCTTATGCAGGCGAAGATCCTTTCCTTGAGGTATACACATACTTGGAGGCGCCTCCATGTACACTTCTTCCATAATATTGTTATTTAAAAAGGCATTCTTGGCATCCATTTGGTATATGGACCAATTTTTAATTGAAGCAACTACAATGAGAATTATAATTGTGTTCATGAAGGAAACAACTTCAAAGGTTATTTCATAATCTATATCATATTCTTGTGCATATCCTTTGGCAATTAGCCTAGCTTTGTATCTCTCAAGAGTCCTATCACTCTTGGTTTTAATCATGGTTTTAAAACTCGTCGAGTCAACTCGGTGACTCGGCTCGGCTCGGCCCTCCAGCGAGTCAACCCAGCAGGGTAAACTCGGCTTGCCTTGACTCGGCCGGATATTTGACATTTGATTTTTTGGGTATTTCAAAATAACAGTTTAATAATAAATAATAAATTACAAGACAAACCAGTTCAAAGATACAATAATCTATCAATCTTTATGTGTTGATTAAACATATTGGCAAAAAAAATGATTCAAAGATCTAACAAAAAAGTGAAGCATACACGTATCGGTGCTTGTACTTCATGTTCTGGTGTTGGGTGCCTTTGAGTGTTGTTTTATGAACACATATCATATCCTTCATTGTATGTAAAAATACATTTTTGTACAAAGTCTGTATCACACCTGTGCATAACAATTTGTACCATGTCATCCTTATTTTTTGACAGAAACACCCATATCATACCAGTTGTGCTGATCTTGTACAGTATGCTTGTACATGTATCCATGTGACAGCATTTCCCTTGGTCATAATTGGAATTTCTTCTGGTGATTCATTCTCTTATTGTTGTTTTACCTTGTTGCAACTAATTCAATCTGGCTTTTTATGCAAGATGATGTGTTGTTGTTCTCAATGAGGTGAGATCACTAGAAAGGAAAGCTAACAAAATCTAGGGTGTCTTATGGAGAAGTTTAGCTGAAATTCCTAAACCATTCTATTTAGAAACTTGAGTTTAAGTATGTTTCTAGACTCAGTTACATGGGGCCTTCATTGAATACCAAAGACATGCTTGTTATGAAGAAGTTTCTTCATGTAACTTGATCTTTCCATGTGACCTTGTTATGAAGAAGTTTGTACTTTTTCTACTCTAAACTTGCAATTTTTTATTGTCAACTCTTTAGACTATATGTTTACTGAAAAACATGGTTTGAGACAAATTATATATTGTTTTTCTTTTAAAATCAAAAGTTAACAAAACCCGATCTGAGTCACCGAGTTGACCCGCCGAGTCACGAGTCAATAAAGAACGAGTCGAGTTCTGAGTCACGGGTTTTAAAACCTTGGTATCTTATATACCCAACTACAACCTATAGGTTTTTTTCTTTGAAGAAGATTTTGAATAAATCAAGTTTGAGCATTTTCAAATGCATTTAGTTCTATCTCCATGGCTTTAACCCATTCGGAGTATTCTTTGGCTTGAACATAAGATGAAGGTTCAACATATGAGTGAATTAAGGCTAATGCATGCTTGATATTTAGACCAGAGTTACCGAAAGCACCTATACAGTAGGTGAAGCGTGCTTCCCCGATATGTGTTTCGGAAGCGCGAAACGCCGCGCTTTCGGAAGTGTGAAACGTCGCGCTTTCGAAAGCTCGAAACGTCACACTTCCAAAACGTGCGGGGAAGCGTCTTTTTTTTGGGAAGCACGCTTCCCTTTTTTATTTTTTTATTTTCATTTTTTATTTTTTATTTTTTATTTTTTATTTTTATTTTTATTTTTTTTTTGTTCTTTTTTCGCTTCCTAGGTCGCTTTTGAGACGGTTCGTGATTCGCTTCTAAGTTGTCCCACGCTTCCCGCTTCCTAAAATTTTGAAAGTGCCTCGCTTCCCTCTTCCTCGACTGGCAACCATGATTTAGACGAAAAAGAATCATATGAAACAAATTTTGTTAGAGGCTTTGAAACTCTAGATGATTTCCTAGTTTGCAGTTTTTCTTTATCTAAATTAGAATTTTTTTTAAATGCATATGGAGGTTTGGGGCATTCCCGTCTAGTTGTAAACAAGTTTGATCATCATGAGGAGCTTCGTTAAGAGACTCCCTATCTCTTGATTCAATGACATTCAAAATCATAGTCCCAATCACAATCATCAATATCATGGTTGGAACCAAGATCAAATAAAAAATGAGTACTCAGTTACTTCCTTTGCTTGATCTTTATCAAAAAAAATTCTTTTTTCTAAAAATGTTATATTTCTAGAAATATACAATTTTTCAATCTTAGGATTATAACACGTGTATCCCTTTTGGTTGTCGGCATAACCAAAAAAGGCACAAGAAATAGCTCTAGGAGAAAACTTGTCATTTTTATTGGTTAATACAAAACATTTGCAACCAAAAAATCGTAATCTAGCATAGTCAAGAGAGTGCTCAAGAAGTTTTTCAATAGGTGAAATATTTTGTAAAGAAGATGAAAGCATTCTGTTTATAAGATAAACAGTCGTCAAGATAGCTTATGCTCAAAAAATCTTAGGCATGTGACTAGTAATAAGCAAGGTTCTTGAAGTTTCAATGATGTGCCTATGTTTTCTTTCAGCTAAACAATTTTGTTGCGGTGTGCAAGGACAAGATCTTTGATGTGTGATGCCATGAAGTTTAAGATAATCTTTAAAATCATTTGATATAAATTCTCTCCTTGAATAAGTACGAAGTAAATTTCGTTTTCAAACTTATTTTTAACCAACTTATGAAAATTTTGAAAGTGGAAGAAGACTTCGGATTTATACTTAAGGAAGTATATCCAAGTGTGTCTAGTAAAATCATCTACAAATATGACATAGTATGCATATCCACCTTTAGATAATACAAGTGTTGGACCCCAAACATCTGAATGAACTAGCTCAAGTGGTCTAGTTGAAACAAAAGTTCTATCATTAAATGGTAATCTCTTTATTTTTCCAAATAACACATTCTTCACAAGAGAAATCATTAAGATTACAAAAAAATCAGTCTTGAAAATTATTGGACTTTTTATGTATTTGGATGGCCTAATCTTTTATAACATACATTCAAATCTAACTTTTGGGCATTATAACAAAAAAACATCATAGGTATCTCTAAAAAATCCATATAGTATAGCTCTCCTTCTCTATGGCCTTGCCCAATCAGCTTCACTGATGTGTGATCTTGCACTAAACATTCATTTGAAAAGAAAGAGATATTACAACCATAATCGGATATTTAATATACGGATAAAATACTTAGATTTAACTTAGGAATGTGTCGAATTTTTAGAATAAAAAACTTTTTAGATTTTGAAGAATCTTTTTAAAGATTCTCTATTCCTTTAATTTGAAGAGATGTACCATCGACCTAAAAACATTTGATACACATGAGTTGTTATGATATTCGGACAATATATCATGATTTTGGGTCATGTAAAACAATGCACCGGAATCAAGAAGCCAAGAAAATTTACAAGGATTGAAAAAAGATGAAACGACGACTATAATTGAAGATGATGCTCTCTTGAGAAGAGGTTGAATAGTTTCCACTAGTTGAGCTAGAGACATGCTTCCAATGGATGATTCTTCGGATGTGGGAATGTCCCTTGGTTCTTGTGGAAAGTCAATCAAAGCAACCTTCTTTTAAAATGTCCATTTTAGTTAGGACATTGAGGCTTAGTGTGCCCCGGTTCACGATAATAACAAATGACTTTCTTTTTATCACAATCATTTTATTGTCTTCTATAATGAGGTGGTTTATATGTACGAACATAATTTTCTGCTCTAGAGACAGCCAAGACCGAGTGTAAGATACACAATTTTTTTCAGTAAATTTCTAAATAAAAATAAAAGGTATTTTTATACAATTTCATCGTATTGAACTATAATGCCAAACGAAGAGGTTTCGTAGAACCAATTATACTTATAATTTATATATCCTCAAAGATATATGCTCCAACAGTCAAGGAGCCATATCTCACTCACGGGGCAAAATTAGAGAATTCTGCACAGCCAATCCGCTTTGTCTCATCAAGACAAAGAGAATGGCATACTCACTTTTTTCGAAAAAAATATCGACGAAATCCCAAAAATGCACGGGTCCCACATAAATATCTCACAAAAATATCTTGTGGGACCCACATAAATATCCCATGAAAATATCTAGTGGGCCTCACAGAGATATAGATGCTAAGTCACAGGGATTCGGCAAATCAAGTGTCGCACCGGCGTCGACGTGACGCGACGCGAGTGCGCGTGCGGGTGAGGCACCCGGTGCAGTCAACATGACCCTGGGTGCAGTCAACGCACCCAGGATCAATTTTGTCGAATTTTCGGATGTAAAAAAAAATTGCCCGATAATAAGGGTTGCGAAAGAGGATTAGGGCAAATTGTTTTTGCCCTAATCCTCTCCTCTCTGTAATAAAATGGTGGTCTTCAACAAATGCAAAAAATAACTCACAAACAAGTGTCTATTGGAGACACTACAAGCATGACCCTTGAAAGGGTATAAAGGGAAGAACACTTGAAAAATAAATAATACTTTATTCATGAACAAAATGCTTAAGAAGCATGGTTATTTACATTGAAGGGGTTCACCCCTATATATACAAAAAAATGGGAGAGAGAGGAGAGCTCATTTTGAGCTCTCCAAAAAAGAGACGTTGGATTCCAACGTCTCTTAATATAGCTGTTGGACTACGGTCCAACAACATTTATTATTATAGCTGTTGGACTATAGTCCAACAGCATTTATTATAGCTGTTGGACTAAAGTCCAACAGCTACTTGCTAAGTCAAGTTCCAACAGGAACTTGACTGGATCAAAATATCTAGTTTCTATTGAACTAGATGCTAAAAAAAGAAAATAAAAAAATAGAAAAAGAAAATAATAAAAGAAAATATAATAATATTAAATAATATATATATATATATATATTGCAGTTTACATTTTAACACTCCCCTTCAAACTTACGGTACAATGAGCGAAAGTTTGTCTAAGAGAAAGTGAAATCTGGGAGCAGCGAGAGGCTTGGTGAAGAAGTCTGCTAATTGATATTCTGATGTAACATATGGCAGATCAATGGTTCCATGTAAGTATTCCTCTCTGACATAGTGACAGTCCATCTCAATGTGTTTAGTGCGCTCATGGAATGTCTGGTTGCTTGGAATGTAGATCGCACTTTTGTTGTCACAGCACATCTTTGAAGCTTGCGTTGCTTTAGCTCCCATATCCGCTAGCAATCGTCTGAGCCAAACAACCTCCATAGTGGTGGTTGCCATGGCTCTGTATTCAGCTTCGGTGGAGGAAAGAGAGACTTTCTGCTGCTTCTTGCACCTCCACGAAATTAAGGTTTCACCTAGGATCACACAAAAACCAGTAGTTGAGCGTCTATTATTGGGATCACCTCCCCAGTCAGCATCAATATATGCAATTAAATTTAATGAAGATGAAGCAGACAAGAAGAGTCCTCGTGAAAGAGAGGATTTTAAGTATCTAATAATACGCAAAATCGCTCCCAAGTGCACGGAGGTGGGAGCATGCTGAAACTGACTGACTGTATGAACCGCATGAGTTATATCTGGCCTAGTAATGGAAAGATAAGAAAGAGCTCCAACAAGTTGTCTATAACGAGTAGGATCATCAAGAAGTTCTCCATCATCAATTTTCATTTTAACATTGACAACTTCTGGAGTGTCTACTTTCTTATCATCTGTAATTCCAGACCTGGAAACGATATCAAGAGCAAATTTAGATTGAGATATCAAATACCCTCGAGGGGAATAAACAACTTCAATGCCTAAAAAATATCTTAATAAACCTAAGTCAGTCATTTCAAAGTGAGTTTTAAGAAGAGATTTGATATTTGCAACTCCCTGTTTGTCGCCTCCGGTGATGATCATATCGTCCACATAGAGAAGAAGAATAATGATGCCTGCATCAGATTTCTTAACAAACAAAGCAGTGTCAGTTAAACAAGGTTGAAAACCAATATCAAGCATAACATGACTAAATCGGTCATACCAGGCTTTTGGAGCCTGTTTAAGACCATAAAGAGCTTTTTCTAGACGAAGAGCTTTACCCTTAGGGATACTAATACCAGGTGGGGCTTCCATGTATACTTCTTCAACGAGATTCCCATTCAGGAAAGCATTTTTGACATCTAATTGAAAGATAGGCCATGTTCTAATGGAGGCCAAGGCTATTAAAGTTCTAACAGTGGTCATACGGGCCACAGGAGCAAATGTTTCTTCATAATCGATGCCATACTCTTGGGCATATCCTTTTGCTACTAAACGGGCCTTATATCTTTCCAGGGTCCCATCACTTTTGGTTTTGACTTTGTATACCCACCTACAACCTATAGGTTTCTTACCTGGAGGAATATCTTGTATCGTCCAAGTATTGGCCTTTTCTAGTGCATCCAATTCTATTTTCATGGCTTCTATCCATTCTATATGATTTTTTGCTTGAGAATAGGATGATGGTTCAACATATGATTGTATTAATGTAATGGCGGCCCTATACGTGGGTGAAAAAGATTCATAAGACACAAATTTTTCTGGAGGTTTAGAGATTCTAGACGTTCTTCTAGGTGAGACTTCAGAGTATTTTTTTAATGCACATGGAAGATTTTGCTCTCTACATCTTGAATATTGTAGACTAACATCCCTATGGATTTGCTCTTCATTATCATCATTTTCAACAACAATAGGACTTTGATCATTGTCAAGGTCACATCCAACATCACATTCATTGGATTTTGAAGTTGGATCAATTAAAAACGAGTATTCAGTGACATCCTTGGATTTTTCAAATTCAAAGAAGCTTTCTTTTTCCAAAAAAAATACATTTCTTGACACATATAATTTGTCATTTTGAAAATCGAAACACCTGTAGCCTTTTTTATTATCAGCATATCCTAAAAAGGCACATGGGATTGCACGAGGAGAGAGTTTATCATTTCTGTTGGTGAAAACAAAACATTTGCATCCAAAGGCTCTTAATCTAGAATAATCTGGAGTTAAATTAACAAGCTTTTCTATTGGAGTTGTATTTTTTAATGAGAAAGATGGCGTCCTATTAATGAGGTAGGTGGCAGTTAGGACCGCTTCAGCCCAAAAACTTTTTGGAACTTGATTTGCAATTAGCAATGTCCTAGTAGTTTCCATAATGTGCCGATGTTTGCGTTCGGCTAGGCCATTCTGTTGTGGAGTGTGTGGACATGATCTTTGATGTGTAATACCATGTAAATTGAGATAGTCTTTGAATTCGTTGGACATAAATTCTCCCCCTGAATCAGTGCGAAAAACAGAAATATCATTTTGAAACTTATTTTTAACCATTTTATGAAATATTTGGAAGTTAGCAAAGACATCAGATTTATGTTTAAGAAAATAAATCCAAGTATGTCTAGAAAAGTCATCAACAAAAATGACATAATATGTATAACCACCTTTGGAAATAACTGGTGCGGGGCCCCAAACATCCGAATGTATTAACTCAAGTGGTCGTGAGGAAACAAAAGTTCTACTAAGAAATGGTAACCTTTTCATTTTGCCAAGAATGCAGTCTTTACAAGAAAAATTTTCAGAATTACAAAATTTTTCCAAACTTGGAAAATATTGAATTTTAGACATATGAGGATGGCCAAGCCTTTTGTGCCATAAATCCAATTCTAATTTCTGAATATTATAACAAAATGCATTCTTGGGTAATTCCAAAAAGTCCATGTAATAAAGTCCTCCTTCTCTATGGCCTTCCCCAATCAGCTTCCCGGACTAGCGATCCTGTACCCAACAACCATGAGAAGAGAAGGAGATATTACATCCATAATCAGATATTTGCGAGACAAATAAGAGATTCAAATTAAGTTTAGGGATATATCTAACTTCTGGGATAAAAAATCTTTTGGATTTTTGAAGATTTTCAAAACATCCTATTCCTTTTACTTCGAGAGATGTGCCATCGGCTGTAAAAACCTTTGACACACTTGAGTTATTTTTAAGACATTCGGATAGACTATTAACATTTGACGTCATATGAAAAGAAGCACCAGAATCTAAAAGCCAAGGAAAGTTACCTGGACCGGAGAAAGATGCAACTGCCGCTCCAGTTGAGGCTTCGGTTGAGGAGGATACCCCTTTGAGAAGAGGTTGAAGGATTTCCATCAGTTGAGCCATAGACACAGGTGCATCTTGATCTTTTGACTCAGATTCAACAGATGCAACTCTTTTTTCTTCTCTTCTTTTTAACTTTGGACATTGAGACCTATAGTGCCCCGGTTCATGACAATGATGACAAATAACTTTTCTTTTATCAAAGTCGCTGTTTTGCCTTCCAAAATGAGGCGGCTTGTAAGTACGAGTATGATTCCCCGGTCTAGATACAGCTAAAACGGAGTCATCATCAACTTTTGGAGTACTTTTTCTAAGTCTATTTTCCTCCATAGTGAGCTCTTCTATAGTATCAACAATAGAAGGAATTTTCCACGATGTAAAAGGGCTGATTTGGTGGATTCAAACTCCGGCCTTAGACCATTCACAAATTGATAGAAATGTTCCATATCGAGTTGCTTTTGGCGAAGCTCGATGTCTTCGGCACAATGTCATTTGGGCTCAAGAAGAGCCAATTCTTCCCAAAGTTCGGACAACTCATTATAATATTCTCGAATAGTTTTATCTTTTTGAGTCATTGTCCGAACTTTATCTTGTAAATTGCATACATGTGCAATATCTTTAAGGGAATACATGTTTTTGAGGTATTCCCAAGCCTTATCGGCATGCTCAAACTTAGCTAGACTAGAGCATTTTTTAATGTCTATGCTATTGATGAGCCATGACATAATTTTTGCATGCCCTATCCTCCATTCTTTCCATTTCTTTTCATAAGTGGCTAACGCCTTACTCTTCTCTTCTTCCGTTAGAGGAACCTCTTTATCACCCTCTTTCTTGGTAAGAGATAGTTTAGGTTCCAAATCGAAACCATCCACTATACCCCATAAACCTTTTCCCCAAATGTGGTGCTTCATAATCGAAGCCCACATTACATAGTTAGTATCATTTAGCTTCATAGGAATGATGGTGATCTTATCATTGTCATCCATCTTTTACAAGGGTAAGAGAGGAATAAATAGGAGGAGAGAGAGAAAAATAAAAAGAAAAGAAAAAGAGTAGACAAAGGAATAAGAGAGGATACAAAACCAAATTTTTTTGTAGCAAAGTTCGCCTTTCTTCAAACAAATCTTCTTGAGCCAAGAACAAGGTGATGAAACACCTTTTGTAAATGTGGCACGAAAATCGAGGCAGAAGCACTTCAAGATCTAAGGATTTCGTAGCTCTGATACCATGTAATAAAATGGTGGTCTTCAACGTGCTCCCATCATGCAGAGGGCCCCGGCAGCACAACGGGCCGAGAAGCACCTCAGTCAGATCCTTCGCCACAAGGTCTACTTGGGACAAGCGAAGAAATACTTGGTGCAGTGGGAGGAAACAGCGGAACCAACGTGGGAGCCTGCATTTCGAATAAACAGCCGCTACCCGACTGAAGTCAGGGCTTATCACGAAACAGATGGCGCCGAGGACGGCGCATGATTTGAAGGGGGGAGCATGTTCCCTTGCGACTTACAGTGTACAGTTGCGCTTAGAGTCTGTTTTGCTTTTGTTGAGTCTGATGTAAGCTGCCCGGTTCAGGTGAATCAATACCCCGAAGGGGCAGCCCGTATACTTGAACTGTAATAGCCTGCGGGCAAAATTGTGAATGAAGTAAATGCGTTGAGCTTTCTTTTGTTCACCCTCGTTGTGATTGCTTCTTGTGATTGCAATTTCTCTCCCTCTATTCTCTCTCGCTCTCTTGCACTCTGATTACAAGCTTCCGCGACCGGCAAGTGAGCTGACGAGTAGGCTTGCGGCGGTGAGGAAGGACCGTCGCGCCGCGCTGGCCCATTGAAGGAAATAGGCACGTGACAGCATGCATGATGAATGATATTATGACAATGTTTACTATTAAATTATAACAATGTTAATTGTTAAAACTTCAAAATTATATAATATATATATATAATGTTTTACATTTTTGCCCTGCCGCACCCCCGCACCCAAGGTTTTTTAAAGTGTCGCATCTCCGCATCCACACCCGCACCCATGTGACAGTATAGATGTCATTATGTTACTTTAGCCTTAAGTTTGGATCTGGATCGAATGGTTTGGATGGATCAATTCAGTTTATACCCATATCCAAGATCCAAAATAAGAAGAGAACCCCCTCTTAGAAAACTATCAACCCCTCTCCCTCTACTTTCTCTCTCTAGCCTCTCTCTCCTCTCTCTTTCTCTCTCTTGGTTCTAGCCTAGACCAAGCCCACTAAGGGTGAACTTAGACCTACCTGACCTAGTCTGAGCCCACCTAGGCCAAGCCTACTTGACATAGACTGAGCCCACTTGAAGTGAGCTTGAACCCACCTGACCTAGATTGAACCCAGTTGGGTCAAGAACCCTTGGCCCTAACAGCTTAACCTCCTCTATCTTTTTCTTGACTAGGTCTGACCTAGTCTAACCCACTTGAAGTAGGTTTGAACCCAGTTGGACCTAAATTAGGTCAAATCCACTTTTGGCTTATACCTCTTCGTTTCACCGCGTCGATAAGTTCTTCACGAGACGCTCTTGGTTGTGACCGTACTGAAAGTAAGGATGTGTCGGCCACAACCTAAGAGCGCCTCTACGTTGCGTTGAGTCGTCGCTGTCGAATTTTTGTAGGTTTGCACGTTGTTCTCTCTCTTTCAAGTTATTTCTTGGATTAACTGTCGTGTACGGTGGGATTTTCCTTACCGTACACCTTTCTACCAATATTTGGTCCTAGTCATTGGTTCACGCCCTCTAAAGCACAACAAGCTTGCTTCGGTGTTCACGTGCGTACCCTTGCGACTATCACTCGATATTTACGATGAATTATCTGTCATAGGGTCTTAGTCCTTGGTTTATACCTTCTAGGCCACCACAAACTTGCTTTGGTGTCCACAAGTGTATCCTTGCAACTACTTCTATCTATCTATCTCTCTCTCTCTCTCTCTATATATATATATATATATATATATATATATATTGCTTTACACATTTTACTTAACCTAATGTGTGGTTTCATTCACCAAGCTCTACTTTACGTACTTTACTTTGTCATCGCGTTGTTATGTGCACAAGATCCTATTTTACGCAATTTACTTAGCCTGATGTGTAGTTTCATTCACCGAGCCTTGCTTTATGTACTTTACTTTGTCATCGCGTTGTTATGTGCACAAGCTCTTGTTTTTACTAAATATAATTGCGCTATAATAAGCATACAAATGGTGATGGATCTCTATTGCCCAAAGCGATTCCAAATGCCTTGCCTCGTTCAAAACAATGTTTGGCAAAGAAACCCTTATTGAAAAGGTTTCGGATTTGCGCAAAACCACATTTAGGTAAACATCTAAGTCATCAACGTATGGCCTAACTGAGGCTTAGGTTTCCAATAAACCATGGAAGATGCAACGTACGCACGACGATGCGCTTCTATCCAAAAATGAAAGCAGCGATTTCCCCATTAAATACGAGAGATGCTCCCAAAACAAGGTACTCTCCAAGCTAAAAAAAATGTTGCATTTTCCCTGTTAAACAGGGGAGATATTACCGAAATTTTTGGCAAAATACTCACCTAAGCTAGTATGGATGGCACGATGATGCCCTCGTTGTTGGAACCCTGCCCGAATGGTTCATTCTACTTTCACCTTTAAGGGCACCGTACTTGTAAGGGCCGATGCACCAAAGTAGTTGTGCCTTGTTAGGCCAGTGCTCGTTGCTGCTAAATACGCCGAGCAGCCCGAATGGCTCATTCTATTTTTGCCTTTAAGGGCACCATAGTCGTAAGGGCCGATACACTAGAGTAGTCATTGTGCCTTATTAAGCCAATGCTCATTGTGACTAAATACACCGAGCAATCGATCCAAAGTGATCCTTGATTATGCATGCCTCTGTAAAACGCTATACAAGAATAATACTCATAGGTGCCATTGTGTCAGAGTTGGTTATCCACCCGCAAGGGGTGAAGCGCTCGTGAAGGTTGTAGATGCCAAGAGCGATGTTTGCATACATATAAACAAAACACAAAGGTAGTCCATGTCCACACGATAACCGACCGGTGCTTCGAAAAACTGATTGGGGTTGGGTTCATATTCTCTTCATGCATAATGCACCGGATTGACTACGTGGCACTCGACGTTTTAATAAGAAAAAATATGTTATTGAATCCCTTCAGGACTTTACGCTCATCGAGGTAGACGATGATGGTACCACCTCGAGTGACATATATTATCTTATGAACCAAAGAGTTCAACCGATCTCTCAGTCGCTCGAAGGTTAGGAGGTTGGGTTATCCTTAAGATCTAGGGATTCAACTCCGCTACTGCAGTAGAAGGATGCATCCAAAACCACCTAGTGGGGTTTATCCTGACAAGAAAATTATCGCTCCACTACGAACAGGGTCACTTAGGCCTCTAGGGATACAAAAATGCATAGCATAAGAAACACCCAGATGGCTTCGTTTGATGCCGAAGTTAAGTTCTCCTACGTACCAAGAGGTAAACTTGTAATTATCGAAACAATGCATTAGTTATAGGTACACCGATGAATTAATGAATGAATGTGCATTAGTGTTACTCAAGCATCACCTTGTGGAAGGTACTGAACTAAATATATTGTTGGATCAATTGGGCAAAGGACCCAAATTGTATCTACATGGCTAAGCTAGGCTCGAGGAGCACCTGTTTCGATTTATGGGATACCGATATGCTAAGTCGTGGAGACTTGAGCTACGATGTTTTCAACTACGACCCTAAAGTGGCTTTCATGTCTTCAACATATTGTATTTGTTAGAATTTGAATGTTTTTCTACCAGACCAAGAATGGTTTTGACCCCGTTTTATGGGGGATACAGGTATTGAACCTGCGGTGTGATATGTGGAGTAGGGCAGCATCAAGATCCAGGGTTTCTCTAAACTGCTTTGGATATTTCATTTACAAACTCAATTTTATCTAGTACTAATTTACCATACAGTAATGTTTGTAATAAATAACTCGTTTTAGTTTGCTTAAATGAAATATTTTGGTGGACAATAAGAGATTGGCAGCATACCTGTGACTTGCCCGACATCTTCTAAAACCGACGACTAGCTATCATCTATTTTCGTTGTTAAAGTCTTTTATAAATTCTGATGCAAAGAAAAAAAAATCATGAAATTTGGACAAAATTTTGTTTTAGAAATTCAGGGCGCTATACCGAGTCATCTTCATTTCTTGCCACATGCTTTCTTAAACCGTTGATAAATTGATAAAGGTGCTCGACATCTATTTGTTTTTTACGGAGTTCAATATCTTCGGGGCAATGCCATTTTGGTTGTAAAAGAGTTAATTCTTTCCTAAGTTCAGAAAAATCATTATAGTATTCTCTAATATTTTTTTCACCTTGGGTCATAATCTAAACTTTATCTTGCACATTACACGTGTACAATATCTTTAAGAGAATAGATTTTCTTTAGGTATTCCCAAGCCTTGTCTGCATGTTTGAAATTTGCAAGGCTAGAGCATTTTTTAGCATCCACACTACTAATAAGCCAAGACATGTCCCATTCTTCATTCTTTTCACTTCTTCTCATAGTTGGTAATGACTTTGGTTTTCTCACTTTCGGTAAGTGAAACTTCTTTCTCGCCTTCTACCTTGGTGAGAACTAGCTCGGGTTCCAGATCGGACTCATTTACTAGTCTCCACAACATTTTTCCCTAAATAAGGTGCTTCGTAATAGAAGCCCATGTTATATAATTGAAATCATTGAGGTTTACAGGTTTAATGGTGATATTTTCATTGTCATCCATTTTACAAGGAATGGGCAGAGAGAGAAGAGAGAAGAAAAGAAAAATAAAACAAAAAGAATGAAATACAAGCACTCCACCAATATTGCACAAGCACTTTAATCTTCAAATGATGCACGGCCACAATCCACAAGCACTTGCACAATTACAGCTCTCGAATCACTCTACCAATGTCTCTACCAAGGACACTTGAATGAGCATAAGAAAGAGCCAAGCTTTGATACCATGTAAAGAACCAAAGACACTTCAATTACGAACCAAAATGTCCATCAACGTTCCACTTGAGTGGGTAACAACAAAAGTGTTCTCTAAGGAACACACCCACAAAGGGAATATACAAGGCACACAATATAAAAATATATTTTATTCAATAAAATGAATGTGCCCAAAAGCATAAATTACAAAGTGTAGAACAACCCTATTTATACACAAAAAAGGAGAGGAGAGAGCACTTGAAAAGAGAGAGAGAGAGAGAGAGAGAGCATTACAAGGTGGGAGAGAGGCTCCCAACGGCTAGAAATTCTAGCTGTTGGGCTCCAACGGCTAGAATTTCTAGCCATTGGGGTCAAAGTCAAATCAGTTTGACTCCCCCAACTATATATATATATATATATATATAATGTATATACAAGTACATATATATGTATATATGTATATATAGGTATATACAATACCATATACATAAATGTATATATATGTACACTTAAACAAAGTTGGTTGAAGAGATACAATCATAGGTCCTACAAATGGGTTAAGAAATTAAAAATGACCAAGTATTATGAGCAATAACATTTTTGGCAGCTCCAGATTCCTATTTGTGCATAATCAGTCAACCTTTCTTGAACAAATAATAATATCACTACATTCTGTATAGCCCATTAAAAAGGACAATATATTAGATATCTAATAGTATGAAATTTTCCACCTATGACAGTTATAACCAACATATCTTTAGAGGTGTGCCAGAGGTTTATACCATCGAGACAGTGACCATAAGTACGGCAGGCATGGCCAGCACAAATAGGTCTCTAGTCCCAAGGGTGGTTTCCCCATTCCTCATGGAAAAAAACCAACATATTTTGTTATCAGATGTTAAGATTCATGATGCAAACAAAGCTCCCTTGTAAACAGACTGATTTGTTTCATCAAGCAAGAAATCCAGACATGCTGCCCAAATAATAAAGATAATGTAGCAAGTTAATAACAAAGAAACCCTAAACATGTAGCTGCATTCTAAATTCTGAAAAGGCCAAACTTTACCATCTGAGCTAAGAGAACATTAACAGATCAGGTGTCTTGTAGAGACATTGACGTTACTTTTACAGAAGAACAAACTGGAAACTGATAACACATAATCAAATGGATTTTCTAAAATAAGAAAAGCATACACCACACATGTTGCATGCATCACCCTGTTGTTCTATTAAACTGACATGTACAAATTTTTCCTGCTTTAAAACATGTGCAATAGTTTTCTGCCTTCCTCCTCCCTCTTAAAGAAGGCCTATGCTTATCCTTATCATGCTTTTGTATCAATTTCAGAAGCCATCAGAATGATAATATCTACATCCATGTACTGCCTAACCACCTAAATTTTAACAATTACCAACGTCAGTTACATACATAGGCACATGATGGCAAATATATAGATGCGCAAGCGAAATAAGCACACTGGCTTAACCTGAAACAACAGGAGTGCCCCATATGGAGACTGCTTGGCATATGATAAATAAGAAGAGACTCCAAGATTTATAGATTTTTTTCTCTTTTTGCGAGGCATTTAATTGCAACAAGACCAGGTTACAGACTTAAACCCTATTTGATTGGAGATGACTAGTATTTGAAACGACTAAACAGAATACAAGACCAGCAGAGGCTTTACCGGATGCCTCACATACTAGAAAACGCAAGCTTGAGCCAAATTAGCCCTTCTTAAGATAGATCTGAGAAACTGAAACAGACCTATCCTTAAAAACTAATCACTCTGTAGCAACATCCACTTCATCACAACAATCAAACTAAAAATACAAATAATCATGCTGAAAAATACCACCATCTTGTTTCAGCTGTTCGAAAAGTAGAGACAAAATTGAAGAAGAGAACGATACGAGTTCAGCCTGCACAGCCTATAATTCTGAAATGTGCATCGAAGATTAACAGGAAAACACTACAATATTTACAGAGAAAAAACAGAAACAACCCTTCTTCTTTCTTACCTGAGAAGTTGTTATTGCTAAGATCCAGTTCAACCACGGCACTTGAGCCTCCATCCAACAGGTTCCCAGGAACAGAACCATAGAATAGATTGTTTTCAAGCCGTATGACACGAAGAGAAGACAATGAATCAAAACTAGGCACCGGGCCTGTCAGCTGATTCCAACCAACATCCAAAACCTCCAATTTAGTGAAAGTCCGCATTGCGTCCTCCGGAAAGAACTGTCCTGCCAATCCATTGTGACTCAAATTCAAATGCCGAACCGAGCTCGCCACGCTCGAGAGGTTCCACGCATCAATGGCCAACCCACCTGAGAACATGTTCCCGCTCAGATCAATGTGTACAGCGTTCCGAAACCGGACCAACAAGTTCCCGACGCCGCCAAACAGACGATTCGAATGCAGATCAACAACCTTGAGCTGCTGAAGATTCTCCATGCCATCAGGAACACTGCCAGTGAACTTATTCAACGAGAGATTCAAATGGTTAAGCCCCCCCAATCCGGTGATCCGGCCGGGTATTGGCCCGTAGAAGAAATTGTTGGACAGATCCAAGGTCTGCAAAGAGTACATCATCCCAATCGCTGGAACAAGCCTCCCAGTGAGGAGGTTGTTAGAAAGATTGAGTTCCCTGAGGCTCTTCAGCCCATAGAGAGTGAAGAACTTGAGGTCCCCAACAAGGCCCAGGCCACTGAGACTAATAGCAGTGACCAACTCACCGTTGCACTCGATGCCATGCCAGTTCTGGGGACACCCATTTGAGTCCTCATCACCCCTCACCCATGTCCTCATCACATGACCCAGGGGATCCTTGTGAATCCCCTTTTTGAACTCCAACAAGAAATCCACATCACTCTCACACCACCCACACATCAAAAAGGAGAGAAGCACAAACACCAACAAGGGATTCATCCCAAATGCCTCACAAGAGACAACCATTAAGCGCACCCTTGCGGACAGTGAGCATTAGGCAGGAAAAATGAGATGCCCACAATACATAAGAAAGGCTAAAGGAAGCAAAGTGCAGATATTAGGTTTTATGGCATGAGTGAATGGACTGAAAGGAAAGGTGAGGGAATGTTTTTGCCTTTTCTGGCTGTGAGAGTTAAATGGCAGGAAAAGGTGGCGGATGAGGATTTCGGTTAAGGGGAGCCTGCCCTTCTCTTCGTTTTGTTTTGTTTTTTTTTTTTTTGCTGTGGACTGTGAAAGGGACCAAAAGGGAGAGAGGAGGGTTTGTAATTGTTGGTGGGGCTCAGATGATACCACCTGTACAGAGCATACAAAGACAGACTGTAAAGAAGGCGGCCTTCTCATCCTTTCACATGCTTTTCAGCGATTTTTGTTTTTGTTTTTGTCTATTTTACTCTACCCACTCCCCCGCTTACCACATGGGATGCCACCTCGGTGGTAAGGCTCGGAAGGTTTTAGTCAAGCCTTGTGTGACTACCATTTCCAGTTGAATGAGATTTATTGATGTATCTCGTTTTTTATCTAGTTAAGCCAAGTCAAATAACCTGAAAAGGTGCTCATACTCATAAAAGTCACTAAAAGTCATAAGTATGCACAGTGATAGGCCAAAGTCAAGTGTACTTGGCAAGGGAAAACCTGAGATTCTTACACCAATTGAGTTCCTTGTCTCGTGAGTGAATAGGCAGGTTTTTTTCCGTTATCTTAATAAAACAAAAAAGGAAAAGCTGAAGAAGTTAAGTTAATTACATGACTTTCAAACCATAAGGCTTGGTGCAAACAGAAGAAATGGTTTTGGGTTTGTGTTTGAATCGCTGTTGGTGCACATCTGCGGGAGGGACACTCTTGGACAAAAAAACATCTTATGATATCGTAGATGGAGCATTTATTTATTACATAACCATAAGTTGTTTCTTATAGGTTCTTAGGCTATTAAAGGTTTTGTCATATTTGGAGTCCTTTGTCTGGACTAAGAATCATTGCATCAAATTTTACATAACCTAGATTCGATTCTCATGAGTGTCATCCCTCTGCCCAAGTCAATGCATAGCATAGGCTCTGAGAGAAGGGTCCTAGCCTTCAAGTTTTATGTAGCCAGCATGACAACCGTAGGTAGGTATGGCAGGCTGAACCAGTATGACCAAGTCTTCGTGCCCGGGTACAGTTTCTTCGGGTTATAAATTAAAAAAAAAAAAAAAAACTTAATGTTAAGTGATGCGGAACCCTTGCTGAGAACCGGGTCACTTAATGAGCCTGCCTCCTGTGAAGTAAACCCCAGCTAGGATCCATGACCACCCTGCCTTATGTGACCCGCATGTGAAAGCTACGGGCACACTCGCGTGCCAGTGGAGCTTGATCCACGATGTCTGTAATCTTGTGGCAACTAAATGATTGATTACTTGGGCCTAGCTTCACTTATGTGTAATGCTAAAGAAACCATTTTATTTATATTTATTTATTTGATAAGTAAGCTGAAGATAAGCCATGGGATTCGAACTCAAGACCCCCTCTGTTATGTGACCTAACCATCCAGCTATCTCATTTGGCCTTATATATTATTCTATAATTTAATTAAGAGCGGACATGAACTTGTTGAAATCAGAACCTAGCAGTTCCGCTTTCCACGGACTCCTAGTACAAATCAAAGAGGTTCAGGTAAAGGTATGCGTGGTTCTGATTTCCACAGCAAGTGGGAAAATGTGGAAAAATTGTGGGTTTGGTTGTGACTTTGGAACGAACGTGGAAAATTGGAATCACAACTCCCCTTTCTGCGGCATCCAAGGTGGCTTAATATTGTACCATATATGAACATTGACAAGTTAGCTTGATTGCTTATGTTGAAACTGTTTTTTTTTTTTCATGAGAAACCCACCCTGAAGCGAGGAAAATCCCGAGTGGAGCCCCGCGACTACCCTGCCTTACGTGGCCCACATATGAAAGCTATGGACACACCTGTGCACCAGTGGGGTTTGATTTGGTGCCTTCATTTTAGTACCTTGGCAACCACCCCCTAGCCACGTGGGGGCGACCCTGGCAGTGGTGTTTCTCTTGAAACTGTTAGAGATCTTTTTTGTTTTTTTTAAAAGGCAAGCTGGGGTTAGGCAGACCCTTAAGTCCCATGTGGCAGAGGGATTCTAACCTGGGCCTTCAGCTTGGCACACAGTGGCGTAGCTAGGATTCATGTGTGTGTGGGGGGGGGGGGGGGGCAACAAGGGTGTAGCCAAAAAAAAAAAAGTTGTGTGATAGTCGGGGTTCCGGGGCAGCGCCCCGAAAAATTTTTTTTTGAGATAAAATAAAAAATGGCTATAATTATTAATAAAAATCTATTTCATATGGACGAATCAAACTATTTGCTGCAGTCAGGGCTGGGCTAGGACTGGGCTGGGCTACAAAAATGGATAAAAATCTATTTCATATGGAATCAGGGCTGGGTTAGGACTGGGCTTTTAAAAAAAAAAAATAACTCTTTCGGGAGGCAGCCCCCCCCCTAGCTACGCCTTACATGACCCTGCTTACCACTAGGGATGACAGTAGACCAGGGGAAAACAGGGCCCCGCCCCATCCCGCCTCGCCCCTTTTGGATCGGGGATGGAGGACATGAAACCGAGATGAAGGTAAGGATGGAGGTTAAAATCAAAACCCGTGCGAGGATAGAGGCGGGGATGGACTTACAGTTTCCTCTGCTCTGCCCTATCCGGTCCCCCATCCCCATTAGTAAAATAACTAAAATACCTTTAGGGATGACAGTAGATTGTAGAGAAACAGGGCTTCACCCCATCTCGTCCCGTTTGGACCAGGATGGAGGATATGAAACGAAGATGGAAGCGAGGATGGAGGTTTAAATCAAAACCTGTGCAAGGATGAAAGCGAAGATGAAAAGCAGAATTTTGAGACGGGGCAAGGGTGTGGAGAGCTTGTCCCCAGCCTCTGCCCTGGTCCACTGCCAGGGATACCACCTAGGTTGGTGGTTGCAGATTTTTTTCGCAATCACTTGTACAAGAGGAAAACAGCAAAGCTTTCATGTCATGCTTTTTGTTTAACACAACACGCAACATGTCTACATGCAATTGCAGTTATTTTCACCAATGTGACAAATATGGGCCATATTTTGAAAATATCGACAAAAAAGAAGACATCATATTTTAGGCTATCGTTTTAAACTCCCTAATATTACGTTGTTTTTAAAATGTCCTGATATTTTAGTTAAAAACGTAATGTGAATGTTTTTATCATGATGATGTTTATGTTTGTATCGCCCTTTTCATGAAAAATGTGTGAATTAATCTTTTGTATGTTTTTATTTTTATCCCTCCTTACAAATATATTTTTACTTGTTTAGCTTATTTATTTTTGTCAATATTTTGCTAATAAAAACACTAGAAATATAAAAAATTTAATTTCGTACAGGAATTCAGTTGCTGATATTTTTCCGTTTCAAATGTTTTCCACTAGGATTATCACCAATTAACTTCATCCCACTTATTTAGGCAACGAAAAAAAACCTAATTCTTTTTTTTTTTTAGTTTATTTGAAGAAGAGTAACTTAGCATGGAAGACAACTTATGTTATCATAAACTCAAGCATTGCCTCAGTCTACAAAGGCTCCACACACTTGGCAATGTGTGTGGGTTTAACATGTTCAAGTTGTAGAACTTGCAGGTATGTGTCCCTTGTCGCAAGATCGAAATCAATAAAAAACTATCCTTAATTGACACCGTAGACACCCAAATATGGTTTTTCCTCGCAAAAAAAAATAATAATAATAATAAAAGCCAAACCGAGTCCATGCATTTTATTGATGAAAAACAATTGTATTATCCTTGTAAAATGGTGTGTTCTCACAAAAATACACAAGTATGCCAAAATTCTTTGCATGTCCAAAATCACTGATTTTTCTACTTATTTAAAACCATTTTACCTTTCCTAATATATTTGTGCAGACCTCATATGTTGGGAACCTCTGAATATCGTTAAAATCGTTGTAGAAGCTCACACCTATTGACAGAAGGGTAAATTTTTATTTGTACAAATCACAGTTAAATTTGGTTAAATGAACAGGGTATCTGTCTAACTGCAGCTTGACTATAAAAAAAACATATTTGTGTGAACGTCAAAAGATTCTCAACATATTTGTGCGAACATCAGAAAGTCTGCATAAATATAGGCAAATGGTAAAATGATCTTAAATAAGTCAAAAATCATGATTCAGGACATATTTGTATGTTTTTGCAAAAACGTCATTTTTAGAAGACAGTACTGTCATTCTTTGTTTTATTGATTAGCTCTTTTACCCGTTGCAGTTCAAACAAAATTATGACAAAAACAAGGAATAATATAACACCTAGTGCAGTCAGATGAAGATGGTCCAATTTGTAGCATTAAAAAGATGGACAAAGGCCACATGGGCTATGAGGTTGGTCCTTGGAGTAAGGACACGAAGTTTGTTCAAGGTAATTATTAGTGTTTGTCTTGATTTCGTGAAAAAGAAGTCTGACCATGACTTTTTGGTACCTTTGCTTGGAACCCAAACAGGATCTCGTTGAAGGGAACACCATACGTAGGGGTGGCAATGGTTGGCGGGTGGACCCGACGGGTTGGCGGGTCGACCCGACGGGTTGACGGGTCAGCATACCTCAACCCGAACCCGACCCGTTTATTAAATGGGTCGGTTGTGGCAAACACGAACCCGGCCCGTTTAATAAATGGGTAACCCGACATGACCCGCCAACCCATTTAATAAATGGGTTGGGTCGGGTAAACGGGTTCTCAGGTTCGCGGGTCGGGTTGGCGGGTCGACGGGTTGGCAGGTTGGCGGGTTGACCCGCCAGCCTAACCCGTTTATTAAACGGGTCAGCCGGGTTGGCAGGTTGGCATACCCCCAACCCGAACCCGACCCGTTTAATAAACGGGTTAGGCGGGTCGACCCGTTTATTAAACGGGTTGGCTTAAGCCCAACCCGAACCCGCCTAAGAGTCAGGTTGGCGGGTCGTGTCAGGTTTTGCCACCCCTAACCATAGGACCCAAATCTCGATTATGTTAAATGGTACCAAAGTTGTTGGTACCAGTACGAACATCAAATTTTCAGGATATTTTGCATTGAGGCAAAGATATGTGCAGAAGGAACACCATAATTCAATTTAATGTTGCACATTACTGTGCTACTTAGTATGAGTTTGGATAACTTAGATGAAACTTTCTGGATAATGTGAATTCCCTTGAGGCCCCCATTTCAATTGACTAGGTGAAAAAGTAAACAGAAAATAGGGATCTTGGGTAAACATCCAAATCGTATTAAAAAATGTGATTTCTTTTCAATTTCTTGTATTCTCTTTTCCAAAAACAAAAAAAAAACTAAACTAAACAGTATGAACTCTTAACAATGACAAAAAATGATAGTACTATCCTTGCCAAATGGTGTATTTTCGAAAATACCTAGCAATTCGACAAAATCGCTTATATATCCAAAATTGTGATTCTTAATTTTTTTAGGATATTTTTACCCTTCCGCAAATACAACAAGTCTTTCACAACTCTTACTTGTGAATGTCTTCAAAATGTATGAAAAAAAATGGAGACACAGGTAGGCGGACATTTGCAAATATAGTAAATAAAGTTGTGAAGGTCATATTGTATTTGCGAAGGTCCTCCTGCCTATGCCATTTTTTTTACAGAGGACGTTTGCAAATGTGTGAAGACATTCCCGTGCGAAAATGAATGTCAAGACATTCAGCATTTAGCTATACTTTTGAAACGTCTCTAAAGGTCCCAGTTTCGTTGGGACCTTTAGCAGCAATCCAAAACACTACTGAAACCAAATTAAAAAATAATGACCCCATCCATGCAAGGGCTTTTAGTGGCATTTTGAAGCGCCACTAAAGGTCCTAAAAGAATTGGGACCTTTAGCGGTACTTTGAAACACCGCTAAAACCAATTTAACAAATAATGAGCCTATCCATGCAAGGGTTTTTAGCGGCATTTTGAAGCACCACTAAAGGTCCTAACATAACTGAGACATTTAGCGATGCAACCTTTAGCGACACTTTAAATGCATCGCTTAAGTGTTATTTGTGTGCTTGAATGCTTTTTTGTGGGTTTTTGTGCGATGATCATCCATTGACCAGCACATGCATTCTGTTTAGGTAGCTATGGATTAAGCAACTACCACTTTTTTCACAAATGTGATACGAATCATATTGACCCAGATACATAAACCCAATTGGCTAGTGCAACAAAAGTTTGTTGGAGCCCACATCCCCTATTTTTGGTAGTGGGCTTGGTGGGGCCCACACATGGGGCCCTATTCCTGGTCTAGTCTAATGCTAGAGAACCTAAAAAGTGAAAAAGTTTAAACTAAGCCTAGATTATTTCTTGAGATCTTAAAAGTAGAGAATCATAAGAATGGTGAGGAAGTGGTCAAGCATAAGGAAGAGGCTTGGCTATTTCTAGATGCTATGACTTCAAATTTTTCCTAGTTAAATTTGGGGTCCAAGAAGGTTTTCCAAACTTAATTTATGTTTAATATTTTCATGTAACTTATGTCCTGAACTTATGAAGGCCTCCTATGCTTATAAAAGGCTTTGTATCCCCCTTATGAAAAAATATGAAATTCTCTCTCAATCTCTCTCTAAGGGACGTCTCCCTCTCACTTTTTCTCTAGGTGAACAAGCCTCTAGAGACGGGTGCCCAAGGTTCAAGCAACCGAATGTGTGCTAACCCGAGTCTCGACGGTCTGTACCTTTCTCAGCCAAACCCTAGTGGAATCGATCTCAACTCGCCTACCCAATCTCGTCAGGAAGCCCTTCACGTGATCCCTATGTCTGCGTAAGTCCAAGACCTTGCCCATAAACCCCAATCCAAGTTTGAACCCATTTTAACCCAGCTCAGCCTACCTAAACCTTATAGTCATTGGAATCCTATAAGACCCTCTAAAACTTCACCAACTAAAACTGTGCGGAATATAGATCTTATTTTTTTGACCCAATGTTCCTTAGTGTGTTCTTAACCAACACTCCAAAATTCAAGATTTACTGCCAGTGTAGTAAACCAAAAGTTACAATCCGGACTGTTTGACCAAAAACCAACCTATGTAACGACCCCAACTGACCCTAAAAAAATTAATGATTTTTTTTAAAACAATTATGAAAAACCTCCCTAAGGATCCGGGGTACATCACAAATTTAATATAACCATACCATAAACCATTTCATGCATAGATTCAATTGAAATTATTAAATTGGATTTCAGTTAATCAATTCATAATTCAAAAGTTCAATAACGTAATTTGACAAAATCTACTCTTGCGCATAAATCAGAACCCAAGCACCAAGTCACACGCCTCTAGTCCTTTAGCCAGCCAATCCTATACATTACTAAGCACCCATGCTTGTAAAACAGTTTTAGAAAACGGGTAAGAACCTAAGTCCTCATATGAATTTCTCTAAAAATCCAACAGTAAAGGAAATAGCATAAATTAACTCATGCATAAATTTAAGAGAAAATCAGAAGCAATAATTTACCATAATTAACTTAGCATTCAAGCATTCAACAAATATCAAGCTAAATCAAACATTGAGAAATGCAAGAAACTAATACTGAACATAAAATATGCATGATTCAATGCATATGCATGAATAACTTCTTAAGTTATTTATCAGAGTTGTTTTTACATGCATATTCTTATTAAATGCACACACATTTAACTTTCACTTTTCTTTAAACCCGTGGGTACTCAAAACAAGCAAAATGTCTGAGGTTCAAGTTAGTTCTCAGTTATTGCTTAACACACAATTTGTATTTTAATTACTAGGATCTATACTTGTTCCTCGATCGATATAAAAAATCATCACCTTTCATCGAAACATTACGAATCATCACCTAATGCTGAGACATTAATGAAAATTTTCAACCATTGACCCCACTTTCTTGATATACCAATTACTATAGTTGAGTCAATAATACCAACCCCAGGCAAAGTAGTTGAAATCTCCCTAAAACTATAGTCGGGGATGTAAACCTCATATTGGGTTCTGAAAACACAATTGCACATGAAGTTTTAGTATCTTCACAGTCCACTATGATCGTTATCCAAGAATCTCACACTGTAAAAGGGACATCAAGGAAGAGCACAATTACACTATTTTGGTCTCTTTTATCATTTAAATCAATTTCAAGTTCTTTACATAAGAACCGTTTTACAAATCAATATGTAATAACAATTTCAGGTCCTAGCCATTACAGTTTAATAGTGTAATTAAATTTGGAAAACCAATAATTTCTCCAAATCATTTTGCAATGCATGAACAATTTAGTAACATATGAGCAACACATGCTCTTGATGTACATAGGCCCACAGTGGTTCACACATAACTACTAACATAATCTCAAAAAGTGATTCATGTCATTACAAAAATTTCAATGAATGTAAAACACACGCAGTTTCACAATTTATGTTAACAATACACATTTACAACACAAAAAGAATGAACATTTAATTAAGCACATATATATGCATATAGAAAGCTTGCAAACCACACTATTCATGATCAAAATTATGAATATGATCAACAAACATGCAAACGATCTACACAAGATTAGATTTATGCATTTTATCAGAATCGTGCATATGATCACAGTCATGCAAACATTTAATTACAATCAAATTCATGTGTATGATATCAAACTACAATTTGATCTATTTAGGATTAGATTTATACACCAAATCGGCTGACAAGAATTCAGTTGATAGAAATTATATATACCAATCAGCTTCATGTACATGACCCGTTGATTATAAACATGGACATGATCAGCTTCATGTACATGAATCAACTAACATAAGTAGGTACGTAATTCCTGATCTGATTCATGTACATGATCAACTGACTGTAAACTGCACATGATCAACTTCATGTACATGAATCGGTTGACATAGGTAAGCATATAATTTATGATGAGATTTGTGTATATGATCAGCTGACTGCAAATTGCACATGATCAATTTCATATACATGAATCAATTAACATAGATATATATGCATTCTAATTATATTCATGTACATAATCACCTTTATGTACATGAATCGGTTAACAGGAATATATATGTGTGTTGATCAGATTTATGTACCTGACTAGCTTCATGTACATGAATTGGCTAACCAGAAATATAAAGTGTGCTGATCAGATTCATGTACCTTAATCGGCTAACCAAAAACATAAAGTGTGTTGATCATATTCATATACATGAATCAACTATCAACAATATATATATATATATATGTTGATCAGATTCATGTACATGAATCGACTAATTAGAAAATGTAAAGTGTGCTGATTAAATTCATGTATGTGATCAGTTTTATGTATATGAATCGGCTATCAGCAAAATATATAAGTGTTGATCAGATTCATGTACATTAATCGGCTAATCAAAAAATATGTAAGTGTGTTGATCAGATTCATGTACATGAATCGACTATCAGCAAAATATATAAGAGTTGATTAGATTCATATACATGAATCGACTAATCAAAATATATATAAGTGTGTTGATCATATTCATCTATATGATCAACTTTATATACACGAATCGACTAATTAGAAACATAAAAGGTTTGATAAGATTCATATACATGATCAACTTCATATACATGAATCAACTAACAAAAAACATTTATATGTGTTGATCAAAGTCATGTACATGAAACGACAAATAGAAATTATGTATAGGTGTTGATCAGATTCACGTACATGATCAATTTCATGTTCATGAATCGACTAGCAAAAAATATTTATATGTGCATCAGGTATGATTAGCAAACAGATAGAACACGCCTGTTCAGATCACACGCATGATTAGCAGACATAAAATCATGTATGATTAGATCATATATATGATCAACAGACCTGTAAAACTAATTTGTCCAAATCATGTATATGATCTGCAAACATGGAGAACACGTATGTTCAAATCATGCACATGATCATTAGTCTAAAAATAATAAATGTACACTTGATCAACAATCTGAAAATATATGTATACATATATATCAAATTCACACCTGATTGGTAGTCTCATATATATATATATATATATATATATATATATATATATATATATATATATATTAATCAAATTCATAAAATCAGCAACCTAAAAATATACATATATATAAATTTGTGATCAGATTTTCCTTTTCCTCTTTAGACCCATGCTCAAATCGATTTATATTAACACCATTCTTATACGAAATATGAGAGAAACCTATACTTTGATTCAAACATTGAAAAAAAGACCAAAGAAATGATGAACTATGCTGAAAAAGCTCTTATTCTTCTTTTTTTCATTTCTTTCTTTTTTCTTTCTCCCTAGCGTACGATTTTCCTTCTTCCTATTTTTTTCTAACTCTCTATCTTTTTCTCTCTCTAGAAATTGACTTCTAGAGAGAGAGGGGTTCTAATCCCTATTATAAATAGTAAAATATCTAGAGGAGGTGATGCCCCCCTTATAGATCCCCTTTAGGGGTAGAGTTCTACCATGTGTGGAACTCTACCTCTAACTTTTTTATCTCTTTAATTTTTAAGATTTTATTTTTATTATATTTTATCCTTGGAATATTCTAGGGGGGACGCCCCCTTCTAAATGTCCATATGGGGTAGAGAGTAAAACTCTACCTCATCCTTAGTCTTAAATTTAAAAGTTTTGTTTTTAAAACTTTAAATTCATTTTAGTTTTAAAATGACATGGATGGATTATGGATCCATGATCCAAATCCATAGCAAATCTAATTGAATCTTAACCCAGACCGGATCTTAGTCAATATGAATCTTGAATGTGTTCGATCCAATGGAGCAGGTCAAGTTTGATCCAAACCAGAAAAGACTAAAAATTAGAGGCCAATCATTTAAAAAAAAATGCATTTTTTGAGCCAATCGTTATCCAATTTCGAGAAAACAAATCTCACTATCCTATCTACCTGAGTTAGCCCATTTAGACCTTGACCTAAACTATGTATGAACCCTTTGAACCCCTAAGCCCAAGCACACATCAAAATGTGAGAGTATTTAGTTAGAGGAGGTTGACATATTTTGGGAATCTCATTTAACTAAATAATCTCACATTTACGAATGTCCTAACATTTGCACCTGAATGTTCTCACACATTTGTGAATGTCCTCATAAAAAAACAAAAAAAAAAGCATAGGATATTGTATTGTGAATGTCCTCCCGACTATGCTTTTTTTTTAGGAGGCTTGCACATTTTGGGAACATTCACAAGTAAGAGTTGTGAATGTTGTACTATATTTGTGAAGGGGTAAAAATATCCTAAAAACTAAAAATTAAAATTTGGATATGCAGATATTTTTGTCAAATTGATAGGTATTTTGAGAAATACATTATTTTGCAATGATAATATGGTTATTTTATGTAATAATGTAATAATGAAGATTTCTATATATTATAATTTAACTTATGATTTAATCTGAGTTAAAGGGCAATAACAAATGAAAGCCCTAGTTTGGCAGTTCACAGGCCACAAGGGCTTCACTCATCTGGTAGGGGTGACTTGTGAGCGTCAACAAGTTGACAGGATGTCATAAGTTCAAAACCCTCGAGTGGTGTCTCTTGCCTCAAGGTTGGAGCTGGGTGTGTATTCCCAGTGGGCAGGGACCTCAAAGGTTTTACCAACTGGAGGCCAGCCAATATATGGTCGGTGATGAGGGGCTTTTTTCTTGGACTATAACAAAAAGTTTACAGAAAAAAAAAGGTCATTTCAAATTTAAAAAATGTTAGGTCCATTTTTGGAATTAGAGGCAAAAGGTTGGCCCTTAAATGGAACTTTTCAAAAATTTAAAAAAAGGTAAAGGAGGTGTGAGAGTTCGGGTTTACTTTCTAACCCTTGTAAAAAAAGAAGAATCCTTGAAAAGGATAACGTATTCTGCAAATGCTCTCTTGTCAGCATGTCATGGAAATTAATCGCAAGGTTCAAGTTTTTTTTTTTTAAAGGCAAGCTAGGGTTAGACAGACTCCTACTTGTTATACAACTATACCATTGGGTTTTGAACCTGCAACGCCCCCAACACAAGGTGACGTACACTCGCTGCTCCTACCAGACAAGCTGAGCCCCCGTTGGTTACTCAAGTGGCTGTTACTCAACTGAGAGTTGGATATCTAACTTGATGGCCAATTTTTATTTAACCAACTTCAATCTAAATTTGTATTGCCATTATCCAAATCTGATAAGAGTTACTAGTATAAGCCCATGTTCATTAACTAATATTTAAGAATCATACGCTCAAATATACACATTTTTAAGTTATTTCCAATGTCGATTATCTAAATGTCGTTTCACTTTTTAAATTTACAATATAATTATAAATGGAGTGCTGGTATTTTTCCGATATAACAAAGCACAAAAGATAGTTTGGTAGTGTTTTCTTGGGGAATTCATGATAAGAGGGGCACATAAGGATAATAGTCTCCCAATGACCAGGCTGAGATTCTACAACAGGTGATGTCCAGTCCTTATGTGGCTATTCTTTCACCCCAAATGGTGAGAAAATTCCCATAGGGAGATATTTTCTCATGGGTTCTGTGTTTCACATGAAATGCCTTTGCCACAGGTTTGTGCGAAACAAACACATGCATTCCATTCAGAGGTTTGTTGAATTCTTATATTACAACTGTAAAACTGAATCAGAACCCATTTATCAATGGGTCATGAATTTCTTTACAGAATATAACTAAACAAATTGAGGTTAAGCTGGATGTACGACCCAAACCCGAACTGTTGATATCCCTTGGTCTAAGTCACAGTGGGCTTCATATACTACCAATCAACCTCGACCCATAAGGGGTTCCAGATCCCATCTTATGATGGACAATTAGCTGCATCCATCATGCTCCATATCTTTGATGTCTTAAAGTCATGATGCATGAGTTATCAGCAGTAGGCAGGAGAGCAGCTATTTCATATTGTATATATCTAATCGTCGGTTATATATTCAATCCCCACCTACCATCTCACTTGCAAGCCAGTGAGATCTGCAGCAGTAATGGACCATGACATCATGTACAATATGACAGTAACTGCTCTCACTGAGCAGGGATTAAAAGAAGCAACCTAGAAAATTCAACTTTTTTTTTTAGATAGGCAAGCTGGGGTTAGGCAGACCCCGGACCCACCAGTTATTCAACATACCATTGGGTTTTGAACCTGCAACGTCCTGCCACAAGATGACTGCACTGACAGCTCCTACCAGTGAAGCAGGCAACCATTCAAGAGCAATATGATTTTTGGCAACCATGGTAAAAATTTAAGGCATGTTATAGGCTTATAGCCTTGCAACTTTCAAGCCTAGTACAAGTTGTAAGTATAGTGGCTTTTGACTCTTCCAACTTGCTGTTGGATATTGGATGGATGCCAATTAATTTTCTGACACATTAAACCATATGGCATATACAGCTAAAAAAATATGAATTATGAATCATGGATATAATTAATGGCACTGCAAGATATGATCCTTGGAATGTGTTTGGTCTTGGATCTGGTCTTGGATCCAAAGAAAAGTTCAGTACACGTGCATGCTTATTGTCCCCTATTGTTTTTTTGTATTCCCATGAAAGAGAAACTGTTACTTTCCTCTTGTATTTTCCCACTGATGGGTGGATTATTTTCTAAACCTCTCATCACCAACGGCATATTGACTAGCCTCATGTTGGTAAAACCCTTGAGGCCCCTTTTGTCCACTTAAGAGTATACCTAGCTTTGACCTTGTAGTGGGCTGGACCATGTTTTTACCAGATAATTCATTCAATATCCAAATTCATTAACCTAAAATTCTAACGTGTTTAGGGCTCTGTTTGGGAGCTGAACGCTGAGGCAGTAGCTCTGAATTCCACTAATGACAGGGATTTGGTTATATAGCTAGAGCCACGTATAGGACTGACCTATTTAGGAACCATGTACCATACCGATATCCAGAGTAATGGGTCGGTGCTAAACCCATTTGGTGCTAAACCGTGTGCTAAATAGGTTTTTCAGGTTTTTTTATTTATTTTATTTTTAAATTCTTACCGTACAGATGTGATCTATGTACTTGATTTTATAGGGATCAGCTCCTGAAATGTTTTATTCCAACACATGGGCGGGTTTTTATAAAGTTTGAAAAATCAACGGTCCAAAATCTTTGTAAAATTTGGAGACTTCAAACATCATTTTTGCATCCAAAACACATGATCCAGGTGTGGATTCTTAGTAAATCGATAATGCCCAACACATTTATAGGGCCGAAACTGCATAAAAATTATAGGAGAAGCTGAAAAACCCATTTAGCATGCGGTTTAGCACCAAATGGGTTTAGCACGGACCCATTACACCTCAAAACGTTTATACACTTCTGGATAGGGATGGCAGTGGACCGGGGGAAAGCGAGGCCCTGCCCCGCCTCGCCCCGTTTGGACCGGGGATGAAGGGTATGAAACAGGGATGGAGGCGGGGATGAAGGTTAAAATCCATCCCCGTCCGGGGGTGGAGGCGGGGATGGACATGCACTTTTCTCCGCCCCGCCCTGTCCCAGCCACGATCCCCGCCTCATCCCCACCTCTTCCCCGCCCCGCCCCGCCCCCGCCCCGCCCCGCCTCATCCCCGTTTGAACCGGGGATGGAGGACATGAAACGGGGATGAAGGCGGGGTGGATGATAAAATCCATCCCCACCAGGGAGGCGGGGCGGGGGTGGAGACCTTGTCCCCCGCCCCGCCCCACTGTCATCCCTACTTCTGGACCCAAGTACAGTCTACCAAACAGTGTAATCAAATATCCAGGCCGATTGGGTTTATTTTGGCATGAAAAAATTGAGGCCAAACTCCATGAAAAAAAGGTATATAGAAAACTAACATCTAGAAATGTTGAAGCAAAGGGAATGATAGCATATGGCTGGACCAATAAGTCCCAGTCAGGTGTCCTTGAAGTCCGAGTACTCAATGTAAAACTTGACTTACAACTATATAGCTAGAGCCACATATAGGACCCGACCTATTAATTTACCAACCATGTACCATACGAAAATCCATACCCCAAATGTTTATACATTTCTGACCCAAGTACAGTCCCACATAATACATCTGTAGAACTACTAAACCATGTAATCAAATATCCATGGATCGAGAATTAAAATCCTATTCATTTGTGGTCAGCTCATGACAAGGTTCACCCACGTCTTCTAGCTAATTAGATTTTATTTTTGGGAATCATATTAGTTTTAGTTAACTATATTATGCTTTTATATATATATATATATGTATATATATATATATATATGAGTGATGTGCACCAGTTCACTCATTAGGTGTTCAAAAGGAGCTCACTCACGATGGACGCTCAGTGTCTTTTTTTGCGCAAAAATGCTTTTACTGGCGCATTAAAAGTGTCCCGTTAGACTTTCTTAGTGCCAGTAAAAGTCTAAAAGTGTCCCGCTGAGACCTTATTGATATTATTTTAGCACATCATATATGAGAGAGAGAGAGAGAAATTGACGTAGGTGGCGTGAGAGAGAGGTGGAAAATGTAACCTCTATATTATATATACCTACTTAAAATGACGCTTTCTACTGTTTCAAAAAATTATACAAGTGCTAAGTAGCACTTGTTTTTTTGTGTGTGTGAAAAACACTTGATTTTTTTGTGTGAAAAAATACAAATTTTTTCATAAGTTTCACAATTACATACCAAAAGAACATGGTATGATGGTCATTTTAAAAAAGAATTTAAAGAACAACAATTTTTATGATATGAAAAGACTAATTTGTCATTTCTATGGTGGTGTAACTAGATAGGTTCAGATCGGGTTTATCAAGCCCATTCTTTGAATGGGCTTAACAATTAGACTGGAAACCCGAAACAATTTGATTTGGGTCTGGCATGACTGACTTTTAGACCCATATAGGTTCATGGGTTTGGGTATAAACCAAGTTGGGTATAAATGGATCTGGACTTAAAAAGATCCACTTTTAATCAGGTATAAAAAGTTAGACACAGACTTGGATTAAAATGGATTCGAGTTTAGTCCTGTGTATGAATTGATTCAGGTCTTTATGTTCTTTTATACGGTTCTTGGTATGAAATGGGTCGGGAATGAAATGAGTCAGGTTCATGAGGGTTCGAGTATAAATTGGTTTCGATTCATTTATGATTAGGTTTGGATCGGATTCAATATGGGTATGAAACAAATTTAGTTCAAACTGATAAATTTTATAAACGGCTAAAATTTAGAAATAAAAAAAGAAATGACCCTTTAACCAGTTTACATATAAAAAAAACTCTACCACAGATAGTTGTAATTTGGAAAGTTTACAAGAATCATTATCTAAAAGACAAACATCAATTTATAGAAGAAAAGAACATTACTTGAAACTAATTAATTATATAAATTTAAATTAAAAAGGTACAATATGGTCTCATATTCAAGGCCAATTAAAATCAATAAATTCTTAAATAACTATTCCTTGAAATTATTATTAACTCTTGAACCTTACCAAGAGGGGGGGGGGGGCTCTGCTTGTCTGGCAGGAGCAGCTAGTGCACGTCACCTTGTGTTGGGAGGTTGCAAGTTCAAAACCCAATGGTATAATTGTATAACTGGTAGGGGTCTGCCTCATAGTGACAAATATCGTGAGATTTATGAAAATCTTGTGATAATATCACGAGAAATTGCCTGAAAGTTTAAAACGGAAATTTCTTGTGAGATTTTCAAAATATCATGAGATTTATGAAAAAACATAAATACCACAATTTAAATGCGATATTTATGTTTTAAATGGCTATTTATCATGAAAAAACTGTGTATTTTTATTTTTAAATAAATTCTATTAATATTTTCTTATAATTTTTTTTTTCATAATTTTTTATTTGTTTTTTTATTGCTGAAAAAATGTGAGATTTATGAAATTTTTTTAATTTCTCACGAGTTTTTAAAAAATGAAATTTTGCCAAAAAAAAAGTTTGTCACTATGGTCTGCCTCTAATTAATCTCAGCTTGCCTTAAAAAAAAAACAGCCACTTGAGTAACTGTGGTAGTAGGCGTGCATTGCGCATGAGTGTAATGTAGGGGTGGCAATCGTGTCAGGTTGGTGGGTCAGCATACCTCAACCCGAACCCGACCCATTTATTAAACGGGTCGGTTGTGGCAAACACGAACCCGGCCCGTTTAATAAATGGGTAACCCGACAGGACCCGCCAACCCATTTAATAAATGGGTTGGGTCGGGTAAACGGGTTCTCAGGTTGGCGGGTCGGGTTGATGGGTCGGGTTGGCGGGTCGGGTTGATGGGTCGGGTTGGCGGGTCGACGGGTTGGTGGGTTTACCCGCCCGCCTAACCCGTTTATTAAACGAGTCAGCCGGGTTGGCATACCCCCAACCCGAACCCGACCCGTTTATTAAATGGGTTAGGCGGGTCGACCCGTTTATTAAACAGGTTGGCTTAAGCCCAACCCGAACCCGCCTAAGAGGCGGGTTGGCGGGTCGTGTCAGGTTTTGCCACCCCTAGTGTAATGCGGGCATGCACACTTGTGCGTGTGAGCATTTTAATTTACATATTAGAATCAGCTCAACCGGCACAAAAAGCATCTAACAAATCACATAGATTACATGCTTGAAATTATAACTAACAAAATCTGGTTAAATATGGGTTGAACCATGTCTGAAGGAGTAGTGTCAAGAACTTGTACCTGAACCCAAAAACACAAAGATCTCAAATCAAATTTTTGAAAAATACTTTTAGAATATTGTTCAAAAAAAAAAAATCAAATGTCAACCAGTGGGGTATAAATTTGAACTAATCATTCTAAATTTTAGGCCAAATAAACCATTAACTTCAATTCACATATAACGCAGAAGATTATAATTTCAACTTTAGCAAGCACTGCCATTGAATGTTTTCCCTAGTGAAAAGCAAACAGATAAATGTATATCATAAGGGTAGGTCGCAAGCATTCATCCTTTGATCAATGTGGGGCCATTGCTGTAGGGTAATAAATGATTTAGGATATGGCAGTAAAGAGGTGAGTCTAAATTAAAATTGGACATAATTACAAACGATGTAGTGGGTCCAAACCCAAATAGACATGGACATAGGTCTACACATTTACCAAGTTGTCCAAAGCCATAAATTTAAACCATCAACTCAAATTCAGTGAATTCCAACTATGAAGCCAAATACAAGTATTAAGACCCCAATTATAGGGTATTTCCTATCAAATTTGTGCCATCTTTTCTTCACTCTTTGGTATCCTAAAAATGAGATTTAAAAGGGAAATAAAAGCTCAAATGCAGCAAATATAAAAACTTTATGTAAAGAGAAGCAACTATGAATAGATTGCAAGCTGACCTTTCATAACAGTCGCGCTTTTGGTGCAATACTGAGAGAATATATGGAACACTAAACTATTCTAGTTATACTCATCACGATTTAACATTGTAAAATATTGCAATGAATCAAAGTAGTGTCAGATGCAATTCCATGTCCAAATGGTATTATGATGCAACACATCTAGAGGATGCATTCGGAAAAAATATTTATTCGGACCCGAATGCGCGAACTTGGTCCATTTCAAACATCCGATGGATAATTTTGGTATTTTTGAATTTTCAGTTTTTTTGGTATTTAATTCTCTTCAAAAATATGATTTATTAGAATTTATAAATGATTTTGATTTTTAGTTTTAATTTTAAGATTTTTTGAATTCGATTAAATCGTCTGATCTGAATCTATGTGCAATAGCCTTTTAGGATCTATTTAGGGCTACTGGAAGGTGTATGAGGTTTTTGGGTAGTTTTTATTTTTAATTGAGCCTGGATCTTCTTAAACGAGGGTTTCGATTTAAATTTTGAATTTATGGATCACCTTGGATTCCCAAATATGACTGTTTGGGACCAAGGTGATCCATTAGCTCAAAATAGAGGTGGCTAGCCCAGCTTCACTCTATTGGACTAATGTGGGGTGGATTTGTCCCATTGGACTTAGGGGTGGCAGCCCTAAAACCTTCCCACTTGCAAAAAAATTTTGGAGAGGGTTCTCTAAAAGGAAAACCCTAGAGAGAAATAAAAGGAAGCTTTGTTTTTGTGAAGAAAGAAACCCTAGGGCGTGGAAATGTTGGTCCCATGTGGGTGCTAAAGACGTGTGGAAGAATAACCCTTTCTGTGTTGGCCGGTGTTCTGCAAGAGCTAATCAAATTTGGGCATTTTCCTTTCTCTCCTTATTCTAATTACTGTTTTGACTGCATATGCCTTTTGGATATTAGATCTCTAATTGAATGTATGTGTGTAACATTGAATGAGAGATCATTTTTTTTGTTACAGTGGAGAACAAATTTTGAGTTTCTTGATGTGAATGTCTTTCCTCTTTGGAGCAAGGATTAGCGTTTTCTTGTCTAGCCATTGATGTCAAACTGGATTCCTCTTATATTCAGTTTGACATTTTTAATGCTTGGACAAAACATATTTTTTTTATCCTTGATAAAAATCTTGATTGAAATTTTTTGCTCAATGTTTAATCTAGAAGTTTTTTTTGGCTGTCATGGTTTCTAGTGAAGGCAAAAATAAAAACTCCTATGGAATCTTCTTTTAAATTCTGTTGTTAGGATGATTTGCTGGATAAAATTTTTGAACATATTTGCTTGGTTTCACATAATATGGTCATAAGATCATTCTTGGAGGCCATCCCAATAGTCATTCTCTCCCAATAGTTGCATATGTTCAAGATATAACAATTAAAGTACAAAACTAATTAAACTAACTTGTAAGATAATAATGCACATTAAGATACAATTATATGCTTGAATTGCAAAAAGATTTGTCTCTTGGGGTTGAAGGGATTTCTCCCTGGGATGTGTCCCAAACTTGAACCCCTTACATGATTATAAATACAATGTATGAATATGAAAAATTATTCTGAATTAAAAATTCTCTAAGTGTGAGATTACTGTAGTGTAAGAGGGTTGAAAAGTGTGGACCTTCTATGGCGATTTTGAGCGTAACAGCGCACGCATCTGCTTACCAAAATCTTGTGTTTCTGCATTTAAAATTTTCAACATTGGTATCAGAGCCAAGCGGTTCCTTCCTTGTGGTTGTGATAGCGTGTGTACAAATTTAAAAAAATCAAGCAAAGAGAGGTCAGTCGATTCTAATTTTGATTTCTATCTTTATGATAACAAATGGTGATTAGAAATCTCTATTTGTGAAAACTTTAAAAAACAAATTTATTTCTATGTATATATATATACACGTTGAGCAGCATGAGTCGCTAGATTCGTCATCAGTTGCCAACGAATGATTTTTTTTTCTCCAAAAGTGGTTCTCTTCATCGTTAAAAACCACTACCGTTATTCATAAAAAAAAAGAGAGGAAGAGGGTTTGGTTGTTGCCCTCTTCGCTTCTTTTTTTTTCTACCGAAGTTCGCTTGCAGCAGCAAGGGGTGGGGGCTGAGTCATTGAGACAGATCCGCCCTCCCACCGGAGATTGCCTGCAACGATAGAAGGGCGGGGGCTGAGTCTGCAAGAGGTCCTACTCTAAGCTGGACAGGCCGCAGGAGGCCAAGAGACGCCAAAAGGGTGCAACGCCGAAAAATGGCAAGTGGTCGTTGGATTTTGCCCACGTTTAGTAAAAAAAAAATCATCGGAAAAAGGGGTTTTACCTTGCCGATGGTGGCCCGATCCTTGGGTGTCGACGTGACTCTATTGTCCACAGAAGGTCTGACGGAGTAGGCAGGCATCGACATGACTCAACAAAACTAGTTTTTTTTAGCATCATAAAAAATTGAGTGTTGTAAAAAAAAAATGGTTGTCTCCAGAGTCATCGATGGTGGCAGACTCTTCTTTGTTTAGTTCGACCTTTGAGTTGCCAGAAAAACTTTGTCTTGTCTAAAAAACTGTTTTCCCCTCTTTTTGAAAACTTGTCAACGAGGGCTTGAGGAGAGCCGACCCATCGAGCTTGAGGTAGGCCGACACATCGAGCTTGAGGTAGGCCGATCATTGGCCTCTTCGTGATAGACTAAATTGGCAGAAGTAGCGGTGGTGCATCGCAGTTCATAGAGGGTAAAAGCGGTGCACCACCAAAAGGAGCCACAACTCTGGTTTTGGCTTAAGGAGGAAGAAGGGTTGAAACCCTTCTTTCTGTTTTTTCTTAAAAGTTTTAATGATCTTGTTTTTTATTTAAAGTTATTTTTGTTTAAGTCCATATTATTATTATAAATTTCATTTAGAACCCTCTATAATTTTCTAATCAGTGGTTCTATTTCTAGAATTTTCCAAAAACAGATTTGTTTGTTAGAAAATTCTTTAATAGGGTTTCTGTCAGTCGATTTTCTAGAAACAAACTTACTATCTTTTCTAAAATTATAAAAGTCATTTTAGCTTTTTTGTTTAACTCAAAAAAAATCATATTTACAGTTTAAGGTCCTAGTTTATAAATCAACACTCTAACTTTTTTGAAATTACAAAAAAGTGCCTCTTTTTTTAATAAACTCAAAAAAATTCAAAAAGTGTTTTGCTTTATTAAATTTTTGCAAAACAAGGCCTTTGATCTTTTCTGATATTATAGAAAGAGGGTCAAAACTTTCTATTTGACTCAGAAAGTTGCAGAAATAGGTTTCTCTATTTTTTTTTATACAGAACCTCTTATTTTATTTTTTGAAATTGCAAAAAGGTGATCCTAAGTTTTTGAAAACCACCTAGTACTTATTTTGACAATAGCGCTTAAAAATTTAGCACTTTTTGTGTATTTCTTGCACATTTAAGTATCTTTTTGCATGCTAAACTAGTTAAGAAGGATTACAACTAGTTATATTCATAAATATTAGTTAAAATAGCTTTCTTAATCCTAATATTTGTTTATAATTAGGATAATGGCAAATCGAATAATCATGGTTGAGTTGTCCAAAATTGAAAAACTCAATAGAACGGATTTTAGAATATGGATGAGTAAAATGGAGTATTTATTAATACATGACAAGACCCTGCATGTATTGAATAATGTGAAATATTCACTAACTAATAAATCTAGTGAAGAAGAGAAGATAAGTTTATCGAGGACGATAAACTTGCTCGAGCAACTCTTCTAACATTCATGTAAGATGACCTCATCCAAGTATTTGAAGACTTTGACACTGCAAAGAAAACGATAGAAAAGTACAAAAGAAGTATGATATGACTTTAGAAACCCATATTCAACTTCTTTTGGAACAAAACACCTCATGCAGAATGAAAGAGTCAGACAATGTAGTCGATCATGTGAATCGAATGTTGGTAATGGCTAAGTTCCTAGCCATAGCTGAAAATGATATTCCTTAGTGAATGCAAATCTCTACTATATTAAACAACCTTCCTTCAACTTGGAAGATGGTGTCAATTGCCATAAGATTAAACCAGGAAAGTCTTTCTCTAATTGAGCTTCTTCTGCAATTAGCTCTTGAGCAAGAGCACATGTCAAAAGATAGGAAGGGAGAAATCATGAATACCCAAGAATCCTTCCCAGCAACCTCTCATAGGTTCAAGCCTAAGGCACATTCTTCAAGAAATTTAAGAAGCATAAATTAACAAGAAGTGTCCAGTGTAAACCAAAAACTCTAAGACTGCAACCAAGGGAGCATATTTTTCTTGTGAAAAAGTTGGGCATTTCAAGCAAAAATGCCCAAATAGAACCAAGAAAGAGAATTCAAGAAAATAAGTGAAGAACGTGAAATAGTCTACATTGTGACTGATTCATTGATTACAGATGGAGATCTCCCATGATGGTGGATTGATTCAGGAGTGATGCAACATATGTCTAAGTCAAAGGAATGACTTGTGGGGATGAAAGAGCCAAAGCCTGAAGATCACAAGGTATATATAGAAAATAACACCTACAGCGATGTGGTCATGATAGGGATCTATAGGCTTCAAATAGAAGGAACTAGTCTTCTACTGACAAATATACTTTATGTACTTTCTATGAGAAGAAATCTTTTAACAGTCGGCGACTTTGCTAAAAAGAGTTTCGAAATCCATTTTTGAGGTGACAACGATACTATTGGGAAAGATGAAAAAGTAAAGCTCAGGAGTTGCTATGTGATGACCATGGTCTCTTTCATTTAAATGTAACTCCTATAAATAATGCAATGAATGTTTCTAATTATATTGATTATGCATTTAATGTTGATGCATATTTGTAAGAACTCAAAAAAAAATTTGGATCCGGGCCGGATCCAGACCCGGATCCGACCCGGGTAAATCAGTCGGCTGCGTGCTTTTAAAAGCACGCAGCGACTGAGGGAGGAGGTTCTCGAAACCTCCTTCCCCCTCTCGTCTCTCGGTCTTCCCCCCGACTCGTCTCTACGACCTCTCTCTCGCTGGAGACCCCGGTCGACCTGCCGCCACCTGCGACCTCCTTCTGATGCCGCCGCTGCTGCCGCCGATGACTCCTCAGGTACGCTTCTTTTTCTTCTTCTCTCCTCTTCGTCTCCCCCGACCCTCCTCTTCAAGGGTCGGTGAACCAGAGCCACCAATCGTGGTGGCTCTGGGTCTGCCAAGGAAAGAGGTGCTGCGCACCTCCCCTCATTTTCCCCCTCCTCTCTGCCTCCTGTTACAGCAGAGGAGGGGCTTGGCCCCCTCCTCTCTGTGCCCTCTGTCCAGGCAGGGGAGGGGCCGAGCCTCTCCTCCCTGCCTCCTGTTACAGCATAGGAGGGGCTCGCCCCCCTCCTCTCTGTCCCCTCTGTCATGGCAGGGGAGGGGCCGAGCCCCTCCTCTCTGCTCCCTTTTAGGCAGGGGAGGGGCTGAGCCCCTTCCTTGCTCTCTGTTATGGCAGGGGAGGGGCTGAGCCCCCTCCCTGCTCTTTCGTTTGGTAGGGGAGGGGTTGAGCCTCCTCCCTGCCCTTTCGTTCGGCAGGGGAGGGGTTGAGCCCCCTCCCTGCTTCGTGATATGGTAGGGGAGGGGCTGAGCCCCCTCCCTGCTTTTTGTTTTGACAGGAGAGGGGGTTGAGCCCCTCCCTACTCTTTGTTACGGCAAGGGAGGGGACCGAGCCCTCCCTGTGCCTCTTTTCTCGTTAGGCAGAGGCATCGCCTCTGCCTTCGCAGTTTTTTCGGCAGGCCGGGGCAAGCCCCTTGGCCTTGTTTTTCCCTGGCATCAGGCGGGCCTCCGTTCGTTGTTGAAAGGCAAGGTGCGGCTTCCTGCTTCCCCCTTAGTGGCTTGCAGGGAAGGGCCTCGCTTCCTTGCTCTCTTGGCTGGCAGAGCGAAGCCTCCCTCATTGTCTTCTTCGGGCAAGGGTGCGACCCCCTGCCTCCCCGTTGGTCGCTGACAGCATGTCAACAGGGGCTCGTGGCACTGCCCCTGCTTCTTGCGCTTATAGCAAGTGCGCATGTGCATGATGCCCTGCCTCTGTTTCCCTTACGTCAGGACGGTGATAGTGCCCCTGACTTTCTATTTTGGTATTAGTTTGCTAAGATCGTTACTTTTGCAGCTCGTATGACGGATCCTGCTCGCGCTCCGCGACCCGAGCCGCCAATCGCGTACATCTGCGGACGACAACAAGCTTGCAAACTCTCAAAGGTATGGGAAGATTGCACAGAAGACTTGGACAATTGAATTGAGTTCAATTCACTAAAAAGGACAATTAAATAAATATATATGCATATATATATCATATATATTTATACGAGTACATATTTAACTCAAGGACGCAGTTTCGCGATCCTTGTCGTTTACTTTGTCGTTGCGCATCGCGCACAGGTATTGTGTTGCACTCCTGTTTACAGTTCCTTTACTTTGCCGTTGCGCATCGTGCAAAGGTTCTGCGTTGCACTCCTGCTTACAGTCTTTACTTGCCATCGCGCGTTGTGCGAGGGTTTGCGTTGCACTTCTGCTTACCGCCTTTACTTTGCCGTTGCGCCTAGGCTCTTGCTTTTGCATATGTGTTGGTATTGCCTTGCTTTTGCAGATGACGTGCAGGTTCTTGCTCTTTGCGTATGCCTTAAAGGCATCCTCGTGGAGGATGCAAGAGACATCTATCACTTACTCTTGCGACAAGAGTTCAGTTGGGAGCTGACGATACATCCTTGTCCAAAGAGAGGAATACCTCGCAAGGATCCTGGCTCTTCGTGCGTGCAGTCCTGTAGAGTCGACTTGAGCTTTCAGGGAGCTGCGCAAAACCATCAAAGACTGCTCCAAATTGAAGCATTTGGAAGGATGTGACTGGCTGGTTCTGCTCGCCTTTTTTGGCATATCTCGGGTGATCCCGAATTGGGGGTTCAAGCGAACTTCTTAGCGGGTGTTCTGTTGAGAAACCCGTATCCTGTTTATCGAGGCCGGTATCGAGTCATGCGAGACATGTAGATACACCGATGGCGGATGTGATTCGAGATAATCACATGCATAATGTTGGCACAAGGTACTGCTGTTTCAAAAGATAGAGTAAAGTTGATAAACTTTACATCTTTGTGAAATACTCCTGTTGGGGCTTCTATTGAGGAGCTATACCCCCTTCATCCTAGAGTACTTGTAGTCGTGAACGACACGTCTAGTACTGTGATGATCGGATGAGACGGTCGTGCGACCTCGGACAACGCTAAATGCAAAATATTGTAATCACATAAATGGCCTCACATTCGCCTTCACAGGCAAGATGCTCGGGTGGTTTAAATACCACAGCATAGAATGGGTCGTTAGTTAAGCAACCCCTAACGTACCTATTCGCTTCTTTGTGTCTGTCAAGGGAGAGGACAGAGCGGTACAAACTCCAATGGACAGGTTGTTAACAACCACCCTACGGGCAACGATCCAGCCTCCCCAGTCATTGGAGTTAGGGGAAAGGGGCTAAATTAGTTAGCTCAACACTTCTGCAGAAGTTGGATGCGTCCGTGGCACAGCCTCCTTTGGGGAATCCTCTCTCGGCTAAAGCCGTCCCTTTGGAGCGAACTCAACTAGCTATTCGGGTTATTGAAAATACATAGAATAACAGACGCCCGAACTAGTTTCAGTTGGGTCTACGTTTTGCCTGCGCGTACCCGCAGGTTCGTAATTATCGAAACATAAGGTCTGTTCACACTGGTCGTTGAGTCGTGAGCTCCGCTTGCACTACTGCTTCTCTTGCACTACTGATTCGTTTGCACTACTGATTCGCTTGCACTACTGCTTCGCCTGAACTACTAATTCGCTTGCTTGCTCGATAGTTCAATATGCTACTCGTTGAGCTGTGTACGTCTGTCAAGGCGTTACTCTAGTTGGTTAAACTGCTTACGCAGTTCTTTGCGGAGTAATAAGGAGTTTCTCATACTAGTTAAATGCTTATAATAGTAGCATTGTGCCAGTTGCTACATATTAGCATGTGACTTGCTTTATCCCTTGGTCGAACTGTTTGGTGCTTATTGTAGCGTAGCACTTGTTGGCTTGCATCTCTTATGATTGATGTGATTGGATACAACTCGTAATCTACGAACTGGTGGCAACTAGGATTGATGTGGTCGCTTGTCTTATAAGCTGCTTACATATTATGATATTATTGTTGTCGTATGATTGCTTATGAATGGCTTGTGATGTAATGGTTTATGCCTTACGATTAATTTAATTACTTGTTCATGGACTGAGCCATTTTATGGTAATTATATGTTTTACGAGCATTGTTATGAGTGCTTGTCTTATTCAGTTGTTTTGTTTGGCTGACGGGTAGAGTTAGTTACCCTTCGCCCATAGAATCAACTGAATTGCCATATCTACGCGTTCTCATGTGTCGTTTACACATGCTTTGAGGGCCTATTTGAGGATTGCAATATTCCTCGTGGCAATCATACGATGCGTAGGATTATATGCTTCTGCGCGGAGTGATACAATGCATATTTCTGATATACATGTTTGTGCCCATATTGTGGCTACTGACCTCGAGAGCAGTCAACGGTTCGAAGCAGTCGATTGTATAGATGCATGTATCACCGAGTAGGGTGTCTGACGAGCACCTGATCTCCAAAGGATTATCTACGAGGGCGTGTATGATCAAGACCAGGTACCCTGCTAGAGTGGTAGATTCTCTGTGAGGATGTACACTGTCCACGAACGGGTAGCCGCAAGGACGGTGAACTCCTGTGAGGAAGTGTATGGTCAAAGATCAGGTATACAATCTAGGGCGGAATTCCTTGTGAGGTTATACATTTCCCAGACCAGGTGATCCGACGTTGATCTTGTTGTTTGTATTAGTAGCTATCGACCCCAAGAGCGGTCTTTTGTGTTGATGCGTGTATCGCAATGATTTTCATTGGATATGGCATATGTTGGGGATCTGTTTCCCAAAGGTTTCGCTGTGAGGTTATACATTTCTCAGATCGGGTGACCCGGCTAGAGTGGGAGATCTCTGTGAGAATGTACACTGTCCACGAACGGGTAGCTGCAAAGACGGTGAACTCCTGTGAGGAAGTGTAGGGTCCAAGATCAGGTATACTCTCTAGGGCGGTAATTCCTTGTCCGGTCGTATATCTCTCGGACCGAACGATCCGACGTGGATCTTGTGTTTTCGCTTATCATAAAAAGTTATGTTGAGCTGTGACGATCTTTTGAGATTGTTTGTGATAGCCAACTATGAATTCATAGTTTCGGCTTTCTGTTTTAGCATGATTACATGCATGACTCAGATGTGAGAATCAGATCGTTAGTGATTTGAGTTAGTGATTATGTTTTGGACCTTCTACGGAAGGGTGAGCTTTTCTGAGAAAGTATGACGCCTTAGTGCGTCATAACCGGTGACGGTTAGCCGCGTAAGACTTTGAGAGATGAGGATAGATTAAGGTTGTTCAGGACAATGCGTTTGTTAGAAGTAGTGAGCGACAAACGATGTCCTGATGGTGATTAGATGCAGAGACCTCATTCTAGGAACGAGGACAAGCTTGTTGCGTAGTAGTTCTCAACTTACGATCAAATGGATCGTATGCTGCGTTGGTCAGTTGCACTGCTTACTTGCTTTGAACTGCTTACTTGTGTTGAACTGCTTACTGTTTGCACTACTTACGCATTTGCACTGCTTACTCGCTTGCATTACTTACTCGCTCGCACGCCTTATTCGCTTGTACTGCTTACGTGTTTGCACTATTCACCTGCTTGCATTGCTTACCTGTTTAACTGCATATCTGCTTTAAACTGCGTAGCCTACTGAATTAAATGTACTTAATTCAGTTCCTTGTAGTCTCTCTTGTGCACCTACTAGTTTTCCGCGAAACTAACCCATTCTATGGGTACAGGTGATGATTAGGTACACTACGGGCGATGGCGCGATTGCGAGATGGCTTCAAGGCTTCTTCTTCCTGCTCTTAGCTCGCGTTCTGGACGCTTGGGTTTGTATCGGATTTCCCTTAGGATATCCGAATCTTGTGAGTTTTGGTTCTTTTAGCTAACGTGCCCAAAGTTGTCAGCTTGCCTTATGATTTATCAAAGAAAAATCTTCCGCTGATTTCATAATCAAACACTGAAGGAAAGAGATATTTCTAGTCTCTTGCCTGTTTTTCTGAAAAGGTTAGCAAGTTTGAAATTTGGGGCGTTACAATATTTATGACACTTAAGGTTAGGACATATAAATATCAATAAAATGAAAAGAATAATTTGTATGAGATTATTACCTTCTCTTAAAAATATAGAATTTGAAAGATGTGAACCATGCATATCAGGTAAAATGACTAGACAACCTTTTTCTAAGGGAAGTAAGGCATGCGACTTACTAGTTTTAGTACACACAGATATATGTGGACCATTAACAATAGAAACACATGAAAAGAAATCATACTTCATCACATTCATAGATGACTACTTAAGGTAAAAATACATATACCTAATATCTAAGAAATTGGAAACTTAAAAAAAGTTTAAGGCATATAAACATGGAGTTGAAGGATTATTAGGTAGGAAAATCAAAGTTATTAGATATAATAGATGAGGTAAATATAACTCTGATGAGTTTAAGATCTTTTACAATGATAATAACATAACTCCTCATAACAATTATGCCTTATACACCTCAACAAAATGGTGTAGCGGAAAGAAGAAATAAAACCTTAATGGATATGACAAGATGTATATTGACACATGCAAATCTTCTCAAGAAATTCTAGAGAGAAGCAATATGCATTGTCATGTATATTTTAAATAATGTTGATTCTAAAATTGTAGAGCTTATACCTTATGAATGGACTGGCAGGAAGCCAGATTTGAGTCATTTGTGAAAGTGGGGGTTACCTGCTCATATGTTGATTTCTAGTAAGATGAGAGACAAGTTAAATAGCAAGAATATTAAATGCATATTTCTGATATACCCAAAGAGATCAAAGGGATATCGCTATATAATCTTGAGAAAGGATTTATACAGAGCGGGCAAGTAGAATTCCTAAAAACTAAAGACAGTAATTTTGATCATTAAGATGATGGTGTCCTTCTAAATATCAGAAATGAGTCTAGGGTACCTACTCAAGAGTTAGAGCATAACAATCCAATTGTGAATAATGAGCAAACTTTAAGCCAATAGTTGGACAGAAAATAAAAGGAACTCCTCAATCTTATTTGAATGATTATTATACATTCTTGAGTGAGGAATTATACTATTTCATGGACTTGGATGAAACTCTTGACAACTTGAGTTTTGAAGATACAATTGCTTCTAATGAATCTAAACTATGGAAGAAATCAATGAAAGATTAGTTAAACTCTATAAAAAAGAATGAAGTTTGAGAACTAACCACATTCCCTAAAGGATATAGGGAAATTGATAGTAAGTGAGTTCTAAAAAAATAACTCAAGGCATATGAATCTATTGATAAATTCAAGGCAAGATTAGTAGCAAAAAGCTATTTTTAATGAAAATAGTTTGATTATGAAGAAACTTATTCTCCTATAGCCAAACTGACATGCATTCGTATTATTAAGGCATTGGTAGCTTATTTTGATCTTGACCTATATCAAATGAATATGAAAATGACCTTCTTAAATGGTGAACTAAATGAAATTATTTTCATACAACCAGAAGGTTTTGAAATTGAAGGTCAAGAGGGTAGAGTATACAAGTTGAATAAATCCTTGTATAGACTTAAGTGATCACCAAGACAATGGTATTTGACTTTTCATAATGCTATAACTATATTGGGTTATGAGGCAAATACTCTTGACCATTGTGTAGATGCCAAGAATTGTGGGAGTAAGTTTATTATGTTATCTCTCTATTTTCTGGCGATTTTGAGCGTAACACACACTTTAACTTGCCAAAATTCTACGTTTCCATATTTGATTTTTCTAACATATTATTTGTTTGATGAATTACGGTTTGCATTCAGCTTAAAATTTGAAGAATTTAGGTCTTGAGAACCTGTTACTCCTTGCTTGAATATATTCTTTAAAGTTGTGATTTTTCTGGACCTTGTTAGAACCTCCCCTACATTAAAACAAAAAATAGCATTTGAACTATATTTTGAAGGTTCGACTGTAGTAGATGTGCACAGAGGGAACGAGAGAGAAAGAGTGTGGAAAGGAGAGAGTGGGGGATTCAATAGAATGACTTGCTCAAAGGAGAGCCATTTAAGCCCCATCCCTTACAGGATAATTCAAGAAAAGAATACCCCCTGACCATATCATTCTACTAAATTCCCACCTCTCTCCATTGCACTCTCTATCTCTCTCATTCCCTTTATGCAATCCACTGTAATCGATCATTTAGTGGTATCAAAGCTAGATCTATACCTGGAGTGCACAGAGTCTTGTCCCAACTCACTGATCAAAGTCTCTGATTGTTGATCAAAGTTCTAGATTATCGCTATTGGTTGTTGATCACACAGACACGATCATCACCGAAAACATAAACAAGAAAAGTGATCAAACAATTAGTTCCTTTAGTTTTTTGTTTGAGGCAGTCATCGAAAGTCTGGCCACACAGTCGTCAAAAATGTGGCCATTGAAAAAGTAAGGGTACGATAATTTAAAATAAATAAAAATGACTAAAAAATAAAATTATACCTGTTTGATCGGCATAACCGAGACTGCTAGGGTGAGGGTCAAAAAAACCCTTGTCTATTTTTTTTCTTCGAAAAACTCTTTATAGAGAAAACCCCCTTCACAGAGAACCCTCACTAAAAAACCTGTCATCGTTGTTGATGGTGTTGCTTATGTGAAAACAACTACAAAGGTCTTCCCTAGATCAGAATTTTTTTTCTCAGCGAGATCTGATTAGGCTGAGCATCGACTCAAGGTGGAACGAACCCTCATGGCAGATCACCTCTCTAGACGAGTCCTGACGATCGTATGATCCCAACAACACTGTTGTTGTCGGCGAAGTGGTGCAGACGGAGGGCCTCAGCTAGAAACCTCCCTCTATCAGATAACCTCTACTTGAGGATTGTTGGAGGGAACTCCCAATATGCGCTACCATGGGACTCAGATCTCTGGCCACACAGGTACCCCAAATGCCTTGCCACGCCAGACGAATGTGACTTGTGGCCCGTCAGGCATCCCATGCCAGAAGAAAGGCATCATTGGTGGAAGCTACAGAGGAGGAAAAAATAAAAAAAGAAAGGATTTAGGGTTTTGAAGGGTTGAGAACCCCCAAATTTTCCTTTTATATGTTTTTAAAGTTGAGTTTACTTTTCTGCCCCTAAACTTTTCTAATAATACTGGTTGTATTCTCTTAACGTGGAATCACCAGCCTGCCCTATTCTTTTCTGCATATTATGTTTGTGCCGTCTATTTTTCAAAACAAATGGTCTATCTTTGGTATATTCCAAAAACTGACTTGATCTCTGGAATATACCCGAAAACATTGTTATAGTTTCTTGTTTTTCCAAAATAGCACTCAAACTTTCTAAAATTAAAAAAAACTGCCAAAATCTTTTTTTGTTTAACTTAGAAAGTTCTATTTTCTCATAATCAGTGTTCTGATTTGATAGTTTTACCAAGAACTTCCAAGAACTTGTTCTAACTTTTTTGAAATTATAGAAAAGTTGTTCTTTTGTGTTAGAGCTTTATTATATTGAACGCTTTATTTATTGAACACAACATAGGAAATATTGTGTGTGTGTGAAAAGGCTTTTTATATCATGGAATACTTGATAATGAATATGATATATCAAATTATCATGATTAATGTTGTGCTATTTTCTATATTTTTTTGATGTTTGATTTTTGCTTATCATTTTTTGCCAACATAAAATAATAAAAATCATAAAAATGTCTAGTAAGGTATGTGCTATCGAGCTAGCCAAAAGCGATATGTTGAATGGCATGAATTTTTATATCTGGAAGAGGGGGATTCTTGTTCTAACTTTAGAGGGCATCGAGAATGCTCTGAACATAGAGATGCAAAATCCTAGAGAAACAACTTCAGATGAAGCTAAGGTTGCATTCATTAAATACGAAAAGGAAAGTGTGTTGGCTAGAACTATCATGCTTGCATACATGGAAGATGATCTTATTAGTGTATTTGAGGATTACTCTACTACTAAATCTATATTTACGATAATCTCTACAAAATATGATACTACCTCAAAAACTGACATTCAATTTCTCTTAGAGCAATGTAATTCATGAAAGATGCAAGAGAATGATAATGTAGTTGACTATGTGAATAAAATGATAGTAATGGAAAAATATTTAGCCATTATTGAGAATGTAATCCCTTATCGTACACAGATATCTACCATTTTGCATAGTCTTTCATATTCATTGAAGATTGTTACCATTGCTCTTAAGCTGAATTCTAAACACCTATCACTAGAAGAGTTGTCTGCTCAGTTGAAAATTGAGCAACAACACATATAGCATGATAAGAAGAACAAATTACATTTCTCTTGAGAGTCTCCTAGCAGTATTCATGGTAATCCTAGATACTCATAATTTAAAAGAAATCCATTTGAAATTTTTGGCAATTTTGATAAGAAAAAAGGTCCAACATTCCACAAACCAGAAGCTGCCTCCCACGTAAAGTATTTAAAGTTTAGAAAACTTGGGCACTTCAAGAGAGATTATCAGAGTCACCCGAACAACAACAATAGGAACAATAAAAATGGTGGGCAAAAGAAGAGACGTGATATAATCTGTGTGATATGAGAGTGATTGTATGCAGGCCAAGAACTTTTAGGATGGTGGGTGGATTCTTGAGTAACTCGACATATTACCAAAAGAAAGAAAGGCATGGACGACATGATCGAGTACAAACCCGAGGAACATCGAATGTATATGGAAAACAACACTTATTATGATGTTATGGGGGTTTAAAACTTATCGTATAGAAACCCCTGAAAATAATATTTTATTGATTGATGTCTTGTTTGTATTGTCCATACAGCGAAGCATGGTGCTTGTTCTAGCCTTGATTAATAAGAGTTTTGAAGTTAGGTTTGTCCTAGGGAAAGTGATTGCGGAAAAGCATAGTTAGGTTAAGTTCGAAAAGGTTTTTTGAAAAAAGAACATGAGTTGTTTAAACTTAAAGTTTCTGATATGAATAAAATTGCATATTCTTCTGCTTATATTGATAGTGTTCTTAATGTTGATGTGAATGTATGACACCAAAAACTATGACATATTAGTCTAAATAAGATGAAGAAACTTATCAAAATAAATTTAATGCTCAATTTTAAAGAAACATAATTTCATAGATGTGAATCATGAAAAAATGTCAAAAAAACCATTTTCTACTGATGTAATTAAAGCATATGAAGTATTAAAAAATATTCATACAAATATTTGTAGACCTTTCAGAACTCAAACTCATAAAAGAATGCAATATTTTATAACCTTCATTATGATTACTCAATTATATATATCTTATAACCTATAAGTCAGAGGCAGTAGATAAATTCAAAGAATATCATCAAGAAGTTAAAACCTAACTTGGAAGGAGGATTAAGGTCTTAAGGTTTGACTGAGAAGAAGAATATACCTCAAATAAATTTATTGAATATTGTAAAGAGAATTATATTAAACCTCAAAACACAATACCAAAAATACCTCAATAAAATGGTGTGACTGAAAGATATAATAGGACTTTGTTTGACATTGTAAGATCCATGTTGGTTCATGCATCATTGCCCAAGGTATCTTGGGTATAAGTTTTTTATACAACTATATATGTTTTGAATAGGGTTTCATGTAAGGCCATTGTCTCTATACCCTATGAGTTATAGATTAGAAGAAAATTTGCCTTTCACCATCTATGAAAATGGGGTTTAATAACTCACATAAAAATCATAGATCGATCAAGAGATAAACTAGATAGCATATCTATAAAATGTATATTTATTGGATATCCAAAATGATCCAAAGGTGATAGATTTTATCATCCTGATAAGGCTTAATTGAAAGTATAGACATTTTATTCTTGAAAGATCAAAACATTTTTGGAAGACAAAACATGAAACCAGTAATTCTCAAGATAAATAAAGATGACCAATTTAATCCCATCTATGAGCTGATTCACAAAAATAGTTAAGTAATGATGAACCAATTGTTAGTAATCATTCTACTTCACATCACACTTAGGTTGGCCACAAGAGGTCAAGAGATCTTCCTTAATACTTGGATGAGAGCTCCTCTTTAATACTTGGATGACTATTATGATTATTTATTAAAAAAACTATATTTTTTGGTAGATCTTGATAACATGAGAGATAACCTATCATATAATGAGGCAATAAAATATCTTGAATCAACAAATTGAGTAAAAGCCATGAAAGAGAAAACAGAGTCCATTGAGAAAATCCAAGTCTCAGAATTGACTGATTTACCTGAGAAAAGAAGTCATTAAATGCAAATGGATATTAAACAAGAAATTTTGATGGAAGTATGGGTAAGTTTAAAACTAAATTGATAGCTAAAGGTTTTTCTAAAAAAAAAAGAGATAAATTATGTTGATACATATTCACCCATTGCAAAATTTATCTTGATAAGAATCATCTTGGCGATTGTAACTCATTATGATTTAGATCTACATCAGAAGGATGTTAAGGCCACATTCTTAAATGGTGATATTAAAGAAACCATATTTATGGAACAACCTGAATGATATATTGTTAAAAGCCAAGAGGATAAGGTGTATAGGTTGAAAAAATCTCTATACGGACTTAAACAATCATCACGTTAATGATACTTAAAGTTTTATAAGACAATTACCACATTAGGATTTGTGACAAATAGATTTGACCACTGTGGGGAGCAAATTCTCTATTCTCTCATTATATGTGAATGATATTCTTTTGACTGAAAATGACAATAAAATGTTTGTCAAAATCAAGTCATGATTAAAATTTTAATTCAAGATGAAAGACATGGGAGATGTATCCTATATTCTTGGAATCAAAATCACTTGTGATAGAAATTCTAAACTTTTGAGCTCGAGTCAAGAAAAATATATCAATCATGTACTCAAGAAGTTTAGAATGAGTGATTGCAAGTCAATAAAAACCCTTATAGTGAAAGAAGTAAAATTAAGTAAGAATGATTGCCCGACTGAAGGACAAGAAAGATTGAATATCCCTTATGTACAAGCTGCCAGAAGTTTGATGTATGCTATGCACGATGCCTGATTTCAACTTTATTATTGGCCTCGTTAATCCCTGGTTGGCCTCACTAGCAATCAGTGAAAAAAATATTATGATATTTGAAAGAGACTAAAAAAGTTGTAATTGTATTTTCAAAAAGATAACTTAGAACTGATTGAATATTCTGATGATTTTGCTGGTAGCAAAGATGATAGTAAGTCCACTTTTGGATATATTTTTTTCCTTGAAGGAGGTATAATTTTTTGGTCATGCAAAAAACAAGGTTGTGTAGCTCATCATACTCAAGAAACTGAGTATGTTGTATGCAATGCTGCTACTACCTTTGTTGTTTAGATAAATGACTTTATCAGTGATTTGAAGTAGGATATAACTAACGAGCCAGTACAAATTTACTATGATAATCAAAATGTCTAACTCTCTTATGAAGAGTGGAGCTGATAATTTCAAAAGCAAACACATAATGATAAAATATTATTATGTTCATGATATGATTGAAAAGAATGAAATTATAGTAAGTTACTTACCTACCTTTGATATGATTGTAGATCCTTTAACCAAAGGCATATCTGAAGAGTTGTTTTCAAAACATGTATCATGTACGGGATTAAGATATATCTAATGAAAATATCTAGTTGGATGAGTAATAATGATATAACTCATTACTAGAATTTTGATGCAAGTTTATATTGAGAGAAAAAATTTTGCATCATGATTTTGCATGATTTGGCTCGCATGGCCAAGTGAAAGATGTTGGCCATATATGGCAACTGAGGTGGCCATGTCATCTCTCACATGCATGGGACCATGCGTTAAGGAGAGAGTAGAGCCCACTCTCATTAACGCGTAGATTTTTCATTTCAGGGCATATCCAATACGTCTTAAAAATTATTACAAAACATTTTTTTAATACATGTATACAAAATTGCATGGATTAAAATTCCCTATTCATAGCTGGGAAAACGGCTACCCAGGGGAGGAAGGAATCCCAATGTGGTACCCATTGGGATTATTCATAGCTAGGAAAACGGCTACCCATTGGGATTATTTTGCCCCATTTTTCGTTAGGACCTTAAAAAAATCATAGTTTTAGGTGTTTTATATTAATATGAACCGTTAGATGTATTTATCATTGCTTATTTATTAAGAAATAGGTTTTATTGTGTCTTGATTAGATGTAAACATGCAATTATTTTATCATCAAATTTTAGTACAATATCGACCATTGATTTTGTTGTCTCTTTAAAATACACATCAGAGCATAAAATGCTTATTAAAAAACATATTTTCTATTAAGTAAACAATGATAAACACATCTAACAATTCAGAACTAGCATAAAACACCCAAAACTATGATTTTGGGAGGGTCCTAACAGTGACCTAACTAAAAAGGAACGGCATGAGAGAGAGAGGTGTAACATTGAACATCTTTCTCGTTTCAACTTGCACAGCCCTTAAGGTCAAACCTGAGGTGTATTCCATGGTCGACAACGGGCTATCAGGGTTTTGCCAAGCGGGTGCCAGCAGTCAGTGGTGTAGGTCTCTCTCTCTCTCTCTCTCTCTCTCTCTCTCTCTCTCTCTAGTTCAGTTGGTTAGTAAAGCTGTGATTCCATCTGCTTGCTAGGATCTGGGTTCTGGGAGCACAGAAGATAGGTCGTTAAAGCTATAGGTCTGAGTTGCAAATGGCCATTTTATTGTACGTCTGGCCTATGTTTTAGACCACTTGATTTAGTTGCTGTTGGTCAAATTCTCTCTTGTTAAGCTTAAGGTTCTATCAATATAGGCCACATGATGCCAACACACCTGGTCACATTTAGATTAAACAACAGCCTGGCTCACATCCAATTGTGATATCTAGGCCCTTAAACCTAATCATGTTTATATATCACTTTGATAGCTTGCAAAGCTATCTAATAACTCAATCCAAGTTGAACCAGCCAATCATGCACCAATAAGATGAATCATTTTTATTGGGGATGGAAAATAGATTAGAATGAGTTTACACACCCTAATTCATCACATTGTCTAATAAGCTAGTAGCAGAATTGAGTCAGAAAAGTTCATGTTTTATATCCCCATAGGAATAGAGTTGCTGAAAGAGAGAAGAATCATCATCTCTTGAAAGTTACCAGGGCCCTTACTACCTCTATTAAGGTACTGGATCGATCACAGGGCACTTGTTTGGACTTGGTTGGATTCAAACTTTGATTGGAAAAATTGTTTTCTGATCCAGTCAAAATTAAATTCTTTTGAACTTACATGATAGCATTTGCTACCCTCATGGGTAAAGAATGACCTAGTTGGAACTCATATAAGAAGTTTGTTTTGACCAAATTTGACCTTATGGATGTGTTGAGCATGGTCAAAATAGTAGGAATCAACCCTTGGATTATAGTTTTTCAACCTAAAAGTATATTATTTTGAGGTTTGAAAATTTGGTACATTGTAGGCAGTTGATTTTTCAACCTTGTAAAATATAACATATTCTTGATAAAAAATTTGGAAGTTGGAAAAAATAACTGATCTGGATTCGCAAAATCCATTTATAATTGTGGGGACACCGTATGCAAGTCTTGACCATCCTTTGCCCGAGGGAAAGGTAAAGCCAAAACAGGTTTTCTGATCTTCGTAGCTCAAATCGCACCACCAAGAAATGTCAGATTGCAATAGAATAAAAAAATATGTATCTGTTGAAATGAATAAAGAAATAAATAAATAAATAATGCAATTTGATTTAAAAACTATATTTTTTGGGCTTGAGGGTCCGTTTTGTTCTTTTTGGCTCTTTTAGTTTGTCAACGTCTCTGTAAAGGTACAATGGTTTTTCAATGACTTCCAAGATAGAGTGCAGGCAGGGCTGGAGTAGGATTGTTGTACAGGGCCAACACTTCGGTATCTAATATCTAGATGCATGGGTCATAAGTGATAGCCCCTATTTATAGGACTCAAAACATGATACAGGTCACAATATTTCTTTGAATCTTAATCTTGGGAATAAAACTTATCTAAGAGAGTTCTCTTGGAAGTAAGGTCATCCAAGAGGAGATCTCTCATCTTGAAAAGTATGCATAGAAGTTGGAAAGAGATAACGAAAAGTCAAATGGCTTATCCACATTCTGTGCAATGGACGACGAAACGGCTATGTCGTCTCATAGTGGACGACACTCCATTTTCATCCATAATATCGGACGGCGGTCCGTTCTACCATCCTTTAATGGACGATAGTTCAGTGAACCATCATCTAAATGTACAATCAAATCCTCTTTGCCGTCCAAGTTTGAGGGATATCTTATTCTTGTTGAGTACCTGCAAATACTTGTTTTAAAAGATATTAGAAATCAAGCATCATAAATATTTTCGTGTCTACACATATACATAAATAAAACATGATTCAAAGGTCAGTTTCTACTAAACTTGATATGAAGATCATAAATGAAGGGGTCAGATGTACAAAAAAAACAGCAAATTTTCTTATCGCTATTGCCCTATTTATCGCCACTATAGGTCTATAACAAAAGAAAAATGCCCCCCAATTTTTTGTCTTAGTTGAGTAGTAATGGTGACATTTATAGGTCACCGTTAATGTGTGACCCAACACAAGCAAAGCATCTCATCGAAACTGGGAACATGAATAGCGGTGACCCACTCTATAACGATGATATTTTTCTGTCACCATTATAGCCTGAAATAGGGATAATTAACCAGTTGTTATAGTCGATAACAACGAGAAGTTTGTTGTTGTTATAGGCTATGGCAATGACAATTAAGTCGCTGTTATAGGTTGTAACAACGATATAGGGTTAAGGTCGATAACGGCGGCATAAGAATGTCACTATTATAGGCCTTAAACTTGCAAAAATAAAATTTTTGTATTAGTTATAATTTTTTTACATTACATTAAACAAAATGGCAAATACAATTCAAATATACACTTCAACCATCATCAAATATAAATATACACTTGAAATATCAATTTAAATATAAACATACACTAGTGTTTATATATCTTGAAACATACATTCAAATATAAACGTATACTTCTCCAACTTTCTCAAACATTTATTCTCTCCAACCCCCTCAAACATACATTCATTCAAATATAAACATATACTTCAAACATCAATTCAAATATAAACATACACTAGTGTTTATACATCATAAAATATATATTCAAATATATACATTTCTCTAACATCCTCAAACATTCATTCTCTCCAACCTTCTCAAATATACATCTATTTAAATATAAACATACACTTTAAATGTCAATTCAAATATAAACATACGTTGGTGTTTATGTATCCTGAAACATACATTCAAATATAAACATAGACTTCTTCAACCTCCTCAAGCATTCATCCTCTCCAACCCCTCAAATATTCAACTTAAAACATACATTCAAATATAAACATACACTTTTTCAACCTCCTCAAACATTCATCATCTTCAACCCCGTCAAACATTCAACTTCAAACATACATTCAAATATAAATATACAATTCTCCAACCTCCTCAAATATTCATCCTCTCCACCCCCCTCAAACATACATTCAAATATAAATATACACTTTTCCAACCTCCTCAAACATTCATCATCTCCAACCCCGTCAAACATTCAACTTCAAACATACATTCAAATATAAACATACACTTCTCCAACCTCCTCAAACATTTATTATCTTCAACCCCCTCAAATATTCAACTTCAAACATAAATTCAAATATAAACATATACTTCAAAAAATATACATCCTCTCCAACCCCTCCCTTACATCTTCTCCAAACCTACAATGAACACGTTTCAAAAAATAAACATGCATCCTCTCCAACTCCCTCTCCTATATCTTCTCTAAACCTATAACAAACACACTTCAAGAATGAGTACAATCTGATAATTAAAAAAAATTTATAAAAAAATAATTATGATAATATTAATCATGATGAAAGAAGTATGAGAATTCAGTCTAATAATTTACAGATATTTTAATCATATTACGATTGAAGGCTCAATAATGCTTTCGCCTTTTCCTGCACTTCTATGAGAATCTAGAAAGGCATAAAGATAATATTAACAAAATGTATTTTTATATTCAAGATATATCAACTTCAATTCAATAAATATATATATATATATATAATCATTTTTTCACTAACTACAATAACTCATTATGATAAAAATTAATTCAGGCCAAACAGATAAGCAAGATATAAAAAGACATGTGTCCTTAGAACATAACATGACATAATATACTATGATATGTTTATCCAACAAATAAACATTTGATGGTCTTATCTACGATAAAATAAGAGAGAACTAGGATGGAGTTTATGTCTCAGAGAATCTATGAAGGTATGTATCTGCTCTCTACGCTTCCAAGTTTCTTCTCTCTTGCTTTAGTTGCTAAAGGAGTTGCTCGCATTGGACTCGATCCATCATTTGTTCTTCTCTTAATTGTTGGAGCTCTGATTGTGCTACTTTAAGCTGAGAAGATAGATTTAAAACACGGACTTTGTCTTTGGATGGAATGAAAAATGCACATATCCCTCCCACATGTCCAGACTACTCCCCGAAGGCTTTGGCAAAGATGACTCATTACGACATCGATGAGACTCCTTGTGAAAAACATATTTCATCACTTTCAATCTCTATAGAGTACAACTTATTCTGCATGACATTAATATTTAGTTGTCAATAACTAATGATAATGTACAAAATAGAATGAATAAATGTGGCTTTCGCTTTGATGTTACAAAATGTGAGTTACTTACAAAGGTGTCTTCTGCTTTGCTGTAGATGAACGTCGTACGATCTGAATGAGTGTGTGTCTCATTGTACAACGCACTCACTATCGGTTTATGATATTCCATTTTAGTTTGCAAATGATAAATTTACAATCTATCAAATCAAACATATTTAGCACTACACTACTATATATAAAAAAATAAGCTTAGGGAATAAGAAACTTACCCTTATATGAAACCTTTAGATGTATGAAAATAATCCATTGGTATGTTGGATCCTTTGTTTTGTTCTATTCTCATAATATTTCTCCGACGTCTGTTGTTAACCAAAGAAAGATCGATTAGTTTACAAAAATCTAAAAATTTGAACATTTATTTACTTATGAATATATATCCAATATTTATCGTTCAATAGTCTCCGATAAAAAAGTTGCAAGTCCCGTTTCACACTTCAAAGTTGACTCCCTGGAAGGATGTTTTGCAGCTTTGTTATAGTTTTCAAACCACTTGTAATGCTTGTAAAAATCTTCTCGCACTCTTGAGTATGATAACTAAAGCTACTTATCTATGATAGCATGATATTCAACTATATCCTTGCCTAAATCAAACTCGGCTTACACTAAATTATCAAAATACAATTAGTAATATTTTTTTATTGGATTAATTTTTTTATCAAAATATAGTTAGGCAATATACTTACATAATCTGCCTTACACAACACCATCTTCTTATCCTTGAGGACCTTTATCCATAACTTGTGAGTGATGTTGACTCATTCCCTGACAGTGCATGAAAGCCTCTTAGAGAATACGAAGGCACTATCACCCATGACTCCTTGCGTCTCAGGCTTGATAGTTACTGAAGTCTTTCATTGCTTGATTAACTTCTAGTGGGCTATATATTTGTTCTTCCTACATTTGCATTGAGAAGATTCTGCAGTTGCAAATTTGTTGTAAGAAACAAATATTAATAGGAATGACAATAATAAATTTTTAATTGTACTAAAGAATTACTAGATTAATATTTATATGAGGTCATCGTGGATGACTCTGGAGTTGCAGTGGCTTGTGGTGTGTGTGGGGGGGGGTGTCTCCTCTTTATTTTTTAAAGTATCACTCATTTGTTATTTGAAGTTGATCTTGTCTAGGTGTTCACCTTGGCTGGCGGGTGGTGAACTGATCCATGGAGAGGAAGAACGCCCACCTCCTCGTTATGAATGATATGCCAACATATGTTAATTTCACGCAAACAATATTATCACAAACTACACTGTATAAAATTAAATCATACAAGAATATTTACTATCATACAAAAACAATATTACTTCAAGTGAACTAAAACAACAAGATCATTGAGTTAAGATAGCACAAAATTATGAAATATAAACAAGGGTCATATATATTTTTGATTTGGTGTTCAAGAGAAAAAAAAACACAAAAGCACTTACATTACACTTTCTTTGTGACCTTAGATGCTTTGTCAACTCTTCAATAGATGTTCAATTGCACTTATATTAATTTTTAGGTCTATCCATGAGTCAAACCAATTAGGACTTTATGGCAATATTTGTATGGTAAGAATTTAAAAATAAAATAAAAAACATTAATAAATTTTGATGATTGACATGTCATGAACTATATCTTTTATTAAACACATTCTACAGTCTTATCTTATATATGGGTCAAGTTCGACCACACATTAGGTTTAGAATGCTCGAATAGATCCAAATAACTATAGGTTACATCACCATGTCATAAGAAGATCTATATATTACATACACTACTACTGGTAAATCATGAATGTAATACTCAGACTCAAAATTTGGTGTAACATAGAGTTGTCTTAATACCAAAAATATGTACATGATCATAAGAATCAGAACAAACCTGAATGTCTATAATAATCCTTAGAATAAAATGATGTTCAACGTATCAAAATATTTATCAATCATCCTCTGGTTAGTATTCATCCTTACGTATGCACCTATTATCAAACCAATCAGTTTGGATATGGATACTTTTCTCAATATATATATATATATATATATATATATATATATATATATATATATATATATATATAACCACCTACAACATACACATTGCGTACACTACAAGAAATTTGTGAATTAGCGACGACCCTACTCCGTCGCTAATCCGACGCTAATCCATCGCTAAATGCTTTAGCGATGGATTAGCGTCGGAGTAACGATGGACAACTTTCATCGCAAAATTATAGTCGCTAAATAGCAACGAAAACTATATGTCGCCCGTTCTGTCGCTAATTTGCGATGACTTAGCGAACGACATGTTTTGCCGCAAAGTCATTGTTACTATATGAAGATTTTTGTTTTGCGACAAATTAATATCCGTCGCTAATGCCGTCACTAATATAACGATAAACTCAACGACGAACTAAGATCCGTCGTACAAACATTGACCAGCTAGTAAATAGCGACGAATTAAATCCGTCGCTAAATTACATGGCGGTACTAAATAGCAACAGATATTTCCGTTGCTAATCCGTCGTAAAAAAGAATAAAAAAATAAAAAAATTGTTTAAAAGATAAATATCGAGAAAAAATTTCTCGTAATACAATTTATATTTCTTGTATAATTTATATTTCCTGTGAATAAAATGCAAAGTACACATCAAAACACATATAAAAGGAAACTAAAACAATTAATCGATCCACTATAAAATTCACAAGTTCTAATTATTTACAATTGAACATTTAAAATTTTCAAACAAAAAAAAGGTACAACAAATGCAACACATGAATCTAATCATCGCCAAGATTTTGTGCATCCTCTTCTTCATTGTCTCAATCTGCGCCTTCAGCTCCACTACGCCGATTAGCACCATCAACCTATAAGAGAAAAGAAAGGTTAGTATTGATAAACAAAATATACTGAAATAAATTATATGCAATGCACCTAAGTTAAGGCAATCAAAGTAACATGAAATCTAACAACATACAATACATAACTTGAAACTTTGATGACTGAGATTCACCTGCAGACGAAGTTCCCCTGTTCTGAAAAAAACAGATCAACTCATTACGGACAACGTCAAAAATTATTTCATGTAAGTAGTCACGCATTGTGTCCTTAACGAGCTGGTGTACACCATCCCAAGAATTGGGCGGGTCAGTCAGATGCTTGGAGCTGATGCTGATGGGAGAACTCAATGAGCCGTGACTAGAGGAAGCAACGACTGGTGAGGTGTTCATATTACTCCCAAACCAGAACACATGACCCTTTTTGGGTTCACCTGTTGCAGTCACCCATGCTACAGGATCAAAAGGTGGATGCTGACTGGAGTCATCACCATATCGCTCTACTATCTATTGCTTATATGACTCCTACAAAGTAATGATTACAGTTTGAATTAATAATTAAGAATTACAATGTTTATGATAACTTATATATTATAATGATTATTAATACAATAAATACATACCATTGTCATTCTCGCCTTCTCTGATACGAACTCTCTCGCGGTCTTACGTTTATGTGTTTCAACAAACACATCCTTATATGGCACAATGCCTCCTTTTTCTCAGAATACACATTTAAACTAATCAAGTTTATAATTAGTTAAATGATATACCTATCAAAGCAGCCCGTGAAGATGAAGGCTGGGAATGACTAACACTGGATGAATGACCACTGTAACCTCCATGAACCATATTCTAACAAATCAAAAATGTCATGCAATACATTCAAATAATTTGAAATCATTCACATCAAGTATTGCAATACATTAAAATCATTCAAACACGTTACAATACATTCAAATCGAAACTCGATACGTATCAAAAATACATAATCAAAGAATAAAAAATGATTTTGTATAACCTTCAAACATTGGAATACCTTCAAATCATTCTCATCATTGCAATACATTTTAATACATTCAAATAACTCAAATCATTCACATCAAGTATTGCAATACATTCAAATCATTCAAACACGTTACAATACATTCAATAGAGGTTTGTATTACAAGATTTTGCTCACTAGCTCAAGAATTTTTCCTCATCACTTGTTTGACTTTCATATTCTTCTTCTTCTTCTTCTTCATTGTTTGCTCATCCACTTGGTATATCATTTGTATCACATTCTTCCATGAATGGAGTATCGACCAATGGAGATATGACATGCATATCATGTGCGACATCATGACCATAAGAGAAGTCATAGATATCATTTGATTGATAGTAATCACTCTCTTCAGTTAACTTGTCTTCCTATAACTAATCATACTCAGGGTATAGTTTGGACTTCACTTTGCAAACTGCCCACCATTCATTTCTATCTGACTTCTTTGTACTCGGATATGAAGTATAGTAAACTTGTTGAGCTTGCGAGGCAAATATGAATGATTCATATGTTCCAAACCTTGATTTATGATTCACCTCCACAATGCCTGAGGCTTTGTCAACTCTTGTTGCAGTTGGATCAAGCCAATGACACTTGAATAAAATTACCCTATTATTTATGCCTAAGTAAGTCAACTCCATTATTTCTTCTATAACACCGTAGTAATCATGTTCATTTTCACCTTAACTGCTACCCTTGACACACACGCCACTATTCATCATTGATTTGTTTATACCTTAGTCTTTTGTATGGAATCGATAACCATTTACGATGTACCCATTGTAACATTGCACAACTTTGGTTGAACCATTTTGTAAATCACATATTCCTTGATCTTTAACATCACCACGGTGAACCTACAAACATAAACAATAAAGAAGACAATTTATGATCACAACCAATTAAGTAACTTAGTGTTGTTTACACGTAGACAATTTATGTTATCGTCCTTACCAACTCTTTCAACCACTCCATAAACTTAGTTTCACGTTCTTTTTACACTTATGCATCAGCGAGATGTGAAACTTCTCTTTGCAACTCCAGATCAAATCGTTTGTACTTAACAAATACTTATATTACCGAACCATGTGTGTACGTATAGAACATAAAAGAATTTAGATTTGTATTGCGTCTACATATACTTACTCGATATATGGGTCGATCGCTGAGCAATTAAAAAGGATATAGATTTATGATGTGTCTTGCTTTCGATCTGCCAAGAGACTTGACCGGCAACTGCCAAAGGCATGCCCAAGTGGTTGAAATATCGACAGTTTGTCAGCTACAGTAAATTGTTCTTTATCATCATTACGAGGTGGGCATATGTAACGTGTTGGAATGTGAGGTTCAAAGTACATAGATGATAAATTTTAAATCTCTTCAAAAGTGTATGCCTCACAAATAGAGTCTTCTACTCTTGCTTTATTCCGAACCTTTTTTTTTGAGGTCAAACATGCATCTGTCAAAAATATTCATCTCAAATTTAAAATATCTGTCATTGAAGAGAAAAATATAAGAAAAAATATATCTTTCACATGAGTACATCCACTGATATTGCACAGGACCACAAACCTTTAGTTCAATTGCAAATGTATGATCAAATGTTCCATAACATCGAAAAATGTTGGCGAAAATATCTTCTCTAGCTGACAAATAATAGTGACGACAGAATCTTTGAGATTCTTTACCTCAGATACTACAACTTTTGATACGCACAATGTTCTAAAAAATCTACTCAACTCAGATAATACCCCCCATATAGGTTTGTCTAACATATCATGAAATGCTAGGGGTATCAATCGTTGCATAAAGATATGACAATCATGGCTCTTCAACCTATATAACTATTCATCATCGATCTTCACAGCCCGAGCAATGTTAGAGACATATCCATCTGGAAATCTCAATTATCTCAACCATTGACATACATGCTTTATTTGATCAGGTCAAAGCACGTATCTTGCTTTTGGTTTCAGTACTTTGCTATTATACTCTTTGAGTTCCAATTCTGGTCTTTTACATATTACTTTTAAATCCATACAGGCCTTCAGATTATCCTTCGTTTTTCCTTTAACATTCATTACTGTATTTAACACATTATCAAACACATTTATCTCCACATGTATCACATCCAAATTATGTCGTATCAATAAGGTCGGCGAATATAGTAGTTCTCAAAATATAGATTTCTTTGTCTAATTGTGATCCTTCCCAAATCCAAAGAAGGGTGTCGGACTACGGGCATCCGTTAATACATCTGAAAAGTATCTTAATCTTCTTAAAATCTCTATGCCAGACAATCTTGTCAGTAGACCTTCCATTTCAGTTGTGCCTGCTCGAAACACATTCTTTTATCTTCGGAATGGATGGTCACTGGATAGAAATCAATGATGACACTCAAACCAGCACAACTTCCTTCCATGTGTCAATCTAAAAGATTTTGTGTCCTCCATGCAGTACGGACATGCCAATCTCCCATGTGTGCTCCAACCAGATAACATACCATATGTAGGGAAGTCACTGATTGTCCATAGAACAGTGGCCTTCATATTAAAATTTTATTTTTTGTGGGCATCGTACGTGATAACACTGTCATCCCACAGTACTTTTATTTTATCAATCAATGGCCTTAAATATGCATCAAGATTTTGGCCAGGTGAGGTCGGACCAGAGATCAATAGAGACAAGAAAAGATTCTGACGCTTTATACACAAGCTTGGTGGAAGGTTGTATAAAGTTACAAATACTGGTCAACATGAGTATAGAGTTAATCTACCCCCAAATGAATTAAATCCATCTATACATAGACCGAGTCTAACATTTCTCACTTTCATTGTGAAGTTCTGATGAGTACAATCAAAGTGCTTCCAAGCTTCCGCGTCAATAGGATACGTGATCTTGTCTTCATCATGTCAAACTTTATTTGCATGTCATCTCATGTGTTTAGCTATCCTTGAAGACATATACAGTCATTGCAATCTAGGGGTGATAGGAAAGTAGCAGAGCGATTTGTATGAAACTTCTTTTGATTTCGTGCTACCATTGCTTCTTATCTTTGGCTTGAACCGAGGATGCCCACATGATGGGCAGGATATGTTGTTTTCTAGATCCTTGAAATACAACATGCAATGATTTGGATAAGCATCTATCTTTTGATACCCCATACTTAGAGCGTTGACCATAACCTTCGCACGATAGAAATTTTATGGCAATTTCTTATCTTTGGGCAACATACTCTTCACTATCATGCACAAACGATCAAAACATGATTGACTCAAATTATACTCGAACTTCAAATTCAGTAGTTGAAGAACTGCAGACAAAATAGTGTGACTCTCACAACCATTTTAAAGTGGCTCATCAGCATCTCTAAGTAAATCATAAAATCTACTAGCTGCAATGTTTGGTGCTTCTTTCTCTACCCCAATTGTTACATCACTAGGACCCATAGCAGAACCCAGTTATGTTCATGCGGCATCAAATATCAAATCCATATATGGATTATCGTGCACCACATTCACCTGTGCGTCAAAATTATTTCTAAATTCTTCACCATGAAAGGTTCAATTCTGATAATCATTCACAAAACTCTTCTTGTATAGGTGATGTCTAACGTCATGGGGTTCTACAAATTGATTGTTCTTACAAATCTTGCATGGACACATAATACGACCTGTGGGATCCACTATACTGACACTTTTCATTGCAAATTCAATAAAACTTTCAACACCATTCATATATTCATGTGATACCTCATTGTCAACTATCTTACGGTACTCTCATTCACGGCTTGTAGTCATTTTATCGTATGATGTTATGAATAGTATCTTAACCAATTAAAAGAGAATCATCAGAATGCTATGATAAAGAAAATATCAAATTTATCATGCAATATATGATGCATGCTATATATTTGATATATATCACACTTCCACACACACACACACACACACACACACACACACATATATATATATATATATATATATATATATATATATATATATATATATATATATATATATATATATATATATATATATAATGTCATACAATCATAAGAACTATGATGCATGCATTGATAACTTAATATTTTCATATGCAAACTATTCACAACACGATACATTCATTTGAAACATACTTTCATTATACAATTTCACATGGAAGTCATAATCAAATTGAAAGTAACTACATGCAAGCATGGATACAATCATATCAAACATTGCAATACATCCAAATCATTCATATAAAAAAAAAAAGTCAAACATGTACCTGCAGCAAACACACTCCAATATCTCGCTAACTACTACCATGCCTAGCATGAAATCCGTACTCCAAAAATAAGAACACTTCTATTTACATACATTAAAATCATGCTCAACATGACCTTCAAACTTCACTAAAACAGTCCTATATATCAACAACTAAGTGAGTGTGTGAACAGAAAAGTGTTGCATCCAAAAAATTAAATAACATGTGATGTGCTTGCATCACTTACTCACCACGGGTATTTACCCGATTTGATTTGCTTTTGCCTTTTAATTTTTTTCTTATTTCTTTTTGCATTGCATTTTTTACATCATGCGATGCTTAACAATAAGCATCGTGCAATTTGCTCAGCAACGTACCTGCAAAGAACATATATACAAAAAATATAGGGAGGAGGTTTGACCCCTCTCTGGCAAAAAAATTAACAGGGAGGGGGCTTGGCCCTTCCCTTGCAAAAAAAAAAAGAAGAGGGGGCCGAGCGGCCTCCTGCCGGCCTTTCGGAACCCGAAAGAGAGAGAGGGGGCGAGAGATGTGACAATGGCCACCGACCTCCTGTCGGCCTCCCGACAACGAAACAGAGAGAGGGGAGGGCACAACAGGGGTTGTGGGCCCTCCGGCAACCCGAAACAGAGAGAGGAGGGCACTACAGGGGTTGTTGGCCATCCGGCAACTCAAAACAAAGAGAGGGGAGAACACGACATGGGTTGTCGGCCCTCCGGGAACCCGAAAGAGAGAGGGGGGGGGGTGAGAGACGCGCCAGGGGGCCATCAACCTTCTGTCGGCCTCCCGGCAACGAAACATAGAGAGGAGAGGGCACGATAGGGGTTGTCGGAGGGTCGGCAACACGAAACAGACAGAGGGGAGGGCACAACAGGGGTTGTCGGCCCTCCGGCAACCCCATTGTTGGTCCTTCGACAACCCGAAACAGAGAGGGGAGGGCACGACAGGGGTTGCCGACCCTTCAGGAATCTGAAAGAGAGAGAGAGAGGGGGGCGAGAGATGCGACAGGGGACCACCAGCCTCCTGTCAGCCTCCCGACAATGAAACAGAGAAAGGGAAGGGCACGACAGGGGTTGTCGACCCTCCAGCAACCCAAAACAGAGAGGGGAGGGCGTGACAAGGGTTGTCGGCCCTCCGACAACCCAAAAGAGAATTAGGGAGGTGGGACCAAGAAGAAGGTGAAGAAGAGGGGTGCAGGGTCACCTCCAGTTGTCGGACGAGAGGATGGCGGCCGACGGGAGAACGCGGGGTGGCGGGTGGCCGACGGGAGGTCGTGGGGCGGCAGGCGGCTGACGGGAGGTCGTGGGGCTGCGGGCGATGGGAGCTCGACGGCCGGCAGCAGAAAAAAGAAAAAGAAAAGTGGCTCGAATTAGGGATTTACAGGAAATTTAGCGACGGCCAAATGTCGTCGCCTATTCCATCGCAACTGTGCGACGAAGTAGCAACAAAATTTGTACATCACTAATCTGTCATTTGGTAGCGACGGATGAGCGTCAGACTAATTTTCGTCGCTAATTCCACAAATAATTTGAATGGTAGCGACGGATATTTTGCTCTCGCTAAGCCGTCGCTAATGGGCAACAGAAAAAATCCATCATCAATATCCATCGCTATTTGAAGTTTTTCTTGTAGTGGTATATAACCCCTAACTTCCACCAAACCTTTGAAATGATTCAGATCTTTCATACTTGTTAAAAGATGACCTAATATGCATTTTACCTATTCATATGTTTGACACGTGGAGTACAAGCATATCCAATGAGACTATTCAAATGTTTCATATAATTTTTAGTTATATATATATATATATATATATATATATATTTTATAATTAACAACAGTAACACTAGTGAAATAAAAAACAATTATAATATCATCAAATCATCATGCATTTGCATTAAATTTTGCCTTTTATAGCATGTCATAAATTGGGAGAGGATGTGGCATCATCTCTAGTAGTCTATACATAAGAGTAATAGATTGAACACATCATGATATAATTTTAATGATAAAAAATCCTATTATCAATTTATCATATTCAAAACACCTCACGTCATGCACGTATGAGAGAAAAAAGTTGTTGACACCATTAAGATAAAATGAAAGTTTTAACTTTACCAAATATTACTCTCTATGGAAAAACTCAATCCTATCCATCTAAAGGTTATTACGTGATAATTCATAAGCAAAAACGATCTAAGACATGTAAGTGAACTTTGAGTAAGGAAAAAAGGGTATTGTGAAAGGATAAAAAAGTCAATCAAACGAAGTCTTAGGCTTTGTTATTTTTATTTGACTAACAAGAATTACCACTAAAACAATCATGACTCTAAACAACCATAAAAAGAGTTCAAGTATAATATATTATTTGAACAAAGAGAGATGTCGACAACTTTGTAATTCTCAAATGTTTGTTAAAGAGATAAGAAGGAACCAAAGAGGATAACCATCTACCATCCCACATGTGCAATGGAACATCAACAAAAAAGTATACATGTAGTTGAAGATGATGCAATATGTATGCTATTATGTTTTTTTTACATCTAATGGAAAAATCAACTAAAAATAAAGCTACAGGTCAACGAATGTATGTATCTATGAAAGGAAGTAAAAGGTTACAGAGTTGTGTACCTTGATATGTTCCTCCTGTGCCTCCAAGAGAGACAAATGTGTACAATTCCCCTTTGTTAAGCAAGATCCACAACCCTGAAAGCAAGGAATTAAATTATATCCCACCAAATTTTAAAAAGTCCACAACAATATTTATAACCATAGCTTAGCATTTATCCAATGCAAGTCTTTCGTATTCAGTATCTCACAGGTTTCAGGTTAGTATTGGGCACATTTATCATAAATACCCATAGAAAATGAGAAACGTGTTTCCCAATAAAAGGTTTCACAATGCAAACTGTTGTTGACAGAGCCGAACCCAACCCTTTGGGCTGGGTTCAACAATAGGGTTGGGTTCCACACCTGAGGCAATGAGGGGATTAGGAGAGAGGAGAAGGAAAAAGAAGAAGAAGAATAGGAGGAGGAAGAAAAGAGAGAGAGAGAGATTTTGTACCTGCAGTCAGAGGAGGAGAGGAGGGCTGCCCTACCGCCGTCCGTCGGAGGAGAGGAAGGCTTGGGGGAGGCATTGGGGAAGAGAAGTAGGAGAGGATAGAAGAAGGGGGAGGCATCGAGGTCGGGGGAGGAGGATTTCAAAGAAAGGAAAAAAAATTAAAAAGGGCCCAGCATGCCCTAATTATATACTCTATAATGACGATATTTATGTTATAGTTAAAGAGTTTATAAGTATATTATATAACGATGACACAAGCATGTCGCCATTATAGAGTAAACCCTATAACAACGCCGCTGGAATGCCGTTGTTATTGATCTATAACAGGTATATCGTTAATGGCAATATACAAGGTCGCCATTATAGAGTAAAACCCTACAACAACGACATTTATATATTGCCGTTATTGATTTTTAATGGCAAGATTATTGGACGTTAAATATTGTTGTTAAAATGTTTTTAACGGTAATATTTAATGGCCATATAATGTCACCGTTAAAGGCATATCTTTAACAGGGGCAAGGCATTCATGGTGCTATCCATCTCACCATTATTGATAAGCAATAACGACGAGATTCATGACCGTAGTAGAGTAATAACGACACAAAATTTATATCGCCGCTAGTACCTAGCAAGTTGCGGGGACAAAAAATACACCGTTATTGCTTGATCAATGGCAGTAACTTTTGTTGTTGCCGTTAAAGAGTCGCTGCTATTGACCCTAATCCTTGTAGTGTAGTTTTCATACCCTAATTCATCACATTGTCCAATAAGCTATTCGCAGAAATGAGTCATAAAAGTTCATGTCTTAAATCCCCAACAGAATAGATTTGCTGAAGAATCATCATCTCGGAAAGTCACCAGGACCCTTACCAAATATATTAAGGTACCAGATCAATCACAGGTCAGCAGTATCCATTAACCGATTGTTCTACTGTAAGTTTTTTCATGTCGCTATTGGTTTTTATTTCTTTTACCCGATATAGCAATACCCATTGTCACAAGCCAATATATAGGCAACATATCGATGGTTATCAACATCGGATCTCTCCTATATATATATATATATATATATATATATATATATATATATATATATATATATATATATATATATATATATATATATATATATATATAACATACAAGGTGAGAGAGATATATGATATTTTCGACCATGAAGGGAAACCATTATCGTTGCTGTATAATAATAAAAATGCAATACCAAAAAGCGATATATCGAGCACATAAAAAGAAATTTCTAGGAACGCCAGTAGGCTCGAACCAATATTATTTCTGTCGAGGTTGGAGGATATTCGAGTTTTACAAGACGGAGACCAAGTAATCCATTGTTCTTTAAATCCTGATTTTGCTTGGTCAGAGGTGATGGTGGACCTCCTAACTGCATAAACGATACACAGCATGACTCACATTGATCCGGCCACTTGCTGATGGCTGACAGTATGTAGTTCAGACTATAGTAATCCTTTTCCTGCAAGTCGCTGACTCCGATTGGCACGTCTGCGATAACATCGTGGTACATAGGTTGACAGTATTGAGCGCGATTTATCATTGTATTCTCGAGCGATTCAGAGATGTAAGATTGGGTAAAGGTAGCATTCTCAAGTGCTAGATTCAGTGTGATGTTGATAAGTCCATTGAGATCTGCAGTGTAGCTCTCCTCCACCGCCTGAAGCGTAGTCAGGCAGAAGTCGACATCTTCAATTCGTCTGCAAGTGTCGTGTATAAAATCGATGCCTAGGATTGAGAAAGGAAGAGGGAGAGGATTAATAGGATGAGAGTTGGCATGGTCGAAACTTTCTGGCTCTAGATTGGGGACGGGAGAGGGTAGGTGATATATATATATATATATATATATATGAAAAGATATCGCCAAGCTGTACGGTAGTAGATTAGATCCTTCCAATAATAATTTGTCAGTCGATGGTATAGGTCGCTCTCTCTCATCAAGGAGAACCAGAGATCGGACGGAAAGGGATCCAAATGAATAGAAGTGTAGCATCCATTTCACTGGGCCAAGTACCTTGCCAAGTTAGTCGATCTGCTGAGGAAGCAGATCCAGTGTTAGGGGCAGAAACACTTGTAAATTGTATAAAATATGTATAGAAATTATCATTACTAATTTACAATACTTATCAAAATTATACACAATATATTGGTTAATAATATACATGCTCAAGATAATTACAAATTTTCTAGTAATATTGTTAGGTATAAAAGACTTTATTAACTGTTCAATACAAATAGACCTTTGATATAATTAGCACAAATATAATAATAATTATTATTATATATAGTATAACAATAAATACCTATTCATGTAATATGAATTGCTATATTAAATTTAATATGTATGTGGTGATTTTTTTCCTTTTCTCCTTCTTTTCCTTGATGGTTGCAAATACTTACTAGTAGGCCTAGTATGGGAAGCAAGTACATAGTTAAAGATCATCAAATAGTTGTTGACACTTAAAATTTTATAGGTTTCCAGCAAACACATATGTTGGCCCCAACACATCGGCGCCACCTTGATGACTCGTCAGAGATGGGATGTTTGCTCACATGCCAAAGACCTTCTGTAATAACCTCAATTTTTTTCCATTAATTACTTAAATTTATCTTAAAATAATATGTATTTTTCTGAATTGAAACTGGGATCTACGTTTCAGATCCAGGACCCACAATGAAAGTATGTATATATAGACGTATAAGATTATATACAATATATATATAATAATAAAAAAATTACTATCAAATAAATGAAACTACGAGAGGATCCGCAGTTGGATCCGTTTGGATCCAACCTACGGATCCATTTCACAAAGATGCCACGGATCTAGAAACCAGACCGCATCTGAATCCCGGACCTTGTCCGTGCCCTATGAAACGAACGAAAAAAAAACTTTTGGACCTGGGTTGAATCCGACCCGAATCCAATAACCCATTAGGGTTATAATGCTCGACACAGGGGGGGTCGAGCCCCCTTGCTGCTTTCCCCCTCGATTGAAAAGGGAAACCTATCGAGGGTTTCCCCAATCACCGCCCCCCGAGCTCTTTAAGAGCAATACAGAGGGGAGAGAGGACTGACATTGCCTCCTCCTCCTCCTCTCACTCCTCCCTCTCGACTTCATGTGTGAGACATCGCCTTTTCCACCACCACAACTTGCATTCCTTCAATGGTCAGAAACCGCTGGAGGAGAAGCTTCTTGATTCCCTGATTCCTGGGTAGGAGCACAACTCGTCGCTCCCCCTGTCGCTTGCAGAGGTCGCCTGTATAGTCGACACGGAGCCCAACTGTGCCTTCGAAGCGCTCTCTCTCGACTGCGTGAGGCTTTGTCAGAAACTGACAAGTCGCGTCACCTTCCATTTCATTGAAGCCCTCGTCTCCCTCTACGCAAGCCATCGACGATGCCCTGCATCTCGCCGGAGCCTCGATGCTGCGGTCGACCATCGTTGTCGACCCTCCTCTGCCTCTCTTGCCGGCACCCTCCCTGCTACCCCGAGTTCACCTTCCTGTCTCCCTGTCCCTCTCGACCTATTGTGAGACAGTCGTGTCATCGAGGCCGACGAAATCATCTTTGTGGTAGCAGCCGACATCTCGCCGAAACAAGTAGGATTCCCTATTGTCTTCCTCCCCCATTTTCTCTCTCTCCCTCCCGATCGCGCCTTTGCGGCAACGCTGTCGAGGCTCGGCCGACCTTCCTCTCGCTGCATCAATCACCTCCAAAGCGTGGATTTTTGAGGTACGGGTTCTCTTTTTTAATCAAGTGAGAAATCGAACGCCGATTCAATTCTCATACAATATTTATGGTAAATCCATGATATAGGGATGAATCTATATGTTCATCCTAGAGTACATGGATAATGAACCCATGGACCTTTTTTCATGGTTGTATATTTGTTGTAGCATATTTTATGTGTAGCAGCGATGGATGGCTTCATGCTTGATCTTTCCTTTTTTATTCAACCACATCATGGCAATTGTTTAATGTGGAAAACGGTTGGACTGGAACCTACTGTCACATAATTTTGTATATAATGCAACATCTCTTGTGGTAGTTATATTCATATCAACTCTTTACCTTGGTCAGCAAATGTGATAGTATGAATTTGAGCTGGGAGAAAATTATGAAATCCTTTCTAATAAAAATTTAACAACGTTTTGTGGGATCTTTCAGCTTTTTATAACTTGTTTATGGGAAAGTGTTTAGCTTGACAATGTTCAATGGTGGATTCTTAATTGCTTGACTGTTGGGAAATCCTTTGTTTCCAATCAATGGAGGGCATAGCACAACTTGAAGCACTATGCGAAAAGCTGTGAAATTCGCAGGATTCAGCTGAAAGGGGCTCATGTTGAGAGTACATTAAAGTGCCTTTCAGTGAATACTGATTACATCTCTCAATGCCAATACATTCTAGACAATGCAGTTTCTTCTTATGTGCTTGTTTTGGCAAGTTCAAGCTTGTTGAAGCAAGTGTCAGAGCACAATCTCTCTTTGCAGCTGTGATTTGACCTCAGTAATGTTTTATTCATGTATATCCTTTAGTTGTGTTTAAAGTTATTATACCTTTTAGGTGATTTATAATACATGCTACTTGTTGTCTACGATTACTTGTAGATTGCCATCCAAATTTTGTCTTTCTTACTTGCTAGTACAATGTGGATGTCTTGATTTCAGCAGATGCCATGTTGGTTCCTAACATTGATAAGTAGAGTGCTGGTACTCAAAGTTGAACTATCATGTACTAGACAAGTTTTTCTCTTGTGTTGATCATGTAACATTGTCTTGGGGTTCAGCTTTAACGTGAACCCATCATGATTTTAGCCTGACATGTTAACCTCATTGGCAATATTTGTATATTTTTTTAGTGTATATAATATGTTAGGATTTTGTCTGTTCATTTTTTTCATAAGTGTGTTGTCTTGATTTACTTCAAGGAAACTACTTGATCAGCTACCTGGCCACCAGAGGAACTGAGTTGCAACCTTTTGTTACTATCTCTCTGATTCAACTGATTGAACCATTTAATTAATTCACTATCACTTACATCCCTAGAAGTTTCATTGAATTATAAAATACTTTCAAAGAATTAACATGTGCATCACATATTAACCTGGAATGGATAACCAACAATATCTTTGACTTCTGAGGTGGATTAAACATGTACTAAAGTCATAGTTTGCTTTGAGTAGTGAGATGACTCATTCTCATATCATCAGATTATAGATTCCTGTAGTTTATTTGGCTTTAAATTTCCTGGCTTGTCACAACTATGAGAATTAATTATTTGTCTTTGGTTCCCTGTGTTTGCTTAACTGAAGATCAATATATTACATCCGTAGGAGTTAATTTTACAATTGGTATACATGTTAAACTCCATATCATGGTTATGCACTTGTGTGTTGCTTCTAATACATGTTATGAATGAAAGGCTTTGGGGTATTGAATTGATGTAATGTGCTTAATCAAAGTAATGTATAGTTGACCCATATACATGTGCCTAATTTAATAAATGTGTTGTGCATGAGTGTAGCTACATGAAAATTTTGTGAACATGTGTAAGATCTGAATTTTTAGATTTATATTACATATGTATTAGTTGCCCAAGGGGTCACATGTTTAAAGAGATCCCTAAATGTAAGCTGACGTGAGACATAAGTATGTGAATCAAAGCATGCATTTGCCATGAATAAATACACTGAATTGAAGTCATGCACTTGACATGAATGAGAATTAATTGGAAGCATGCTATGAATATGAAATTGTGAACTCATGTACATGCATATGCTCATCATTGTTATATGTGCATCTTTAATTGGCGTACAAGAATATGCATTGTGAAGCATTCAAAGGTAATGCATTATGGTTCATGGATGGTCTAAATGAATCATCACAGGCCTAAAGAGTCTTGAGCTTTGGTTGCTCTTTCTTTAATTGTTTAAATGCATTACAAAAATCATATTTATTTTTATTACACTATATTGCACTGTTCTATATGTTTCCACCAGTGGGAGTCTCGTGATGGTTCTCGCAGGGGTGGATGCAAGCCTTTACCTTTACTTTTGCATATGGTGTTGCAAAACTTAAAGAAATGACTTTTAATAGAAGATAATAATTAAGAACAGTATACTATATGTTTTGGGATCTCCCATCTAGAGAATGGAGATCTTAGAGATCCGGTCTTGGGGAGACTGTGAGGATACAAAAACTCTGTGTGCTTTATTTGTTTCCTAAACTCGATATTGAGGTTTCTTTTTTAGGCCACAGTTTTAGGGAGAGTCCATCACTGTACCTAAGGGTGGTGTGTTTGACACAGTTGTTGTTTTGGTACCAAGGAAGTGACACTTGTGGGCATGGGTTGTCCCTTGTGTCCCCGACATTAGATGTGAAGGTCTAATGTTTCGATGGATGATTTTATTTTCTGATATCGGTGGAGGGCTAAGTTTGGAATCCAGTAATAAAATATGAATTATGTGTTAAGCTATCTTGGGAACCTAACTTGACCTTGAAGATTTTACCCGTTTGGTGTATCCGCGGGCAACGGTAATTAAAAATGTGAACTTAAATTGTATGCATTTAATAGGGACATGCATATGAAAATGATAACTTTAATGAAAGATAATAAAGTGGTCATGCATTGTACATAAATCATGCATAATCCTGCTATGCATTAGAACATGCATATTTTACTTGTTTTCTTTAATTGTTACATGTTGGTGGATGCATGATGTTTAACTTTTGATACATGTTAAATGTCGTGTTTGCTTAAATGGTAATCTCTACTGTTGATTAATGTCCTTTCATGCTTAATAAATGTTTCATGTTGCATGAATGCTAAATTGAATTATGAAATTGTCATAATTGCTTTCCTCTAAATTATTGCATGAAATCTTATCTGGATTCTTTAGCTCACTTGTTTCATTAAAAGTACTTGTGCTCATGATTTCAGTTCTGACACCCTACTTCTATGGGTTTTTGCAACCGCAGGTGATCAGTGAAGCGACTGGCTCCTGGGAGAGTTACGAGTGTCATATTCTTGTTAGACGGTTCACAGAGGGACGGTGTGGCTCAGTTTTTCGTTATTTACTTTTATATCATTTAAGTAATTCTGATATATCTCTTACAATTATTGCTTAAACATTCTTTCTTTCAAATAAATGAATAATGGTTTGGTTTGGTATGGTTGATAAGTGTAAGCTCTATTTTGGTGGGTGGTTATCCAATTGTGAGTGGAACTATAAAGGTGCGGGATCTCTAAAAATATTTTCGCAATTGATAAAAAAAATCCGCATTTTCAAGGGGTATGAGTTGGGGTCGTTACACCTTCGATGTAAACTTAAAGTATTTTAGTTGCAAGGAACAAAATACTTTGCGAAGGGACTTTTTTATAGGTGAAAAAGCTAGTCCAGTCACAAATTCCATCAAGTCTTTTCAAATGTTGTGAGAGAGACTCTTTACAAGCTTAAGCATCTTTTCATAGGAAAAATCCCAAGAATCATAAAAACATTTTCAATTATCCACTATTTCAAAAGTGTTTAAAGATATTTTTATTAAAAATATGTTTTCTTTTGCTATATTTACCCTACAAAACATCTTCCTAATGTTTTCATAAAAATTAGAGGTTTCAAGTTTTTTAACCAAACAAAAATCACTTTGATTCAATATCAGAGTGAAAAGTTATACCTAAAATAAGTTATTTTATGAGAACCTATTTTAAAAAGTAGAGCTCAATTCAAGTGCATTTTGACCAACAATGGATGATTTTCATTTTACACCCATTTCTTTTATAGAGAAGGATGTTAATTTTTCAATGCACTAATCAGCGCATTGATCTAACACACGGTTGGAGAGACAACTCCAAATACCGAAGTTTGCTTGAGTGGGGGCTGATTATTGCCAGTTGGCTAATTGGCAAGAAGCTTGGCAGGGTTTTTGTCTCTAGAAACATCTATATAAAGCTCTCCTCTTCTCCCATTTGAGCATCTCAAATCCTTCTTATTCTTTGGCAATTCAAGATAAGCATTCTTGCTCTCTTTTGTGGGGGTTTCATGGTTTTTGGGGGCACCTATAGTTGTTTTGAGCTAAAAATCCCTTGGGTTCCTCATGATGTCCAAAGATTGTGCTCAAGACAACCAACACCTCCTTTGCTATCATGGAGGGGCCTCAAGTTATAAATTCTTAAGCTCTTCTACTTTGAATTTTATCATTTTCTTGGGTCCTTTTTCCCCATGAATATCTTTTTTTGGATTTTTTTTCTAATAAACTTGTTTTTTTTAATATTTATTCCAAGAACCCTACTTTCCTGGAATCTTTTTCCAACAAACTTCTTTCGTGTGGAAAGGCCCCTTCTCCCACGAGAAACTATTCGATCAGCCCAGAAACTCTATCGAATTCACATATGATTGAGCAGGGTACACACTTAAGATGCCAGGTCAATATCAAGAAGGGCTAAAGCTTCCAAAGAATCATGAGTAAGTTATCTTTTTTCTCTCTCTTGTTCATTTTCTTATTATTTGTTACATTTTCCTGTTTAAATTGCCTCAATACTCTCATTTTCTAACCCAGACATATTTTCTTGATTGTTGCTTGTTGCATGAGTGGGACCATCTCTTATCTCACAAGGGACCCAAGGAATACAGAAAAGCTGAGAAGGTATTTTCCTGGGAAAGTTTTCAACTCATGATTGAATTACACCCTGCCATTTGAGAGGAAACAACTTGATCTCGTATCAGCGGTGGATCCCATCACCATTAATGTAACGGAGGCATGTTTTATAAAAAATCTTTTGTAAAAATCTTTTCAAATCAATACAATGATTTTTTTCCATTAACAATAGCACACCTAAAAGCATAGTTAAACTTCATGAAGTAACACAGCTGAAAGCAAGGAGCTTGTATGAAACCCAAAAACAGTAAACCAGCAAATAACAGCAATGGATAAGTCAATGAAAAGAAGAAAAAGTCTTTTCTCATTGTGATTGCACGGTGATTGACAAGTAAAATGCCAAGTGTAGGAGGAGGATTTTTGCTATTGGTGGAGAATGATTTTTGTTTTTTTTATCAGAATGGTGGATGATTTTTAGACCATGTTAAGCAATGAAATGCATGCCAAAATCATCTGAATCCCATTGAAGCACGTGTGAATCCTTAATTTAGTTGAATAGTCTTCCAAAATATTGTAACCTGATTTCAACCGCAGATGAAAGCTATGGACATAATGGTGTGGGGGTACGGGTCGAACCTTCAGGTGAAAATCAGTATATATATATAGAGTAATGAGTCCTGAACCTATGTGGTTCTAAACTGCGTGCTAAATGGGTTTTTCGGGGTTTTTTCATTTTATTTTTAGATTCTGACCGTACAGATATGTACTTGATGTTAGAGGGATCAGCTCTTGAAGCATTTGATTCCAACACAGGTGGGTTTTTATAAAGTTCAAAAAATCAACAGTCCAAAATCTTTGTAAATTTTCGAGGCTTCAAACATCAGTTTTTTCACAAAAACACATGATCCAGGTGTGGATTCTTAGTAAATCGACTATGCCCAACACATTTATGGGGCTAGACCGCATAAAAAACACTGAAGAAGCCCGAAAACCCCATTTAGCAGGGACCCATTTTCCTATATATATATATATATATATATATATATATATATAGAGAGAGAGAGAGAGAGAGAGGCACTTTACTTAATTAAAGAAACCCAATTTTTTCTTAAAACATATCTTGAGTTCAAAAACTGTTGCCCGTGGAATCTTTGCAAAAGATTTGTGGTCCCACATGGATTTTCGAGATTGTGTATTCTTTTTTTAGTACCTCTTTCTAATTTGTTTTCATGATATCTCATGTTCTTTTTAAAAATCAAAACACGCTTACCTTAAGTCAAGTTTTCCCAAAATACCCTTATGAAAAGTAGTATTTGTACTTTTAACCGGGCCTAAGCCCATAGAATCACGTGTCACTATTAATAATATGACCATTTTTTTTTTCAAACCTTTGTAAAAATGGTTTTGGCCTAAACCATTTCCAAAATTATTTTTGTTTAGCCCATCAAACCCTAACTTGGGACATTTTAGGGGCGGCTCTTCTAGTTTTTTAGGTAGTTTTCTCACTTTCTTATTCTCTCTTACGTTGCTTTAGGAATGTTAATAATAGTCGATGATGAATGTTACGGGTGCACGACAAGCCTAGCTAACTCGGGCTCGGCTCAAACTTGTTTGAGTAGATAAATGAGCAGAGTTTGATCAGGCAAGAAAGCTTGGCTAGCTTGATTGAGCTTGGTTTGTGTAGTTATATAATGCACCCAATATGGTATATCAATAATTTATGTTTGCAAAATATACATATTAGAAGGCTTTGCTTAAATGAATAAGAAGTTAATCCTTTTCCAGAAAAGAAGGTATTTCCAAACTCACTGTCTTCACTGCACATTAAATTTTTTTTTTTAAATAAACCCTACAAGCTAAATATTCAAGGTTTCGAAATTGTGAATGCACCCAAACAAGAGAAGGACCAGTTCACTAGAAAAAAGAAGCCATTAAATGGTACTCATGGTATGACTTCATGCTGGGAATCATTTTCAAAAGCAAATTTATTAAGGTTTGGACCATCAACTTTCATCAATCACAATGTCAACTTGTCACCAATTAAACAAGTTAGATGCATCATGAACTACTAAGCAGAGTTTGAGATGATTAGCAACCTTGTGATCTACTGGTGACAAGAAACCCTCATATGCACCTTTATTGCCTCTAGACCCACCAGCTTGATCCAATGCTATGAACTAGTTAGAATTGCCAAAGAGAAGCAAAACCGTCTAAGCAGGAGGAGCATGCGCATGATCGGTGCAAGCAAGTTTGGTCCAGTCATGGGACCAACCAAGAGGGTGAACAAAGCCGAGCAAGAAGGTTCAGATGTGACCAAAAACATGCACAAAACTTAGAGAAGTGGTCTTAGTAGCAGCAGCCAAACTAAGGTCTGGAAACTCACCAAAGAGCAAATGAATGAGCCAAGGAAAATATGTCTATGCTTCACATGCGAGGAGCTATGGCGTCCCGGTCACAAATGCAAGGGCAAGGCTCTACACTTGTATATTGTAAACAATGAAAATACTGAAAATAAAGAAGAGGAGGAAGAAGAAGAAGTATAAGAGGAGAAGGAGAATGGCCTTATGGAGGAAGCCCCAGAGATATCCTTCCATGCCTTAACCGGTGTGGAGGTACCTCAATGCATATGCGTGCATAACCGGAAAGGTCATAAACTTACCAATATTCATCCTACTTGAAACTGGATCAACCCACAAATTCTGTCTCCCAAATCACCAAACGAGTGAGGTGTGAGATACAAACCCAAATTCATTTCATGTGGTAGTAGGCAATGAGAGTAAGTTGAGATTCATTGATAGGAGTCTCAAACTCCAAATTGAGATCCAAGGCACTATGTTCCTCATAGATGCCTGTATTCTACCCATGAAGAGTGCGGACTTGGTACTAGAGATGCAATGGCTGCAATCCCTTGAGCGTGTGAGTTGAGATTTCCATGTTTTAAAAATGCAATTTTCTCATGAAGGGAAGTGGAAATCCAAGCTAACAAAGCCCCACAACTTGGGCCAACTGATTCCAAGAAGAAAACCAAGATTGCTAGACAAAGTTCACAAGTATTTGTTTTGAGTATCAACCCTCTCCAATATGAGTTTGAGGCTACACTACAAGAGGTTTAAGGATGTTTTTCAAGAGACTAAGGGGCTCCCTCCTTAAAGAAGCTGAGCCTACTTTTCAATTGAGCCCGGATACAAACCAGACCAATGTGTGCCCCTATAGATACACCCAAGTTCAAAATAATGAGATAGAGAAATTGGTTCACTTAGACCCCCCATTTTGGACAAAGATGTTTTTCATACCAAAATCCCCAAATTTATCACCAATGCTGACTTCAATCTGATTTTTTGCCTTCAAAATGACCATTTCAAGTTTTTTGACCAAAAAAAAGTTCAAGAGGTTTTTAGCTTTCCAACAATCCAAAAGTCGGGTCAATCCGACATCAAAATTGAAAGTTATGACCAAAACAAGTTCTACAGTGTCAATGACACATTCAGTTATCGTTACCATGCTTTGAATTGTCGTCATCACCCTTTGAATCATCGTTGAGCTATTTTGAATTGGTGTCAGCATCCATCATTTTCTGGGTAGTGATGCACTTTATAACAATACATTTTATTGTGCTTAAGATTTGTCACTTCCCATAGATTGTCATCATTAGTTGTCATTGCTCATGGTTTGTAACGCCCCAAATATTTAACTCAAAAATTTTAGAATATTTTTTTATATAAACCACAGTGAAAATATTTGATTAATCCTTCAGTCAAATAATTGGGAGAGTTACAGGTGATAATACAACTTTCATATCATTAGGCAAAATAAAGTTGTGTCTTGAATTATTACAAGTCATACAAATAATACAGTTAATGAATTTAGTCAAAGTTCCTCAGGACATCCACAGAAGAAATGGTCTCATGGCATCGCCCGCAACGACATCCGCAATTGCTCTGATATTTTTATTTGCTATCTGAAAAATAATAATTCAGATAGGGTCAGACTACTCCCAGTCTGAGTAAGAAGCATAACATCAATATGAATGTGCTCAGTGTCATGTGTACAAGTATATGTGCAACACATTCGAATATTGATGTACAAAATATCAAAATTCATACAAGTTTTATGAGATTAACTCAATACAAACAGGTCATGATTTGGTACATAAAGAAAAAAATTACTAAAACTATGTACCACACAAATAAACCAAAACTATATTACAACAAATGCAATATCAAGCATTGTACGTACTTAAAAACATTTAAAAGTAAACTAACTTTATATGTTTCTTGTTAATTACCCTGTGGGTATGCACATGCATTCGACATCATAGCGGACTGAGACCACACGGTGGGGTCTGTTATGCTCTTCCAATTAATACCCTGTGTGACTAGCTGTACGGATACCCAAAAGAAACAGATTGTGACCGAGAGAGTACTCTCCAATGGCAAGAACTAGAAATACGATGCACCCTGAAAACTTCTGCAGAATACTTGGATCTACCACCTAGGACACATTGGTAGTCCTGACCCCTAACTCCGAGGACTGAGGACCGGGTGAGATGCCTCACTCTCACATAAACATAATTGTCTCATAGAGCTTGTACTATCTACCCTCTCCAAGATAGAACATGGATCTGGTAACATACACCATCTTTCAGATATCTTATTCAATTTACATGCAAAACAATTAGCATCATAGATATCTTATTCATGATATGATACATTCTTGTACAATAATGAATGTATATATGAATACAATCTTAATTTTGATAAAACCATACATATAAATAAATGTCTCCAATATATGGTTACGTATATCTATATGTATATGACTTATCTTTAGAGCTATAACTCAACATAAGTCAAAATAGTTCTGCATCTTAACAAAATCTTTCTTGTTGTTGCAATAGACATATCCCTCATAAAAACATATTCAATTAAATCAAACAAATATACTAAATTCAAGTTATGAATGTGTGGATCATGATAGAATCTTTATTCGTATTTATCGGATTTGTTATATAGGAGATACAGATCTTTTTTTCAAAACTGGTCGAGTTAGAGAAATCTGTACAGTACTGCAATAGGACATAAACTAGTCCTCTGTTGCAATAGACATATCTCCCAGGATATAGATTCAATTAAATCAAACAAATACACTAAATTCAAGTTCTAGTTGTGTAGATCATGATAGAATCATTATTCGTATTTATCGAATTCATTATTTAGAAGACACAGATCTTTCTGTGAAACTGATTGGATTAGAATATAAGTACAGTCTTGCAAACAAGACAGAAACTAGTCTCTTGTTGCAACGAATATATCTCCTAGGATACAAATTTAAATAAATCAAATAAATAAACTAATTTAAAGTTCAGAATGCTTAGATTGGGATAGAATCTGCTTTTATATTTTTGGGATTAATTGCCTAGGGGATATGAATTTTCTTTTGAAACTAATCAGATTATAAGATCAGTACAGTCTGGCAACAGGATAAAAACTAGTCTTCTGTTGTAACAGATATATCTTCTAGGATACAAATTCAAATAAATTAAACAAATACATCAAATTTAAGTTTAGAATGTATAGATTAGGATAGAGCTCTCATTTATATTTTTCAGATTCATTGTCTAGGAGATACAATTCTTCTTTCAAAATGGGTCGGTTAGAACATTAGTACAATCTTGCAAATATGATAAAAACTAGTACCCTATTGCAACAGACTTAGCTTATAGGATACAAATTCAAATAAATGAAATAAATATACCAAATTGAAGTTCAAAATATATAGATCTAAATATAACCCTCATTTATATTTTTTAGATTTTTGTCTAGGAGATATAAATTTTCTTCCAAAATTAGTCAGATTAGAACATTAGTACAGTCTTGCAAATAGGATAGAAACTAGTCCCTTATTGCAACAAACTTATCTCCTTAGATATAAATTCAAATAAATTAAATAAATACACCAAATTAAAATTCAAAATGTGTAGATCAGTATGGAGCACTCATTTATATTTTTAGGATTTATTTTCTAAGAGATACAATTTTTTTTCCAAAACTGGTCAGATTAGAATGTCAGTACAGTCTTGCAAATATGATAGAAACTAGCCTCTTGTTGCAACAAACATATCTCCTAAGATACAAATTTAAATAAATCAAACAAATATACCAAATTAAAGTTCAGAATATGTAGATAAGGATAGAGCCTTCACTTTTATTTGTTGCATTTGTTGTCTAGGAGATACGAATATTCTTTCAAAAGTGGTCAGATTAGAACATTTTTATAGTCTTGCAAACAAGATAGAAACTAGTCCCCTCTTACAACAGGTATACCTCCTAGAATATGAACTCAAATCAATCAAATAAATATATCAATCAAAGTTCAAAATGTGTAGATTAGAATAGAGTCTGTGCTTGAGATTTTGTATCGATATACGAGAGATATCCAGCTAGTTTTTTGAGGCTTGTCGGTATGAACACATAATACCAGACACACACATAGAAATATAAGACCTCTTACAAATCGATAAACCAAGAACCCAAAAAGGAGATCATGTGGGTAGATGGTTGATCGATTGGTGGTCACCTGTGATCATTACAAAAATTTTCCTCTCGATTCTCTCTTTTCCTTTCTAGCCTCTTTTCCCTTTTTGAAGGAGAAATAAAAGATAGAAAATAAGAGAGAAAAGAAAAGAGAGAAAGAGAGAAGACAAACTCTTTTACAAAGGTCTCACTTGACCTTAATTTTGAAAATATTTTGAAATTACTCACCTCCGTTTTTGAAAAATTTTCAGGAAAATGAGAGACGGGATTCGCTCATGTTATGACAATGAAGCCTTACATGATACTTCAAGTACAAGGTTTTGATGATGAGCAAGTGAAATCAACTGCATTTCAGCTAAGGCAATGAATAAATTGAAGAATTCGATGAAGAATTTTTGAAGACTAGTGTGAAAATGTTAAATTCATTAAAAGTCTTAGATTCTTGTAAGAGCCTTACTTAGAGTGCATATTTAGGTTGCATTTTACCTAAAAAGTCTTTAGAAAAACTTTTCTAAAAGAACCCTTCATGAAAATCTTTTTAGAAAACTCTTTTCTTAAATTTTCGTGTCTATTAGTCGACCAATAGACTCGACAATTGACTAATTTTTTCGCGCCATATTTTCTAAAAAGTCATTTTTGTCAAATTAGTTGACCGAAGGTTTTATCAGTCGACTGGACAGAATATGTGTTTTCTGAAAATTTAGCAACAGTCGGCTAATGTTTTTATCAATCGACCAGACAGAATATATGTTTTTCAGAGGATTTTAGCAGCAGTCGACTGAAAGGTTTTTCAGTCTACTGATGATATTATCAGTCGACTAATTTTATCTCTAGTCGACTAAGTTTCAAAAGTTCATATTTTCAAACAGCTCGATAAACAGATCAGTCGACCAACGATAACAGTCAGTCTACTAATAACTAACTATTAGTCGACTAACTACTGTTTCAGTCGACTAATTTTGTCATTTTTTCTGAAACTTCAAAAAGGTGTGTCTTTTCATTTTTCAAATGTTTTGATCGTTCAAAATGGACTGTTTTGACACCCTTTTATACCCTCAACGTATGAAAACTTTCAACTATAAATATGAGTGCATTTTACACTCAAAAGCACTTCAATTCAATAAATTTTAATCAATTACTCTTTGCTTTTCACTCATATTCATTTTCTCACTCACGTGATATTTTTCACTTTAGTTTTTCACTCAAATTCCTTTGAGAGACAGTGAATTCGTGAGTAGAGTATTTCAACAACCTCAAAAGCTAATTGCATCTTATTTGCATTCAAAAGAAGGGCTCATAGGTTGTATTGTAAGTTGTTACTTATTTTCTGTAAAAGGAAGGACTCCTTGGTTTAAAGGAGTTGTTTGCTTTCAGTAGGTGTGTTACTGAAAGTGGGACCGGATTTGGTCTGTATGATCTTGTAGTTACACAAGGTTGATAGTGAAAATCTTAAGAGAGTTTTGCTTGGGGACTGGATGTAGGTCAGGAAAGACCGAACCAGGATAAATTGTGTATTCTTTGTGTGTTTGCTTTTCAAATTGCAAAATCCGTCAATATTCCGCAGACAATTTTTAAAAGCACTATTCACCCCTTTTCTAGTGCTTGTTGCCTCGATCCTACTGCACTTTCATTTGGTATCAGAGCAGGTTTGCTATTATTTTGATTTAATCATCATCTAGCATGGCAACTACAACATCTCAGCACAAAGAAGGATGCTCATTTGTTCGTCCTCCTCTCTTTGACGGAACAAACTATGGATACTGAAAAGTGAGAATGACAATATTCTTGCAATCCATGGATCTCGATATTTGGAGAGTTGTTTCAGATAAATACCAAACTCCATCAACTGATTTCAGTCGATGGATCGATAAAGAAAAGAAGACTGCTTCACTTAATGCCAAGGCAATGAATGCATTATATTATGTCGTTGACACGGTAGAGTTCAATCGCATCTCTCAATGCTCTACAGCAAATGAAATCTGGCATACTCTTCTCGTGACTCACGAAGGTACGTCAAAGGTAAAGGAATCTAAAATGGCCTCTTTGGTTCATAAATTTGAATTATTTAAAATGAAGCAAAATGAATCTATATCGAACATGGTAACAAGAATGACCGATATAACTAACACTTTGAAATCCCTTGGAAAAGAATATTCACAAGTGGATTTAGTCAGAAAGATTCTAAGGTGTTTAACTCCTGAATGGGAGAGAAAACCCACAGCTATTGAAAAGGCAAATGATCTAAACACTCACTCTTGAAGATTTGGTTGGTAACCTAATGGCATATGAAGTCCAACTTTAAGACAGACAAGAAGAAGAACCCAAGAAGAAATCTCTTGCTTTTAAGGCTACTTCTGACTCTGAAAATTCAAAAGAAGATGAAGATGAAGATATAGCCCTCATTACAAGGCAATTCAGAAGATTCATCAAAAAGGAAAGATTTCAAAGAAAGGTAAAGAAAGCGGATTCTTCCAATTTCAATGATGTCAAGTGCTTTAACTGCAAAAAGGCAGGACATATCAAGAAATATTGTCCTCTTCTCAAAATTAAGCTCAAGGACAAATTCAAGAAGAAAAAAGCATTTCAAGCATGTTGGGATGATAGTGACTCCTATTTCGATGAAGAATCAAATGAAGAAGTCGCCAACATGTGTTTTATAGCACAAGAAGATTCGGTAAGTCAATTTGACTATGATGATTTATTAGAAGCATTCAATGATTTATATGCTAAATTTAAGAGTCTAAGTTCTAAAAACAAAGAGTTAAAAACTGAAAATTTAACTCTTGACTCTCAAAACAAAGTGTTACTTCAAGAGATAGAAGATCTCAAGAAGGAAAACTCTTGTCAAGCATTTGAGATAAAAGAAATTGGAACAAGAACCAATCTCTTACAAAAAGAAATAACTAGTCTAAAAGAAAAATCAAATGATCTTCTTTCTATAGTGAGCAAATTCACAAATGGTCAAGAGAATCTAAAAAGACTTCTTGGTTCTCAAAGATGCTCAGTTAATAAAACCGGATTGGGATATAGCTTCTTTGATACTCAAAATAGACCAAACTATGTGGTGAAGAATCAAAGACAATATTCTCAACCATTTATTCATAGAACTAAATTTTCCAGTTCTAATAGAAATGCATCTAATCATGAAACTTATAATGCTTATAAGCCTAGACATGATTATTCTAGAAATGCTAAATCTTTTTATAGAAAGAATATTTATTATCAAAGGAAACCAAAATCCAAATGAATATGGGTTCCTAAGACTAACTCTCATGGACCCGAAAATAGAAAGGGGTCAAATGCTTTGTCTTCTAATTTTGTTGTAGGTACATAAAATAAGGAGCAAGTGGATATTGGACAACGGTTGTTCCAAACATATGACTGGAAGGCCGGAGTTATTTTCCACCCTCCAAAGTAAGGATGGAGGAACTGTCACCTTCGGTGACAATAACAAGGAAACAGTAATAGGTATTGGTAATATTGGTAATCCAAAATTTCCCTTGATAGAAAATGTTCTTTTAGTAGATGGTTTAATGCATAATTTATTATCTATTAGTCAATTATGTGATAAAGGTTTTCATGTTTCTTTTGAAAATGATTTATGCTTAATTTCTGATTTTCAATCTAAAAAGATCATTTTTAAAGGTAAAAGAAGAAACAATGTGTATGAACTATATCTAGATGAGTTACCCACTTTTAATGAAAAATGTCTTATTGTTTCAAATGAAATTCAATGGTTATGGCACAAGAGACTTGGACATGTTAACTTTAAAATTATTTTCATTTTATCCAAGAATGCTCTTATTAGAGGCCTACCTAAAATACCATATAAGAAAGATCACTTATGTGATGCTTGCCAAAGGGGTAAACAAATCAAGAGTTCTTTTAAAGCAAAAGATATAGTTTCAACAAAATGTCCTCTTGAACTTTTACATTTAGATCTATTTGGACCATCTAGAATTCAAAGTTTGAATGGTAGCAAGTATGCTTTTGTTATAGTAGATGATTATTCTCGGTTTACATGGGTGATTTTTCTAAAAAGCAAAAATGATGCTTTTTTGGAATTTTCCAAACTTTATAGAAGAATTACAAATGAAAAATTTATATCTATAATTAAAATTTGTAGTGATCATGGTGGTGAATTTGAAAATGAATCTTTTCTAAAGTATTGTGATTTACATGGTATATCTCATAACTTTGCTTTTCCTATAGCGGCTTCACAAAATGGAGTTGTTGAAAGAAAAAATAGAACTTTGCAAGAATGTGCTAGAACCATGCTTCAAGATAAAAATTTACCAAAATACTTTTGGCTGAAGCAATAAATACAGCATGTTATGTTTTAAACCGTGTTCTTATTCGACCAATTTTACATAAAACATGTTTTGAATTATATTATGATCGTATACCAAAGATCTCATATTTCAAAATTTTTGATAGTAAATGTTTCTTGTTAAATACCAAAGATAATCTTGATAAGTTTGATTCAAAATCAGATGAATCAATATTTCTTGGATATTCTTCTAGAAGTAAAGCTTATCGTATTTTTAATAAAAGAACATCTTGCATTGAAGAATCTTTACATGTTGCATTTGATGAGAATTGTGAGCAGGTTATACCTCTAAGCGAAGGAGAAGAAGTAATACTTCAAGAAGAACCCTTGATAGAGAGTACTTCTCAAGAAAATATTTCTCTTCAACCGGTTTGGAAAGAAGATCCTAATCATCCACATGAACAAGTTATTGGAGAAATAAAGAGTGGTATCCAAACTAGAAGGCAATTGCAATATATTGCAAATGTTGCTTTCATATCTAAAATAGAACCAAAGAATATCAATGAGGCTTGTGATGAAGAATTTTGGCTTTTGGCCATGTCTGAAGAACTTAACCAATTTACAAGGAATGATGTTTGGGATCTAGTTGATAGACCAAAGAATCATCCAGTAATTGGAACAAGAAGGATCTTCTGAAATAAGCTGGATGAAAATGGCGAAGTCATTCAAAACAAAGCAAGGCTAGTAGCACAAGGCTATAATCAAGAAGAAGGCATAGATTTTGATGAAACCTATGCACCAGTGGATCGATTGGAGTCAATTAGAATGATGTTTGCTTTTGCTAGTTACATGAACTTCAAGTTATATCAAATTGATGTTAAGAGTGCATTCTTAAATGGACACATCAATGAATAAGTTTATGTAGAGGAACCGCCAGGCTTTAAAAATGAGAAATATCCCGAAAAAGTCTACAAATTGAAAAGAGTTTTATACGGACTTAAACAAGCACCAAGAGTGTGGTATGAAAGACTACAAAATTTTCTAGAACAATCTGGTTTTTCCATTGGTCGGGTAGACTCCACTTTATTTATTAAAAATCTTAATTCAAATATTCTTATTGTGCAAATTTATGTTGATGACATAATATTTGGTTCTACTAATGATTCTCTTTGTAAAGAATTTGCTAAAGCTATGCAGGAAGAGTTTGAAATGAGCTTGATGGGCGAATTAAACTACTTCCTTGGACTTCAAATAAAGCAAACTGAAGAAGGAATCTTCATCAATCAGGCTAAGTATACAAAAAAACTTCTCAAGAGATTTGGGATGGATTCATCAAAATCAAGAAGGAATCCTATGAGTACAACTACTTCTCTTGATAAAGATGAAAATGGTAAAAATGCTGAGCTCTACAGAGGTATGATCGGATCTCTATTATACTTAACTGCTAGTCGACCTGATATTATGTTTAGTGTTTATATGTGTGCAAGATTTCAAGCTAATCCAAAGGAATCTCATTTAACTGCAGTAAAACAAATTCTTCAATATTTGAAAGATACTTCAGATTTTGGTTTGTTTTACCCAAAATCATATTCCTTTGATTTAGTTTCATATAGTGATACAGATTTTGCAGGAAGTAAATCTGATCGCAAGAGTACTAGCGGAACTTGTCATTTCTTAGGAAATTCCTTAGTCTCTTGGTTTTGTAAAAAGCAAAATTCAGTGTCACTCTCAACAACTGAAGCAAAATATATAGCAGCTAGTTTAGCGTGTTCACAAGTACTATGGATGAAACAGACCTTAAAAGATTTTGGTTTGAATTACTCCATAACAACTATTTATTGTGATAACACTAGTGCTATAAATCTTTTGAAAAAACCTGTTCAGCACTCAAGAACTAAGCATATTGAAGTTAGACATCATTTCTTAGGAGATCATGTGTTAAAAAAAGATATTTCGTTAAATTTTATTTCCACTAAAGAACAACATGCCGATATCTTCACTAAACCACTTAAAAATGAAGATTTTATGAGAATTAGGAAAGAACTAGGCATTTGCTCATTTTTAGATTTATAAAATACTGATTTTTTAAACAAAATCTCAAAATCGCACCATATTAGTCGACCGATAAAATTTTAGTCGACTGATGCTTTTAAATCTTTAGAAAGAGTTGCACATTATTTGTCGACTGATAAAATTTTAGTTGACTAAATTTTTTTTTAAATTTTAACTGAAGGGACCTGATACCCTTTGGATTTTTTAAAACACCTATTTTTTTTATAGGGCATCATTTCATTTTATTTTCACACCTTTTCATTTTTCTTAAAAACGAAACCCTTTGAAAAACGAAAACCCTCTTTCTCTCTCTTTCCTCTCTCTCTTCCGAAAAACCCTCGAAGTGTCGTTCGAACCTATCCTCGTCGGAATTTTCTGGCCGTGACAGGGAAACACCGGAATCCTCTTGCCGTGACGGTGCATCTTCAGATCTCGCCGGAATCCTCTAGACATAACGGTGTATCTTTAGTCCTCGCCAGAATCCCCTTGTGACAGCCTTCTCACCAGTCGTCAGCCACCGTATCCTCCTCTATTTCTGTTGCACAACGCACGACAACATCTTCCTCCCATCGGACGTCTTTTGGAAGTCAACATCATTCTCTGCAACTATTTTTTGAGGTGAATCTGTTTTTTAACCATGCCTCGCTCGAAGACTGCATCTGCAAAAGGTTTAGGTTCTCCTCCTCCTACACCTTCTTCAAGACATGGATTTTCTCTCAGATTACTTCGAAATCCTCTTTTATATCATACTTTTGGATCGATTTCTGCACTACCTATTTTACCAGGCCGAAATGTACTGTTTCACTTGTTTTCTCGTTACAAAATAAGAGAATTATTTCCAAGAATATCACATCTTTTTTATGTCTGTGCAGACACCCTTCACTATCCTTTTCTGATTTACTTATTTTATACGAATTTACAAATTGATCATGAAACTGGAGTTCTTTCCTCTCTTGTTCGTGATGTTGAAATTGAGTTTCATTCTAAACTACTTGGAGAAATCTTAGAAATTTCACCTTCAGACACTCTTTTCAATACTGTTGAACTAAATGATGAAAGAATTTTTGAACAAATTCTTCTTCCCGGTGCATCTCATTGCCCTCCTTTCAAAAATACTAATCTTCAAACTCGTGCACGCATTGCTGGATGAATCATTGCCCACAATGTTCTACCTAAAACTGGTTCTTTTGATTACTATTCTACAGATCTATCTACGGCTCTTTATGTTTTATTTGGAAATATTTCTGTAAATTGGGCCAATGTGTATTTTACTAATTTGTGGAAACAAAAACCATTTCTTTCTTATGGATGTCTTCTAACTCATATTTTTAGACATTTCAAAGTTCCCTTAACTAATGAAAAATATATTGAGCAAAAGGAGTTCTTTGATCAAACTATTTTTAAAAGGATGAAAATCAAATATTTGCCTCCTTTAAATGTTGATCAAACTGAACCATCTGATCCTACTGAACCATCAATTTCTGAACCCTCACCATCTTCTGCGACACCTTCATCTCAAGCAAAAAGAAAGAAATTTTCTACAAGTCAAGACAATGATGAAGTTTTGCAGCGACTGGAAGCTTTGGAGCTGCATCAACGCACTTTTCGTGAAGATGTGACTCAACAACTTTCTTCAATTCAGAAAGATGTTACTGCAATCAAGGACTTGCGCAACTCACTTTTCTGTCTTTACTGAACTTTAATATTTTATGGGTTGTAATAATTTAAACTTGTATTTACATTTTGCTTATGTTATTTCTGCCCTAACTCTTTTTTATTATGACAAAGGGGGAAAAAACAGAAAAAGATAACATTTTGCATGAGAAATGCGAAATTAAGAGAAAAAGATAGAAATTGCATATTGCATTATGACATGGAAATTACATCATGTGAAAGCACTGAAAATTTCATTTATGAAAAAGATTTAAAAATGCATGAAGTAATGATGGAAATGCAAACCAATCAATATGTGATATATGTGCTTTGAATGTACTAACTTTTAATGTTTTGCAGCATATTGATAGAGGGAGTAAAATCTCCATCTATGCATTTAAATGCTTCATCTTTGATTAAGTTTGTCATCATAAAAAAGGAGGAGACTATTACGACAATGAAGCCATACATGATACTTCAAGTACAAGGTTTTGATGATGAGCAAGTGAAATCAACTGCATTTCAGCTAAGACAATGAAGAAATTGAAGAATTCGATGAAAAATCTTTGAAGACTAGTGTGCAAATGTTAAATTCATTAAAAGTCTTAGATTCTTGTAAGAGTCTCACTTAGAGTGCATATTTAGGTTGTATTTTACCTAAAAAGTCGTTAGAAAAACTTTTCTAAAAGAATCATTCATGAAAATCTTTTTAAAAAACTTTTTTCTTAAATTTTCGTGTTTATTAGTCGACCAATAGACTCACCAGTCGACTAATCCTTTCGCGCCATATTTTCTAAAAAGTCATTTTTGTCAAATTAGTCGACCGAAGGTTTTATCAATCGACTAGACAAAACATGTGTTTTCTGGAAATTTAGCATCAGTCGACTAATGTTTTTATCAGTCGACCGGACAAAATGTATGTTTTTCAGAAGATTTTAGCAACAATCGACTGAAAGGTTTTTCAGTCTACTGATGATATTATCAGTCGAATAAGTTTCAAAAGTTCAGATTTTCAAACGGCTTGATAAACAGATCAGTCGACCGACGATAACTGTCAGTCTACTAATAACTAACTATTAGTCGACTAACTACTATTTCAGTCGACTAATTTTGTCGTTTTTCCTAAAACTTCAAAAAGGCGTGTCTTTTCATTTTTCAAAAATTTTGATCGCTCAAAATGGATTGTTTTGACACCCTTTCATACCCTCAACGTATGAAAACTTTCAATTATAAATATGAGTGCATTTTACACACAAAAGCACTTCAATTCAATCAATTTGAATCAATTACTCTTTGCTTTTCACTCATATTCATTTTCTCACTCACATGATATTTTTTACTTCAGTTTTTTACTCAAATTCCTTTGAAAGATAGTGAATTCGTGAGTAGAGTATTTCAACAACCTCAAAAGCCAATTGCATCTTATTTGCATTCAAAAGAAATGCTCATAGGTTGTATTGTAAGTTGTTACTTATTTTCTGTAAAAGGAAGTACTCATTGGTTTAAAGGAGTTGTTTGCTTTCAGTAGGTATGTTACTGAAAGTGGGACCGGATTTGGTCTGTATGATCTTGTAGTTACACAAGGTTGATAGTGGAAATCTCAAGTGGGTTTTGCTTGGGGACTCAATGTAAGTCGGGAAAGACCGAACCAGGATAAATTTTGTGTTCTTTGTGTGTTTGCTTTTCAAATTGCAAAATCTGTCAATATTCTGCAGACAATTTTTAAAAGCACTATTCACCCTCCCTCTAGTGCTCGTTGTCTCAATCCTATTGCACTTTCAGCTCATCGGTACGAGGTTCGACCGTTCCTGACGCCTTTACCAGGGGTAATCGAACCAAGGATCGAAATTATGCCTTTTGCTTTGCCTATATATTGTCTAAGAATTTATTTTAAGCCTAAAAATGCACAAAGAATCATGTTTGTGCAATGTAAATGCAAAGATGTATGCTTTTGTGAAGAATAATTTTAGAACTTCTGGGATTTATCCAAGTAATTTTGAAATAAACTTGAGAATGTGGTGAAAAAATGATTTTTGAAGGTTTTGAATATTTGGAATCTAACTTAGAACTTTGCGGTGTGATCGTAGAATGCCATTGCGGTTGAAGGGAAAGTTTTATAGGATGACTATTAGACCCGCTTTACTATATGGTACGGAATGTTGGGCTGCCAAGAGACATCATATTCAAAAAATGAGTGTAGCTGAGATGCGGATGCTTAGATGGATGTGTGGAAATACAATAAAAGATAAGATTCGAAACGAGGAGATACGTAAGAAGGTAGGTGTTGCACCCATTGAAAATAAGATGCGAGAGAATCATTTACGGTGGTTTGGACATATTCCGCGAAGGCCTAATGATGCTACAGTTAGAAAGTTGGAGAAATGGGAAAATATATTAGTTAAAAGAGGTCGGGGTAGGCCTAGGAAGACTTGGATGGAGATGATAGGAAAAGATATGAATGCTTTGAACCTCACCGAGGACATGGCATTGGATAGAAATGATTGGAGGAAAAGGATTCATGTGGAAGACCCAAAATGAATTTCTTTTTTGGTTCATATCGCTGACCCCAATTGTTTTGGGATGAAGGCGTAGTTATTGATGTTGTTGTTGTAACTTAGAACTTTGAAATAGATATAAAAGAAACTTGAAGTTCTAAGTCTTGGAAATAATCAGAGTTTGCGAAATAAGTCTTGGATGAAGATAAAAGGGGAATTAGAATTTGAATTTAGAATGCTTGAAGATAAATGAAGTTTCAAAGCCAAACTGAGCTTTGAATTTGAGTTTTGAATCTAGATTTCGAAATTCAGATAGAATTTGAAAATGAAATTGAATTATAGATTTAAAGTATGAAATCAGAATAAAATTTGGATTTAAGAAATTCAAATGGAATTTGAAAATAGAATTGGCTTTCGGAAGTCCATATGGGATCTGAAAATGGAATTAGATTTGAAATCTGGAATCCTAGATGAAATTGAATCTAAAATCTGGAATCCAATATGGATTTAGAAGATGGATCTGAATTTCGAAAATCCATATGAGATTTGAAGATTGATCTAAATCATGGAAATCTATGTGGGATTTGAAGATAGATATGCATTTTTGAAATCTAGATGAGATCCGAAGATGGGTCTAGGCCTTGGAAATCTAGATGGGATTTGAGAATAGAATTAGATTTTGGAAACCCAGATAGAATTTGGATTTAGATTCAAGAAATTCAGATAGAACTTGAAGATGGATTTGGATTTAACACTAATCTTAAAATTTTTATCCTTAATTTTAAAATAATTTGAAGATTTAGAAACTCAAAAGATTTCAGAAAGAACTTGGATATTTTGAGAATTTGAAGTGAAGAATAGAAAACTTGATCAGGAGATGAATCTGGAAATTCCAAAGTTAGGATTGAACTTTGAAATTTGATTTGGAAGTTTGAATTAAATTTGAAACTAAATTCTAAAAATGAATTTGGAATTTCAAAATTGAATCGAACTTTGAAATTTAATTTGAATTGGAAATGGGATTTTTTAATCTAGAAATCAATTTGAAATTTCAAAGTTGAATTGGATTTTGAAATTGAAGTTTGAATGTGAAGTAAGATAGAATTGAGGATAAAAATATGCATTTGAATTTTCAGATAAGAATTGAAGATTGATTTGAGAGATAAAGAAGATATTTTAAGAATTATCTCAAAATCACTTGGATTTTGAAGAAAACTTGAAATACTTTTGAAAAATGATGTAATTCTATCCTAAATGATGAATGAATTACAGAATTTTGAAAATTGGATATTGAAAAGCATATTTCATTCTTTGAATAAATTGAAATAAGATTGAAGATATAATACATTTCTGTCTATGGTCATAAAATGTATTACAAAATAATCTGTATTTAAATTTAGATAAAGAATAAAATACATTTTGAAGTCTTTATAGAGTTTAAAATGAAACTAACTCTCAATATATTCTGACTATTGCGATTGATATATATTTTGAGTTAATTTGAAGTTAAACTCTGATAAAGGAAGAAAATATTTAGAAAATATGATGATTTTTGAAAGGGGTCCAGTATGGCTCTAATGTTATTCCATAAAAGATAAAAATCCTAAGCATTGTCCACATTTTAACTATGGCCATCAATGTGGGTCATTTGCTTAGGATTAATTACCTCTTATGAAAATGGTGCACGTGCCATTCGTGTTTCACCATGTAGATTTTTGAGAAATAAGGTAGAAATGAAATGAAACACATGATTTTGAGATTTATATGCATACACATTCTATTCTAATACGGGAAATGTAAGGTTCTCATTAATATCTAGCTGTTACATCATTTAAATTGAAGAATCCTTGAACTAAGAAAGAATACAATATTTTTCATGTATTCTTGTAAAACAGAGTTAGCTCATGGCAAAGATATAAAATGTGAAGAAAACTAAAAGATTGCTTTAAGAATAAAGTGCCAATGAAGATGCCTATATGCTATTGAAGAGAAAACTATATGAAAGTGCACATGTATTTAGTAAGTGTTGCGACGAATGATGATATACTTGAATGTATAAGTGTGATATTGAAGGAAAGAAGGTAATACAAGAAATGGATAACTAAAATTATGCTAGTGATGAATGGCCGAATGAGGCAGGAGCTAAGTGCCATGGAGAGAGTGTTGTGACAGGGTATGAATACAGGAAATGCCAAAAATGAAAGTATGATGTAGCTATCAATTAGTAGATGGGTGCAGCAAGGGACTGAAAGTAGATGGTGAGTTGGGAGTTATAGGTGTGCTGCAAATGCTAAGCACAAGTGCAACAGAGCTATTGTGTACAGGACATATACAGTGGGGAAGACATTGGATGGGTAGTGATGCTGCCAAAGGTGGAGATATGTTGGATCTGTGGACGCAGGAAGTGGAATGATGGAGATGTGTTGTATCACTTAGGAAATATATATATGAATGTGGCTACAATTATAATGTTGAAAATAGAAGTAATGTAATGCAGCAAGATATGCAGGTAGAGGAATATGAGTAGAGAGGCTAACAGGTATAGAGTGGCTAGCAGGTATATTGCAGCTAATGTAGGTGGGGGTATGCTGGGTGCTTATGAAGAAGACACAGATCGTGGAAAAGGCAGAGGGATATTATGAAAAGGTGGCAATAAGTGGATGCATTGTGTGCATGCAAGAGCAAGTGGCGAGGGTAATGAATGTGTGTGTACAAGGTATGTGATTGATGTGACATATGTTGGAACAATATAAAAGTTGTGCTAAGTGCAGATGGGGACAGGCGAAAATGTGCATATGAAAGTGATATCGGAAACGCAGGTATGGCAAGTGATGGTGAATGTAGTGCTAGCTATGAGTGCAAGTGAGTGAGCAAAGGGCTAATAATGGTGCTTGATCCAATAACACTGTGGCCACCAATAGAAATTTTGTGAAATTCAGATATTTGACTCACTGGTTGGGTAACACAGTATGTGCTACCATGAATATGCCATGTTGATGAAGCATGTTGCTGATACTAAAATTGATTCAACTCATCTAAGCCTAAGGATTTTTTCTATGCCTTGCTTTCTTTGTGGGAACGAAACACATCATGCATAGAAATAGCAAGGGAAGACGGACATATGCAGAACAATCAACAGTGAAGCTGGATGATCAACGCTTTACAGTTCTGCACCTTAGCTCAAGATAAAAGGGAACAAAATACTTGGCTCTCGTATCACAGTAATCACATTAGAGGCCTGTTTTCCCCAAGATATTACCTGCAAAAGGACTATAGAAGTGTGCACAATTAGCATAAGGAAAAAATCTGATATTAAACCTTTCTGTAGTTGCATAAATGACTTGTTAATTTCACTTCTTCTTTTTACAACGACGATCACATCCAGAATAGTATAAGAACCTACTGGAAACTCATAACACTTGAATGCCAGCTGTTGATCTACCAACAAAATAGTATTTTATATCCCCAAATTCTCAGCCTGTCTTCTGCAAAGTTCCCACATAATACATGAGGTATTACAGGATCAGGGGAGGAAATCACACGAAACCCAAATTAAAGGTCAGCAGGGTGCTTGAGTTGAGATCTCCAAATAAACTGGACGCGTGGCAATCCTTGGATGACAAGTGATAAGCCATCACACAATATTGTAGCAATATGAATGTTCAGAGTTTTTGCTAAAAATCAAATCGGGCTTAAACCCTTATAAGCGAGACCCGATGTGAATCCCATTTCAATCCAGCGTGACAAAGTATAATACTACAGATATTAAACTTTGCAGAAGATGGTGTAACATGAATCGAAGGCATAAGGATGTTTTTGAGGTGCCAAATATAGTAGATATTGGGCACCAAAACCAGGTGAAGGTAACACGCCTATAACAGGTAAATGAATGGGGACTTTAGGTTGACACAGAGGGATATATGACGATTTAGCCACAATGGGAGCAGGCTTATCCAAGTCCCTTACAAAAGATGTAGCTGGGACAAAATTAAAATGAAAAGCAGAAACTGTATGAATGCAGAGTGAACATAGATGACATATAAAATCAGATGAAATGAAAGAAAAAAAAAGACATTACAGGAAATACATTAACGAAATAGAGGTAGATCTATTCTACTTGTGAACTCACGGCAAAGTCTAGTGGGGGTTTTCTGGTAGATTGGATTAAATACAACAAATAGGTAATGACCCTCTTGGATGCTAAATGGGATCACAAATTTTTTTTTAAAAAAATGGACTTATATATAAGAGAAAAAGAAAAGAAGAAGAGAAAAGCAAGTAAACAAGAGAGGAGATAAAGAAAGCACAAGGAGATCTACTCACCTTGCATTCAGAGGGTATTGAGATCCGAAGAGGGGATTTCTCTATTTGTCGCTGCCGGTTGGAGCAGATGGCTAAGCGTTGTGATGCATCATTGGTGCAAGTGACTTATTGCCATTGTTGGTGATACCAGGGCAATCAATCAAATAATAATGCAACGAGACCCATGAACATTAGGCAAAATTTTGAGAGGTAGACGAATGATGTATTGCAGCCAATAACAACATAGTAACAAACCAATCGCAGGGAGTTTTTAAACAAGGTATAGCTCAGACGATTCTTGTCCTCAAAATATATAAATATAAGAAAGAAAACATAATAGAAAGTAATAACAAATAAACAGAACAAGCAAGATCGGTCTGATAAAATGGATTGCAAAGAGATATTAGATCTAAATGACATGAATTGAGATCCATACTTGCATAAACTGAGGAAACTCGATGGAATAAATTATAAAACTATAAGCAAATGTTAGGATCTCTCATTCTGTTGATATTGCGTATCTGTAAATCGGTTTTGCTAATGAGCAAGTTGATGTTACAAGGGCGCTTTAGTGGAAATAACTGAAATAAAGGAAAGAAAGCAAAGAAAAACCGGGAAAGTCAAGGAGCCTCGCAGTTGGTTAAATAGAAGGAAGTTGGTTAGGCTCTTAAAAAATGGTCCCCTAATTTTAAGGATTTTCAAAAAGAGGGCTTATCTACAAGTTTTTTTTAAAAATGGTGTAGAAAGCTATATTTCCTAGAATTTTTTCTTTTTATATATATTTTTTTGATAAAAATTCTAAAGATATAAGGAAAATACAGGGGATTTTAGGGAAATGGGATCCAAAACAAGGTTTTTAAAAGATTTTTATAAAATATTCACTTTGAAATTTTAAGTTTTTTCTTAAATAGGGCTTTTTTACAAGATATATGATTTATTTCAGAAAATGACCCCCAAAAAAGGATTTGAATCCCGGATTTTGAGAAAATATTGATTTTGGATCTCGAATCGAGATTGGATTCAGATAAAATATCCAAGAAAATACCACCAATTGGTTTTTTTTAATTTTTTGAAGAATAGAAGATCCATGATCAGAATTGGATCCGGATATCTGATTTGGATAAAAAATTGGGTCAGAAATAAAAATTGAATCTGAATTCTAGTGAATATGAGAAATACATGGATTTTTTATCAGAAGTTGACCCGATTATTCAGAAGATGTGAGTCAGGGGAAAAAAAGGAATTTTTGGATTTTTGGAAAGTTTGGGGTGTTCATAGATGCCCCTCTTTGCTGCTAAACCGGTTGTAAGTCAAGCTTAGCGGCAAAGAAAACACACCAAATTTTCTTCTAAAAATGCCCCAGTCAGGAGGTCTAAACTGGGTGTGAAAGAATTGTTTTTGTAGAACATTATTCTCAGGTTTGATACCTTATCCTGAAAGGTTTTGGGGATAAATGAAATCCTCGAGCATGAAAGTAATTTGGACAGAGAAAAATGAGGAAATCGTGATGGGACCTTGGGATGAATATCTTGAAATGGGAAAGAGGAGAGGTTTTGAAGAAGTCTCATGGATGAGACAAAAATATGAATTTTTAAAAAGACTCATGTTTAGCCCTTAACCTGGATGGGACGAAGATATTTGAAAAACCGCGATGGGACATTTTTTGAAAAATACCTCGTGAGACGAGGTTCAGGTATAATTCTTATTTGAATGGATATACAAAGCATAAATTTCTTGATCGGGAAGACCATGATGGGACTGGGAGAAATACCTCACCAGAATGAGGCAACTCACTTTGAAAAATATAAACAACGCTAGGTTGCATCAAAATACATATTGAGCATTTATTTTATTTTTTGGAAAACCAAAAATTTTTGCCAATAAGATGAAATTGTAATTGATTCAAATGCTTGAAAGTATGCACGTATGTGCGAAAGATATTCCCTCTTTTTACTTAGAGTATTTTCTCCAAAATGAGGTTAACTTCTCGGATTCCAGAGACATTCAAATTTTTATGTTGTTGAGCTTCTTCAAGGAAGTTATCCATTTCCTTGATATGAAAAAAGAAGAAATATTCTTAATTTCATAAAAGCAAGTAGTGAAAAGATATTGATGAAAGAATTTTGCATAAGAAAAGATGATTTTTGGCAATTTTGGCAGTTTGATATCCTGGGGCTTTTTTCATAATGATCTTTCTGGCACTCTTTTTGAGACATTGAGCTTTCTTGGGTTTTTGGCGAGGAGTTTATTACATCATCCTTCATTTTGGAGATGTCCTGACTTTTCTTTTTTTTCTAGGAAGGGTACGTCACAAACTCCTTCATCTTGGAGATGCTTTAATCCTTATTTTTCTCAGGAATTATATTGATAATACTGTTTCATTAGTCAAAATCTTTAGATGATAGTAGAAATCAAATATCTTTTAGGGTTTTTCAGGAGGTTCATCACATTCGCCTTCATCTCGATGATGATCTGAACTTTCTTTGGAAGAATCCATCACAAACTCCTTCATCTCAGAGATGATCCAAATCTTCTTTGGCTCCGGGGGTCTAGCTCGCATATTCATGTTCAACTTGACGACAATTGAGAGATACCTTTTGCAGATATTTGATTGCAGCTTAAATGAATGAGGAGATATAGATTGAGTGATCTTTTTATCGGTCAGGATATTTGCACTGCCTGATTGCCAGAAAGTCGTCTTTAAACATGCGCCATAGCTATGATCAATATCGATTCGCTTCTGGCTTTTCAACATCACTGAATATTTCTTTCACTAATCATACCAAGGATATTTCTTACGTTTTTTTGGTTGATCAACAGAGAAAAGATTTGAATTTTATCCTTTTTCGCAAAAAACCTCACTCTTTTGAAAAGAATACTAGAGGTAATTTGAGGTGATTCTTTTGTGCAGTAAAATATTGGAATTAACACATATTTTTAGCAAATTGGCAAAGTTTTCGAGAATCCTTTTATGAAATAATCACTCAATATATATTTTAATAGGACCTTGAGCTGATATTCGGAAGAAATAATGTAAGAATTTAGATTTTGAAAAACTGGATTTGGCAGGACCAACTAAATGGATTTGGGTAAAAAGGGTTTTGGTAAAGGATTTTTGGTAAAAGATTTTGGTAAAGGATCAATGTTAAACTGGAATTTGATGGACCAATTTGAGAAAATTGGAATTTTGAAGGACTAATGTAAACATTGAAATTAGGAAGGACCTGTGTAAAACTGGAATTTAAAGGACCAATTTGAGAAAAATGGATTTTTGAAGGACCAGTGTAAAACTGGAATTTGAAGGACCAATTTGAGTAAATTGGAATTTTGAAGGACCAATGTAAACATTGGAATTTTGAAGGACCAGTGTAAAAACTTGAATTTTTAAGGACTAGTATAAAAATTGGAATTTTGAAGGACCATTTTGAGAAAATTGAAATTTTGAAGGACCAATGTAAACATTGGAATTTTGAAGGACCAATTGGAATTTTGAGGGACCAGTGTAAAACTGGAATTTTAAAGGACCAATTTAAGAAAATTGGAATTTTGAAGGACCAATGTAAACATTGGAATTTTGAAAGACCAATTGGAATTTGAAGGACCAGTGTAAAACTAGAATTTTGAAGGACCAATTTGAGAAAATTGGAATTTTGAAGGACTAATGTAAACATTAGAATTTTGAAGAACCAATTGGAATTTAAAGGACCAGTGTAAAACTGAAATTTTAAAGGACCAATTTGAGAAAATTGGGATTTTGAAAGACCAATGGAAACATTATAATTTTGAAGGACCAATTGGAATTTGAAGGACCAATGTAAAACTGGAATTTTGAAGAACCAATTTGAAAAATTGGAATTTTGAAAGACCAATGTAAACATTGGAATTTTGAAGGACCAATTGGAATTTGAAGGACCAGTGTAAAAATTGGAATTTTGAAGGACCAGTGTAAAACTGAAATTTGGAAGGACCAATTGGAATTTGAAGGACTATTGAAAAAATGGATTTGGAAGGACCAACGTGAGAATTGGATTTGGTGAAGGACAAGTGTTAAACTAGATTTGGAAGGACCAACATGAGAATTGGATTTGGTGAAGGACCAGTGCTAAACTGGATTTGGAAGGACCAACGTGAGAATTGGATTTGATGAAGGACCAATGTTAAATTGGATTTGGAAGGACCAACGTGAGAATTGGATTTGATGAAGGATCAATGTTAGATTGGATTTGAAAGGACCAATGTGAGGATTGGATTTGATGAAGGACCAGTGTTAGACTGGATTTGGAAGGACCATTATAGAAGATTACGCTATTTCTATAAATGGTTTCAGGATTATCTCTTATCCTGAATGAGAAGCTCAGATTTATCCCTTAACCTGAAGGGAAACAGAAAGAATTTTGAAAAGAATAAACCTGAAGCTTGAAATTTGGAAGGGATCAGCCGGGAGGCTGGATTTTGGAATAAGGTCCAACCTGGTAGTTGGGTTTTTGAAAAAAAATAGAGTCCGAGTCGGAACTCGGATACTTAAAAAGAAAGATGGACCAACCTGAGAGTTGGGTTTTTGAAAAAAAAGAGAGAAGAGTCTCAGTCGGAACTCGGATATTTAAAAAGAAAGATGGACCAACCTGAGAGTTGGGTTTTTGAAGATGCGCAGAGTCCGAGTCAGAACTCGGATATTTAAAAAGAATGATGGACCAACCTGAGAGTTGGGTTTTTGAAAAAGAGAGAAGGAAATCCGAGTCAGAACTCGGGTTTTTAAAAGAAAGCTTTAACCAAAAGATTGAATTTTGAAAATTTGCCAGTGCGAGAACCAGATCTAGGATCGACAGTTCTGAGAATGACAAGTTCGAGGACTGAATTATTTGACTTGCAATGAAAAAGACCATCATAGTTAATTATATGTGGTCTGATTTCCAGGATTAACCCCTTATCTTGAATGGGAAAAGAATAAAATTTTAGAAGAACTGATGAAAAGAGATAGAAATTAATGAAAGATTTGATAAAAATAAAGAGAAAAATTAAGGAAACTGATGAAAATTATCTTGTAAAAGAATTCTCACAGGTAGCATTGTTGCTCCTATGAGTGGTCTCAGGATTATCCCTTATCCTGAATGGGAATGAAAACTCGAGTCAAAACCCAGATTTTCAAAAGAAAAATAGACCACCTCAAGCATTGAATAAAAAAAAAGGGGAGTCCAAGTCAGAACCCGGAACTTCAAAAGAAAAAGATAAAAGGGGAAACCCGAGTTTGGAACTCAAATTTTCAAGAAAACGATTGGTTCAACACGAGCATTAGATCCAAAAGGAAGCCCGAGTCGAAACTCGAAACTCCAGAAATGGAATATATAAAGGGGAAAACCCGAGTCGAAACCTAGATCTTCAAAATAAAAGATAAAAGAGAAAATTGAGTTTGAAAACTCGAATTTTTGATGTAACAATTGGTCCAATGCGAGCATTGGATCCAAAAGGAAGCCCGTGTCGGAACTTGGAACTCCGAAAATGGAATATAAAAGTGAGACCTGAGTCGGAACCTAGATCTTAAAATAAAGATGAAAGGGAAAATAGAGTTTGGAAACTCGAATTTTTGTGGCAACAGTTGGTCCAATGTGAGCATTGGATCCAAAAGGAAGCCCTAGTCGGAACTCGAAACTCTGAAAATGGAATATAAAAATGAGGCCCGAGTAGGAACCCGAATCTTCAAAATAAAAGATAAAAGAAAAAGCCAAGTTTAAAAACTCAAATTTTCAAAGCAACGATTGGTTCCAACACGAGCATTGGATTCAAAAAGAAGTCCGAGTCGGAACTCAAAACTTCAAACGAAAGATAAAAAGGGGAAAACCCAAGTCAGAACTCGGATTTTCAAAATAAAAGATAAAAGAAAAACCTGAGTTTGAAAACTCGAATTTTCAAAGAAACGATTGGTCCAATGTGAGCATTGGATCTAAAAGGAAGTCCGAGCAAGAACTCGAAACTTCAAACGAAAGATAAAAGGAGAAAACTCGAGTCGGAACCCGGATTTTTAAAATAAAAGATAAAAGGGGAAAATTGAATAGAATTGATGAGAATTGAGAAAATAAAGAAAAATGATTCAGGTTTATCCCTTAACCTGAAAGGGAAACGAATAAAAATTGACAAAATTGATAAAAAGTTGATGAATTAAAAGAATTAATAAAGATCAATAACGAATCAATAGAATTGATAAAGTTGATAAAGAATAAAAATTGATGAAGAATTGACAAGGACAGACAAAAAAACTCTGGTAAGAATTGGTAAAATTTGGTGGATAATTGATGACGCTTGAAAGATGATGAAAGACTTCAGGACTATCCCTTATCCTGAAGGAAGAAGGACGTTGTAGGATGAAGTTCAAGTTTATCCCTTAACCTGAGTGGGAATAAAAGAGGCATCAGGTTTATCCCTTAACCTGAAAGGGTGGTTGAATAAGAATTGACAAAAAAATTAAAAAATTTGATAAAGATGAATAAAAATTGATAAGACTGATAAAGATTGACAAAACATTAATGAAAAATTGATAAAATTTGAGGAAAAGAGTTTGTTTGATCCTGCCTGGATACTGGATCTTTAAAGTTAGATGAGAATGTTCATGAGAAAATCATTTTTGGGAAGAGGATCAACCGCGAGGTTGATCTTGAAGAATGATCAACACGAGATCTGATCTTTGAAAAAGAATCAACACGAGGGTTGATTTTTTAAGATAATGGTTCAAAACCAAATTTGGAAAAGAAGATCAACACGAGGGTTGATTTAGGACAACGGTTCTAAATCATTTTTGGAAAAGGAAGATCAACGCGATGGGGTATTTTGAAAAAGGTCAGACCAAAATATTGAACTTTTGGTGATCACGACGAAGATTTTACAGAAATTTTCAAAATTTCACGATTTTGAAAAACCCTTATAGGTGATTTCATTTCTCTCATGAATGATGTCGGGATTGCCCTCATCCTGAAAAGAGTAAAAATTTGATGGCAAAGAAGATTTTTGAACTGTAAATATAATTTTAACAATAAAAGAGGCCCCAGTATGGCAAAAGAAAGAAGAATTGAATAACAGAGATATGAAAAAAATTGACATTTCATTGATAAGCAAAAACTAAAAACAAAAACTTGAATATTTACAAGTACATGACCAAAAGATCGCAAAAGACTAGGGCTAACTTGCCCCTACAAGATAACTGGTAAAAAAAAAGGCGGAAAACAAAAAAACTCTGGTATCATTAGTTTTTTTGAGTGATTTGGAAAAAACTTGGTCAGGACAGTGGGCTGCTCTTCGTCTTCGTCCTCTATCAGAAGGTTTTTATCGATGCAGTCCTGGATGATGTTCTTGAGCATGAAGCAGTGTTCGGTATCGTGCCCCACTGCTCAATGGAACTTGCAAAATTTGTCTTTCCATTTTCCCAGGGAGACCGGAGGATTAGCAACTCTTAGAAGTTTGACTATCCTTTTGCTCAACATGTATTCAAGGACCTGTTCGAGGGACTGTTCCAGAGTAGTGAATTGGCGGTCATAACCCCAACCATCATGTTTTACCTTTTCCTTCTGTTTGGCTGGAATCAGCTTGTCATTCTGCTTTAAGAGTTTCTCTCGCTGACTTGCCTGTTTGTTCTTGCCATCTTTGTTGCTACTGCCGCCAGAGTTGGCCGAGAAGGTATAATTCACCTTCTTTTTGGAATCTTGACTACTCTTGATGAGGGTGATGCCCTCATACATTCTATTTTCCATTCCCATGTCGAGCCACTCAGCTCGTTCAATAAGCTCGATGAATGATTTTGACGGGTAGGTAGAAATGAGGCTCTTGAGAAGTTGAGAAAAATTATTCAAGATAACATGGAGCGCGTGCTTCTATGAGATGGGGGTTCTCATTTTGTTGCAGGTATCTGTCCACCTCCGAATGAAATTTATGGCCTTTTCTTTGTCCTCTTGCTTCAGATTATATAAGTGATTGAGGGTTGGCAGTGCCTTAGTGTTGAACATAAATCGTTCCACAAACAGATTAACAACCTTGTCAAAATCTCGCAGCTCAACGGGGTTGATGTGCTCTGTATACCACTTTGCTACTACATCATCTAGACTGCGCAGGAAGCACAAGAAAAGAGCATGATTGTTTTTACTGAATCTGGCACACTCCGCGAAAAACATTGCAAGAAGGGCCTTTGAGTTGCCGGATCCATCAAATTTAATAAATTTTCTAGGGAGATCTTCCAAGTTGCTATCCCCATCCAACCCTAGATAGAAGTCTTACCTGGTGTATGCTTTCTTCCCCTTGTCTCGGATTTGTAGGTCCTTGACTATCTTAGTTAATGCTTGGATTGAATCTTCTTTTGGGACCCCATTTCTAGGCTTGTTCACTAATTCGGGTTTTTCTGCCACCTTCTTGGGTTGTCGCAAATGTCTTGGGACGAACACAAACTGCTCTTCCTCGAAATCCTCCTCGGTGGATTTTGTACCCTCAGAGGTGTTGTCCTGTTGGATTCTCTTCTTGTTGATTTTGACATGCTTTTTCACTGGCTTTCTCTTAATCTTGTTTTTAGAGGATGTTTTCTTTGAACCTGCCTCAGTTTGTTCAAACATCATTTTTGCCATCATTTTCTGAAATATTTTATACATCGCTGGATCAACATCATCTTCTTCTGAATCATGTCTCCAGGACAATCTCGAAGAGTTCACTTCCTCTACTTCACTGTCATTATGTTGCTGAGCTGCTCTCCTTCCTGCTCTTGTTTGAACCATGATGGAATGCTTGATATTTTCTGTAGAATAGAGGAAGGGTTTAGATTTTGTGGAATTTTTGGAAAAAGAGAGACGATGAAGGAGATATTAAAAGATTTGAGAAGAGATCTCTTGATAAAAGAGATCTTAGATGAGAAAATAGAATTTGAAGACATATTTGAAGATGGATGACAAGACCTTGAATATTTGAAAAATTGCAGACAGAATCAAAAGAATTAAATAAATTAGAAGACAAAAAAGAAAAATACACCTAGACTTTGAAAAATAGAAGACTTTAAAAATGACTCTGAAGAAACATGGAAAGAGAAAAGTATACCTAAATTTTAAGATTTTTTTTTTAAAAGAATGTTCAGGTTTTAAGAAAATTATGAAAAAATAAAGAATGAGAAACACATAATCTTGGATTTTAAGAAAATAAATGATTTTTTTTTAAATAAATATCCAAGGTCTTAAAAAGGTAAAGAATTTGAGGATTTATAAGGTTATATTCACAAAAGAAGCAAAATCATACAAGCAACGATGTACAAAACACTCCCTAGAAGCTGACTCTAAATGCAATATTTGAAAAGGCTGATAGAACCTTAATCCTAACTCTAGGGTTCATATCATCTGATTTTAATCAAGATACGCCGATATGCTCAAACCGAAGCCCAAAGTACGTGGCATAGAAATATTTCTCTGGTTCTAAGATAATGCCTTCCCAACATCCTTGAGCACCTACCGATATACTTCGGACTATAGCCCTTAAGTACGTGGTAAGGGGGTGTTAACCCAAATAAGTGGTCCAGTTGTGAGGCTTTCTCCCGAACTATGGTTCAGTGAGACAACTCAACAATGTGAAGACCAAGACAATATAGGTAGGGATGTTTTTGAAAACATGTTCAACATGCAATAAAACCCAAATGTTTCTAATGCAAGTCCTAAAGAGATAAAATTTAAATGAAGAGAAGCATACACTTGCGTACATTGTTTTCATTCCATCCCTAGAATTGAGGAGAGTTGTATTTCAGACCTAAGTCTAAGTGCACATGAATAAATCTCCTCAATATGGTCCTACTAAACCATACTTAAATACTATATGCATTATGTCAGCTAGGACAGAGTCTAGGCTCCTAAGGTTTGCATGAAAATGAAGCTGAAATTTAAAGAATAAAGACTTAAACAATATCAAAGCAAAGCAAAAAGGCACAAATTCGACCGGACGAAGACGTGTCCCATCACAGTCGCCACTTCAGTGATCATTGCAAATTTTTTCCTCTTGGTTCTCTCTTTTCTTTTTTAGCCTCTATTTCTTTTTTGAAGGAGAAATAAAAGATATAAAAGAAGAGAGAAAGAGAGAAGAGGAACGCTTTTGCAAAGGTCTCACTTGACCTTAATTTTAAAAATATTTTAAAATTACTCATCTCCATTTTTGAAAAATTTGTGGAAAAATAGAGAGACGGGATTCGCTCGTCGGTACGAGGTTCGACCATTCCTAGCGCCTTTACCAGGGATAATCGAACCAATGATCGAATTTATGCCTTTTGCTTTGCCTAAATATTGTCTAAGAATTTATTTTAAGTCTAAAAATGCACAAAGAATCATGCTTATGCAATGTAAATGCAAAGATGTATGCTTTTGAGAAAAATAAATTTAGAACTTCTGGGATTTATCCAAGTAATTTTGAAATAAACTTGAGAATGTGGTGAAGAAATGATTTTTAAAGGTTTTGAATATTTGGAATCTAACTTAGAACTTTGAAATAGATATGAAAGAAACTTGAAGTTCTAAGTCTTGGAAATAGTCAGAGTTTGGGAATGGGAATTTGAAATTAGAATGCTTGAAGAAAAATGAAGTTTTAAAGCCAAAATGAGCTTTGAATTTGAGTTTTGAATCTAGATTTCGAAATTGAGATGGAATCTGAAAATGGAATTGAATTTTGGATTTAAAGTTTGAAATCAGAATGAAATTTGGATTTAAGAAATCCAAATAGAATTTGAAAATAGAATTGGATTTAGGAAGTTGAGATGGGATCTTAAAATGGAATTAGATTTGAAATCTGGAATCCTAGATGGAAGTAGATCCGAAACCTGGAATCCAATATGGATTTAGAAGATGAATCTGGATTTTGAAAATCCAGATGAGATTTGAAGATTGATCTGAATCATGAAAATCCATGTGGGATTTGAAGATATATCTGGATTTTAGAAATCTAGATGAGATCCGAAGATGGGTGTGTGCCTTGGAAATCTAGATGGGATTTGAGAATAAAATTGGATTTTGGGAACCCAGATAGAATTTGGATTTGAATTCAAGAAATCCAGATAGAACTTGAAGATAGATTTGGATTTAACACTAATCTTAAAATTTTGATCCTTAATTTCAAAATAATTTGAAGATTTAGAAACTCAAAAGATTTCAGAAAGAACATGGATACTTTGAGAATTTGAAGTGAAGAATAGAAAACTTGATCAAAAGATGAATCTGGAAATTCCAAAGCTAGGATTGAACTTTAAAATTTGACCTGGAAGATTGAATTGAATTTGAATTCTAAAAATGAATTTGGAATTTCAAAGTTGAATAGAACTTTGAAATTTAATTTGAATTGGAAATGGGATTTTTGAATCTAGAAATGAATTTGAAATTTCAAAGTTGAATTGGATTTTGAAATTGAAGTTTGAATTTGAAGTAAGATAGAATTTAGGATAAAAATATGAATTTGAATTTTCAGATAGGAATTGAAGATTGATTTGAGAGATGAAGAAGATATTTGAAGAATTATCTCAAAATCACTTGGATTTTGAAGAAAACTTGAAATACTTTTGAAAAATGATGTAATTCTATCCTAAATGATGAATGAATTAAAGAATTTTGAAAATTGGATATTGAAAAACATATTTCATTCTTTGAATGAATTGAAATAAGATTGAAGATATAATACATTTCTGACTATGGTCATAAAATGTATTATAAAATAATTTGTATTTAAATTCAGATAAAGAATAAAATACATTTTTGGTGCCTTTATAGAGTTTAAAATAAAATTAACTCTCAATATATCCTGACTATGGCCATTGATATATATATTTTGAGTTAATTTGAAGTTAAACTCTGATAAAGGAAGAAAATATTTAGAAAATATGATGATTTTTGAAAGAGGTCCAATGTGGCTCTGATGTTATTCCATAAAAGATAAAAATCCTAAGCGTTGTCCACATTTTGACTATGGCCATCAATGTGGGTCATTTTCTTAGGATTAATTACCTCTTATGAGAATAGTGCACGTGTCATTCGTGTTTCACCATATGGATTTTTGAGAAATAAGGTAGAAATGAGATGAAACACATGATTTTGAGATTTATATGCACATACATTCTATTCTAATATGGGAAATGTAAGGTTTTCATTAATATCTAGCTATTACATCATTTAAATTGAAGAATCCTTGAACTAAGAAAGAAAACAACATTTTCCATGTATTCCTGTAAAACAGAGTTAGCTCATGGCAAAGATATAAAATGTGAAGAAAACTAAAAGATTGCTTTAAGAATAAAGTGCCAATAAAGATGCCTATATGCTATTGAAGATAAAACTATATGAAGGTGCACATGTATTTAGTAAGTGTTGTGATGAATGATGATATACTTGAATGTATAAGTGTGATATTGAGGGAAAAAAGGTAATACAAGAAATGGATAACTAAAAGTGTGCTAGTGATGAATGGGTGAATGAGGCAGGAGCTAAGTGCCATGGAGAGAGTGTTGTGACAGGGTATGAATACAGGAAATGCCAAAAATGAAAGTGTGATGTAGCTATTAGGTAGTAGATGGGTGCAGCAAGGGACTGAAAGTAGATGGTGAGTTGGGAGTTATAGGTGTGCTACAAATGCTAAGCACAAGTGCAGTAGGGCTATTGTGTACGAGACATATACAATGGGGAAGACATTGGATGGGTAGTGATGCTGCCAAAGGTGGAGATATGCTAGATCTATGGATGCAGTAAGTGGAATGATGGAGATGTGTTGTATCACTTAGGAAATATATATATAAATGTGTCTACAATTATAATGTTGAAAATAGAAGAAATGTAATGCAACAAGATATGCAGGTAGAGGAATATGAGTAGAGAGGCTAACAGGTATAGAGTGGCTAGCAGGTATATTACAGCTACTGTAGGTGGGGGTATGCTGGGTGTTTATGAAGAAGACACAGATCATGGAGAAGGCAGGGGGATATTCTGAAAAGGTGGCAATAAGTGGATGCATTGTGTGCGTGCAAGAGCAAGTGGCGAGGGTAATGAATGGGTGTGTAAAGGGTATGTGATTGATGTGACATACGCTGGAACAATATAAAAATTATGCTAAGTGCAGATGGGGACAGGCGAAAATGTGCATTGGAAAGTGATATCGGAAGCGCTGGTATGGCAAGTGATGGTGAATGGAGTGCTAGCTATGAGTGCAGGTGAAAAGGTATTTTGGATATATAAAAAATCCAATCAAACTCCAACTAGCTTTCGGATTTGTTCGGGATCCAAATCCACTTGTTATATCCAAATCCATATATTGGATTCAATATTACCTTATTTGGATCCAAGATCCATTTAGATCCAAGATATTCAATATAATATTATATTATCCTATCCATTCTAAAGAAAAATTCTCCTTTATTTATTTCTAAATTTTTTTATTTTTTTTGGGTTTTACATGGTCTGTCATCGCTAGATGGGTTAGTGATACATTCATTTGTTGTTAACTCAGAATGTGTTGTTAGCCGCCTTTTCTAATAACAAATTGATTTGTCATTATAAAATTTCAAGCATTTATTTCAAAAAGTGTCTAACTCTCATCTGTGCCACTTACCTTCTTAAAATAAATTAAAATATCTCTTTTTTAAAATCCTATTTACAAAAATAAAACTTTCATTCCATTGATTCAAATCAATGCAATAAGAATCATCCATCCTTATGGATCTCGAATACACAAGCAACATGTCTATATATATTAGAAAAAAACTATAAATAAGGGGCACCCCTATAGCGAATTTGGACTCTCTCTCTTAGCAACCTTACTCTGCCAGAATCTACACAAAACCTAGCTTAGTTGACCTATCTAAGGCTACTTAGCTTAGCCAATCTAAGCTAGTTCATGCCTACAACAAGCCTAATCTAGTACCCAAATCCCCTATCTCATATCTATTTAGAGCTTGAACCAAGCCGAAGTGTCGCCTGTGTTCCCACACTCGTCGAATGTTGAAAGGGCTACCTAAGCCCGATGTGATATTTAGTGTTTTTTTATTTATGTTGTATTTATTTTATTCATTTTTCTAAGTTTAGATTGTTGTAACGTCATTATACGTTTGGTGTTTTCGTATTCTTTTTTGAGTTTTGGGGGTTCCTACCACCAAACTTGTATTTTTCCTAGGTTTGCACCAGAGGTACGTATTTTTGCAACGTTGCCATTCTAATAATGAAGATCAGAGGTCCCTCGCTGAGCTGATCCCTTCTCATAAAAAAAAAAGACAAAAGATCTCAACGAATAGGCCCCCATATCTTAAGTTTGGATTCGAGTATTAGATCTATTTTCTGAAAGAAAAATATTTTTCATGGAAAACCTTTTTGTTATTTTTGTTTTAATAAAATCGTGGAATCCACATAATGGCGATTATGGTGGGACTATTTGTTTGACTTGAATATCCAAGTTTTTAGGATTTGGCACTGCGAAGTTAGTAGCTTCGGTGTTCTTTTTAGATTTTTGTATTTTGGAGGATCCAAATCTCATTTTTTTGTATTTAGTCTTTTCTAATATTATCAGATTGATAAGGTGTTATCTCTTTCTGTCATTCTAGGATTCGTCAAAAGAAGATGACTCACACTTTGATTCTCATGTTTAGCGTATTTTCAGATTTTGAATCTATGGTCTCTGAAAATGCGCTTGAACAGAAGAAACAATCAACTTTCTGACAGTTTCCTATAAAACAATTCTATTATGAGGCAAATATGTCTATGACCTGACAATGAAAATTCACGTTTTTACATTTTTGGAAAGTTGGGAAATAGATCTGAAACGTTTCAATTTTGATTTGGAACTGAAAACCTCTGTAGGGTTCTCATTTATGAGGTCAAAAGGCTGAACCAAAAAAACATTTTGTAGAATCAACATTCAACTAGTCTGCCTTCTATGAGGCATTTCTCTGCGACCATTCATCATATCGTTGTGATCTTAGTGGCGTTGGAAAGCTAACATCCTAATATTTTCTTGTTATTTTTTGTTGTTTTTATAGATTTTTTGGCATAAGTGACCAGAAAATAGAGTAAATTAGACAAAATAGGCACAATGGCGCCTTTCATCACTTGGTTTAGGAGCATTGCCAGGGTTGTATCTTAACGCAAAATATTGTTGGAAAGATCTTTTAATTTAGAACCTCTTCTCTGTTTTGCGTTTTCTCAGAATTCTCTGTGTTGTGGGTCAAAAATTAGTAGCAAAGTCTTCTAATGGTTTTCTACTTAGGCAAAATCTTTTCTTCTTTGGGTCATATATTGATTTTGTTACGGTCCTAGATCCAAAGAACTCCCTATATCTGATACTACAAGATCTATATGCCACCTCAGCAGGGAAGAGGGCCTCCCAGGTCAAAGTGCGGCCCAGGAGGATGATATGGCAGTTAAACAAAAACATTTACTGAAAATTTAATTCATTATTAGTGATTTGTATAAATTTTATAAAACAACCATGTAAAACAAAGATTAGTAGTGCAAGAGCATGGAATAAATGAAGCTTTTATTCTTGTTTTATATTTTTCTTTTTAAGTTTTTAATCATTTGAGGTCTTAAAGTTTTTTGTATAATCTTGGTGAAAATGCCAAGAAATAATTTCCTTTGCCACTAAATAATACTTAATATGAAATAAGGTTATTTTTTTCTTAATTACTTTTTATACTTTATTTAATTCATGATGGTTGTGCGGCCTAAGAATATATAATGGAGGACGTCAATCATTATAAGAGTTATCTAATCAAATAGAGCTTAAATCTAAATTATTTATATTTAATTTAATGCATAAAGGTGTTTTTATACACTGCCGGTCCCAAGCCCGGATAAAGGAGGAGGGTTGCGGTAGGCCTGTGACAGCCAGCATAAAAACTTTGTCATATCCTATGAAAATGAACCAATATGAGAATTTCGTTGGGGCGTTCCCTACTGAGCGACGCGCTGTACTCTCTAGGCCCGGAGGCAGTGATAAATGTGCAAGGGTTGCTAGGTCGTCGCCCAGAAGCGACGCGTCACACCGGCGCCCGGGTGTGGTGTCAAATAGGCAAGGGTTCCCTCACTTTGTTGGACGGGTGGGGGTAAAGAAGTTAGTCCAAGACCATAAAATTAGGTTAGCCACTTGGAATATAGGGTCTTTAACTGGTAAGTTGGTAGAGTTAGTAGATGTTATGTGTAGGAGAAATATTGATATTTTATGTCTTCAAGAGACCAAATGGGTAGGTGAGAAAGCTAAAGTGATAGAACCTTGGGGATATAAGATTTGGTATACAGGAATAAATAGGAATAGGAATGGAGTAGGGATTGTTATGAGTCGTCAGTTTATAGATAATGTAGTTGAGGTCCGTAGGAAGGGTGATAGAATTTTACTTATTAAATTAGTATTAGGTACGGATATTATTAATATTATTAGTGTTTATGCACCTCAAGTAGGTTTAGATGATTCCATTAAGCATCAATTTTGGGAAGATTTAGATGGAGTAGTACAAGAGACATCTTATGGAGAAAAGCTTTTCATCGGCGGTGACCTTAATGGACATGTAGGCATTAGTAGGGATGGATTTGAGAATATCCATGGAGGCTATGGTATAGGAGAAAGAAATGAAAGTGGAGAAAGGATTTTAGATTTTTGTTTGTCCTATGATATGATCTTAGCAAACACTTGGTTTAGGAAGAGGGAGTCTCACCTAGTAACATTTAAAAGTGGGGTTAATTCAAGTCAGATAGATTTTTTCCTACTTAGAAAGAGAGATAGGGGTTGTTGCATCGATTGTAAGGTTATACCAGGAGAAAGTGTAGCTACACAACATAGAGTCTTAATTTTAGATCTTAGAATTAGACAATGCCGCAAAAGGGATAGACATAGGATAGATCCTAGAATTAAGTGGTGGGCACTGAAAGGAGCTAAACAAGGAATGTTTGTAGAGCAGGTAGTTAAGGAAGTTGATTGGTGTCTCGAGGAGGATTCAGAATCAATGTGGAATAAGATAGCGGGTGGTATGAGAAAAGTAGCTAAGGAGGTATTGGGTGAGTCTAAAGGCGGTGCACCACTAGGTAAGGATACATCATGGTGGAACGAGGATGTCAAATTAGCTATTAAGGTTAAAAGAGAGTGTTATAGAAATCTAAGTAAGAGTCGTGATAATGAGAATTTGGAGAAGTATATGATAGCAAAGAAGGAAGCTAAAAAAGTTGTTCGAAACGCGAGGGCTAAGGTATATAAGGAGGTTTATGACAAGTTGGATACCAAAGAAGGCGAGAAGGATATTTATAGGCTTGCAAAGATGAGAGATAGGAAATCGAAGGATTTGGGTATGGTTAGATGTATCAAAGATGAAACGCAAAGGGTTTTAGTCAAAGATGAGGAGATTAAGGAGAGATGGAAAGATTATTTTGATAAGCTATTTAATGATAGTCATGCTCAAGATCTTGGAGACTTCTCCATTCCTTTTCATGAGATAAATCGTGACTTCATGCGCAAGATTCAAAAGAAAGAAATTGCAGAGGCTTTGAAGAAAATGAAGTCAAGAAGGGCAGTTGGCCCAGATGGTATACCTATCGAGGCTTGGAAATGCTTGGGAGAGAAAGGTTTAGAATGGTTGACAAATCTTTTTAACTTGATTTGGCGAACAAATAAGATGCCTAATGAGTGGAGGAAGAGTACTTTGGTGCCTTTATATAAGAATAAGGGTGATATACAAGATTGCACAAACTATCGTGGTATAAAACTCATGAGTCATACTATGAAACTTTGGGAGAGGGTGATTGAGTCTAGGTTGAGGAAGGTTGTCATGATATCGGAGAATCAATTTGGTTTTATGCCTGGAAGATCAACTATGGAAGCTATACATCTTCTTAGACAACTTATTGAAAGATATAGAGAGAGGAACAAAGATTTGCATATGGTTTTTATTGATTTAGAGAAGGCATACGATAGAGTACCTAGGGACGTTCTCTGGTGGACAATGATGAAGAAAGGTGTTTCTCTCAAGTACATTAGTATAATTAAAGATATGTATGAAGGAGTAGTAACCAATGTCCGCACTTGTGGAGGGGTGACAACCAATTTTCCGATAACGGTTGGGTTACATCAAGGATCTGCTTTAAGCCCTTTCCTATTTGCGATAGTGATGGATGAGCTTACGAGATCAATTCAAGAAAATGTACCGTGGTGTATGTTGTTTGCTGATGATATTGTTTTGATTGATGAGTCTAGAGCTGGGGTTAATGCTAAGTTAGAATTATGGAGACAGACATTGGAAGCTAGAGGTTTTAAGTTGAGTAAGAGTAAGACTGAATATATGGAATGTCGGTTTAGTAAGCAACGAAGTAGTGATGGGAGTGTAGTGAAGCTTGGTGAGCAAGATATACCGGTGAATGATTATTTCAAATATTTGGGATCCATCATTCAAAAGTATGGAGAAATTGATGGAGATGTAAATCATAGGATAAAGGTTGGGTGGATGAAATGGAAAAGTGCTACTGGAGTGCTGTGCGATCGTAGAATGCCATTGCGGTTGAAGGGAAAGTTTTATAGGACGACTATTAGACCCGCTTTACTATATGGTACGGAATGTTGGGCTGCCAAGAGACATCATATTCAAAAAATGAGTGTAGCTAAGATGCGGATGCTTAGATGGATGTGTGGAAATACAATAAAAGATAAGATTCGGAACGAAGAGATACGTAAGAAGGTAGGTGTTGCACCCATTGAGAATAAGATGCGAGAGAATCGTTTACGGTGGTTTGGACATATTCGGCGAAGGCCTAATGATGCTCCAGTTAGAAGGTTGGAGAAATGGGAAAATATATTAGTTAAAAGAGGTAGGGGTAGGCCTAGGAAGACTTGGATGAAGATGATAGGAAAGGATATGAATGCTTTGAACCTCACCGAGGACATGGCGTTGGATAGAAATGATTGGAGGAAAAGGATTCATGTGGAAGACCCAAAATGAATTTCTTTTTTGGTTCATATCGCTGACCCCAATTGTTTTGGGATGAAGGCGTAGTTGTTGTTGTTGTTGTTGTTGTTGCATAAAGGTGTTTTTATCAACACAAATCTGTGTTTATGTCAACATTTTAATTTTTTAGATAACTTTATTTTAATTAAAAAACCTTTTTAAGTAATTAAATTGTACAGTTTTTTTTAATGAATAACTCATGTTTTAAAGGCTTAAGCTTTTCAAAGAGGCTTAAGAAAAAATCTTAAGCTTATTTAGGTAAGAGGCGTAGGCCTCTTTATATACCAATGAGGCTTAGGCCTTGATGCGGATAAACCCATGAAGCGTAACAGATCGTACGCCTCTAAAGCTTCAAATATGATATGATATGATATGAATCGGCCGATTCGCAACAATGGTCGGGGGGGTGAACATGAAAGGCCAAAAATGAAATAATTTACAAAAAACTGCTTGAGTTCTTTATTATTTACAAAAACCGACCCAATATATTGATTATTGCAATCAGTCTCCTATTTTTACAATATATGTTTCAAAAGGTATTTGGTCCTAAAATCATTTAGTTGAACATTGTCTAGTAAAAAAAAAGTGATTAAAATACCTTCATTTTTAGGATGAATTAGAGAAATTTGTTTTATAAAAACTAGGACAAGAACATTATTATATACTTCAAGCGGGTATATGGAATGCGTTAATAACCCAAATGTTAAGCCGCTTTTTGTAAATAACTCATACGTAAACAATTCGTAGAAAAGGTTTATACTGGTATTTCGCTTTGGGTTGAGAAGTATATAGGCCTCTGCATGTGGGGCCCATCCACCACGAGAACGTCTGGACCAAGGGATAGGGTGGGCCCACCCACCAATAGATAGCCGGCATATCTTGAATCTTGATTTGATAACAAGACTTCTTGACTTTGCCCTTCAATGGTTGACATTGACCGGGTTAGGATTTGGTGTAATTTTGCATTGAGGCCCCGAACCCGAAATTTGAGTTATAGAAGGTAGGGATGCAAATATGTTCGATATGGACAAGTCATGCTTTACCATAAAACTTTATCTCGTTTTGGAAGAGTGGGTCAGATTTTAAATCCATATTTTTTTAGGAAAATGGGGGCCTAGAATCCAGATACGGTGTGTCCTTGTGGTGCTAGATCCGATGCAAATGAAAGAAAGGTGCTTTCATCTTGAAAAGGTGCAATGGGTCAGGTCATACCCAAGGACAATCCGGATCCGACTTTGGGACCATACCCAACGTGGTTTTATACTTTGAGTTTCATTTATGATTGAACCAAATAAAGCAGTAGTAAATTTGATCATATTTATTTCAAATATGACCTGAATATGTACTACTTGGATCTCCCAATATGGATAGGATCCGGTTTTTGTGTAAGTTGAAACTCTTAGTTTGCATTCCTCAGAAAGATCCAAACAAGAAAAAGAAGGGCTATATAGAGGTGGCAACTGGTCCAATTGGGAACCTGATCCGTCTAAGAGGTGTTGGGACTAGGTTTGGAACCCGATCTACCATATGAAACCATACCCAAGTCTAATAAAGATTACATAACTAGACCCAGTTCATGCTTGGTAAAGCAATATTTTTTTTTGTATTTTTTACATGAAAAATTGAAGATTTTAATCTGTGTTTGGTATGAAATTTTATAAACCATACCCGGCTCCGCGCACTAATTGGACCAGACAGATCCAACCTGGATAGTTAATTAGACGCCTTCTTTTGTTACCAAACCCTAACCCTACTAGATCTGTATGGGCCAGAATTAGGTCATACCAGACATGTTGACAGCCCTAGGGCTGTACACAAGGTGCACCACAGTTTGGATCCATATGATAATCGGTTATTTGGATATGGAGCTGATCGATCTTAGTGATTTGAATTAAATCCGAGTATAGTTACAGCCAGATTGATGCTGGTCTGTTAAGAACATTTCAAATCCCGTGTCATTGACCAGATATGGCTTAGTCAAATAAATTCAAACAATGGGCGATGTTGATTGTTCATGGGACCCCTTTTTCTAAGCCAGATCCAAGTCCAAATACATCAACACCCCGTTTTTCCTAAATATGAACCATAAAACATTGAAAAATTATAACTTGCTCCCAACCTATTATAAGCAGGCTGATGGGCAAGTAATAGTTTAGCTATTTTACAGGATGCACCTTTTTTTTTAATGTAAATCAGTTCCAATATCAGAATCCGGTTCCATAAATAATGGACCCGAGTCTAATTCTTATCAGTCCAAAGTCCGACGATCTTGGTATTGGATTTTCTTGGTAAAAAAAAAAAAATTTTGCCATAAATTTAAAAAGTTTGTCTTTTGAAAAAGTCTTGAAAATTATTGACACATGAAATTTTAAAACATACTCAAACTTTCATTGTCATGCATTAATGTTATAGCAGAGAATTTCTGTCTTGGTTTTTTTATTTTCATGCTGTTATTTCTTCTATTTATATACATTTCTCATGCCATTTTTTCGTAACATAAAAAAACAATTAGAATTATATATATTTGAAATTCAACGTGAAATACAACACATAAAATAAAGAGAATTCACTGGCAATGCACGGGAAAAAAACTACTATCAAATTAAAAATGCTAAAATTCAATATTTTTCAAAAACAACAAGATCTCAATAGTGTCACTACTTTTCTACATTACACTGGCTTTTCAAAATATTATGATAAAATCATGATTACTTTGATTAAGTATATCATATCTAGTTAAACAAGCGTGGCTGTCCAATTTAATTGGAAATCATGGGTGCAACCATAGTGACAAAAGTTTTTTCCTGCAAAATCTTGTTTTTCAAAAACTCACAAGAAATTGAATTTTTTTCATAAATCTTGCATTTTTTGGCAAAATCTCAGTAATAAAAAAATAAATTTAAAAATTTTAAAAATAATTTTATAAAAAAATTTAATAAAAAATATTTAAAAATAAAAAATGCATGTTTTTTTTTCACTATACATAACCGTTTAAAACGTAAATATCACGTTAAAATTGCGGTATTTATGTTTTTTTCATAAATCTCATGATATTTTGAAAATCTCGCAAAAAATTACGGTATTAAACTTTCAGGCAATTTCTCGCGATATTATCACGAGATTTTCATAAATCTCGCAATATTTGTCACTATAGGTGCAACTTTGCAAGCTTCACCAATGGGAAATCTTGTAGTTGATAGGAGCTGTGGTGGGAGGTTGCAGGTTCAAAACCCAGTGGTACGCTGAATAGTAACTGGTGGGGGTCTGATCCCAGCTTGCCTTTCAAAAAAAAAAAAAAACATTGCAAACTTCATCAGTTCGTGTTGACTTAATACGGCTTGTTACGGACTGCAACTTGGATTGTACTTTAAAATATTATCCCAAGTACTTTACAAGGAATTCGGCTCTTTTGAAGGAGGTACAAAGGGTCCGATCCAATTCTTTGACATAGGATCATGGGTTCCATCCTACTATCCATCCAGCTGAAACATTTGGACGGTTAGAATCAGTTTACATATAAGCAAAAATGTGGACCGATCTTAGCCATTGATTGGACGTGGTGAAAGTTTTGCATAAGGGGGAGTCAATGGGTTGGATCTGGTTCGGTCCCAGGTGAGTTCGAACCCAAATCTCTTTTGAGGTACGGGTGGGGACCGGGTTCAGACTCAGGATCTTATTGGGTCTGCTATAAGAAAAACCATGCCCGGACCTTGCAAAGATTACATGAACCAGGTCTATATCTGATAAAACAAATTTTTTTTTTATATTAAAAAAATCATGGGTCTTAATTGGAACTCGGGTCAGACTTGGATCTGGTATGCAATTTCACTACCTGACTCCATATACAAAGTGAACCTTTTGGGTCTGACGCGGTTTCTATTCGGACCCACAGCCGTTTGCTCTTGAAAGCACCTGAAAAACGTGATTACGCGGTGCCGCAACTCACGTTCCTTGAGATTAAGTGCACATAATTAATGGGTTCAATTTAGTAATTGGGTAGGACCCGAAGAAAGATCGGGCGTAATGGGGCTCACGGTCGCTGGGACCCGCAACGAAGGTTTGACTTTGACTGGATGGAGTGAAGCGGGCAGTCACTCTCTCCACGAGCCGCCAAAGAGCAGGCTGCAAGCCCCCACCTCCCTTTGCCTTCTCTCGCTGCTCCAGTGGAGACGACCAGATTTAGAAAAAAAAGAAAAAACTTTTTTTAATAGCTTTACTTTTTGAATATTTTCAGTGAGGAGGAAGAAGAAGAAGAAGAAGATATAATCTCTCCGACTTATTTTTTTCTCTGTTCTCATTTGGAGAGAGAGAGAGAGAGAGAGAGATTTTATTATTTTATTTACTTCTTGCCTTTTGGGAGATTGGGAGGAAGGAAAAAGGAGGGACCTTTTTTTTTTCTTTTAGATTTCTTTTGGAGTGGTTTGGGGTTGGGACCTAGGGAATCTTTGGGTTCTGAGAGGTGCCTTTTGAGGGAGGAGCTATAGGGAATTTGATGGTTTCTTCCTTGTTATGGTTTAGTGAATTAGGGCTTTTCTTTTTTTTTTCGGGGGAGGGGTGGGAATTTGGAGGATGGGGCACGGTTGGCTTTTGAAGATGGGGGTTTTGATGTGTTTCTAGGTCTCTGGATTTGGCTGTATGATGAATTGCATGGGTTGGGGTGCAATCTAGGATTTCAAGGATTCTGGAGGGATGAGGGTGATGGAGCTGGTTCTATTATTGTTGCTGGTGATCACTCATCATCGCTTGGTGAGGGTTTCCGCAAACGTTGAAGGTACTTTGATTTATTTGGTTGCTTGCCCTTGTTTGGTTTTCCTGCATTTGTTTTGGATTTTGATTACCTGGTGCTCTCTCTTATCGCTTGGAATGGTTCTTCCGTTATTGTTGTTCGTTACTATTCCCTTGTTTTGTTTTGGCGGGGTATGAAGGTTTATAGTCAAAGCGATCGTCAAGAATATGGAAGGTTTTATTCTTGGCGTTTTTTTGCAAAAATAAATAATATATATATATATATATATATACAACAACAACAACTACGCCTTCATCCCAAAACAATTGGGGTCGGCGATATGAACCAAAAAAGAAAATCATTATGGGTCTTCCACATGAATCCTTCTCCTCCAATCATTTCTATCCAATGTCATGTCCTCGGTGAGGTTCAAAGCATTCATATCCTTTCCTATCATCTCCATCCATGTCTTCCTAGGCCTACCCGACCTCTTTTAACTAATATATTTTCCCATTTCTCCATCCTTCTAACTGGAGCATCATTAGGCCTTCGCCTAATATGTCCAAACCACTGTAAACGATTCTCTCTCATCTTATTTTCAATGGGTGCAACGCCTACCTTCTTACGTATCTCCTCGTTCCGAATCTTATCTTTTATTGTATTTCCACACATCCATCTCAGCATACACATCTCAGCTACACTCATTTTTTGAATATGATGTCTCTTGGCAGCCCAACATTCCGTACCATATAGTAAAGCGGGCCTAATAGTCGTCCTATAAAACTTTCCCTTCAACCGTAATGACATTCTACGATCGCACAACACTCCAGTTGCACTCTTCCATTTCATCCACCCAACCTTTATCCTATGATTTACATCTCCATCAATTTCTCCATACTTTTGAATGATAGATCCCAAATATTTGAAACAATCATCCACCGGTATTTCTTGCTCACCAAGCTTCACTACACTCCCATCACTACTTCGTTGCTTACTAAATCGACATTCCATGTATTCTGTCTTACTCTTACTCAACTTAAAACCTCTTGCTTCCAATGTCTGTCTTCATAATTCTAACTTAGCATTAACCCCAGCTCTAGACTCATCAATCAAAACAATATCATCAACAAACAACATACACCACGACACATTTTCTTGAATTGGTCTCGTAAGTTCATCCATCACTATAGCAAATAGGAAAGGGCTTAAAGTAGATCCTTGATGTAACCCAACCGTTATAGGAAAATTGGTTGTCACCCCTCCACAAGTGCGGACATTGGTTACTACTCCTTCATACATATCTTTAATTATACTAATGTACTTGAGAGAAACACCTTTCTTCATCATTGTCCACCAGAGAACGTCTCTAGGTACTCTATCGTATGCCTTCTCCAAATCAATAAAAACCATATGCAAATATTTGTTCCGCTCTTTATTTATCTCAATAAGTTGTCTAAGAAGATGTCTAGCTTCCATAGTTGATCTTCCAGGCATAAAACCAAATTGATTCTCCGATATCATGACAACCTTCCTCAACCTAGACTCAATCACCCTCTCCCAAAGTTTCATAGTATGACTCATGAGTTTTATACCACGAGAGAGAGAGAGAGAGAGAGAGAGAGAGAGAGAGAGAGAGAGAGAGAGAGAGAGAGAGAGAGAGTAATGGGTCGGTGCTAAACCGCATGCTAAATGGGTTTTTCAGCTTCTCCCGTGCTTTTTGTGCGCCGCCCTATAAATGGGCTGGGCATGGTCGATTTACTAAGAATCCACTCCACACCTGGATCATGTGTTTTCTATGAAAAAAATGATGTTTGGAGCCTTAAAAATTTACAAAGATTTTGGATAGTGATTTTTCTAACTTTATAAAAAGCCACCCATGTGTTGGAATCAAAACGCTTCAAGACCGATTCCTATAAAATCAAGTGCATAGATCACATCTCTACGATCAGAATTTAAATATAAAATGAAAAAAGCCCGCAAAACCTATTTAGCATGCGGTTTATCCCTGACACTTTTTCTCTCTCTCTCTCTCTCTCTCTATCTATATATATATATGCTCATGTTCTAGTGGTTCTATATGAGTCACTAGAATATGAGAACTAGAAATATGGGCATTTCCAACCATGTGGATGTGCTTGGCATGGTGAGTATTTCCTATGAAAAATGCTATTTTTGAATGCTTGAATATTTATGAAGATTATGAACCATTGATTTTAAAGCCTTAAAAAGATCTTGTTTATGCATCAAAATCGGACGATTCAAGAGCAGGTTATAAAACCAAGAATGCAGATCACATCCGTTAAGTTAGATTCAAGAGAAAAGAACAAAAGATCCATGAAAACTGCTGTTCACAAATTAGTTCTCATATTTCCAGCTCTCATATTGGTACTTGATGAATAGGTGCTTAACCCGTGCTTAATCACGCTGACCGCCCATTGCCCGCCCGTGATGAACAGTCAGATCGAAAAACGGTAAAAAATGCTAAAAAACTGTTTTTTTTTGCATCAAACAAGGCTTTAGCGGCGCTTTGGATGCGCCACAACCGTTGCTAAACGGTCCACAGGGACACATGTGGCATTTTGAAAAAGTTTTTTAGTGGCGGTTTTATGTGCTGCTAAAGGTCCCAGTGGACTAATACCTTTTTTCACTGATTTTTGCATTAAAAAAAGGCACGCGATACGATGGACGCTCAACATCAAGTTGGTGTTCAAGCACCTATTGATTAATCACCGACACATCTCTCTCTCTCTCTCTATATATATATATATAATGGGATGCGTGGACTGTTGGACATAGGAAAATTGACTTTGGTATTGGTGGGTGATAGAGCTCTGATTTGGTCTGGTTAGGATTTTGCTGTTTTAGATGTTAATAGTGGATTTGGTAATCTGGGTGATTGGTTGTGCTAAGGGGGCTTTGTGAAAGTTGGGGGATCGTTTGGTGTGTCAAGCGATGAGTTCTGGTGATGATTAAGAGCTGGTTGCTGTTTGCAGTTTCCTCTTTGGAGTTTAACTGATAATGGTGATGATTATTGTGAATGTGTGAACAAGAGTCTTATGGTCAATATTTCATTATTCTCTGAAAATGGATTTGTGTTTGGTGGTTTTTGTGATACAAGGGAAAATCTAACAGCTATAGGCCATGAAGTTAAACATCATTAGCTTTCGACTTCACATTATATGCAATGCCATGAAGCCACCCACCTGACTGCCATCTGTCTTAGCATTTCTCGATATGGGTGTGGTGTCCATCTCGAGAAATGTTGGGATGGACGGTCAGCAGTAGCGGCGCGGCATGCTAAGCACTCCGCTACTACTGCATAAAAAACAACCTCTTATCTTTCTAATGCGTGGATAATGGCCAAAGTTGAAATAATCAGGTAATGATTTTACTTGCCTATAGTTTTCCCTAGCCTTGCAAAGAATAAAACAAAAATGGGTCTCCAACTTGTCATGTTATCACTCATGGAATTAGCGATAGAAGAATTTTTAGTAAACCAGTGGATCATAACACTGGTTCACTCTAAGTAGTACAATTGTTCTCAGTGGACATGATTGGAGAAGTAAGCAGACTTGCTTTCTCAAAGGCCTCGTAGACTCTCCAAACATTATTGTTTCCCCATGTCCATAACAATTTAGGTTTTGTAGTCCGAACCAGAGTTACCGAAAACTTCTTAGGTAGGTGGGAAGCGCGCTTCCCAGAAACTCGCTTCAGAAGCGAGATACTCTTTGCTTCCGAAAGTTCATGGGAATCTCCATTCTCCCACGCTTCTTCTATGCTTCCCACATGCATTGTCCATGCTTTTTATATGCTTTTCTCACGTTTCTTTTCATGTTTTCTATGTGCTTCCTCTTACGTTTCCACTTGCTTCCCATGCGCTTTCTCTAAATTGGTAACCATCATTGTTAGATTTTAACAAAAAAATATTTATTTTACTGAAAAGCATGAAATATAAGAACAATCAATTTTATTTTAGTTTTTATTTGCTTATTTGATTCCTATTCAGTTCTCATATTGCTTCTTTTACTTCACTTATCGCTTACTATAAATTTTTAAATGCCTCGCCTCTCCTTCCACTTCCCGCATCAAATTCCCACTTCTGCTTCCTAGTCTGGCAACCTTGGTCCGAACTCCACTGCATGTAGAAACTGCAGAAAACCTTTATCAATTCATTGTCCTGTCTTTCGAACTAACAATTTGATTGTTTTTAGCAAAAACATTGTATTGTTTAGCAGTTGCTCTTGGAAAGTGCTTGGAATAGTCTCTTAAAGTTTCAACTTTCTAATTCTTAAGCACCTACTGCATCCCTCCTTTCATGCTTTAGGAAAAGGGCCTTTCAGATTTAGCTGTTGAAGATGAACAGCGTGCAGCCTGCTTATAAGGTTCTTATCTGCATGTTTTTGTCATAATCTCTAATTAATTTTCATTTACTGGTTTAGCAGTAGGTCCTGCAAAGTATGTTTTACTTCTTATCTTGGAATAGGCTCTTAAAGTCTCCTTTGTCTAATTCCCATGCTTCTTATCCTGGAATAGGTTATTAGGGCCTCCTCTTTCTAATTACTACGCTGCTTAACTTGTAATAGTCTCTTAAAGTCTCAACGTTCTAATTCCAATGCACCTATTGCATCCTTCAAGCTTATTTGAGGGGACTGTGTGATCCTTCCATGCTTTAGAAAAATATTCATGTTTAGCTGTTGAGGATGAAATCTGCATGATGGGGAGATGATTACTTCCCTTTTTCGAAATTTGTACTTTTTTCTTTTTAAATTTTATACTGAGTAGTTGGAGACTTTCGCTTTTCCACAAGATTCTTATAGAAAGTTGTGTAGATGTTAACAATATCTTTTGATCCATAGAGTAATATGGCTATTAAAGTAGCCAGTTATGTCCAAAACTGGAATATTTCATGCTTAGCTGGGATATGTGAAATTTCTGGGCTCTCTCCTTTGAGTTCTAGTGGTATAAAAATTAGGAATAATGGTACTTTTTCTTGTTGTTACAATATATCTCTTCTTAGTCACGCCTGGGGATGCCTATAAAGCTCATGTTCCTGAATTATTCTGTTAAAGAATCAGTTATGCCTAGGAGATGGGTTGACCAACGGTTAATTAAGAATGTGGATTAGTTTTTAGTTTTTCTTGTTCACACTGTTGAACTTCCTCAAATTGAAGCACACACCATATGCACTGTCCATCTGGCAGCTTCTGGTATGATATGATACTACAACAACAACAACAACAACTACGCCTTCATCCCAAAACAATTGGGGTCAGCGATATGAACCAAAAAAGAAATTCATTTTGGGTATTCCACATGAATCATTTTCCTCCAATCATTTCTATCCAACGCCATGTCCTCGGTGAGGTTCAAAGCATTCATATCCTTTCCTATCATCTCCATCCAAGTCTTCCTAGGCCTACCCCGACCTCTTTTAACTAATATATTTTCCCATTTCTCCAACCTTCTAACTGGAGCATCATTAGGCCTTCGCCGAATATGTCCAAACCACCGTAAACGATTCTCTCGCATCTTATTTTCAATGGGTGCAACACCTACCTTCTTACGTATCTCTTCGTTCCGAATCTTATCTTTTATTGTATTTCCACACATCCATCTAAGCATCCGCATCTCAGCTACACTCATTTTTTGAATATGATGTCTCTTGGCAGCCCAACATTCCGTACCATATAGTAAAGCGGGTCTAATAGTCGTCCTATAAAACTTTCCCTTCAACCGCAATGGCATTCTACGATCGCACAGCACTCCAGTAGCACTTTTCCATTTCATCCACCCAACCTTTATCCTATGATTTACATCTCCATCAATTTCTCCATACTTTTGAATGATGGATCCCAAATATTTGAAATAATCATTCACCGGTATATCTTGCTCACCAAGCTTCACTACACTCCCATCCCTACTTCGTTGCTTACTAAACCGACATTCCATATATTCAGTCTTACTCTTACTCAACTTAAAACCTCTAGCTTCCAATGTCTGTCTCCATAATTCTAACTTAGCATTAACCCCAGCTCTAGACTCATCAATCAAAACAATATCATCAGCAAACAACATACACCACGGTACATTTTCTTGAATTGATCTCGTAAGCTCATCCATCACTATCGCAAATAGGAAAGGGCTTAAAGCAGATCCTTGATGTAACCCAACCGTTATCGGAAAATTGGTTGTCACCCCTCCACAAGTGCGGACATTGGTTACTACTCCTTCATACATATCTTTAATTATACTAATGTACTTGAGAGAAACACCTTTCTTCATCATTGTCCACCAGAGAACGTCCCTAGGTACTCTATCGTATGCCTTCTCTAAATCAATAAAAACCATATGCAAATCTTTGTTCCTCTCTCTATATCTTTCAATAAGTTGTCTAAGAAGATGTATAGCTTCCATAGTTGATCTTCCAGGCATAAAACCAAATTGATTCTCCGATATCATGACAACCTTCCTCAACCTAGACTCAATCACCCTCTCCCAAAGTTTCATAGTATGACTCATGAGTTTTATACCACGATAGTTTGTGCAATCTTGTATATCACCCTTATTCTTATATAAAGGCACCAAAGTACTTTTCCTCCACTCATTAGGCATCTTATTTGTTCGCCAAATCAAGTTAAAAAGATTTGTCAACCATTCTAAACCTTTCTCTCCCAAGCATTTCCAAGCCTCGATAGGTATACCATCTGGGCCAACTGCCCTTCTTGATTTCATTTTCTTCAAAGCCTCTGCAATTTCTTTCTTTTGAATCTTGCGCATGAAGTCACGATTTATCTCATGAAAAGGAATGGAGAAGTCTCCAAGATCTTGAGCATGACTATCATTAAATAGCTTATCAAAATAATCTTTCCATCTCTCCTTAATCTCCTCATCTTTGACTAAAACCCTTTGCGTTTCATCTTTGATACATCTAACCATACCCAAATCCTTCGATTTCCTATCTCTCATCTTTGCAAGCCTATAAATATCCTTCTCGCCTTCTTTGGTATCCAACTTGTCATAAACCTCCTTATATACCTTAGCCCTCGCGTTTCGAACAACTTTTTTAGCTTCCTTCTTTGCTATCATATACTTCTCCAAATTCTCATTATCACGACTCTTACTTAGATTTCTATAACACTCTCTTTTAACCTTAATAGCTAATTTGACATCCTCGTTCCACCATGATGTATCCTTACCTAGTGGTGCACCGCCTTTAGACTCACCCAATACCTCCTTAGCTACTTTTCTCATACCACCCGCTATCTTATTCCACATTGATTCTGAATCCTCCTCGAGACACCAATCAACTTCCTTAACTACCTGCTCTACAAACATTCCTTGTTTAGCTCCTTTCAGTGCCCACCACTTAATTCTAGGATCTATCCTATGTCTATCCCTTTTGCGGCATTGTCTAATTCTAAGATCTACAATTAAGACTCTATGTTGTGTAGCTACACTTTCTCCTGGTATAACCTTACAATCGATGCAACAACCCCTATCTCTCTTTCTAAGTAGGAAAAAATCTATCTGACTCGTATTAACCCCACTTTTAAATGTTACTAGGTGAGACTCCCTCTTCCTAAACCAAGTGTTTGCTAAGATCATATCATAGGACAAACAAAAATCTAAAATCCTTTCTCCACTTTCATTTCTTTCTCCTATACCATATCCTCCATGGATATTCTCAAATCCCTCCCTACTAATGCCTACATGTCCATTAAGGTCACCGCCGATGAAAAGCTTTTCTCCATAAGATGTCTCTTGTACTACTCCATCTAAATCTTCCCAAAATTGATGCTTAATGGAATCATCTAAACCTACTTGAGGTGCATAAACACTAATAATATTAATAATATCCGTACCTAATACTAATTTAATAAGATGTCTCTGGTATGATATGATACTAATGCTTTTAATATCAATGAATACGATATGATTGAAGCATGTATTTCTCAACTGGTCTAAGGATAACTAAAGTTTGTGGATATGGTTTCTAGCATGAATATTACTTTTCTTTGGAATTCCCATTGAAGGTTTTTTGTCCAGAACAGTTCATTGTTAAGCCGGAGATATCAAACATAATTCATGATTATTTAATGTCCATCATTATTGTTCTTTTTCATGTGCTTTTACTTTTTATGACTTTCACTCGTGCTAATCTGCCTATCCTTGTGTCTTCTATGAATAACACCGACAACTATTCAACTTTCTTCTGGTTTACAGTATTTACACTAAAGAAACTTAGAAGGGTTTGCACACCCTTTCTATTGAATGAGCTTATATCCTATTTATGGATGTTGAAAGATCCGATATGTTCTATGTCACACGGACTCTTCTAACATGGCACCACACCCGCGTTGCACCCGCACCCAGGCATGTGTGACACTTGGACACAACTTCCTTTGTTTTAGGTGAAGTCAACCACACAAAGGTCTATTTCTATCCAAAAGTAGATTCAGTTAACCCTAATCAAGTCGATTTTTATCTATATTATATATATAAATACATAAATGCACACAAATACACGTAATATTAACTTAAAACTGTTAAAAATTATATATATCCTCCCCGCACTCCCGCACCCAAGTTTTTTTAAAGTGCCACATCGCCGCATTCGCATCCGCACCTATGTGACATAGGATATGTTTTGTAGAAGTATAGTTTCGAATTGGAAGCACCACTTCTTTAGTAGAGTCTTGTTGATGATCCAAATTGTGATGATTTCGAGTCAGGACCTGATTCTTGCAGTTCCAAGTATGCCGATCGGGTTGCGGCTCGAAAGAAGGGAGCTCTCTTAGGGTCGCAACACACCCGAAGGCCTGCTTGGTTGGCCCTTGCGCATGGGTAGGGCTGCACACGGCGTGGCTCGGGCGATGTGTGCGATAGAGGCAGGTGCGCGATAAGAGGGGGACACAACAGGATGGGGCATCAGAGAAGCTGCAACAGCATGCGTATAGGCAGAAATGCTGGGCCGTGTCATAGGGCGGGGACACAATCACAAAGGGAAATGCCTTTGGGCGTGCTACAGAGAGAGAAGAGGATGTGTCTAGGGTAGGGGACACAATTATGGAAAGGGAGAGAAGGGGAGGTGTGTCCAGGGCAGGGACACTATCAGAAAGGAATAGAATACCTGTAGGGAGAGGGACGTTCATCTCTCCTTATTGGTGCGAGCAACGAGGCAGATGGCGAAGGTGGACGACGAGGGCATCGATTGGAAGGGAGAAACACGTTCTCGACTATCCGGCGATGAGCGGGGATGGACGGACGAACGGTGAGGACGCGACTGGAAGGGAGAAATACATTCCCGACTGGCCGGCGATGGCAGAAGGGTGAAGGAGAAGAATCATTCCCTCGAAGGCAAACTGTAATATCATGTGTTTTAGTCTATGTCACACGGACTCGACTAGGGAGGTGCCGCACCCGAGTCGACACGCCCCGACACGGGTGCGGCTTCGGACTCGGCCCGGACTCGGTCAACGCCGATTCAGACTTGGTCAACGAGTCGAGGCCGAGTCCATCTACATTTTGGACTCAGTCATCTTTGACCGAGTCAAAAAATGTCCATTTTTAGGACAAAAAAAATCATTATATATATATTTTTAAATATATAACCAGACTGTGCAATGCAGTTGCACAGTCACAGACTGCAACTGCAACTGCACAGTCACTGCACACAGTCTGTGTGACTGTGCACAGTCTGCACAGTCACAGACTGCATTGCACAGACTGTATTGCACACTCTGTGCAACTGTTAACGTATAAAGTTTAAACATTTGAATGTCAAAACTGAACAGATCACAAAGATGTGAATGCTATAGTAAAGGGGTCATTTCAAAAATTGGACCAGTACAGATTATGGACCATTTCACAAGGTCATAGTTTAAAGTTTTTTTTCCTTTAACCATGGCCCATAGATGTGTTTACCTTAATTTTAATTGTTTACTAGAATTATTGTTATATATATATATATATATATATATATATATATATATATATATATATATATATATATATATATAGCCGAGTCTCCGTGTCCAAATTTTTTGAAATTGCGCCGCACCCGCACCCGCACCCATGTGACATAGGTTTTAGTACTTAGTTAAATTAGAAATTTATGAAAATTTGACTAAGTATTGAAGAAAAATCGATAAATGCTTGATATTAGGAATATGATATTTGAGTCTGGGCCTGACTTAGATCTCATTAACAAGACCTAAACGAGCCAACTGAAAGGTAATAAAAAGTGTTATTTTCAACCTTTAAATTCGAGCAAATTTCTGGTTAAATTCGGGTGAATTTCGGAGGCAAAATTTGAAGTATATACCGTTAGATGCGCCTCAGAATTCTGAGCCCAATGGTATTTTACTTTTCCGAATTCAGGCTGCGGTTGGCTCGAAAATCACAATTTTTCAAAAAAGGCCCACTTTGACAGGCCGAGTCCGGATTTGGATCGGACTGGATCCAATCTATATTGCTCAAATTAATATGGATCTGGATTCAGTCCAAGACCCATATTAAGTAGAATCCGCTGCAGCTTAAAATCCAAGCGGATTTTGGATATGGATTTGGATCTTGAATTCAGATCCAGATCCAATGAAAAAAAAGTTTTAAAATCAGAATAAAGGTTTAAATTGAAGATATTCAATGTTAAAAATATTTCCAGCGGGATAAGGTACCTTCTGAATTTTTTTGATTAATTATTAATTAATAAATAATTATTAATTATTTTTTATTATAAAAATAAATAAATTCCGAATTTCAGAGGTTACCAAATGGTGGGCCTCTAGAAGAGTCCAATATGGACATGAGGTAGGAGGGTAAAAAGATAAGATTTTTTTTAAAGAAAGGTAAGTTCCAAAGAGTTTTGAAAAAGTTAACAAAAAGGAAAAAGGAAGTTAGAAAAAAAGTAGGAAAGGCGGATTTGAGATAGAGTAGAAACTCTATCTCTGGCCCTCATATGAGAAACCCTAGAGGGGCGTCACCCTCTAGAGGCTCTCTCTATTTAAACTAAAAAAAAATTCATGAATTAAAAAGAGGAAAAGAGATGAAGAGAGAGAGAGGAGGAAAGGAAAAGAAGGAGAAGAAGAAAAGGGAGAAGGAGAAAGAGAAAATTCGTCGCCCTCCTTGGTCATCCGACATTTGCTCCAATCTTTTCGAACTCCAAACTAAGGTACGGATTCTTCTAATGCTTTAAATGGGAGAAACGGCCTAAGTCGAACTCATGAGATGTTTTGGTGGAAAGAATGGGGGAAACCTGATTTTTTGAGTATATATGTTTATATACTTCATGGCTTCGAATATATATATATACACACACACGCGCGCACGCGCGAAGAGGTGCCGATGAGCACACATGGTGGTCTATCCTTCCTATGCACGAGTATGTAGGAGTTTGGGTTTTTATGTACAGATGTGATATGTGTGATCACTGTGATGGTATATTTTTATATGCATCGAAGAGGACAAATAATATAATATATATGTCTTTATAGATCAGATCTGCCATATGTACAGGTGGACAAGATCTGAACAGATCTGTCCAATAGTACATATGGACAGATCTGTCCAACAATACATATGGGCAGATCTGGACAGATCTGTCCAGAAGTACCGACAGACAGATCTATCCAGATACTTACTTGGGAAAATCTAGGCCGATCTGCCGACATGCACATAAGCGCAGATCTGGCCCAGATCTGATAGTTTAAATCTGTCTTCAGATTTTGCTTGGGACAGTTTGCTTTCCGAACCCATACCTTGATTTCTTTTATTTCATAGCATTGGTTTATAAATGCATATATGTATAAATATATGTTAAAACGCGCACACACGCATACATATAAAATATAATATAGTATATTTTTATACATAGTCGAATTTGAGATTTCTGAAATTTGTCTAAGTGTTAAGGAAAATCGATAAACCCTCAGTATTAGGAATATGTTAATTGAGTCTGAGCTTGGCTTAGGTCTCATCGATAAGGTCAAAAACTAAAATGTGATAACAAGTTTTATTTTTGACCTTTGAATTCAATCAAAATTTTGGTTAAATTCGAGTGAATTATGAAGGCGAAATTTGTAGTACATACCATTAGACGCGTATCGGAATTTTGAGCGCAACAGTAATTAACTTTTCCGAATTTGGGCTACGGTTGGCCCGAAAATTGCAATTTTTCAAAAAAAAGCCTGCCTCGATGGGTCGGGTCCGGATTTGGATCGGACTAGATCCAATACATATGATCCAAATTAATATGGATCTGGACTCAATTCAAGATACATATGAATTAAGAATTGATCCAGCTTAGGATCCACATGGATTTTGGATATGGATTTGGATTTTAGATACAGATCTAGGTCTAAAATCTAGATCCAATTAAAATACAACTTTAAATTTATTAAACAGGTTAAATTAAAGTAATTTTAAAGTTAAAAAGATTTTCAGAGGGACAAGGTACCCTCTGGAAGCTTCTGGATAATTATTTATTAATAAATAATAAATAAATAATTAAATTAATATTAAATAATAATTAATTCTGAATTTTAGTAGTTACTTAATGGTAAGCCTCTAGAAGAGTCCAATATGGACATGAGGTAAAGAGAGTAAAAAGGTAAGAAAAATTTAAAGAAAGGTAAGAGTTTGAAAAAGTTAGTAAAAAGGAAAAAAGCAAAGTTAGTGAAAAGGTAGGAAAAGGGGGATTTGAGATAGAGTAGAACTCTATCTCCAGCCCCCCATATGAGAAACCCGAGATGTGCATCACCTTTAGGGGCTCTCTCTATTTAAACAAAGAAAAAAAATCGTGTAAGAGAGAGAGAGAGAGAGAGAGAGAGAGAGAGAGAGAGAGAGAGAGAGAGAGAGAGCCATCTTCCTCTCTGAATATTCGAAGCTCTTCAGATCTCTTTTTCAAGCTTCAAAAAGGTACAAGTTTGTTTCTTTCGATTCAAATAAGGGAAAAAGGGCTTAAATATGATTTAGGCGATATTCTCTAAAGAATATCATGAATCTGGTCCGGTTTTTCATATTCAAAATAGGGAAAACTGACATATGCAAGGTGATCTAGTTTTATTTCAGATTTGGGATTTGATTTCCATATAACAATATGCTTTGATTCAGATTTATGTGTATATATATATATATATATATATATATATTCCTGGACAGATCTGAGCATTTTGGTCCTGGACAGAACGGGACAGATCTGTCCCAATGCACTTGTTGTCCAATCTAGACAGATCTGTCCACTGCGGTGGTGGACAGATCTGAAAGGGTACCGAGCTATGTTGGTCGTGGTTTAGAAATATATATAAGCTATGTTTGGGACATGACAGTGCTGTCCGGTCCCAGTCGACTGGTTCGGCTGGGGCTGGGTTCCTGTCAAAAACAGAAAAAAAAGTAGGAATGTTTATGTTCTTTTTTTTCCGCAGCGTGCCAGGCCCAGGCATGTGGCCTGCTAGGCCCAGCTGACATGGGTTCGGCTGGACAGGTAGGTAGCCTGTTAGGCTCATCTGAACCCAGTTGGCTGAGCATGCAAATGAAAAAAAAACAGAAAAAATAATAAATAAATTTTTTTTATATATTTCAGGGCCTGTCAGGCCCAACTGAACCAGGTTCGGCTGGGGCAGTTTGGCAGGTGCCAGGTTCAGCTGGGCAAGTGGGTTATCCGTCAGGCCTAGCTGAACTTGGTTCGGCTGAGTCTAAAAAAAAAAGAAAGCAAAGAAGAGGTTTTACTGATTTAAAAACCCAAAATTTTCACATATGATAAACATGATATTTACGTTGATTCATGCCTATTAAACATCCATATTTTTTTTTATATCATACATGCATCAGATTTCTTTATACATGTTAGGATGCGGATTATTACATGATCAATGCTTAGGTTTAGGTAGGATCAAATGTTCAGATTGTGTATAGTTGATATTCAGATTTGTACATGATAAATATTCAGATTATGCACATTGGATGCACTGATTTGAGCTTGATTAAAATTCTGTTTGGTGTACTTATTTTCAGATTTACTTATAAGGAATGTTTAGACTTCATGCGTGTCAAAAGTCTAGTTTTCGCATGCTTATGATTAGTTGAGTATGCATGGTCAACATGTTTAATGCAATGTTTACTTACATATGTATGTGGTGGGTACGTGCAAATCCTGAAAATGTGATATTGTTATGCACTTGCATAATCGCATGAATGGTCGTATATTGATTATGAGAAGAATCACGAAGAAAAAGTGTATTTATGAGATCATGTGATCATATGCATGTGAAATTTGTTATTCATGTACATTCTTGTTTAGTGTGTATGAATGTGCATTTGAGAGCATGTTAAATAATTTTATAAGTTGCATGTTCATTATGGTTTCTGCACTAGATGCATTGGTAGTCAAAAGTGGATCATCGTAGGCTGTATGGGTCTTGATCAGGTGATGCTTCGTGTTTAGCTTTTTTTTTATGTATCGCAAAAATCAACTTAATGTTTATTGAACTAATTGCACTGTTTCATGTTATAACGGGGTGTGGTCTCGTGATGAGTTTTGCATGTTGATTTGCGAAACAAAAGTTGTTTGGTTTTGCATGTTGATTTGCCAAACAAAGAATTAAAATAAATCGTTCTTTTAAATGAAAAGATAAAAAATAATAATGTAACTAATGTTTTCCTGAATGTCCTTTCTTTAATGTGTGAATCCTTGACTGTAATTTTGGGAAACCGTGAAGATACTAAAACTCTTTGTGCGTTTGTGCTCCTGAACCCAGCTAGATGGTTCATCTCTCGACCACGGTTTTAAGAAAATTTTGCCACTTTGTCGGGGGTAGTGTTGGTAGAGTTAGTAGATGTTATGTGTAGGAGAAAGATTGATATTTTATGTCTTCAAGAGACCAAATGGGTAGGTGAGAAAGCTAAAGTGATAGAACCTTTGGGATATAAGATTTGGTATACAGGAATAAATAGGAATAGGAATGGAGTAGGGATTGTTATGAGTCGTCAGTTTATAGATAATGTAGTTGAGGTCCGTAGGAAGGGTGATAGAATTTTACTTATTAAATTAGTATTAGGTACGGATATTATTAATATTATTAGTGTTTATGCACCTCAAGTAGGTTTAGATGATTCCATTAAGCATCAATTTTGGGAAGATTTAAATGGAGTAGTACAAGAGACATCTTATGGAGAAAAGCTTTTCATCGGCGGTGACCTTAATGGACATGTAGGCATTAGTAGGGATGGATTTGAGAATATCCATGGAGGCTATGGTATAGGAGAAAGAAATGAAAGTGGAGAAAGGATTTTAGATTTTTGTTTGTCCTATGATATGATCTTAGCAAACACTTGGTTTAGGAAGAGGGAGTCTCACCTAGTAACATTTAAAAGTGGGGTTAATACGAGTCAGATAGATTTTTTCCTACTTAGAAAGAGAGATAGGGGTTGTTGCATCGATTGTAAGGTTATACCAGGAGAAAGTGTAGCTACACAACATAGAGTCTTAATTTTAGATCTTAGAATTAGACAATGCCGCAAAAGGGATAGACATAGGATAAATCCTAGAATTAAGTGGTGGGCACTGAAAGGAGCTAAACAAGGAATGTTTGTAGAGCAGGTAGTTAAGGAAGTTGATTGGTGTCTCGAGGAGGATTCAGAATCAATGTGGAATAAGATAGCGGGTGGTATGAGAAAAGTAGCTAAGGAGGTATTGGGTGAGTCTAAAGGCGGTGCACCACTAGGTAAGGATACATCATGGTGGAACGAGGATGTCAAATTAGCTATTAAGGTTAAAAGAGAGTGTTATAGAAATCTAAGTAAGAGTCGTGATAATGAGAATTTGGAGAAGTATATGATAGCAAAGAAGGAAGCTAAAAAAGTTGTTCGAAACGCGAGGGCTAAGGTATATAAGGAGGTTTATGACAAGTTGGATACCAAAGAAGGCGAGAAGGATATTTATAGGCTTGCAAAGATGAGAGATAGGAAATCGAAGGATTTGGGTATGGTTAGATGTATCAAAGATGAAACGCAAAGGGTTTTAGTCAAAGATGAGGAGATTAAGGAGAGATGGAAAGATTATTTTGATAAGCTATTTAATGATAGTCATGCTCAAGATCTTGGAGACTTCTCCATTCCTTTTCATGAGATAAATCGTGACTTCATGCGCAAGATTCAAAAGAAAGAAATTGCAGAGGCTTTGAAGAAAATGAAATCAAGAAGGGCAGTTGGCCCAGATGGTATACCTATCGAGGCTTGGAAATGCTTGGGAGAGAAAGGTTTAGAATGGTTGACAAATCTTTTTAACTTGATTTGGCGAACAAATAAGATGCCTAATGAGTGGAGGAAGAGTACTTTGGTGCCTTTATATAAGAATAAGAGTGATATACAAGATTGCACAAACTATCGTGGTATAAAACTCATGAGTCATACTATGAAACTTTGGGAGAGGGTGATTGAGTCTAGGTTGAGGAAGGTTGTCATGATATCGGAGAATCAATTTGGTTTTATGCCTGGAAGATCAACTATGGAAGCTATACATCTTCTTAGACAACTTATTGAAAGATATAGAGAGAGGAACAAAGATTTGCATATGGTTTTTATTGATTTAGAGAAGGCATACAATAGAGTACCTAGGGACGTTCTCTGGTGGACAATGATGAAGAAAGGTGTTTCTCTCAAGTACATTAGTATAATTAAAGATATGTATGAAGGAGTAGTAACCAATGTCCGCACTTGTGGAGGGGTGACAACCAATTTCCCGATAACGGTTGGGTTACATCAAGGATCTGCTTTAAGCCCTTTCCTATTTGCAATAGTGATGGATGAGCTTACGAGATCAATTCAAGAAAATGTATCGTGGTGTATGTTGTTTGCTGATGATATTGTTTTGATTGATGAGTCTAGAGCTGGGGTTAATGCTAAGTTAGAATTATGGAGACAGACATTGGAAGCTAGAGGTTTTAAGTTGAGTAAGAGTAAGACTGAATATATGGAATGTCGGTTTAGTAAGCAACGAAGTAGTGATGGGAGTGTAGTGAAGCTTGGTGAGCAAGATATACCGGTGAATGATTATTTCAAATATTTGGGATCCATCATTCAAAAGTATGGAGAAATTGATGGAGATGTAAATCATAGGATAAAGGTTGGGTGGATGAAATGGAAAAGTGCTACTGGAGTGCTGTGCGATCGTAGAATGCCATTGCGGTTGAAGGGAAAGTTTTATAGGACGACTATTAGACCCGCTTTACTATATGGTACGGAATGTTGGGCTGCCAAGAGACATCATATTCAAAAAATGAGTGTAGCTGAGATGCGGATGCTTAGATGGATGTGCGGAAATACAATAAAAGATAAGATTCGGAACGAAGAGATACGTAAGAAGGTAGGTGTTGCACCCATTGAAAATAAGATGCGAGAGAATCGTTTACGGTGGTTTGGACATATTCGGCGAAGGCCTAATGATGCTCCAGTTAGAAGGTTGGAGAAATGGAAAAATATATTAGTTAAAAGAGGTCGGGGTAGGCCTAGGAAGACTTGGATGGAGATGATAGGAAAGGATATGAATGCTTTGAACCTCACCGAGGACATGGCGTTGGATAGAAATGATTGGAGGAAAAGGATTCATGTGGAAGACCCAAAATGAATTTCTTTTTTGGTTCATATCGCTGACCCCAATTGTTTTGGGATGAAGGCGTAGTTGTTGTTGTTGTTTGTCGGGGGTAGTGTGTAGATACAACTGTTGTTATTGGTATACCAAGAAAGTGACATTAGTGGGTGTTGATTTTCCTAATGTCCTGACATTAGATGTTACTTTAATGTTCCGATGGATGATGTTGATTTCTGATATCTGTCGAGGGTAGTGTGAAACCAAGTAATAAAATACAAATTGTGTATTAAGCTACAACTGAGAACCTAACTTAAACTCGAGAATTTGTTGTGCCCGTTTTGAGTATCCGCAGGTTTTTAATAAAAGTGAAACTAAAATTGTGCGTATTTAATAGGGACATGTATATAAATGAGAACTCTGATAAAAGATAATAAATTACTCATGCATGTGCATTGATATCATGCATATTCCTGTTATGCATTAGATCATGCATATTTACCTGTTTCCTTGTGTTATATTGATGGTTGCATAATAATTATTCCTTATTGCATAATGAATATTCTTTATTGTATGAATGGTGAATTGAATAATGAATTTGTTGTAATTGCATCTCTCTAAAATGTTGTTTGAATCTTATTTATGTCTTTTTTACTTATTTGATTCATTAGAGAGATTCGCATGCAGGATCTATGATTTTGACACCCCTATTTTTATGTTTTTTTCACAATTAGACTAGGACATCATAGCGCATCCAAATTACACTTGTTTCCATTTCTTAGAAGTTATAAAGAAGGGGAATTTGTTTGTGAAGATTGCATTCTTGGTAAAATGAAGTCTTTGCCCTTTGGACCAAGACATTTTATATCTAAAAATCCATTTAAGTTAGTGCATTCGGATGTGCGGGGACCGACTCCAGTTATATCCAAAGGAAGTGATTCTTACTATGTTGTGTTTGTAGATAACTATAATAGATATTCTTGGATATTTTTTCTTAAAAAAAAATCAGAAGTAATTGATTGTTTTAAAAAATTTCATTGCTATATAAAGAATCAATTTAAAACCAATATCCAAATCTTTAGAACCAATTTCGGGAGGGAATTTGTTTCAAAAGAATTAAAAAATTATCTTGGTTTACATGGGATTGTTCATAAAAAATCTTATCTATATACTCCTCAACAAAATGGACTGGCCAAAAGGAAGCGTAAACACATTATTGAGACTACTAGAACACTTCTTATGTCTAGAAATATTTCAAAAGGTTTTCGGGCCGAAGCTGCATTTTACTACAACCTATTTGATAAATAGAATGCCTTCAAAAAAATATTGAAAATATCTCTCCTATTGAAAAACTATTTAAAACATCTTCCGATTATAAAAAGTTAAGTCTTTGGATGGAAATGTTTTGTCCTTACCAATAAGAATGACAAACTTTCTTTAAAAGCAATCTCTTGTGTCTTTTTAGGTTATGTCGAAAACCAAAAGGGATATAGATGTTATGACATTGAAAGAAACAAATTATATGTTTTTCGAAATCTCACTTTTCTTGAAAATGAAATTGGTTTTAACAAAAAAAAAATCTAAGAGAGTTATGATTATTCGTTTCTTTTTGACCTTGTCAATGAACATGAAAGGTGTGAAAACATTCATGATGTGCATGATAGTGAAAATGAAGACACTCATGATGCAAATGAAAATATAAATGAGGGTCTTAATAATATAGATCCATCTTATAAGAACATACAAACCTATGCTAGACGGACTGAAGATCATCAACCGTGTGCTTTAAAAAAGTATTTCCAAAATAAGTTATATATTCTTCTAGTCTTAAAAAATCCATAAGAATTTCAATAGCTCCTAGTAGATTTGTATCCTATAATTCCTTTGAACCAAGGTATAGATCATGTCGCCATACACTCATATTTAAAACCGACATCTTACCATGAGGTTAAAAGTCATCAAGAATGGATGAAGGCAATGAATGATGAATTAAAAGCTTTAGAAAAAACAAAAACTTCGGAAATCCAAACATTATCTAAAGGAAGGAAAACTATACGATATAGATGTAACACACCAAAATCCAGGACTTGTAACTTTTTATGAAAAGTTTGAAAGCTTTGTAATCATTCGTTTATCAAACTTTTTAAATAGTCATTCAGCGGAAAAATAGTGTTTGAAATAGCAAGTCAATGGACCTTGGGCGTATTACATCGCAAACTTTACTTCATAAACAGATTTGAAACTTCATACATTTAAAAAATCAACTACATTATAAAAATGTAATTTTTTTAATAGTTCATGACTTATACAAAGGAGAGTTTTTTCAAGAAAACCTTTATGTACATTTACCGAAATGTCCTCAGGAGCTAAACGTCAGGAAAAAGGTTTCATCTTGATCTCATCACGTCGTCGTGTCATCACAAACCTCATTGACCTATACATCACCTGCCCATGAAATGGGTCAGTTTCACGAAAAACTGGTAGGTGCACATGCAAGACAATATAGAATAGAATTAAGCAAAATAATTTAATATGACAAGCAGGTAAGCAAATAAATAACTGAATCTAGGATAAGTAGTTTAACATTACAAGTGTCATATTGCAAACTATCCTGAATATAATGCTATAATTATTACAAGCATTTAACTAGCACGAGTAAACTAGTTACCACAAGCAAAGAATTGTAAGCAGATAATTAGCAAGAGCAACGTTTCAAAGAACACACATCGTTCAACAAGTAGTAAAGCAAGTAAGATTCTATAATTATCACGCGTGCATAACTCAATAAATTGTGTAATCTGAATTAACTTATGTTTCGATATTAGCTGGCGAAGCGGATACGCACAAGACACGACTCTAGAAACAACCAAGACTCATCCGAGGGTTTATTATGCTATGTATTTTATGATACCCCAAATAACTGACTGAGTCCGCTCCTAAGGGGACGATTGGTGACCAAGAGAGGATTCTCCAAAGCATACGTAAACAATGGATGCATTCTGATCATGGGGAGCTACCATCTAGGATAATTGTGGTAGTCCCTTTCCCCTAACTCCGATGACTAGGGAAGCCGAGTCATTTGCTCGTGGGGTGGTTGTTAACAACCTGTTCATCAGAATTTTCATACCTTCCCGTCCTCTCTCTTGACGGGAGTCAGCGGGTCAAATGAGTGCATCAGAGGTTAGTTAACTGAAGACCCATTCTGCATGCTCTGGTCTTTCGACCCAACTCGAGCATCTTGCCTATGAAGGCATAATCATTACAATTTTAGGTGATCTCAGCATTGTGCCATTTGCACACATCGAGGTTGCCACAATTTCCTCATCCAATCATCGTAACATACACGTGACGTACCTGTCCAAAGGTACAATCGTACATGTCTACAAGTATGACTATGATGAAAGGGTAACATAAAGCAATGCAATAATTTTAGTTTAAATTTGCCATGTATGTCATTTGGACGTTTCGAGGTTGCCACAACCTCATCATCCGACCATCATAACACCAACATGACGTATCTGTCCAAAGGTACGGCCATACCCGTCAAAAGGTACGACTACGATAAAAGAGTAACACTTTCTCAAAATAAACCCCAACATTTATCTTTCATAAAAGAAGTGATACAGTAATTTCTCAGTTTGACAATATCAAGTCTTTTAAATTATATTAACAACAATGGCATACTGCACGATACATGATCGCCTCAGATCTCTCATTCGATCATCATACTACTACCATGCCGTGCATGTCTACAAGTACGTTACGACAAAAGGGGTATATGTTTCTCAACAGAAACCCCAACAAAAAAATTACACTAAGATTCAATGCAAATCAGAAAATGCTCAGATGTCGTATTCTCTCTTTTGGAGTGACAATACAATATTGCATGCAGGAGATCATCACGAATCTTGCTTTTATTTTCCAAAGACACGTCAATTTAGGAGACTTGATTGTTATATCGCAACTCCCAAAACCTTTGAGCTTGCCTTGCAAGACTGCACACTCGATAAGTTGTAACCCTTTTCAGAGTTTTTGAGTCATATCAAAATATCAAATTATAGTTGTAAAACATTCTTTTTGAAAATGCCGACTTGGGAAAACTTAATTGCACTTTCGTAACCTGCAAGATTTTCAATCTTTGCTTTTGCAAAACGGTGCATTTGAAAACTGGATTCGCATAAGGAATCCTTTTAAAAAGAACGGTTGCGCACAAGTGCAACCCACATCTTTTGAAGATGAGCGAAAACAGGATATATAAAATGCTGCATTTACTTGTATACCACAACTACGAGCAATTGCACATTATAGCGTGACAACAAACTACTAAGCAATACTTGATGTGCAAAATTGCACATTAAGCAAAAAATGCATAAGCAAAATGCACGAGGTACGAAACCGTACCTCGACCAAAAAGATGGGCAAGCAACACACGAGGTACGAAACCGTACCTCAGCTAAATATCCGAGCAAGCAAGTAAATGTGCAAATAATACACGAGGTACGAAATCGTACCTCGACCAATAAGCGTGCATGCAAGTAAATACGCAAAGCAAATAAGTACAAGAAAAACAAAGTAAATCTAGGCATATCCAGCATGGCCATTTTAATTATCTCAACTTAATTCGGTTTATCACAGAGTTACCGAAAGCGCCCCTATAGAAGGGGAAGCGCGCTTCCTCGATACACGCTTCGGAAGCGCGAATCGTCGCTCTTCTGAAACGCGTGGGGAAGCACATATTTCAAATGGGAAGCGCGTACCCCTTTAATGGGGTGCGCACCCCATTAAAGGGGTACGAAGGGGCAAATTTACATGTCTTTTTTTTAAAATTTTTTTCCAAAAAAAATTAAAAGAACGAGTTTTTTAAAAAGGGCAAAAAAGAGATTTTGAAAAACCCGTGAAAACAAAACTCGAAAGGGCTTTAGGGTTTTTTCACGCAACTCAATCCGAGTCTCCTCCCTTCTCTCCTCTCTGGCAACCGATCGGCGAAACCCAGAATCCGGCGACCTTCACCGACATCCGGCGACCTCCATGGCGATGAATCCATTCAGGTACGTACTCTCCTCTCTCCATCTCTTCTCTCTGTATCTCCCACGACCTCTCTCTTTCCATCTCTTCTCTCTGTATCTCCCACGACCTCTCTCTTTTCATCTCTTCCCTCCATCTCTCTTCTCCCTTTCGTTTTCAGGGAACAAGCAATCCTTCTGCAGTCATACAATATGACATTTAGGTTATGAATAGCATGACGAAATGTGAATATGTTTTACACTCTTTGTCGATTCTGCAGAATTGCTTATTCATGTGCATGCTGTTGGAAACAATTTATTCTATCTATGTTTATCATTATTTATTGGGTTGCTTATAGCTTACCGTTGCCTTGTAACTGTAACCTTGATCTTCTGAAAACAGAAAGCTTATCAGTTTTATTTTCTGAAAGTTTTGGTCCTTGGAGATCCGATTTTCTACCTAGGGTTTGGGACATCATTGTCTAACTTAATTTTATTTTGGTGCACTTTCTGGAAATATGAGATTTGTGTGGCTACTCAGAGGGCGTTAAGGTGGGGAAATAAGGTCAGTCAATGAGTTTAGACTTTAGACCTGTTTCAACCCATCCAAATTGTTTCCCCCAAATGGTGGGCCCGTATTTCGCATTGATGAAGAGTTTTCAAGTGATATAGGGCTGGTGTCTGACTTGTGTGAGGTTCAACTCGTGAGTAGAGGTTTGTGTTGCAGGTTTGATCCCTTCATTCTCTCTAGAGGGTACATTTAGGGAATAGGGGATTGTTAGAGACTATTTGTTTCATTTTTCTGTTGCAATAACATGGTGGTCTTTATCTTTTGTGTTATCAATACGATGGTGATTTATATTCTTATGTGAGTCCCATTAAAGAAAAGAACAGTATATTGGTTGAGAAGCATTTCACATTTTGTGTTTTAATTGAGTTTATTTGGTTATCTTTCTTCTTTCATATGGAAGCTGCACGAAATCTAATGGTATAGTTGTATGACTGGTAGGGATTTGAGTTCTCATGTAGTGGTACTTTGAAGTTCAAAAAATCTTCTGTTTTAATATTTGGGTTTATTACATGGTATAAGTAGTCCCACGCTTCCCGCTTCCTAAAATTTTGAAAGTGCCTCGCTTCCCGCTCCCGCTTCCTCGACTGGTAACTCTGGTTTATCTACTTCCCTTTTTGCACAACTTTCCCCTACATTGGGAAGTTGCGAGGTTGCGATCATCTCAGAGCATAGGTAATGAAGGACTCGGGCCGCGGAGCACGAGCAAGATCCGTCGTGTGTACTGTAAACAAATAAAAGTGATTATCGAAATACAGGAAGCGTTGATCGAGTTGGGGTCGACCCCATACAGAGGAAGTAAGGGGTGACAGGAGTGGGTCCTACCCGACTAACCCGAAAGCTGAGGTTAAGCTGGCCCCCAATACGACGTAACATGGGGTTTTGAACTTGCAACGTCCCGACACATGGTGGCGTGCACTAACTGCCCTGCTAAACAAGGGGAATCAGGCAGAGGCATCGCCCCTGCTTGTCGACCAAAAAAGAGAGGCGGCAGGGGCGTTCCTCTGCCTGCAGAAATCAGAGAGGTGGCAGGGGGCGAGTGCCTGCCTGCTGCAAACAGAGAGGCGGCAGGGGCGTCGCCCCTGCCTGCCGAAAACAGAAGGGCGGTAGGGGCATTGCCCCTGCCTGCCGAGGTCCCAGAGGTGGCAGGGGGCAAGCCCCTGCCTGTTAAAAATCCACGAGGCGGTAGGGGACGAGCCCCTGCCTGCCGACAACGGAAAGGGAGGGGGGAACAGAGAGAAAGGGAGGGCACGACAGGGGCTGCCGACCCTCTGGCAAACAGAGGGAGCAGGGGAAGGCACGGCAGGGGGCTGCCGGCCTCCTGTCAAATACAAGGAGAGAGGGGAGGTGCGACAGGGGGCTATCGGCCTCCTGCCGGCCTCTCGACGAATGTAGAAGAAAAGGGGAGAAGGGGTAGAGTGCGGCAGGGGGCCGCCGGCCTCCTGCCGGCTCTCTGGCAGCCAAAGAGGAAGAGGGGGTGGCCACGGCAGGGGCCACTGGCCTCCCAACTGACCGAGGGAGAGGGGGAAAGCGTGACAGCCCCCCCGGCCTCCTGTCGGCCTCTCGGCGAACCAAAAAGAGAGAGTGGGAGGGCACGACAAGGGGCTGCCGACCTCCTCCTGACCTCCCGACGAGCGCAGAGGAAGAAGAAGAACAAAGGAAGAAGAAGAGAGAGAAGGGTGGAAGGGCGTACCTGTGAGGGAAGGGGGGCTGACGTCGACGGCGGCCGGCGTCGCACACAAGGAGTGAGAGAGAGGGAGAGGAGGAGAGACAGAGCGCAGGGAGGGAAGAGGAGGGGACGCGAGGTGAGGGCCTCCCGTCTTCCCTCTCGTGTTTTTAAAACAGGGGGGTGCGGGGTGCGGTTCGGGAAGCCCTCAAATGGTTTCCCTTTTTTCGTAAAGGGGGAGTGCGACACACGAGGGGAAAAGAGGGTTTAAAAGAACTCTCGCCCCTCCGTGTTTTAACCCTAACGGGCCTGGCCCTGACCCGGGTTTGAATTTATTATTATTATTTTTAATTTGTGGGCTTTTACAATAGATGGGTCTACAAGATAAAAATTAAATGGGATGAAACATTAGAAAGATGCAAAGATATGTTAATAGCCAAGGGATACAGTCAAGAATATGAAATAGACTACGACGAGACGTTTGCTCCAGTTGCTCGAATGACTACTGTTAGAACTCACATTTCTATAACATCAATTAGAAAATGGCCTATCTCTCAAATAGACTTAAAAAATGCTTTTATGAATGATAATCTGAATGAGGAGGTTTACATGAATCCTCCACTAGGTTTGACTTTAGCACGTGGGGAAACCCTTTGGTTACGAAAAGTCTTGTATGGCTTAAAACAAACTCTCAAAGCTTGGGATGATAGATTCAATAATGTGATGACACAACTTCATTTTGAATCTTTTTTTACTGACACTGCGTTATTTGTTAAGTCTTTCAATGCAGGAATGATGACATTATTATTTTACGTAGATGATATGATAATCACAGGAGGTGACAAGCAGAAAGTTAATCATATCAAAATGTGCTTAAAGATAACTTTGATATGAGAGACCTTGGTTTTTTACGATATTTTCTTGTAATAGAAGTGGCTTACTCACATCGTGGTTATTTTTTTGTCATAGATTAAGTATGCAACAAAGATCATTGAACGATCAAGACTCTCGGATGAAAAAGGGGTTGATACTCCGGAGGTTATAAATGCAAAAGTGAAGAAAGATAATGGAGAACCTTTGGAAGATTCAACTTCGTACAAACAAATGATTAAAGTTTTGTCTTATCTTTCTATTACTCATCCTGATATTTCTTATGCTATTCATTTTGTTAGTCAATTTTAGCATGCTCTCACTACAATATATATGAGTGTTGTAATGAGAATTGTTAGATATATTAAGAATTTCATTAATTATTGATTATTTTTATCATCCTCTTCCTCGTTAGAAGTCATTGCATATTCTGATTCTGAGTGGAGATAGGATAAATGATAAATGCTCAACCACTAGTTTATGTGTTTTTATAGGTAATTCTGTAATATCACATATTTTTATATTTAGTCATTTTATGAGTTTTCGAAAATTTGGCCAAGTATGGAAGAAAAATCGTTTTAACCTCGATATTAGACCGATGCTTTTGAGTTTGGGCTTGACCCAAGTCTCATTGCCAAGGCCTAAACGAGCTACTTAAAACGTGAAGAAGAGTTTTATTTTTGACCTTTAAATTCAAGCGAAATTTAGGTTATTTTTGGGCAAATTTTGGAAGCGAATTTCGAGTTATATATATCGTTAGATGCGTCTCAAAATTTTGAGCGCAACGATATTTTATTTTCCTTGATTCGGGCTACGTTTGACTCGAAAATCACAAATTTTTTTAAAATTGAGCAGTTTGTCAGTTCAGATCCAGATTTGGATCGGACCACGTCTGAGTTAGTATGGTTGCGACAACTATGAGAGAATTTGGGAATTCACGTCGTACAACCCTCCAAACTATGTTGTGACAACAAGAGCACGGTTTACATTACTAGCAATCATTCATTCCATGAGAGGACAAAAGATATTGAAATTGATTGCCACTATGTTCGTGAAGAATTTCTGAGAAAGACCATCACACTACCCTACATTGCATCGGAGTACCAACTTGCGAACTTCTTCACTAAAGTGCTCCCGTCACCTAGATTTCATTTTCTACTTGGCAAACTCTCGATTGTTCTACCATAAGTTTGAAGGGGGGTGTTAAAGATATACATATATACCTATGTAAACCGAAATACCCATTGGAGGTATTTCGTTTTTTTTACTGTCATAAGCGTCAGCTCATTAGGGGCTGATCATTTTTATTTTTTGGCTTTTATTTTTTTATTTCTTTAATCATAAGTCTTTTTCATACTTGATGGGACAACTCCATGTAGCTGTTGAAGCTGCCCCCAACGGTCAGTTGGGAGCAACCCAACAGCCATATGGTGCTGCCCCCTTTAGTTCCTCATTGTATTATAAATAGTCCCTAGTGCCCCTTGTATTCCTAAGTCTTCTAAAGTGTTTCTATGCAATAACTGAAAAGACACCATTCACGACTGGATCTGGATCTCAGGATCCAGACCCAACTTATCTTGTTTATTAACACATGCTCATTAATGGCATGTTGTAATATTTGTATAACATGTAATGGGTATTTTCGTACCCTAATCACTATACAGAAGCCTACTTAATAAGAAGCAAAACACGCAGACCTGTATTGGGTTTTCTCTGCAGCCCTCAGAGCCTCTCTCTCCTCGTTCGTTGCTTTCTTTCATGGTATCAGAGCGACAGGTTCCAGGTTCTCTCTTCAACGTCTTCCTCCAAGGTAATCCTTCCTCGTTGCCTTCCTATCTCTAAGGTATTCTGTTTCTTCTTTCTCCTATCTCTAAGGTCTGCATCTCATCAATCCTCTTTCCTTTAATCGTCATCAGAGTCTTTTGCATTTACTTTTCCCTTTCACGCAGTTTGACGTGATTCCATATGGTCACGCAAGAGCAAATTCTTGTGTGACTTTATTAATTGTTTGTCCCTCATCTAGAATATCGTTGGACAGATTCAGATTTCTTTTTCTTTACGTTTTATAATATCGTTTCATCCAAAATCAGATTAAGCCCTTTGCATCTTTAAAAAAAAAACACGTTATATCCAAATAACGTGTTTCTGTTCTGCTTCTTATTAACTGATTTTCATTCAAATCAGTTTACTGCATAAATTTGTTTTCTGACTCGGGTCTGCTGTAAAAAAAAAAAAAGGCAGCCGGGTCTAAGCTTTCTGAAATTTCGTATTTGTTTTGACCTTTGTTTCTGACTATTTTTCGTTCTACTCCAATATTCTTTTCCTTCCACCTTCAATTACCTATGGATTCTTTTTCTTCTCAATCTGTACTTTCTTCCAACTTTCTTAGCCAACTTGTGTCAGAAAAACTGAACAACTCCAATTTTCTTACCTGGAAAAAACAAATCATCCCATTCATAAGAAGTCAGGATCTTTCTAGGCATCTAGATGACTCTGTTTCTGTTCTTTCAGAGTTCATATCACAAGATGGCAAGACTGGGGAGGGTGACACTTCCATTACTTTTGTCAGGAATCCAGAATATATATCCTGGATGAAGCGAGATCAGGCTTTGGTTGCCTACATCACTTCCACCCTGTCACAAGAGGTGCTTGTGGCAATCCCCGATGACTGCACAGCTATGCAGTTATGGCATCGTCTCGTTCAGACGTACTCTCAAGTTTCTCAGGCAAAAGTTTTATTTTTAAAGAAAGAATTTCAAATGCTGAGAAAGGACTCCATGACTGTCATGGAGTACTTAAACAAAATGAAAACCATCACAGATCAGTTGGCTATAGTGGGATGCGCGGTTAACGACAAAGATATGGTGCAACAAACTTTAAGCGGGCTGGGACCCGATTATCATATGATGGTTACTTCCTTGCTGTGTTTGCCAGACTTACCTACATTTGAAGATCTTCGTGCTAAGCTCTTACAGTATGTGATGACTTTGAAAGGATTCTTTGAAGGTAATCACAACCCCGTTGGAGCCCACAACATTTTTGTCACAGGAGTCGCCTATGGTCGTGGACGTGGCAGGTATGAATCTAGAGAAAGAGGAAGTCAAGAGAGGAATGGACAAGAAACTCGTGAAATATTACCTATTCCCAGTATGCCTCCTAATCTGCAAAGGCAAAGGACCATACCTACCTGCTTTCTTTGCAACAAAAGGGGACACATAAAGGCAAATTGCTGGTTTAACTCGCAAAATAGAGGAAAGCAATTGGAGACAAGAAATGGAACAAATACATTGAAAAATAGTGGAGAAGTCAAAGAACTGTTATTGTCTGCTTTGGCTGAATTAAATATCAAACAGAATGATCAAGACACTTGGTATGTTGATTCTGGTGCAGCCACTCATGTCACTGGTGATGCTGGTAAGCTCCTAAATCTTGTTCCTTATGTTGGTAGAAATAGTATAGTCATTGGAGATGGGTCTCACCACCATATTTCACACATTGGAAACTCTGTAATTCCTATGTCCAACTCTTCTCTTGCTCTTTCAAATGTCATCCATGCTCCTAACATCAAGAAAAATATTGTTTGTCTCTAAGTTTGTAGATGGCATTAATGCTTCAGTCGAGTTTACTCCTTTCTCTGTTTGTGTTAAGGACCTTCACACAAGGGAAACATTCGCTGAAGGAAAACGACAAGGGAATATGTATGTATTCCAAGAGAATCCTTCATCTGGTATTCAGTCTGTTGATTCCGCCTTGAAGCTCACGCCATCATCCTCAGTTCTTCCTGACAGTGTTTTTAATCTTTCTGAATGTATTGAGCCGAATCTTTGGCATGGTCGTTTGGGTCATTGTAGTAGTCGTTTTATTGATAAGCTTGTTTCAAGTAGTCTTATTCTCAAGTCAAGTCTAAGTTTAAGTGTCAACAATAAAAAATGTTCTAGTTGTCTTCAGTGTAAGAGTCATGTTCTTCTTTTCATTCCATTAATAAAAGAGCTTCAAGACCATTCGAGATTATATGCTCAAATGTTTGGGGCCCGACTCCAGTTTCTTCCATGTCTGACACTAAATATTATCTCATCTTTGTTGATAGCTATTCTAGATACACATGGATTTTCTTTATGAAAAATAAATCTGAAACCTTTAAGTTATTTTAGAACTTTCATTCCTTTGTTCAGAATCAATTCTCTGAGAATATCATTTGTTTTCAATGTCATGGAGGGGGTGAATTCTCTTCAAATGACTTTATTAGTTTCCTTCAGACAAATGGAATAAGTAGGTAGGTGTCTTGCCCTCATACACCTCAACAGAATGAGATTGCTGAGCGAAAACATCGCCATATTGTCGAGAGTGCAATGAGCATGATAGTAATCTTCCAGTTACCTTCTGGACAAAAGCCTTTCATACAACAGTCTGTCATAAATCGATTGCGCATGAACATCTTGAAAAACAAATCACCCTATTTCTCTTTGCATGGTGTGCATCCAAATTATCATGATTTGCGTGTATTCGGGTGTGTATGTTATGTTCATATTAACAGTTCAATGCGGCATAAGTTTCAGGATAAGGCCTTAAAGTGCAGATTCGTTGGATACGTTGATGATTACAAAGGCTACAGACTATGTCACACGGACTCGGCTAAGGAGGTGCCGCACCCGAGTCGACACGCCCCGACACGGGTGCGGCTTCGGACTCGGCCCGGACTCGGTCAACGAGTCCAGGCCGAGTCCGTCTACATTTTGGACTCGGTCAACTTTGACCGAGTCCAAAAATGTCCCTAAAAAATCAAATTTTTATATTTTTTATTTAAAAATATATATATAAAAAGAGGCACAGACTGTGACTGTGCTGCAGTCACAGACTGTGACTGTGCACAGTCACAGGCTGTGCAGTGTGCACAGTCACAAACTGTGCACAGTCTGTGACTGTGTGACTGTGCACAGTTGCACAGTCTGTGACTGTGACTGTGCACAGTCACAGTGCTGTGGACTGTGCCTGTGCACAGTCACACTGTGGCATTTTAAAAATAAAATAAAATAAAATAAATACATTTTGTGCATCCATGCGACTATTGAAGAAATCCAATACCTAAAGAAAAGAATGTTTCAGTTAATAAAAAGGCTTCCATCTCCATGATATTTTAAACTAGAAATTATTTAACACACTTAGTAAATTTTGAGAAGATGAATCACAAAAATCTCACATAACAGGAAAAGTCAATACCGTATAAATGTTTTCAACAATCTCAATAAAATTTTATATATATATATATATATATATATATATATATATATATATATATATATATATATATATTTGCCGAGTCCCCGTGTCCAAAAATTTTAAAATTGTGCCGCACCCGTGTCGCACCCGCACCCGCACCCGCACCCGCACCCATGTGACATAGGCTACAGATGTTATGATCCCGTAAGCAAGCGCATCAAAATATCCAGAAATGTTGTGTTTGCCGAATCAAATTTTGGTCATAATGCTATCACTCCTCCTGAAATTGAAGTTTACCATCCTTGGTTAAACTCAGATCTCTTTTCTAGTATTGATGATGTTTGTTCCTATGAATGTCATCAAAGAGATGAGGGGAAACGTATCTACTGCTGAGCAAAGACCTCAGGAAAGTGTGATTTCTGAGTCGCTATCGGCTCCAGAAAGATATAAAGGCATTGTTTACTCTCGACGTGAGAAGGAGATACCCCTCAGCTCTAATCAGGAGCAGAATCATCCTGTTTCCATTCAATCAGCTATTCACGGAAGGTCTACCCGATCTCGACATCCTATTGATAGGTGGGTTAGTTATGAGAATTTTACAATGGATTTTCAACTCTTCTTAGCCTCTTTGGGCAAGGAGGATCAACCCACAACATTTTATCAAGCAATAAATTCTAAGAGATGGATTGAAGCTATGAACAAAGAAATGGAGACCCTTCATGAATGTGGGACTTGGGATATTGTTCCCAGACCCCACAATCGAAATGTGGTTGGATCGAAGTGGATGTATAAGATAAAGTATAAGCCGGATGGGACTATCGAACGATACAAGGCTGGGCTGGTTGCTAAAGGCTTTACACAGAAGCAAGGACAAGATTATGATGAGACTTTCAGTCCGGTCGTGAAAATGGGCACTATCCACATCATACTATCATTGGCCATTGAACACCAATGGACTCTCAGTCAACTGGATGTGAAAAATGCGTTTCTACATGAAACTCTAAAGGAGGAAGTATACGTGAAGAAACCCACTGGGTATGCAGAAGGAAACTCTAAAGAATACGTGTGCAAGTTAAAGAGAGCTATATATGGTCTGAAGCAAGCATCTCGATCTTGGTTTGACAGTTTTTCGCTTGAAGTAGAAAAATATGGCTTTATTCGGTCTCTTCTCGACCATTCTCTTTTCATATTCAAATGCAAAGATGTAGTTACCCTGTTATTGATATATGTTGATGACATTATCATTACAGGTAACTCTAATGAACATATTGAATAGGTTAAAGAACTTCTGAATCATAGATTCAAGATGAAGGATCTTGGTAAACTGCGATACTTTCTTAGAGTAGAAGTTGACAGGACTGCTGAAGGCATGACACGTTCTTAGCAAGGCAGATATGACTGATTGCAAGCCTATAAGCACACCCAGTGTACTTCATCAGAAACTTAGTTCCCAAGATGGAGATCTGTATGAGGACCCTACAAGATATCGTAGGATAGTAGGAATGCTTCAGTATCTTACCTTTACTCGACCTGACATTGTCTATTCTGTCAATCAGGTATCTCAGTTTATGCATGAACCACATATTGGGCATATGGAAGTTGTTAAACGCATTCTTCGATATTTGAAGGGAACTGTTGGAGATGGTCTTCAATACAGAAAGATTATGCATGGCCATCACATGTATGAGCTTCTTACTTACACAGATGCAGATTGGGCAGGAGATCCAGATGAGCGTAGATCAGTTTCAGGATACTGCATTTTTATTGGCCTAAATCTTGTCTCCTGGAGCAGTAAGAAGCAAAAAGCCATAGCGAGGTCGAGCACAGAAGCAGAGTATAGATCAATGGCAGCAACTACAGCTGAAGTAACATGGATCAGACATCTGTTGACAGAAGTAGGAGAATCGATTTTCAAAAGCGTTCTCTTGTGTGATAATCAAAGTGCTATCAACATGTCATTCAATCCCATCTACCACAGTCGTGCCAAACATATTGAAATTGATAAACATTTTGTAAGACAGAAGGTCGAAGAAAAGGAAATTGAACCAGAATATGTTCGGACTGCTGATCAAGTTGCTGACTTGTTTACAAAAGGACTTATCAAGGATAAATTTTGGATGTTAAAAGGCAAGTTGTTCATGGTTCAAAACCATGTACACCTTGAGGGAGGGTGAAAAGACACCATTCACGACTGGATCTGGATCTCAGGATCCAGACCCAACTTATCTTGTTTATTAACACATGCTCATTAATGGCATGTTGTAATATTTGTATAACATGTAATGGGTATTTTCGTACCCTAATCACTGTACAGAAGCCTACTTAATAAGAAGCAAAACACGCAGACCTGTATTGGATTTTCTCTGCAGCCCTCAGAGCCTCTCTCTCCTCGTTCGTTGCTTTCTTTCAATAACAAAGATTATTTGACCCTTGTGTGGGTGATTTGGTTGTTCTTGCATGTCTATTGGATTGAATCCATTTCATTATAGTGACGGCTGAAGCCGTCGCCACAATTCCCACTACAACAACAACAACAACAACTACGCCTTCATCCCAAAACAATTGGGGTCAGCGATATGAACCAAAAAAGAAATTCATTTTGGGTCTTCCACATGAATCCTTTTCCTCCAATCATTTCTATCCAACGCCATGTCCTCGGTGAGGTTCAAAGCATTCATATCCTTTCCTATCATCTCCATCCAAGTCTTCCTAGGCCTACCCCGACCTCTTTTAACTAATATATTTTCCCATTTCTCCAACCTTCTAACTGGAGCATCATTAGGCCTTCGCCGAATATGTCCAAACCACCGTAAACGATTCTCTCGCATCTTATTTTCAATGGGTGCAACACCTACCTTCTTACGTATCTCTTCGTTCCGAATCTTATCTTTTATTGTATTTCCGCACATCCATCTAAGCATCCGCATCTCAGCTACACTCATTTTTTGAATATGATGTCTCTTGGCAGCCCAACATTCCGTACCATATAGTAAAGCGGGTCTAATAGTCGTCCTATAAAACTTTCCCTTCAACCGCAATGGCATTCTACGATCGCACAGCACTCCAGTAGCACTTTTCCATTTCATCCACCCAACCTTTATCCTATGATTTACATCTTCATCAATTTCTCCATACTTTTGAATGATGGATCCCAAATATTTGAAATAATCATTCACCGGTATATCTTGCTCACCAAGCTTCACTACACTCCCATCACTACTTCGTTGCTTACTAAACCGACATTCCATATATTCAGTCTTACTCTTACTCAACTTAAAACCTCTAGCTTCCAATGTCTGTCTCCATAATTCTAACTTAGCATTAACCCCAGCTCTAGACTCATCAATCAAAACAATATCATCAGCAAACAACATACACCACGGTACATTTTCTTGAATTGATCTCGTAAGCTCATCCATCACTATTGCAAATAGGAAATGGCTTAAAGCAGATCCTTGATGTAACCCAACCGTTATCGGGAAATTGGTTGTCACCCCTCCACAAGTGCGGACATTGGTTACTACTCCTTCATACATATCTTTAATTATACTAATGTACTTGAGAGAAACACCTTTCTTCATCATTGTCCACCAGAGAACGTCCCTAGGTACTCTATCGTATGCCTTCTCTAAATCAATAAAAACCATATGCAAATCTTTGTTCCTCTCTCTATATCTTTCAATAAGTTGTCTAAGAAGATGTATAGCTTCCATAGTTGATCTTCCAGGCATAAAACCAAATTGATTCTCCGATATCATGACAACCTTCCTCAACCTAGACTCAATCACCCTCTCCCAAAGTTTCATAGTATGACTCATGAGTTTTATACCACGATAGTTTGTGCAATCTTGTATATCACCCTTATTCTTATATAAAGGCACCAAAGTACTCTTCCTCCACTCATTAGGCATCTTATTTGTTCGCCAAATCAAGTTAAAAAGATTTGTCAACCATTCTAAACCTTTCTCTCCCAAGCATTTCCAAGCCTCGATAGGTATACCATCTGGGCCAACTGCCCTTCTTGATTTCATTTTCTTCAAAGCCTCTGCAATTTCTTTCTTTTGAATCTTGCGCATGAAGTCACGATTTATCTCATGAAAAGGAATGGAGAAGTCTCCAAGATCTTGAGCATGACTATCATTAAATAGCTTATCAAAATAATCTTTCCATCTCTCCTTAATCTCCTCATCTTTGACTAAAACCCTTTGCGTTTCATCTTTGATACATCTAACCATACCCAAATCCTTCGATTTCCTATCTCTTATCTTTGCAAGCCTATAAATATCCTTCTCGCCTTCTTTTGTATCCAACTTGTCATAAACCTCCTTATATACCTTAGCCCTCGCGTTTCGAACAATTCCCACTACAGTTAAAAAATAATATTAGATACCTATTTTTTGTATCTGATATGTATAGAAAGCATACCTCAACCACATCAGCCTTGAGCATATCTGTTTCAGTTTTGCTATCTTCATTTGATGCTGAAGCTGCAAAAAAACACAATCTACCGTGAACAAGTTATTCCCAAAGTTAAAAACAATAAGCCTCATCTTTCTTTTTATGCTAGATCATTTTCTTTTTATTTGAAATCCCTTTTCCTTTTGCTGTGCACCCTGTTCATCGTCTTCAGAGTATGAATAAGCTTTCTTTTTGGATGCTTCATCCTGTGCAGCTTCATCTTTCTTATCACCATCCTACAAGTAAAGAATAGCTGTACAAGAACACTTCAAGAGATGACGGGGAATATTATTCAAGTTCAAATCATTAGATGTGAGTACCTGCAGGCATGGAAAAGAAAAGGTAGCAATAATGAAAAGTGAAAGCATATGAAATATATATATATATATATATATATATATATATATTGGGTTCATAAAAATGAGAACAAGCTTTTATGAGGTATAAAGCGGACATCTTCCATTCCTTTCACACCATATGTTATTCTCTCTTTTCTTTCTTCAAAAATAAGGGCATTTCCCTAATCCTTAGGATCACAATGGGCACCAAACAGAAAAAAAATCAACATCAGATCCGCTATGGAGTTAGTTTTTTTGCCCATAATGTGAAACAAAACCTAGAAAAAAAAAATTGGAGAGAGAGAGATAACATGCAAGAGGATGGCTGCATATATCAGCGGAGACCGAACCATACTTGAATGGAGCTTCAACTGAAACCCTAACATCAAACAGAAAACAAAGCAACACAGATCAGCTACAAATCAGAGTTTATGCCCATGATGTAAAACAGAACCTAGAAAAAAAATGTGTGTATGTGTGTGTGTGTGAGAGAGAGTTTGCTTTCTCCTCCTCAAGCAACACCAACGAGAACCTGTAAGAGTCTTGAACAAGGAGTAAAAGATAAAGAAGGGTACGTGAGAGAGATAAGCATATGCGGGAAGGCAAATCTTTTAGGAAACGATATGGGAAGTTGCTATTTTAGTGGCCTCTTCCTTGCCACAATATTAGTGACGCTTGGGCAGTCACCATATTACGAAAAACAGTGACTGCCCCTCCTAGCCGTCACCATTGGACCATATTGTGGTAGCGACATGCATGTATGAGAGGAACTTCAACTTGATGCTGTCTAAAGCCTTGCCCAGCTGTTTTGATAACATAATTTTTACTCAGTTTTGGTCCATGTGTTTGTAGGTTTCTTGGCTGATATGATACCATCCAGTGAAAGTGGCCCGTAAATTTGTGTTTGTTGCTCGATTGTTGCGAGTTTAGGTGGAAGTCTCTTGCTTACACTGACCAAATCTCTTTTGTTGCATAGCATTAGTTTCGAAACTTCCATTTAGGAAAAAAATTTATCCGAGGGGTGCTTCTGGGGCACCAACCAAAATCTGATCCGCAATTGCTTGACAAATTCTCTGTTCTGAAGCACATCCTTCCATGAGTTGGACCATATAGCCATGCCACCACTGTCAATTACAGTGGTATGCATTCATGTCCTATTGGGCATTTCCCATACTAATGTGCACGTTATGGCACTTGTGTGCTACTACACGACTTGTTCTATAGCAAGCAGAGTTCTACAGGTATTGTAGTGGTAGGTGAAGGCGTACACTATCTGGTAGTAAGCCAAACAGCATTTGAGGAACCTTACCTGTTTACGTACTTGCAGTTGGCAATGCTGATCACATGTCAAATAGCTTGGTTTCTGCACAGGTGTCACTGCACACACCATGGTAGTGCAGGACACATGGTTTGGTAATAATGTCAAATTACAAATATGTTTATGAAATCTCCAAAGTTGTCCTTGCCTCTTTTGTTGTGAAATGCCTTAATTAGTTTCAATGTTTCCATGGTATGCCTTCTTGTGATAGTACGCGAGAATTTTTTTCGCTTTGTATTTGATAATTTCATCTGGTCCATTTACTTTTTGTCATGGTATCTTTTTATCACCTGATTAACTTTTAATATGCCCTGCTGTTATGAATAGGTGATGCTTTGAATGCACTGAAACTAAAAGTACAGGACCCAAACAGTGTGCTGCAGAGCTGGGATTCCACCCTTGTAAATCCATGCACATGGTTTCATGTCACATGCAACAGCGATAATAGTGTAATAAGAGTGTAAGTGAACCATTAATTTTCTCCATCAGCGATTCTGTTCTTTTGGTTTATAACATTGATTCCTGTGCAAGCATTATCACCTGTAGCCGTCACAAGTTTGTTATTTATGTGTACACTTTACGATTGCCTATTTTGTATGAGTTGGTCATCTTATGGTTAGAACAGCAGTTGTTATTGATGAAATACAGTGTTAAATTTCAATAGTTCCAATTTCATATAGGACGAGTCAGTTGATATCAGTTAATTGCTTGTATTTATAGACAAGCTTAGTCATAATTCATTATTGGATGGTAATTTCTCCCGGTATGCTTTGTGTTATACCATACTGCTTGAATAGTTCTCCTTCCTTTTTGAAAGCTTGCATAATCATTTGTCTTTGAGTTTCTTTCTTACAGTTTGGTAAACTGCTAGATTAACTTATTTGCTTGTTGCAGTGATCTTGGAAATGCAGCATTATCTGGTCAGTTGGTCCCCCAACTTGGTCAGCTGACCAATCTTCAATACTTGTAAGTAGCTTTGGTGGGTGGATATCAGAACTCTTAGCTGTTATTAGAACATCTTAGAATCATTTAGAAGGGACTTGGGCTGAGTTCTTTAAATTCTAATATATTGTCTGGTGCCTTTAGCAGTTGACGTTTTGCAACATCAAGAAAATTATATTTATGATTCTCCCATGGTTGTATGCTTTATGGGCACGTTTGGAAGAGAGAAAAGCTCTCATAGAAAAAGAAAGTTTTGCCTATGAGAGTTTTTGATATGAGTTCTCCAAAATAAAGTTTTTCGCTTGTTTGTGTAACATGAGAAAACTAGAGTGGGAAAATGTAAAAAAATTAGAGGGGAGGAGGAGGGTGGTGGTGAGATGGGTGGTGGGGAGTGTAAAAATAAATTTTCTCTTGGTCGAAATATTCCTCCACCCCCCCATGGAGGAATGTTTCCTATCAAAAAGTGTACTTTTTAGAAAAACTCTCTCAGTGTAAGTCTCTCTCGTTTGGAAGGGTCGAAAAATCCGTATGGATTTTTCATTTTTCATCACTTTTCCTACATCTTTATCTCTTCCAAACATGCCCTATGTTTTGTGTCTTCATTCATGTATTTAGCATGCTTTTATAGATAAATTTTATTATGTGATATTATAAAAGATGGTATGAAATAGGTTCCATGCAATTTTATTGCTTATCAGTTTTCTTGTGACTTGGACAAATCTACACTGCAAGGCATCCAGTAAAAAATCTGTCTTGCAGGGAGCTCTACAGTAACAATTTAAGTGGTCCAATACCTAGTGAACTTGGGAATCTTTCCAGCCTGGTCAGTTTGGATCTTTATGTGAACAAATTTATTGGAGCCATTCCTAGCTCATTGGGCAAGCTTACAAATCTACGATTCCTGTAAGCAATGGTTTTGCTTTTTGTGTTATGTTGTTTTTTGACTCCTAATTTTTGCTGCTGCTGTTAATTTTACCTATTTATATTTCACAAAGCTTGTGGCTAAATTGTTTTATTTAACACATACTGTCATGAATGTTCCTTGTAGCTTATCTATGAAGATCTAATGTGCAGATCTATTGTACTGAGTTTTTTGTAGGGCGCCATAAAAATCATGTTTTAATAGCAAAATTTCAAATATATCAAGAAATTGAGGATCCCCACACTTTTAGAAATTCTTGTGTCGTACACAGTCTTGCCCATAGCAATACCTACTTGACATAAGAAAAGAGGTGCTGAACGATGCAATTGCATTACTGCTTCTATGTTGAACAATGAATGGTACATAATATCAATAATCAAGATAGAAATCCATATTGGCTCTTTGAGGACATTTAATAAGAGCTTCGGTGGTACACTTGGAGATTTCAATGCATGCGCTATCTCCTAGGGTGTGTTTGATTATGGTGACAAAGTCTCCAGGGACTATTTGTTGCATGGGGTCTGCAAGGCAATCAAACACTGCAAAAGTTTGTTAAATTGTATCTCATATATATATATATATATATATATATATATATATATATATATATATAGAGAGAGAGAGAGAGAGAGAGAGAGAGAGAGAGAGAGAGAGAGAGAGAGAGAGAGAGAGATTTCATATATATATATACTTTGTAATACCCTCTAGGGGTAAAACTGTCCTTTCATATGTAACACACATATTCATGTCTTGAATATGCCTTTTTTTTTCTTTTTCCTTCTTTTTAATTGGTTGGAAGGGGTCCACCATATAGATGTTGGACCCATCCAACGATCATAAATGTGACCGTTGGTGTAAAACCCATAATTTTTAAGGATTATTAATAAATAAACAACTCATTTTTTTTATCTCCAAATTAGAAATGTGTTTCTAGCTTTTGAATTTTATTTATTTATTTATTACATATTCATTTGTTCATTCAAGTTAATCAGGGTATAATTAGCATTTATAGAACTATTTTGGGCTATAAATCATTATTTATATATATATATATACTATATTTAAATATATTTTTGATGGAGTTTGTAAATTATTGGAGTGTATTTGTGTGTTATTTGGCTCTTGGTAATGATTTATAGGGTAATTTGCTATTTTTGGCTAATCTTGTTATAATTAACATTTTTTGAGTTTTTGGCATTTGCGATCGCACACGAAGGGTTCGTTGTATTACTTGGGTAGCGGTCTTTGCGAACTTCAAAACTCCTCGGTCTTTTGAGTTTCGATTCATTGTTCTTCACATTATTAAGGTAAGATACCTTAACTGAACTTATAGAGAGCATGTTTATGCACTAATTGTGTAAGCATGATGTTGCACTGAATATCTAAATGAATTGCAAATACAAGTTATGCTCACACACTTCACTTAGTTGTGGATATCTAGGACTCTTGTGATTGTAGTTCGGAGATCATGCTTGTCATGATTGTAGTTAGCGGAATATGGAGTGTATTTGCTGCAGGTACACCTGTGTGTGGGTTTGAATGCCTGTGCACTTATGAATGTATAATATGTACGCAATGTGTGTCATCATACTTTGGTTTGTGCTGCTTTGTGTGTTTCTATGAATTTGATACATGGTGCACATATAACTACTATGGCCATGTATAAGTCGTGTTCGATGCATACTGTGAATGTTATATATATTGTCTTGTCATATGATGAACTCATTTATTCTTGTATAGAAGAAAGCATGCAAATGTTATAAATTGTTTTGAACTTGTATGTCTTATTTGCTTGAGAAATATATGCGTATGATGTACGGTAGGATGGTCAATGAGATTTTGACCAATCCTTACACAATTATATCTAAGGTGATATATCGATTCATGTGGTGAAAAATGCATATGACTTTTATCGTATGTGTAAATCGCGAACTACGTAGGAGTTATGTATGTTGAGGTTTAGTTGCTTTGTATTATGAAATGTGCATCTTCACGTATGCATGCATAGAACTCATGTTTTGTTTACGCATGCTTCGGGGTTCAATTTACGGAGTGCATTGTTCTTTGTGACGATGATATGATGCGTAGGATAATATGCTTATGTATGATATGATTTAAATGCCACGTAAAATGCAATTATGAATGCATGCGATAAATATTTAAGTTCAATAGTGAACTTTGGTTCATGAAGCCTTATTGGTTAAATGTGTGATTTTATAATTTTAATGCCATATGAAGTGATGTATGGTGTGATGCTTTGATTATATACATGCTTATGCCCGTGTTGATGGCTATCGACCCTGAGAGTGGTCAATTGTATTGATGCATGTATCACGATATGATACTCGTTGAGGAACTGTTCCGAAAGGATTCTCTGTGAGGGTGTGCATGACCAGATCAGGTAATCCGGCTAGAGCGGTAAGTCTCTGTGAGGAAGTGCATTGTCTAAGAGCGGGTAACCTGCGAAGACGGTATATTCCTGTGTGGAAGTGCATTGTCCAAGACCAGGCAGACCATCTGTCTAGGGTAGTAACTCCTTGTGAGGGTGTGCATTTCTCAGACCAGGTGTAAAACCCAAAAATTTTGATTATAAAATACTCCAATTTATGCAATTTGGGCCTAGATCCACATTACGGATCTAGGACCCATAAAGGGGGTAATTAGGGTTAATTGATTTAAACCTCGATTTAATAAATAAATAAGTAAAATTTTTAAGTTTTTAAAATTTAATCCGAGGATCCACAGTTGGATCCATTCGGATCCAACTTGTGGATCCATTTTGACTTGGGGCCGGGTTGCGGGTCTCGGGTTCGGACCCGAGCCCCACCCCATATGTTCTGCCCTGTTAAATGAAAAGGGCAACCCGATAAGGGTTGCCCGATAAAACCTAGCAGGAAAACAAAAAGGGGGGCGCAGGGGGGTTACGCAGAGCGTAACGACCCCGCGCCCATCTCGGCAAAGAAGGGGGGGGCCTGGGGCCGATAAAGGAGGGGAGTGGAGAGTGGGTCTTGCCCTCTTCACTCAGCCTCGTCTCTCTCCCATCTCTCTCCCTCGTCTCTCTCCCTGTCTGCGTGCGCGCACCGGAGGAAGAAGAGGTCGCCGGCGGGCTGCGGCAACTAGCAGCCATCACCGACCTCCGGCGAGACTCCTGTCACGGCAGCAGCAAGGAGCAACCCCAGCCGACCCTTCTCTTGCAGCCACGACAGCCTCCGATCGCCGGAAAACTCTTCAAGAGGTACGGTACTTCTTGGAATCGGGGTGAGGAATCGAACATGGGTTCGATTCCATGGGTGGATTGAGGGGAGGATTTGGGGATTAGGTTGTTCCCCATTTCGAAAACCCAAACGATTTGGGGATTTACTGTACCTAACCCTAAACTGAAACCAAGTCCAGCCCAAATCGATTTGGGGATTTTTTTTAAACCCTACTTTCCAAAAATCCCTAGCCCAATCGATTTGGGGGTTAGGCTGTGGTATCGGATTAGCCCCAGTCGTGGGGTTTCCGATTCTTTGAAATGGATAACCCCAAGTTTGGGGGATTTCGGTTTTGGGACCCAATAACCTAAATACTTAAGGGAAAGAGGGAAACGGAATCTGTTTATTTTGGGTGCTAAACAATATGACAAAAAAAAATTTCTGTATCTTGGTTCAATTAAATTTTTGTTTCAGCAGGATGCCCAGTTTCAACGTTATTTGCTACAGAAATCTTGAGTTTTATTTAGGAAATAAATTGGTAATAGTTTCATGAGTTGTTGATTTATGCTAGGCATCGATTCATTTAAGATGATTCACAGGCATTGTTGATTTCATGAGAATCGATGTTTTGGATAGGTGTTGAAAAATTGGATATACAAAACTGATCCTGTGCTTATTCATGTACCCATTTCATTGATTTGAATTTGATGAGTCTTAAAACCATACTCTAGATCACCCACATGTTTGATGCCCGACGGTTGGCTCATGTAGAATAAATTGATAGGTATAATTGAATGAACTGATGTTCTTAAGGATGGATCCATAGTTAGATATATTTTGTGATGCCATCTCTTGCATGTGAAGACCAATCACATGTGTTGTACTCTACATCATTGGTGTTTACAGTTTTTTTTACACAATGTAAGTTTAGGATTTAGTTTGTGATCTCTGTTTTTCAACATATTGGATGAAAATCAAATCCTGTTACATATATTCCAGGTTACAGTGATGTCCTGTTAAGTACATAACAGAAATAAAATTCTGTTTTGAAATAGTCTGGGTTTATTTATCAAAGGAAACTGTTTAGCTAAGTCTTGGTGAAGGTAGTTGCTTTTGATTCCTGTAATTTGAACTAAGTTCCTATATTACCTTTGTTTCAGATTTAATATGTGAGACTTACTTGTTCCCGTATATGAACTAGCAAAATAATTGATTTCAGTTCTGTGTTAGTTGATTAGTTGTAATGACAGAAACTTATTGGTGTCAAGTTCAAGCACAACATTTGTTGAGTTTAAGTTACTTATGATTTTAGTAAAATAAGTTCTTATTCGAGCTTGCGGTTCAGGTGAACCATGGTGGTGCCATGTAAATACGAGTTATATTCTTATTAGAGAAATGTGTCGTAATGGAGCAATATATATATCTATATATATAAGTACATTTCCTTTCCATTTGTACAAGATATGTACATATGCTGTTTTAAAATTTTTGGTCACAGGTTCTCTTAACTTATATACTTAACACTTCCTTTTGGGTAGGCATGTATTGGCACTCACAATGGTTGGTTCTTTGTTAATCATACTCATCATGATAGGTTGATAGAAATGCTCATGCATGAAAATTTTTGCATGATATTGAAATTTGGGTGGTACCCTGCCCAGCCCAGCCGAATGGTGCTGGACTATATTTTTACAAAGGAAAGTATGATAAATGTCATTTCCTTAATTGTCCATGCTTGTGGACAAATGACAGGTCGATGGAATCCTTGTCCATGTATAGGGTAGCTCATATGGAAGCTTAGCCTAGCACTTTAATTTTTCAGAATACTAGCTAATCATGTTAGACCTGGCTCTTTGCATACAGGGGAATGAAAATGCTAATAGGCTTAGACTTGATTTGATATGCTTGATTGAATATCGTTGTCTAGTTGTTTTCATGGGCATGAACAATCATGAAACTAATGCTTTATTGCTTGAATTTACATGCATGGGTGTTCACATGATATAATAAAATTAATCAAGAAATGACAACGTACATTTTCAATATGTGACGTAGGTAACACACACATATTGAAAATGCATATGAATGCATTATGACATGCGTATGTTTGGGTTTATGATTTTCATAAGTGCACATGATTTTGGCACTTTGGCTTAGTGTTATAAATAAAACACTACTTTTGTTTTGTGGTGTGATGCCTCGATGGCCTAAATGGACCTTCATCGGCTTGGAGAGCCGTGGGTTGAGTTTTCTTTTATATATGTTTTTAGCTGCATCACTTGAACCACATAAGATGGTTTGGCACTTTACTACACTGTTCTAGTGGTGTATACGGGTTGGAGTCCCGAATGGGTCCCTGCAAGGGAGAATGCGGGGTTTTCACTTTACTTTTGCATATGTGTGGAAAACTTAAAGAAATGGACTTAATTAAAAATATAATGAATAAGAACAGTGTAATATACATTCTGGGAGATCTCATCTGGAGTATGAGAATCTTAGATATCCGGTCTTGGGGAGATTGTGAGGATACAAAAACTCCGTGTGCGTTGTTGCCCCTGAACCCGATATTGAGGTTCTTCTCCTGGCCACGGTTTTAGGGAGAGCCCGCCACTTTACCCGGGAGTGGTGTGTTAGTCACAGCTGTGAGTTTATGGTACCAAGGAAGTGACACTTGTGGGCGTGGGGTGTCCCCGATGTAACGACCCCAATCCATACCCTTTAAAAATGCAGATTTTTTTTCTAAGAGTTGCGGAAACCTTCCCAGAGATCTGGGGTCCTCACAGTTCCACTTTTCATTGGATAGCCCATCCACCACAAACGAAGTTGCAATTATCATCCATATCAACCAACTAAAACTCTTTTATTAATGAGTAAGAAAATTTCAAAGACAAGGTTTTCTTCAACTGAAAGTAAAGTAACAATTGCAGAAATTAAAAGAACTGAAAGACAAACGAAAGAGCCACTATATCCTCTACTGAAGCTGACAAGCCCAAGTATAACTCATTCATCCCCATATGCATGTCCAACTTCACTATTCACCATATCCTGTGAAAAACCAACAAAGTAGGGTGTCAGAACCGAAATTCTGAGCACAACTATTTCTAAAGAAAACAGGTGAGAGAAAGAACATGGATAAAATTTCATGCAGTGATTTGAGTGAGTACAGATATAAAATTTGCAACATTTAAATATCCATAACTACCAATAATTGCATATATTCACCAGTCAAGAACAGTAAAGCAGTGTCATATATCAATAACTAAATAATCAAACCTTTCAGCATGATTTCACAAAGTAAATCATATGCTACCACCAAATGATGTCATGATATCAAGAATGATTCAATCATGCATGATCTAATGCATAACAGAAAAATGCATGATTATGTGCAATGCATGATTTCTTCTGTTATCTTTCATTTAAGTTTCATCTTTCCATATGCATGCCCTATTAGATGCACACATCCTTAACTTCCTATTTTTAATTACCGTGGCCCGCGGATACACCAAACGGGTACAAACCCCGAGGTCAAGTAGGTTCCCAGGGTAGTTTAACACACAATTTGTATTTTATTACTGGGTTCCAACTTAGCCCTCGACCGATATCAGGAAACAACACCATCCATCGGAACATTAAACCTCCACATCTAATGTCGGGGACACAAGGGACACCCCACGCCCACAAGTGCCACTTCCTTGGTACCATAAACTCACAGCTGTGACTAACACACCACTCCCGGGTAAAGTGGCGGGCTCTCCCTAAAACCGTGGCCAGGAGAAGAACCTCAATATCGGGTTCAGGGGCAACAACGCACACAGAGTTTTTGTATCCTCACAGTCTCCCCAAGATCGGATATCTAAGATTCTCATACTCCAGATGAGATATCTCAGAATGTATATTACACTGTTCTTATTCTTTTTTATTTTTATTTAAAGTTTATTCTTTAAGTTTGCAACACCATATGCAAAAGTAAAGTGAAAACCCGCATCCTCCCTTGCGGGGACCCATTCGGGGCTCCAGCCCGTGTAAACACATAGAACAGTATAGTAAAGTGTCAAACCATCTTATGTGGTTTAAGTGATGCTTTTAAAAACATAAATAAAAGAAAACCAAACCCATGGCTCTCCAGGCCGATGATGGTCCAATTTGACCATCGGTGCATCACATAATAAAACCAAATTAGTGTTTCATTTATAACACTAGGCCCAAAATGCCAAAAGCATATATATTCATGCAAATATAAACCCAAACATGTATGCATGTCATAATTCATTCATATGCATTTTCAATATGTGTGTGTTACTTACATCACATATGGGTCTTAACCAATCCGTGGTTTCTTTAAGTGTGTGAGTGTACATGTACCATTTCACATATAAATCAAGTGTACATGTTCAAGAAGACTTACTAATAATTGAATCATGCTCACACTCATGCGTACCGTAGTCATAACAGTCCAGTGAAAGCATAAATCTCCACGACAAGTGTTTCCAAGTGCACATCCATATATGCCAATATAACCATGGACGTAAAACAACATTCACAAGCACGGTTTCAAAGATTCATGCGCAAGGATTCACGTATTTATACCAAATGTACGTTGTCATTCCTTAATTAATTTTATTATATCATGTGAATACCCATGCATGTAGATTCAAGCAATAAAACATTAGTTTCATGATTGCTCATGCCCATGAAAACAACTAGACAATGATATCCAAATCAAGCACAACAAATCAAGTCTAAGCATATTAGCATTTTCATTCACCTGTATGCAAATAGCCAGGTCTAACACGATTAGCTAGTATTTTGCAAAAACTAAAGTGCTAAGCTAAGCTTCCATATGAGCCATACTATACATGAACAAGGATTCAATCGACCTGTCATTTGTCCACAAGCATGGACAGTTTAGGAAATGTCATTTACCATATTTTCCTTTGTAAAAATATAGTCCAGCACCGTTCGGCTGGGCTTGGCAGGGTTCCACACAACCCATGATCTTATGCTACCCTTCCACTCAATACTTATAACAAAACAACAAGACTAAAATTGTCAAAAACTGCACAATGGTCATGATAACTGGTTCTAACGCTAGTCAAAATAGACATTTCAGCTAGCCATTTCTTTGTCATTAAAAGATCAACAATCAAATTTCTGCATCATCAACAGTTAAAAAGGAAACAAACTTCACAAATCAGCTGAGTTCTTTCCTTTCCCTTTTCAACTGATGGAAAGCTTTTTCAGCAAGTTCAAATGAAGCTTAAGAGAATATAAACAATATTTCTGAAAACTTTGACTTTAGTATGCTAAGAGGTATGCTTCCAAGTGAGTTCCAAGAGAGTATTTCACAACTACTTAATTTGTTGTGAAAGAGATGCATGGTTGGAAACAGTACTGCAAGAAGCCAAAAATGCAATGCAAGCATAATAGTTTTTCTTTAATATTGACACTGAGTATAAAGCCCTTGATTAAGACTACTGTAGTCAAATGAACACTTATAAAAGAATTTCTCTACATAAAATGACTTATAGTTTATTTACAAAAATATACCCAGCAACACTATGGATTTGATTGGTATTCTTCTTCACAACAGTGACATTGCCATTTAGATGCACCATTTTGCATCTCATAAGTAATGTGCTTATTCATCATCAATTTCAGATAAAAGGATGCTACCCCTCCAAAGTCACTCTTCAATGTTGCGGTTAATTCATGTGATTGTCCTTTAGTTCTCGGCTCACCACAAATATGCCATAGACACATCCTGTTAATAGATGTTTTGATCACAAACCAGCTGCTAGCACTGTCGCAATCTTGTAGTTGTAGCCTTACCTCTATAGTGTATGATCCATTTCCTCGACTTAAGGAATATTACAGCATTGCTAGTTCCCAAATAGGACCAGCCACATAAATACCTCATACCTAGAACTGGAACATTCCTGTGCATGTCCAATAAGACCAAACATCAAATACAACCGCTCATTGTAGCATGATTTAACTTCAAATTTACCAATGAATTCTCATCTTATAATAACCCTAATTAATGATATTGTAAATGCATAAGTCGGCAACCAACATCTTTGTTGCATCCAAGTTAGAGAGGTTTCCTTGTAACTAAATTTGGATTTCTAAATCCTGAAGACGTCAACTGGTGATTGATTGATTTAATCAAACCACCAGTTTTTCAACAAGAAAATTGAATTTTTAGATTTTTATGCTATTTTTATTAAAAAGAAAAGAAAATTAGGTTCTTGAGACCCCTTTATTCTTTCTCAGGCGATGACCTGCTCGAAAATAACACTATCAAGTCAATCCAGATCTCAGTCTCCACCATCTATAACAAAAATCAGTTTAACTTTCAGTAAGCCTTATAACTTCAATATTTTAAATATTTAATCCAAAAATCCATCTCTTTCACTCTAAAATGTATGCACCCACTTGCTCCTAAAGGAAAAATCCTTCATACAGTTAATAAATAGAAATTCTAAAATAAATATAACAGTTAATTATTCTGTGTCTCAAGTTTTTACAAGCTCTAAAAGAACTCACATAAAATGCTAAACATCGAGAATCAATCATTAAAGAAGTTAGCATCATCAACTTAACAAGAAATTTAAATACAATCCAAAAAGTAAGGAGGGTTAGGCAGACCCCACCAGTTATTATTCATCGAACCACTGGGGTTTGAACCTGCAACGTCCCCTCACAAGGAGACGTGCACTGACAGCTCCTACCAACTACATGGAGTCCCCAGTTTTATTACCCTTTCCTTACAAACAATATTGGCACCATATAATCCTAGAGTCCTCCAATGGCCTTTAGTATGCGACTTCTAAAGTAGGTTTTCCGAATACTATATATGTTTGTTGACATAGGCATTCGTAGTATTCTTTTGTGTTACTATAATATGAAATTTATGGATTGGACAATGTTCAAGGTACTAGAAAAAGCAAATGTTGATTTATCCAATGCAATCTTTTAGCAAGCTAATGATACTGATAAAAATTAAATATTTCAACTAAAACTAAAACAAGCAGACAGTTGTTGGCAAGACCAATTTCGATTGAATTGGGGTTTTTGTCAATCATCCCCAAATCTACAAGAAACTGAAAACCCCATGATTCTTGAGAAAAAGAATAGCCCCAGGAAGGGTTTTCCAAGAACTCATCTCAAACCATCGCACGGAATCGAACCCTTGTTCGATTCCTCACCCAAAATCCAAGAAGCACCGTACCTTATTGAAGATTTCTCCGGCGATCATCGGCGGCAATCGCGAAAGCAGGGCCGCGGCTGACGCTCCTCACTGCTGCAGTGGCCTTCGGTGGTGGCTGGTGGCCAAAACTCCACTCACGGCTGTTGTCGTGGTTGTTGGTGGCCGAGATCTCGCCTGCGACCTCCTCTCCTCTGACGCACGCACACAGACAGAGAGAGCGAGAGAGACGAGGGAGAGAGATGAGGGACTGAGTGGAGAGAGAGAGACGAGTGAAGAGAGTCCCCTCTCCACTCCCTCTTATCGGGCAAGACCCCTCACCCCTTCACGCCGAGATGGGGGAGGTCGGTTACGCCCTGCGTAACCCCCCCTTCCCCCCTTTCCTTTTTCCTGTTAGGCTTTATCGGGCAACCCTTATCGGGTTGCCCCTTTTAAAAAGAATTCGGGTTCGGGTCCGAGCCCGTGACCCGCGATGCTGGGTCCATTTTAATAATGGACCCGGTTCGCCTATGAGTGTCGGATCCTCAGTTGGATTCGTGGATCCAATTGTGGGTTCGACCCTCTATACTAAACTTTATTTATTTTTCTTCTTATAAATACTATTAATTATTTATTTAATTAAAAATTACTATTATAAGTATAACTTGACGCCCCTTTGTGGGTTATTTATGGATTCTTTTATGGATCCGATAATGGATCCGAGGCCCAAAATTAGAAAAACACTTGTTATTTTCAAATAAAAATTATAAAAATTGAGGTTATTACACCCGACATTAGATGTGGAGGTCTAATGTTCCGATGGATGGTGCTGTTTCCTGATATCGGTCGAGGGCTAAGTTGGAACCCAGTAATAAAATACAAATTGTGTGTTAAGCTACCCTGGGAACCTACTTGACCTCGGGGTTTGTACCCGTTTGGTGTATCCGCGGGCCACGGTAATTAAAAAAGAGGAACTTAAAGATGTGTGCATCTAATAGGGCATGCATATGGAAAGATGAAACTTAAATGAAAGATAACAGAAGAAATCATGCATTGCACATAATCATGCATTTTTCTGTTATGCATTAGATCATACATGATTGAATCATTCTTGATATCATGACATCATTTGGTGGTAGCATATGATTTACTTTGTGAAATCATGCTGAAAGGTTTGATTATTTAGTTATTGATATATGACACTGCTTTACTGTTCTTGACTGGTGAGTTATGTAATTATTGGTAGTTATGGATATTTGAATGTTGCAAACTTTATATCTGCACTCACTCAAATCACTGCATGAAATCTTATCCATGTTCTTTCTCTCACCTGGTTTCTTTAGAAGTAGCTGTGCTTAGAATTTCGGTTCTGACACCCTACTTTGTTGGTTTTTCACAGGAAATGGTGAACAGTGAAGTTGGACATGCATCTGGGGATGAATGAGTTATACTTGGGCTTGTTAGCTTCAGTAGAGGATATAGTGGCTCTTTCTTTCGTCTTTTGGTTCTTTTAATTTCTGCAATTGTTACTTTACTTTCAGTTGAAGAAAACCTTGTCTTTGAAATTTTCTTACTCATTAATAAAAGAGTTTTAGTTGGTTGATATGGATGATAATTGCAACTTCGTTTGTGGTGGATGGGCTATCTAATGGAAAGTGGATCTGTGAGGACCCCAGATCTCTGGGAAGGTTTCCGTAACTCTTAGAAAAAAGAAATATTCCGCATTTTTTAAAGGGTCTGGATTGGGGTCGTTACACCAGGTGATCTGGCGTGGATTTTGTAAATCTTTATTATGAATAAATGAAATGTTATGATTTGTGATGATCTTCTGAGTTGATTGAGATAGCCAATTATGAATCTATAGATTTGGCTTTTCTATTATAGCATGATTATATATTGAATTCAGATATGATAATCAGATCCTTATTGATTTTAGATCATGATATGAGGTTATGATTGTGACGCTTATGTTAGCGTATAGGTGAATGATACATCATGCCTACATAGTTTCATTGCAAATGATTGCATTATGATTGTCTGAGTAAATATATCACACCTATGTATCATGATTGATGTGTATCATGAATATCTAACTAAATTACTTATAAGGTATGTGCGTGTGTTTCACGTTGGAATGGTCAAATGTGATTTGCCTTATTGTTTATAAGAATTATGAATGCATATGAAAATGATGCAATGATCTGAATGTCTTAGATGTATATATATATATATATATATATATATATATGCGATGACTTGTATGACTTGAATACATATAGATTATGCTTTATTACGTGAGTTAAGGTTGAATAAAATATTAAGTGATGAAATGCTTTTAAATGCTTTACGTTCGAATGCTTGAAATGAATGACTCATAGGACGTTGTTCTCTTGTCTATCACTTGACGATGGATGAATAATATATCTTTACCTTTAAATGCTTGATATGTTTTTTTTAAGTTTGAGTTTGGGTTGCTTTACCAGACTTTAGCGAGTCTGACCCCGTTTTATAGGGGACAGGTAATGCAGATAAAGTATGATGAGTAGTTGGAGCGAAGGGCTGGTCGAGCTGCATCCTCGAGAGTCCACTCTTACCTTACGATCTTGGTATTCATGATCTTTTCGTTTTAAGTACTCAATCATGTAGAGGCTGAAGTATTTTTTCATACTCTTATTTGAAATGAAATTAAAACTCTTCATATTTCAGTCTTATATTGTACGTGGTTTGAAATGTTTATATCCCGTACATTTTGATTTGATTGTTATCTTTAGTGTAACCGCGCCCAAAGTTTTAACCGTTTTTAAAAATCGTTTCCGCATTATGAGATCTGATTTACTTATAAAAAAATTTGGTTTCGAAATTTCAATATTTGAACTATAATAAGGTTAAAACTTTTGGGGCGTTACAGTTGGAGGGGCTCCAACTTCTATATAGAGCCCCTCCTTGGGTCTCATTTGAGTTTATAAATAAAGGGAAAATCCCCATTGTAAATGTGGCTTTTTGAGCACTTTCTCTCTTAGTAAAGAATAACTTTTTTATGCCTTTGTGCTCCTTTGTGAGTGTTTCATTGTGCGTTTGTGCACTTAGTCACTTTGTGGTTCTTGTGGATTAATTAAATCATCTTTTAACTTGATTTTATTGAAGATATTTTTACATGGTATCAAAGCTGGGTTTATGAGAACTGGAAGTGTATGCTATAGCCATCGTGATCGGTGCCTTGAAAATCATGCCTTCTTTTCTCTCTTCTATTTTGGCGTAGAAGGCTATTGCAAGATTCTTCCCGGTTGATGTGCTTCAAGAAATAACCAAAAGAAGGCCTATTGTGGTAAGTGTTCTCATTATAAAGATGCTTTTGTTTCCCTTCTTAATGGCGAAAAAGGACTCATTTTTTCCTTGGATTCAAACTCAACGGGTCAAACTATCATATTTGAGCCGGTAATATGAAAGCTCACATCAAGGGAAAAGGGCTTTGGGGCTACATCAAAGTTACGATTCCAGAACCCGAGCAAAAAAATACTATAGTTAAAAAAGGGGAAATAAAAGTCTTTAGATGAAGAGGAAAAAATAAAAGCTTTTGAAGAATATAACAAAAAACATGAAGAATGGGAGATGAAAAACTACAAAATCCTTTCATGGATTTTTTTTTCGGTTGAAAGTAGAATCAATGCCAACATTTTGAAGTTTAAAAAGGCATATCAAGTTTGGGAATATCTTGAGAGGATGTATACCTCGAGATTTATCTCATAAATGTTACCTACAAAACCCTTCAATAAGGTGAAATGACTATTATAAAATATTTTGCCGAATTATCATTTATTTGGGATGAGCTTGCTATTCTTGAACCAAAATGGAGTTGAGAAGCCATTGAGCTACGACACAAACAATTAAAAGATCGATTTTTAATTTCTTGAATAGGCTTAGACCTGAATTCGAGCAAATAAGATCTCTTTTATCTTCTCTTGTGCATTTCTTGGATATTCCGAAACTAAAAAATATTTTAGATGCTATAATATTAAAAAAGATAAATTATATGTTTATAAGAATGTAACCTTTTTGAAAAATGTTAGTGGTTTTGAAAAATGTGAACCTCATAAAGAAAATGTGGATTATTCTTTTTTTTTGTTTGAGTTGCTATCTAGAAATGAAGATGTTTCTAGTGATTGATGAATTCGTATATAATGATCTTAGTGATAATGAAAATACAGAAGAGAATAACAACTCTTTTCATCAATCTATTAATCATCATATCGAAAAAAGAACAACTAGTAATCCTTCTCACCTAAATATAGAGCATGCCTTAGCGCCATCCATTCATATGTGGAACTTAAAAACTTTTAAAAAGCGAAGAAAATTGTTGAATAGAGGGAAGCTATGGATAATGAATTTAGAACTCTTAAAAAGGCTAAAACTTGGGAATTTCAATATCTTCTTAGTGGAAGGAAAACTATAGGATGTAGATGGGTTTTCAAGGTCAAGACCAAGAGTGATGAGTCTCTTGAAAGGTATAAAGTCCGTCTAATTGCCAAAGGGTATAGTCAAGAATATGGAATAGACTATGATGAAACTTTTGCCCCCGTTGCGCATATGGTTACTGTTAGGTGTCTTATTACTATTGCCTCAATTAAAAAATAGAATATATATCAAATGAATGTCAAAAATATCTTTTTAAATGGTGACCTAAATGAAGAAGTCTACATGGATGCTCCTCCAGGAATGTGTGTTCCTAAAAGTAAAGTTCTTCGATTACAAAAAGCTCTTTATGGTTTGAAACAAGCTCCCAAAGCTTGGTATGTTTGGTTTAATAAATTAATGATAAAAAATGGATTTTCTTCAAGTTTTTCTGACACTGCTTTGTTTCTCAAGAAATCCAATACAAGAATCACGATTCTATTATTATATGCTGCTGTTATGCTAATTACAGGTGACGATACTAAAGAGATTAAAAGTATAAAATCTATACTAAAGGATAAATTTGAAATGTCAAACTTGAGATTGCTGACATACTTTTTAGGCATTGAAGTTTGTGAAACTCTTGAAGTGGTAGGAACAAAGTTAAAAATCGATGATGTGGTTCTTTTAAAAGATTCCACTCCTTACAGGCAACTAACTTGTTGGGTCTTTAATATATCTTAGCATCACTAGACCTGATATTTGACATGTTGTTCATGTTGCAAGTCAATTCCAGCATGTGCCTACGTTAGTTTATATGAGTGCAATTCTCCAAATCATCAGATATATAAAGGGATCTTTGAATAAAAGAGTATTTCTATCTTCATGTTCTGAATTAAATTTAATTGCTTATACTGACTCTGATTGGAGAGGTGACCCAAATAAACGTCACTCCATCACTGGTTTCTGTATGTTTTTAGGTGAATCATTAATCTCTTGGAGATGAAAGAAACAACAAAAGGTATCTCTGTCATCTATTGAATTCGAATATCGAGCTATGTCAACTACAACCATGGAGATTGTTTGGATCCGTCAGCTACTAGAGGATATGGTGATTTATGTTAAAGGGCCCACGAAGCTGCGTTGTGATAACAAGAGTGTAATTTATATTGCCAAAGATCATACTTTTCATGAGTGCACGAAGCATATCGAGATAGACTACTATTATGTTAGAGAAGAATAACTGAAGAAAGTTATAGATTTTCCTTATGTAACATCAGAATATCACCTGGCTGACTTTTTTACCAAGGCGTTCTGTTCTCCTATATTCAATTTTTTCCTTGGCAAACTTTCAGTCATTAAACCGTAAGTTTGAGGGAGGGTGTTAAATTGTATCTCATATATATGTTTTCTTTGTAATACCCTCTAGGGGTAAACTGTTCTTTCACATGTAACACGCGTATTCATGTCTTGAATATGCTTTTTCTTTCTTCTTTTTCTTTTTTTTTCTTTTTCTTTTATTTTCTTTTTCCTTATTTTTAATTGGTTGGAAGGGGTCCACCGTATAGATGTTGGACCCATCCAACGGTCATAAATGTAACCGTTGGAGGGGCTCCAACGTCTATATGGAGCCCTTCCTTGGGTCTCATTTGAGTTTATAAATAAAGGGAAAATCCCCATTGTAAATGTGGCTTTTTGAGCACTTTCTCTCTCAATAAAGAATAACTTTTTTATGCCTTTGTGCATTTGTGCTCCTTTGTGAGTGTTTCATTGTGCCTTTGTGCACTTAGTCTCTTTGTGATTCTTGTGGGTTAATCAAGTTATCTTTGAACTTGATTTTATTGAAGATATTTTCACAAAGTTATCTCCATTTTTTTGTTCGCGAAAACAGAGATAAACAGTCTGACCCTAAGGGTCTGACTATTTATCCCAAATTTTTTTGTCTCCTGAACAATTATATTTATCCCAGATTTTATCCATGAATTCAAACAGCCCCTAAGTAAGACATATTTAGTGAATAATATGGAGTCACTTTGACATTATCACATATTCAAAAAGGTAACTGTAATATGCATCCAAGGCTACAAAAATCTGTAGATATGGAAGAAGCTATCTAGACTTATGCTATGGTACTGGGACACACCATTTTGGTCGGCGTACCCGTGTTGACAGGGGGCGGTACCAGACATGCTATTTTGTGTGTCGTATCCATTTTCAGGATATAATATATATTTTAGATATAGCATATATATTTAGATTATAATCAATATATTTTGAATTTATTTGTATTTATGTGATATATATTGTTGAAACTTGGTTTGAGAAAAGATAGAAAAGTTCATTCACGATTAGCCCTAATCACCCTTAAGTAGTGATTAGGGTCAATAAGGAAAATTACAAAAGAGACCATTAAAAGTTAAAATATAAACAAGAGCTCCTGATAACTTTTCTGATTTCCAATAAACCCCTCATGATAATAACTCTCAACACTCCCCCTCAAGCTGGAGCATAGATGTCAATCATGCTCGGCTTGTTACAACACTTTGAGAATTCTGCGATAGGGAGGGGTTTGGTAAAAACATCTGCTACTTGATTTTCTGAAGAAACATGAACAGTTGATATATTTTCCACTTGAACCATATCCCGAATATAATGGCAATCTATCTCAATATGCTTAGTCCTCTCATGAAATACAGGATTATTAGCAATATACGTACCTGCCTTGTTATCACACGTCATCTTAATAGGCAGAGAAACCTTTATGCCCAATCCGGTAAGCATAGATTTTATCCAAATCATTTCAGTTGCAGTTTGTGCCATGACCCTATATTCCGACTCAACACTTGATCTTGCTACTATAGCCTGTTTCTTGCTTTTCCATGAAACTAAGTTGCCACCAACAAAAACACAGAACCCTGTAGTAGACTTCCTATCATCAACCGACCCTGCATAATCAACATCAGTATACGCAACCACATCAAGATTTGCCTCTTTTGTAAACAATAGACCTTTTCCTAGAGATGTCTTCAGGTATTTAAGAATCATCATAGCTGCCTCCCAATGAACTTTTCTTGGTTTATCCATGAATTGACTCAACTTGCCAACAACAAATGATATGCCAAGCCTAGTTACAATAATATAGAGAAGTTTACCAATGAGAGACCTATAGGACTTACTATCAACTGCCTCAAATTGCTCGTCATACAAGAGTAGTTTAGGATTCATGGGAATAGTGGTTGGTTTTGCACCAAGCATCCCTGTCTCCTGTAAAAGATTGAGCACATATTTTCTCTGAGAAAGAACCATACCTTCTCTATTTCTTACTACTTTGATTCCCAAGAAGTACCTGAGAGGACCCAGATCCTTTGTAATAAAGTATTTCTGCAGATATGCCTTGGTGCTTGAAATCTTCTACTCATTATACAACAACAACAACAACAACAACAACTACGCCTTCATCCCAAAACAATTGGGGTCGGCGATATGAACCAACAAAGAAAATCATTCTGGGTCTTCCACATGAATCCTTCTCCTCCATTCATTTCTATCCAATGCCATGTCCTCAGTGAGGTTTAAAGCATTCATATCCTTTCCTATCACCTCCATCCATGTCTTCCTAGGCCTACCCGACCTCTTTTAACTAATATATTTTCCCATTTCTCCATCCTTCTAACTGGAGCATCATTAGGCCTTCGTCGAATATGTCCAAACCACCGCAAACGATTCTCTCTCATCTTATTTTCAATGGGTGCAACGCCTACCTTCTTACGTATCTCCTCGTTCCGAATCTTATCTTTTATTGTATTTCCACACATCCATCTCAGCATACGCATCTCAGCTACACTCATTTTTTGAATATGATGTCTCTTGGCAGCCCAACATTCCGTACCATATAGTAAAGCGGACCTAATAGTCGTCCTATAAAACTTTCCCTTCAACCACAATGACATTCTACGATCGCACAACACTCCAGTTGCACTCTTCCATTTCATCCACCCAACCTTTATCCTATGATTTACATCTCCATCAATTTTTCCATACTTTTGAATGATAGATCCCAAATATTTGAAAGAATCATCCACAAGTATTTCTTGCTCACCAAGCTTCACTACACTCCCATCTCTATTTCGTTGCTTACTAAATCGACATTCCATGTATTCTGTCTTACTCTTACTCAACTTAAAACCTCTTGCTTCCAATGTCTGTCTCCATAATTCTAACTTAGCATTAACCCCAACTCTAGACTCATCAATCAAAACAATATCATCAACAAACAACATACACCACAACACATTTTCTTGAATTGATCTCGTAAGCTCATCCATCACTATCGCAAATAGGAAAGAGCTTAAGGCAGATCCTTGATGTAACCCAACCGTTATAGGAAAATTGGTTGTCACCCCTCCACAAGTGCGGACATTGGTTACTACTCCTTCATACATATCTTTAATTATACTAATGTACTTGAGAGAAACACCTTTCTTCGTCATTGTCCACCAGAGAACGTCCCTAGGTACTCTATCGTAAGCCTTCTCCAAATCAATAAAAACCATATGCAAATCTTTGTTCCTCTCTCTATTTCTCTCAATAAGTTGTCTAAGAAGATGTATAGCTTCCATAGTAGATCTTCCGGGCATAAAACCAAATTGATTCTCCGATATCATGACAACCTTCTTCAACCTAGACTCAATCACCCTCTCCCAAAGTTTCATAGTATGACTCATGAGTTTTATACCACGATAGTTTCTGCAATCTTGTATATCACCCTTATTCTTATATAGAGGCACCAAAGTACTCTTCCTCCACTCATTAGGCATCTTATTTGTTCGCCAAATCTTGTTAAAAAGATTTGTCAACCATTTTAAACCTTTCTCTCCCAAGCATTTCCAAGCCTCGATAGGTATACCATCTGGGCCAACTGCCCTTCTTGATTTCATTTTCTTCAAAGCCTCTGCAATTTCTTTCTTTTGAATCTTGCGCATGAAGTCACGATTCATCTCATGAAAAGGAATGAAAAAGTCTACAAGATCCTGAGCATGACTTTCATTAAATAGCTTATCAAAATAATCTTTCCATCTCTCCTTAATCTCCTTATCTTTGACTAAAACCCTTTGCGTTTCATCTTTGATACATCTAACCATACCCAGATCCCTCGATTTCCTATCTCTCATTTTTGCAATCCTATAAATATCCTTCTCACCCTCTTTGGTATCCAACTTGTCATAAACCTCCTTATATACCTTATCCCTCGCGTTCCGAACTACTTTTTTAGCTTCCTTCTTTGCTGTCATATACTTCTCGAAATTCTCATTATCACGACTTTTACTTAGATTTCTATAACACTCTCTTTTAACCTTAATAGCTAATTTGACATCCTCGTTCCACCACGATGTATCCTTACCTAGCGGTGCACCGCCTTTAGACTCACCCAATACCTCCTTAGCCACCTTTCTCATGCCACTCGCTATCTTATTCCACATAGATTCTGAATCCTCCTCGAGACACCAATCAACTTCCTTAACTACTCGCTCTACAAACATTCCTTATTTAGCTCATTTCAGTGCCCACCACTTAATTCTAGGATTTATCCTATGTCTATCCCTTTTGCGGCATTGTCTAATTCTAAGATCTAAAATTAAGACTCTATGTTGTGTAGCTACACTTTCTCCCGGTATAACCTTACAATCGATGCAACAACCCTTATCTCTCTTTCTAAGTAGGAAAAAATCTATCTGACTCGTATTAACCCCACTTTTAAATGTTACTAGGTGAGACTCCCTCTTCCTAAACCAAGTGTTTGCTAAGATCATATCATAGGACAAACCAAAATCTAAAATCCTTTCTCCACTATCGTTTCTTTCTCCTATACCATAGCCTTCATGGATACTCTCAAATCCATCTCTACTAATGCCTACATGCCCATTAAGGTCACCGCCGATGAAAAACCTTTCTCCATAAGATATCCCTTGTACTACTCCATCTAAATCTTCCCAAAATTGACGCTTAGTGGAATCATCTAAACCTACTTGAGGTGCATAAACACTAATAATATTAATAATATCCGTACCTAATACTAATTTAATAAGTAAAATCCTATCACCCTTCCTACGGACCTCAACTACATTATCTATAAACTCACGACTCATAACAATCCCTACTCCATTCCTATTCCTATTTATTCCTGTATACCAAATCTTATATCCCCAAGGTTCTATCACTTTTGCTTTCTCACCTACCCATTTGGTCTCTTGTAGACATAAAATATCAATTTTTCTCCTACACATAACATCTACTAACTCTACCAACTTACCAGTTAAAGACCCTATGTTCTAAGTGGCTAACCTAATTTTATGGTCTTGGACTAACTTCGTTACCCCCACCCGTCCAACAAAGTGAGGGAACCCTTGCCTATTTGACACCACACCCGGGCGCCGGTGTGACGCGTCGCTTCCGGGCGACGACCTAGCAACCCTTGCCCATTTATCACTGCCTCCGGGCCTATAGAGTACAACGCGTCGCTCAGTAGGGAACGCCGCAACTAAATTCTCATATTGGTTCATATTCATAGGGTATGACTAAGTTTTTATGCTGGCTGTCACAGGCCTACCGCAACCCTCCTTTATCCGGGCTTGGGACCGGCAGTGTATAACTAAACAGTTATACATAGGCGGAGTTAATCTTCTACTCATTATCTCCAATTAAAATTATATCATCAACATAAACAACCATAATCACAAAACCCTTAGAGCTATTCTTTATGAACAATATTATTAAAAACGCGCCTCAAGGCGCAAAAAGCGCGTCTCGCCTCAAGGCGAGGGGCTTTATGCCTTGAGGCACAAGGGTAAAGCTCAAAACCCCCGAGGCGTGTGCCTCATAGGCCTTGAGGCGCACGCCTCGAGGCAAGGCGCGCCTCAGGAAGAGGCGTATACGCCTCAATGCATTTGGTCAAATGAGGGTCAAAACCCTCATTTGACCAAAAGTTAGGGCTTAAATAAACCGCCCCGACCCTAATGAGGGTGAAAACCTTCATTTTTCTTACGCCTCTTTCTGTTTGGTTTTTTTTCTCACAACAATCACTCTCTCTCGGCTCTCACAGCGTTGTCTCTCTTGTGGTGGAGCCCCAAAACAGGTACGCTCTCTCTCGTCTCTAGTTTTTTTTTTCTTTCTCTCTCATTTTTTCTCACGCAGCCTTTCTCTCATTTTTTTCTCACATGCAGTCTCCTTCTCTCTCATTTTTTTAACACGCCTGTGTAACTGTGCATGTGTGTGCACGTGCCCATGTGTGTGTAACATTTATATCTAAAGCTGTAGGAAGGAATGGAGTCTCACAAAGTTGATGATGCTGTAAAGCTGTTATGCTCGGTTTTAATGAAGATCACTTGTTTAAATGGATTTGTCAGACCTTATAAGTATACAAAAAGAATGTAGCACATCCCAAATTACCTTGTCTACCCCATGCTATAAGTTGCCTTAAGTTTTAAATATTTAAGATGAATACCCCATCTTTTCAAGGGCAAATTTCTCCAGAAACTATGGGTACTATAGACCACATAAAGTTGATGAGGTCCATAGCTCAATTTGTACTGATAAGTTTGAAAACCAACGTCGTGTATTTTTTGGAGCACAGATTGGTTATATCATCCTCAAGGATCAATGAATTCTGGTGTTGAGCTGAATTTGATACAGCGTACACATACTGCCAATGAATTTACAGTGTCCCCATTGACCGCTCTGGCATCGACCCAGGAAGAATCAATTTAATCACCAAGTTAGTCTTTATCAGCTGGTAATGGCAAGACGTTCTAATGTGTTTAAGATACAACTCACCTTAACAAAATTCCTTGCATCGAAAAAGTGAAATCAGAAAGGCCATTTGCAAATGTCCTCAGATACCTGAAAATCCTGTTAATAAAAGTTGGTGTACCCTATCCAGGCCAATTGGGTAGACTGTTGTTATACCTGTTTGCAAACCCAGTGTAGGGAATGCTAGACACTTACTGGAGGTAATTGCTACAACTTGAGGGGCTTAAGTCCACCCATGCAACACAAAGCTCCAGTTGAGTGCTACCCAATAGGAAGAATTTCAAGGATGACCCAAAACATGAAAGATACATTTGGGTATAATATCTGAGATTAGAGAACTTAGCGACTTTGAAATGATATTCACACAATTGATCACAAATATATTTACACACACCACATCTACTTCACTGTCTTGCTCATCTAAGTAATCGAACTTTCTTGAAGTACAACCAACAACAATTTTGCATCAACAAGAATACACGACCCTGACCCTTTCCCTTTACCCACTCAGGGTCCAAATAAACAACAAAAATAAAAAGGAAAGAATTAGTAAACTTGGACAAAAAAACAACACGTGCTTTCCCACAAAATTATCATCTCCCCTCATTCGTCAGGTGCAAAGATCCATCCTTGAGCAGCTTCAAGCTTAGGCTTGTAAAACGTTCGCGCGAATACTGTCTTGATGCCTTCCTCCAATCAGTTCTAGCCTTCATCATTGTGGCAAACTCATCGTAGCTTATGCGTCCATCCTGTATAAGATGCTATGTCAGTATTGGATAGTAGAGAAAGAGTGGGACCACACAGTATCCTGAACAACCTAAAATCATGACCCAGTTGATCAACCAATGACTTGGTGGCTCAAGCCTCAAACTTGATCTCAGATTGAATCAGTTAATGACCAAGTTTTTTCAGTGACTCGCTCAACTAGTTTGTCAATGCTAATATTTTAGGTCCATGAATTGCATTTCTATGGTTGCCTGTATTTTCGTTTGGCTGGAACCTACAAACTCTATGGATGCTTGTATTTTCGTTAATCTGCATATTATTTTTTCACTGTCTCTTATAAAAAAATGCCTGTATTTTTTTCTGTGGCTGGACCCTACAAACTCTGTGGATGCCTGTATTTTCGTTAATCTGCATATTATTTTTTGTTAATGCATGTATTTGTTTTGTTTGTAAAGCCTTTCTGGGTTCCCCACCTGCATCATGACTTGGGTCAACAACATTAGTTGCTAGCTAGCTAGTTAGTGGTAACAAACCAACATTTGCACCTACATGTGCTGCTCTATATATGTGCCATTGAACTATGCTTTCTTTTCTCTGTTTAATTTTTTTAAGTTTAATTTTTTTTTGAGGCTTACGCTTTGCGCCTCGACGCTTACGCCTCGCCTCAGATTTTGGCGGAGCGCCTCGCTACGCCTCAACGCTTTTCACAACACTGTTTATGAACAAAGAATGGTCTGATGGTGACCTCTGGAAACCAAATATAAACATCACCTCAAACGATTTGTGAAACCATGCACGCGGGCTTTGCTTTAGGCCATATATTGCCTTTTTTAGTTTGCACACTTTGCTACACTCCCCCTGTTGTTCGAAGCCAGGCAGTTGTTGCATGTAGTCCGTTTCAGATAGATCTCCATACAGAAAAGCATTCTTCACATCAAGCTGAGTCATACTCCACCCATGATGAACAACCACAAAAATAACTAAGCGTATAGTACCTATTTTGGCTATGGGAGAAAAAGTCTCAAAGAAGTCCGCTCCATATGTTTGGGTGTAGCCTTTGGCGACTAGACGTGCTTTGTGTCTCTCCAGAGTGCCATCAAAATGATATTTAATAGTGTACACCCACTTACACCCAACAATGTTTGCATCAGAAGGAGGATCGACAAGCTCCCAAGTCCCTTATGAAATCAAGGCGTCCATTTCTTCTTGCATTGCTTGTTTCCATTGAGGATCTAATAAAGCCTGTTGATGATTGATAGGACTAGAGATGGTAGATAAATCAAATAGAAAGTTTTGCATGCTCTTTCCAATCCTGTCTGTGGACACAAACTTTGAAATTGAGTGCAGAGTACATTGACGCGTGCTTTTCCTCAGGGCTATGGGCAAATCATTTTCAATCTTAGGATCTGCTCTATGATCATCAAGATAAGCAATAGAATCATCAGCATAATCAGGATCACTGACTACAGGAGAAGACGATGAAGGGCCACGAGAGGAGGCTTGACGGTGAGTATACACCAATGGAGGATCATGAAACCGAGTTGAAGAGGGATCAAAACATAATGAAGGCAACAAAGGAACTGGCTCTAAAGGAATGGGTAAGGGAAACGATTTGGACATATCAGGATTCACACAAGACGCGCACGACGAGAAGTAAGGAATGGTCTCAAAGAATGTGACATCCACACTGATATACTCTTTACGAGCAATGGGGTCAAGACATTTGTACCCTTTTTGATTTTTTGGATACCCAAGGAAGACACACTTAGTTGCCTATGCAACTAGTTTGTCCCTAGTAGGTCCAAGTTTTTGCACAAAACAAACACAACCAAATACCTTAGGAGAAACTTTGAATAAAGAACAATCAGGATAAAATTGTCTGATAGAAATTTGGTCATTAGGAGCAGTAGAAGGCATTCTGTTAATAAGGTAACAGGAAGTAAGAAGGGCATCTCCCCAAAAAGAAGCTGGCATGTTTGTTTGAAGCATAAGGGTTTGAGTTGCTTCCAAAAGGTGTCAGTGTTTTCTTTCAGCAACCCCATTTTGCTGGGACGTATGGGCACATGAAAATTGAGGGCAAATCCCATTATCCAAATAAAATTGTAATAGTTTGCTAGATTTGAATTCAAGAGCATTATCAGTGCGAACACTTTTAACAATGAAACCAAATTGAGTCTTTATTTCAAGAATAAAAGATTGGAGAATACACAAGACTTCAGATCTCTCCTTTATTAAAAAGACCCAAGACAGTCTAGAGTAGTCATCAACAATGACAAGGTAATACTTGGACTGAAACCTATTAGGAACCCGACTAGGCCCCCCCAAACATCAACATGAATTAGATCAAAAGGACTTTGACTAGAACAACTCTGACTTAAAAACAAAGAACTACGATGATGCTTGCCCAACTGACATGCTTCACACTGAAAGGATGTTGTAGGAGAGACCTGTGGAATGACTCTTTGAAGCTTGGAAAGAGAAGGATGACCCAATCTGGGATGCCATTGGTAGGAATTAGAACTCGATTCCACACGCGAAGTTGCTATTCCAACAGGTTGTTTAAGATAGTAAACACCTCCCTCCTCATGGCCTCAACCAATCTTCTTCTCAGACAACAAATCCTGAAATACACAAGAACCCAGGTCAAATATAACTCTACAATTTAGTTCTTTTGTAAGTTGGCTTACAGATAATAAATTCTTAGGAAACTGTGGAGCATGGAGAACATGTTGAATCCGTAATGTAGGGGTAAGATGCACATCTCCTTGCCCTACCATTGGGGATAATCTACCATCTGCCAATTTAACATGACGAGGGAAAGATGTATGAACCAGTGTAAAGAAACTATGTGAATCTCCACAAAAGTGTTGAGAGGCGCCAAAATCAATAATCTATATCTTACCCCCATCATCCACCTGAGTACCCGTAGAACATGCCACATCAGTCACTACATTAGAGGCAGACACAGATGCAGAACTCTGAGAAAGAAGCTGATCATATTCTGCACGACTGAGAGTAATCATATTGGTTGAAGAAGTAGGCACAGGTTCAATGATGGAGGAGACAGCCTGAGCTGTTGCTTTGGGGAACGATAATGAGCTTTGAGGGCGACTTCTAGGGTTCTTATCCCAACAACGATCCTCAAGGTGCCCCTGCTTGCCACAATATGTACACTGAAGCCTGCTACGACTTCCACTGCCTCTTCCACGACCTCTGCCTCTGGAAGAACTAGGTAAACCATGCCCTCGTCCACCAGTGACAACAAGAGCTGAAGTCTGAGAGTCCGCATGAGGCAGAGGAAGGGTAACAACAAGACTGCTTAACCGGTTGTAGGCATCAGCTAGAGTAGGGATCTCAGAGCCAATAAGCATTTGCACCTTGGCTACTGAGTAATCAGGAGATAATCCTGATAGAAAACAAGCCACCATAGTCTACTCCTGATGGGTTTTATGATTAGTGCAGCAGGGAGGACGAACAAAGTTGAGCCTTTCATAGGCTGATTTAACTGGTGCATAATATTGGGAAAGATTCTGATCACCCTGCTGCAGCTGAAATATCTCTTGCTCAACTTGCAAAATTCTACTACATTTTTGTCTTGAGAGTACGTGTCATGTAATGAATCCCACATCTCCTTTGCAGTAGAATAGTAAATTAAGTCGTCTGCAATATGTGACTGAACACTGTTCATAATCCAAGACATAACAATGTCATTATCTTCCTGCCATGTGGCATATTTCCTAGTTTTCTCTGTTGGTTCCTTTTTTAACAGAATATGTTTTCGACGATGGCCTGACAGAGACATCATAAAAGTCCTCGACCACCTTTTATAATTATTGTCGTCCAGCTATACGAACGACCAATAAGAGAAGGGATTAACAAAAGCTTTGTACTCTGTAGACACTTCAGACCTTTGTTCACCATCACCGGACTTTATTTCAGCCATGGTATTCACCGCTGACAGTACTAGCCAATGAGCAGGATAATAATAATAACCAGAAAATAATCACGAGCAATCAGATAGTAAAGAAATAGATTCCAGCTGAAATAAAATCCTTGTCTTGCAATATATATATATATATATATATATATATATATATAATCACAGACACCACCAACAAGATAATAAATCTGATCACCACTATAAAAGTTAATTTCAGATGACAAAAATTGATTTCAGATCTGAACTTCAACAAAAATTAATTAGATCTGATTAAATCTGATTCCAATGACAGCAAACACTACATATTTAACGCCTACCACATCAACACGACTTTGATATGAGCAAATCTGATTCCAACGACAGCAAGCACTACAGATTTAATGCCTACCACATCAACACGACTCTGATACGAGCAACAGTCAGTCAGCCACACCATTCAGATCTCATCCAACATCAACGCTCCACGACATCCAGTTACTGCACGATCTCAGATCTGCTCCACCTAATCACAGGATGATTATTGATCTGATGCAACACAATCATGATGTCAGATCTGCTCAACGCAATCTCCATATGATGGTAGATTTGATGCACCACGATCCATCAATATTACTAAGGCGTCATCAACAAGGAGCAAAAGCGGAACACACGATCTGGGGTGTCTGATCAGATCTGCATATTATGCAGAACTAGTTAGATCCCAGGTCATGAGACTGAGGAAAGAACCTAGGGTTCGATCAGAAGGAAGATCGAACAGACTAGATATAGGCTAAGAGGAGAGAAGAAAAAAGAAAGAAACTATGATAAAGAGGGAAGAAAGAAATTCAGCCTAGGCGTCAGATTCTCCCAAGAACGAGAGGCTCTGATACCATGTTGAAACTTGGTTTGAGAAAAGATAGAAAAGTTCATTCACGATTAGCCATAATCACCCTTAAGTAGTGATTAGGGTCAATAAGGAAAATTACAAAAGAGACCATTAAAAGTTAAAATATAAACAAGACCACCTGATAACTTTTCTGATTTCCAATAAACCCCTCACGATAATAACTCTCAATATATATATATATATATATATATATATATATATATATATATATATATATATATATATATATATATATATATATATAGCCGTGTCCTCGTACACACGTTTTTTGGAATTGCCGTGTCGTATACCCGTACCCGCATTTGCACTTGTACCCAGGTGACATAGGACTTATGTAACATGCAAGTATCAACTGCCGCATTTCTTTCAATGCTGAACAAGACTCAATGTTCTAAATACAGAACAAATAAGATCAATAAAAGTCTCAATTATATCATGGTTGCCATAAATCTTGTCATCATTTACTGTTAAGCTCAATAATTAAATTTGGAAGGAAAGTACATAAAAGTGCAGAGGCAATTCATTGGTGAAGCCCCCAATAGGTAGCCCATATGTAGATGCTAGGTAGACTTGCTTTGTCACACCTTTGAGTACACTTTGTTGAATCTGAAGATGTATATTGTATATTTGCTTGGACTTCAAAATTTTAGTAGCCTAACACTAGGTATATCATGACAACCCAACACACCTTACCTTGTTAAGATCAATCATCTCTCTTAGTTGTGTGCTGGATCTCTTGTTCTTCATAATGCTAGTAGATCTCATATCAGTTCTTCAAAAATAGCAGTTAGGTCTTTCCTTCCCCTGTCTACAGTTATGATTTTGGAAAATTAGGAGAAAAAAGGTTGGTTTTGAGTTTTGAGTTTAGGTTAAGAAATTTGAGAAGACCTCAAATTTGAGAATGTTAGAAACCTTGGAGAGCGAAGAGCAAGCCAACTTTTTGGTGTGAAAATGAAGCGAAAGTTCCTCTCTATAACACTATAACCAATGTTTGGAGAAAAAGGTCATTGCAAAACATTAGGTTCAAACAAATTCTAAGAATTGATTGAATTGGTCATTGACTTATGATATATTCCTATATCATCCAATGCATGGTTGTGTTATGCGATATCTATTCTCTCAAAACATGAGGTGGTGTGGTGGATTTTATCTCCGTCCAGTAGCGGTGGTTTAAAAATGCATTCTCTTCTTTTGAAGAATATAAGAGAAAGAAACAGGACTAGATTTTGTTCTGTTTGTTTTTTCAGATAAGCCAAAATGATCAGTCTATTTTCTGCTGATATATTTCGGCTGGCATTTTATCCCAATCTAAAGTTCAGCTAGGGCTCACCCATGCAAAGCTGGTCTTTTGATAAACTTGGCTGGGTTTCTGAACTTGAATGCAAGTTTAGTTCAACTAAACTGAGTTTGGCAGCATATACTCTGTTTGTCTTGTTTATCACATTAGTTGAATTCCATTATCAAGATTTAGCTGTCATCTGAATTTTAATACTTTAATATTGCTATCCTTTGCAAGAAAAAGTAGAGTTATTGGCTTCCTTAGTTCAAAATATTGGTTCTCCTTAATAAAACGGTGAAATATTTCTCTTGGGAAATTGCTTCTTTCTGTATTACTGCAGAGATATTGCTCCTTGTTAGATATTCTTATCTGATTCCTGAAGTGATCAGCATGATCAAGTTGTTTCCTGCGAAAACTTCATTCCAAGAAAGCTTGCTTATAGTCAATTTTTATGTACTAAAGAACTTGTTTGAAATGAAAAGGAGAGCATCTCTCACATTCTGGGTCCCAGTAAAAGGTTTTTCCTCTTATGGCATTATAGGTGTGTGCAAACATATGCTGGCAATTGAGGTGCCATGTGTTCTTTTCTAAATCTGGCTACTGTGAGTCTGTAAATACAAAGCTATGTCATGGTTGCCAGAGGTGTTAGTTTTAATTCTGAAGCCTAACGGAGATATTATTCCTCGTGTTGCATTACCAATTTAGGCATGAATTAAATTGGTTATTTCTTCTATCTGTTACTTTTGATATTTGAGTAATATATCTTGTTGCACTTGCTTTTTATAATTTATTTTTCTTTTTGTTGCATCACTTGTGGGATGATAGTCGGCTTAACAATAACAGTCTCTCTGATGGCATTCCAGTTTCTTTGACCAATGTTAACACATTGCAAGTCCTGTGAGTACCAGTATCTTATGAGTTTCTTTGACTTTTAGCTACTATGTATGTTGTAGTTTTAAATTCCTTATTGGAGTAGAATAGGAGATTGATGTGATAACTGGATTGATAAAATCCTCAGTATCTTATGATAGGACTTTAGGTTGGAACCTGCTATGGGTGTCTCAGCCTCACCATCAAAAAGCAGTAAGAAAAACAAGAATCTTGTTTCAAGATTAAGCATTGTTGTTAACAAGCTTAATTTTGATGTGTGCAGGGATCTTTCAAACAACCACCTATCTGGTGTAGTACCATCCAATGGGTCCTTCTTACTGTTCACCCCTATCAGGTATTATGAAAAGTGTATTATAAGCTCAATTATTATCTTTTTTGAAAAAAGCTCAATTATTATCACTGCTGATTGGTTTTCCAATTTTTCAGTTTTGCAAATAATCCGGACCTTTGTGGACCCGTTACTCAGAAGCCATGCAAGGGTGCTCCTCCATTTCCACCACCGCCTCCTTTTGTTTATCATCCAGATGTTAGTAGCCCAGGTTGTATTCTTGCTCCTCTTGTGTTTGCCTTCTAGAGTATATTCACGTCCTCTTGTTATCTCTGATAGAGTTTATGGGCGTGTGATGTTTCCACATACTTCCACCGTAAGACCTGGTAGTGACCAAGACGGGCATCACTTAAGAGTATTCTAGCATATGGCTGAGGAAAATGTGCTTTTACTTGTGGTGTGATTTATTCTTCATACAAGTGCTGCATCCATTTTGACTGCTAGTTTATAGCAGTTTGATATTAACTTTCCTTGCTCAGGTTACTGCTCGATTTTCAAGATATGCTGGTGTACAGCTCAGGGAAATATGCTTTCTCATGTTCATGCTTTCAGGCTCTCCTCTGCGAGTACCTTTTTTGTTTTTTTTCCTTGAGCTACATAAATGCATACATGTATGTCATGTTAAGTGGAACAGAAGGTATGCAAGCAACTTGCAATAGTTGAGGTAATAAACTGATGTTTGTTGTGCCCTTAATCAATTGAAGAATCTATTTGAGCTCCATTATGTCTGGCAATCTATTCTCAAGTTACAAGAAGTTCCCTTCAATGCTCTCTACTGGACAAATTTTCGTGTGTTCTCCCCATTTCAGGTCATTAATGGCTTGCTTATCCAGAGGGATGCTGATACCCTTTGTTTCATGGTGCCAATTGTTTATATGTTCATGGCTGTCGCTCTTGATCCAAATTGATGTCACATTGTTTTCTGTTTGATGAACATTCTCTTAGGGATTGTTTGTCTCATGGATGCGTAAGTGAAAGCCTTTTCATTTGGAAGTCACTTTTCTTGTTTGTTTCTAGGGATGTCAACCGATTGAGTAGAGCTGGTGCCATCCGGTTAATACTCAGATGCATATTCTTTATGCAGTTCTACGTCTGAATTTAAATCCAACCAAGCCCAAATCTGGCAGACATCCTACCTGATTACATATAAAACATGTGTGATTGGCTAATCAGATGTGGATTTGGTCTGCCGCAGGACTTTCAATGGCCACAAACTAGTTTGTGATTGTCTTCGTCTTGTTCAAATAATCAACCACTGGCAGATTTCTTCAATGAAGATTATCAAAGTCTTCCTCTCTATCTTATTTATCCTCAAAAGTAGAAATCTGATAAACCGCCTGTGAAGTAGATCTCATAAGCTATGAGCAGTGCATTCATCTGGCACTTTGATGCTGTCACGTGGATAGAGATGCAGGAATGGGACACGATGTGGATATGCTTGGTACAACATGGCAGTTTTCAAAAATTAGGGCCAGGAGACATCGCTGTAGAGACAGAGATATGCATATATGCATATAATTCTTAGCCTAGAGCACTAAAACATGAATATCGTCTTAAGTGCAAATTATTGAACAACATTTTTGAATCACTATAATTAAAAACAACTAATAAAATTAAGTTAAAATCCGATAGTAATATATACCCTAACACAATAAATCATGAATACTATCTCAAAGTGCAAACTTTTGAACAACAATCCTAAATCACTATAATTAAAAACATCAAACAATAAATCTGTCCAACTTAAAATGTATTGCAAGTAATGACAAGTTTTAAAATAAAAAGAATGTAGATGAATGCAAAACAATGAAGATCATAAGAGGAAATAAATAAGGTTAGTGACACAATGTTTGCAGTGTTCGACGCTGGTTTGACTGTGTCCATGAAGTATCCTGTCATGTCAATACGGGATACACTTAGTAAATATCTGTATGACAGTTTGGATGAGAACTTCTGGAGAGAGTAGAAGTGAGATAAGTGAGTGTTTGGTCACTTTTGATCTATTCAGGTTGGAATGGTTTTGAAAATATCACCAAAGTCTTTCCTCTTTGTCGATCTCGATGAAACTAAGGTATTCAGTGTTAAAATATGTATATATATATATATATACATATACTTATATATATACACATCCGTATATATATAAGTATATATATACATATATGTATATATATATTGTTTTTCTTTTAGTAAAATACCCGATAGGGGTATTCTTGTAAAACAGCCAATGTACTTTTTATTTTTACCTTTTTCTTTTTTTTCTTTTTTCCTTTTTACTTTTTTCTTTTTATTTTTTCACTTTTGTATGACCACAAGGGGCCCCACTCTTGTAGTCGTTGGGGCCCAACGGTCAGATTTCTGACCGTTGGGGCTCCCAACGACTACAAGGGAGCCCCCTTGTGGTCCCTTCATTTAGCCTCCCTCCTCTATAAATAGAGGAGGTTTTCCTCTCTTGTAAGTATGGGTTTTTCACCCTTCTCTTCCTTTCTTCAATAATATCCAACTTATGACTTTAAGTCATTTTCTATTTTTGAGAGTTTTGTGTGTGCACATTTGGTGTTTGTATTCTTGGCTCTAGTGGTCACTCTTAAAGAGTGACTTTTGCTCTATTGGTGCTTCCGCCTCTTTTCATTACATGGTATCAGAGCTCGGTTGGTGATTGGGCTTTTCTTTGGAACGTGTGCCTCTCAAATTTTTGAAGAAAGGAAGGACTTTTGGTGCCGATGGAACGTGACTCTAAAGTGGAGCTTTCTTTTAAGCTAAATGGGTCCAACTATCTCATGTGGGCCTCCGCTATGGAAAATCATCTTAGAGGTAAGAAACTTTGGGGTTTTGTTATGGGAACTACTCCTGAACCCTCTCTTGTTCTCACCAAAATCGAAAATGAAGTTGAAAAAGCTTTAGATGGCGATGAACGCATCAAAGCTATTAATGACCATCAATTCAAAATTGAGGATTGGGAAAGTAACCATGCCAAAATTTTGGCATGGCTTATGAACAACGTAGACCTTAAAAATTGTGCTAATATTGCCAAATTTAGAAGGGCCAATGAGGTTTGGTTTTTCCTTAAGGATATGTATACCCAAAAGGATCTTGCTCGATAATTTTTTTGTCAAGAAAAAATCCGTTCTACCAAACAAATGGATATGAGTGTTCAGGACTATTTTAGCTCTCTAACTCCTCTTTGGGATGAACTTGCTCTTCTTGAGCCTAAGTGGGTGGCTCTGGAAGATATTGAATTAAGAAGGGAACAAATTGAAAATGAATATTTTTTTCAATTTCTTCATGGTCTTCGCCCGGAATTTGAACAAGTAAGGGCATCTCTTCTCCATAGAAGCAAAGCCCTACCTATTGAAGATGCCCTTGCCGAGATATGTCAAGAAGAAACTCGACTTGGCTTAAGCATTAAGAGTGATGAAGTTTTGGCTGTTACTAGGCCCGGATCGAATGTTAAAGCATATAGACCTCCCCATTTTAACAAAAATAGTAATGGGCCTAGAAAGGGAATAATATGCCATTATTGTAATGAACCGGGACACATTAGACCAGTTTGTCCAAAATTCAAAGGAAAGGTAGCCGCGGTTGGGGAAAATTCTCCAAAGAAGGAAGAAAGTACCAAAGAAGGAGATATCAAAGAAACTCTAAATCACATCTCAGAAGTTCTCCAACATCTTCTCAAGACTTCTCCTTCAACATCCGGAGCCGCCATCGCCTACTCTTCATCACCTCCAAGTATGTGGATACTAGACTCCGGTGCTTCTTTTCATATGAAATCTCATAAAAAGTCTCTTTCAAATGTTTTTTCCGAACCCATATCCTCTTGTGTTTCAACGGTCGATGGAACATCATTAAAAATTGAAAGTATTGGAACACTTGATTTTAAAAATTTTTCCGTTCCTAAAGTAAGAATTGTTCCTAAAATTAATTTAAACCTTTTTTCCGTTTCTCAAATCACCGATCATGGATGCCAAGTCTTTTTCTCACCTAAGGATTGCACCGTGCAGGATGTCCAGTCAGGCAAGCTGATTGGGCAAGGCCATAGAAGGGGTGATCTCTACTTTATAGATTTTTTGACTCTTCCATCTAAGTCATCTTGCAATCTTGTAAAAGACAAAAGTATTGGAATTTGGCATGAGAGACTTGGCCATCCAAATTTTGTAAAAATGTCTCTTTTTCCGTTTTTGAACAATACTTGGAAAGACAATCACATGACTTGTAAAGATTGCATTTTTGGGAAATCTAAAGCTACTCCATTTCCTCAAAGAAGTTACTTTACCACTCGGCCATTTGAACTTATTCATTTCGATGTGTGGGGACCTTCCCCTATTTTGTCTAAAGGAGGTTTTTCGTATTACGTGGTTTTATTGATGACTTCACTCGATTTACGTGGATTTACTTCCTAAGTCGCAAATCCGAAGTTTTCTCCTTCTTTAAAGAATTTCATGCAATGGTCAAAAATCAATTTTTGGGAAATCTATCTATTCTTAGGTCCGATTCGGGAGGCGAATATATGTCCAATGATTTTCAAAGCTATTTAAAAGAAAATGGAATTTGTCACCAACGTTCTTGCCCCAACACTCCGCAATAAAATGGTCTTGCGGAAAGAAAGCATAGACACATAATAGAAACTACAAGAACGTTATTAATTTCAAGAAATATTCCAAAATCCTTTTGGGCCGAAGCGGTTCTAACCTCTACATATCTTATCAATAGAACTCCTTCATCCTCTTTGAAAAAACTTTCTCCATTTGAAAAACTTTACAATATGTCTCCCGATTATAAAAGACTAAGAATTTTTGGATGTAAATGTTTTGTTCTAACTAACAAAAATGATAAACTTTCTCCTAGGGCTATTGAATGTATCTTTTTGGGATATGGCGAAAAACAAAAAGGTTATCGATGTTTTGACATACTTAAGAACAAACTTTATATCTCTAAAGATGTCACATTCCTTGAAGAGGAAAATGGTTTTTCGCACAAACCAAATGAAAATATTGATTATTCCTTTCTATTTGACTTGTTGCCTCAAGAAAACATCATAGATGATCATATTGATCCTAGTGAATCCCTTAGCGAAGATCATTTTGAACATCCAAGTGATGATCAAAACTTAGAAGAAAATGTTTCAAGACAAATTCAAGTCTACTCTAGAAGGAATGAAAGAAATCCTCCTTGTGCCCTTGAAAAATTTTCCCAAAGTAAGTCAATCGAAGAGACCTCTCAAAGAAGATCAAGTCGGATTTCCAAAATACCAAATAGATTTGTTTCTTATGATTCCTTTTCTCCTAACTTTCGAGCATGCCTACTTGCTCTTCACTCATTTCATGAACCATCTCATTACAATGATGCTAAGCAATATGCTCATTGGAATGAAGCTATGGAACTAGAACTTAATGCTCTTAAAAAGGCACAAACTTGGGACATCATTGATCTTCCCAATGGCAAGAAACCCATTGGATGTAGATGGGTTTTTAAAGTAAAAACTAAGAGTGATGGTTCATTGGAAAGATATAAGGCTAGGTTGGTAGCCAAGGGATATGCCCAAGAGTATGAGGTAGATTATGATGAAACTTTTGCCCCAGTTGCTCGAATGACTAGTGTTCGAGCTCTTATTGCTATAGCCTCAGCTAAAAATGGTCAATCTTTCAACTTGATGTCAAAAAATGGTCAATCTTTCAAATTTTCCCAAAGTGAGTCAATCGAAGAGACCTCTCAAAGAAGATCAAGTCGGATTTCCAAAATACCAAATAGATTTGTTTCTTATGATTCCTTTTCTCCTAACTTTCGAGCATGCCTACTTGCTCTTCACTCATTTCATGAACCATCTCATTACAATGATGCTAAGCAATATGCTCATTGGAATGAAGCTATGGAACTAAAACTTAATGCTTTTAAAAAGGCACAAACTTGGGACATCATTGATCTTCCCAATGGCAAGAAACCCATTGGATGTAGATGGGTTTTTAAAGTAAAAACTAAGAGTGATGGTTCATTGGAAAGATATAAGGCTAGGTTGGTAGCCAAGGGATATGCCCAAGAGTATGAGGTAGATTATGATGAAACTTTTGCCCCAGTTGCTCGAATGACTAGTGTTCGAGCTCTTATTGCTATAGCCTCAGTTAAAAAATGGTCAATCTTTCAACTTGATGTCAAAAATGCCTTTTTGAATGGTAATTCAAATGAAGAAGTTTATATGGAACTGCCTCCAGATATGAATTTAAATGAAAAAATTTTGAAATTAAAAAAGGCTTTATATGGACTTAAGCAAGCTCCTAAAGCTTGGTATGATAGGTTTAGTAACATATTAATCAATTTAGGATTTTCTTCTTGCTATACTGACACTGCTCTTTTTGTTAAAAGGATAGGTGACTCCATTATTATACTTTTATTGTATGTTGATGATATGATCATTACTGGGAATGACAAAAAGGGAGTAAATGATGTAAAGTCTATGTTAAAAGAAACTTTTGATATGTCTGACCTTGGTTATTTGAGATATTTTTTAGGGATTGAAGTGGCTTATTCCCCGTGAGGATACATCCTATCTCAAATGAAATTAGCTGCAGAAATTTGTACCAAATCAGGAATATCTGATGAAAAGAAAGTTGAGACTCCCGAAGTTATTAATGCAAAACTGAGACTTGGAGATGGTGTTCTTCTTGAGGATCCAACCCCCTACCGTCAATTAATCGGATCTCTCACCTATCTATCCATCATACGTCCAGACATAGCTCATGCGGTTCATGCAGCAAGCCAGTTTCAGCATGCACCTACTTCGGTTCATATGGCAGCCGTTATGAGAATTGTGCGATATATCAAAAATACTATATCCAAGGGACTCTTCTTATCCTCTTCCTCATCTCTTGACTTAACTGCTTTTACTGATGCTGACTAGGGAGGAAATCCCAATGATCGTATCTCAATAACGGGTCTTTGTATTTTTTTAGGTGAATCCCTCATTTCGTGGAGATGCAAGAAGCAGCAGAAGGTTTCACTGTCTTCCACTAAAGCTGAATATAGGGCCATGGCAATGACAACTATGGAAATCGTATGGCTCAGAAGTCTCCTTGCTGACATGGGCATCCCCATTTCCACTCCCACCAAGCTCTGCTGTGATAACAAAAGTGCGATATACATTGCCAGCAATCACACCTTTCATGAGCGGACCAAGCATATCGAAATGGATTGCCATTATGTTCGAGACGAATACCTCAGAGGGACTATCTCATTACCATATGTTACTTCAGAGTATCAACTAGCTGACTTCTTTACCAAGGCGCTCCCAACTCCACGATTTATGTTTCTCCTTAGCAAACTTTCGGTCTTCTCCCCGTAAAGTTTGAGGGGGCGTGTTAAAATATGTATATATATATATACATATACTTATATATATACATATATGTATATATATATTGTTTTTCTTTTAGTAAAATACCCGATAGGGGTATTCTTGTAAAACAGCCAATGTACTTTTTATTTTTACCTTTTTATTTTTTTTCTTTTTCCTTTTTTCTTTTTATTTTTTCACTTTTGTATGACCACAAGGGGCCCCACTCTTGTAGTCGTTGGGGCCCAACGGTAAGATTTCTGACCGTTGGGGCTCCCAACGACTACAAGGGAGCCCCCTTGTGGTCCCTTCATTTAGCCTCCCTCCTCTATAAATAGAGGAGGTTTTCCCCTCTTGTAAGTATGGGGTTTTCACCCTTCTCTTCCTTTCTTCAATAATATCCAACTTATGACTTTAAGTCATTTTCTATTTTTGAGAGTTTTGTGTGTGCACATTTGGTGTTTGTGTTCTTGGCTCTAGTGGTCACTCTTACAAAGTGACTTTTGCTCTATTGGTGCTTCTGCCTCTTTTCATTACATTCAGGTGGAGCGGGAATAATTCCATCCAGGTGCCCATTGATCCTTGACTGCATAGAAACAGAATGATTTTTTTTTGTGAGAAAATTGGTGGAAATTAACTTTTTGGAGGAGTAACTGTGGTCATTGTACTGGGATAATTTCTTGCTTTGATACCATCAAGATTTTTATTCTATCAGTTGAGATTAAGGAGAAGAGAGGGAAAAGGCACACAACTATGAAAAGGGAAATCCCCATAAATATGGCAATTCCAATAAACCATTAACTGATTACAATTACTGAATCATAATAAAACAACGTTACCAATTTGTCATAGGACATAGGACATGGAACAGACTTGTGCCCCTACAGGTAAAATGACCAGCATGCTTCTGTGTCTTTTCCTTGGGGGGTGGTTTGAGGGGGAGATACAAAGGCCTTTTTATAAGAGGACGCGATCAAAGAAAATTTATTTCTCATGGACTGGGGGCCCCACGTTTTAGGTGTTTATTTCACCTAGGTAAGAAAATGCAAATGCCCATGTGAAGATGGGCTATTTTGTCACCAGTTTTGGTGAAAACAACAAACCCATATTGGGAAATGTTTTTGTAATGAAATGGTGGTCTTCAACAAATGCACAAATAACTCACAAACAAGTGTCTATTGGAGACACTACAAACATGACCCTTGAAAGGGTATAAAAGGAAGAACACTTGAAAAATAAATAATACTTTATTCATGAACAAAATGCTTAAGAAGCATGGATGGTTTACATTGAAGGGGTTCACCCCTATATATACAAAAAAGTGGAAGAGAGAGGAGAGCTCATTTTGAGCTCTCCAAAAGAGACGTTGGATTCCAACGTCTCTTAATATAGCTGTTGGACTACAGTCCAACAACATTTATTATTATAGCTGAGTCCAACAGCTATTTGCACAGTCAAGTTCCAACAGGAACTTGACTGGATCAAATATCTAGTTTCTATTAAACTAGATGCTAAAAAAGAAAATAAAGAAAAAAAAGAAAATAATAAAAGAAAATATAATAATATTAAATAATATATATATATTACAGTTTACATTTTAACACTCCCCCTCAAACTTACGGTACAATGAGCGAAAGTTTGTCTAAGAGGAAGTGAAATCTGGGAGCAGCGAGAGGCTTGGTGAAGAAGTCTGCTAATTGATATTCTGATGTAACATATGGCAGATCAATGGTTCCATGTAAGTATTCCTCTCTAACATAGTGACAATCCATCTCAATGTGTTTAGTGCGCTCATGGAATGTCCGGTTGCTTGCAATGTAGATCGCACTTTTGCTGTCACAACACATCTTTGAAGCTTGCGTTGCTTTAGCTCCCATATCCGCTAGCAATCGTCTGAGCCAAACAACCTCCATAGTGGTGGTTGCCATGACTCTGTATTCAGCTTTGGTGGAGGAAAGAGAGACTTTCTGCTGCTTCTTGCACCTCCACGAAATCAAGGTTTCACCTAGGAACATACAAAAACCAGTAGTTGAGTGTCTATTATTGGGATCACCTCCCCAGTCAGCATCAATATATGCAATTAAATTTAATGAAGATGAAGCAGACAAGAAGAGTCCTCGTGAAAGAGAGGATTTTAAGTATCTAATAATACGCAAAATCGCTCCCATGTGCACGGAGGTGGGAGCATGCTGAAACTGACTGACTGTATGAACCGCATGAGTTATATCTGGCCTAGTAATGGAAAGATAAAAAAGAGCTCCAACAAGCTGTCTATAAGGAGTAGGATCATCAAGAAGTTCTCCATCATCAATTTTCATTTTAACATTGACAACTTCTGGAGTGTCTACTTTCTTATCATCTGTAATTCCAGACCTGGAAACGATATCAAGAGCAAATTTAGATTGAGATATCAAATACCCTCGAGGGGAATAAACAACTTCAATGCCTAAAAAATATCTTAATAAACCTAAGTCAGTCATTTCAAAGTGAGTTTTAAGAAGAGATTTGATATTTGCAACTCCCTGTTTGTCGCCTCCGGTGATGATCATATCGTCCACATAGAGAAGAAGAATAATGATGCCTGCATCAGATTTCTTAACAAACAAAGCAGTGTCAGTTAAACAAGGTTGAAAACCAATATCAAGCATAACATGACTAAATCGGTCATACCAGGCTTTTGGAGCCTGTTTAAGACCATAAAGAGCTTTTTCTAGACGAAGAGCTTTACCCTTAGGGATACTAATACCAGGTGGGGCTTCCATGTATACTTCTTCAACGAGATTCCCATTCAGGAAAGCATTTTTGACATCTAATTGAAAGATAGGCCATGTTCTAATGGAGGCCAAGGCTATTAAAGTTCTAACAGTGGTCATACGGGCCACAGGAGTAAATGTTTCTTCATAATCGATGCCATACTCTTGGGCATATCCTTTTGCTACTAAACGGGCCTTATATCTTTCCAGGGTCCCATCACTTTTGGTTTTGACTTTGTATACCCACCTACAACCTATAGGTTTCTTACCCGGAGGAATATCTTGTATCGTCCAAGTATTGGCCTTTTCTAGTGCATCCAATTCTATTTTCATGGCTTCTATCCATTCTATATGATTTTTTGCTTGAGAATATGATGATGGTTCAACATATGATTGTATTAATGTAATGGCGGCCCTATACGTGGGTGAAAAAGATTCATAAGACACAAATTTTTCTAGAGGTTTAGAGATTCTAGACGTTCTTCTAGGTGAGACTTCAGAGTATTTTTGTAATGCACATGGAAGATTTTGCTCTCTACGTCTTGAATATTGTAGACTAACATCCCTATGGATTTGCTCTTCATTATCATCATTTTCAGCAACAATAGGACTTTGATCATTGTCAAGGTCACATCCAACATCACATTCATTGGATTTTGAAGTTGGATCAATTAAAAACGAGTATTCAGTGACATCCTTGGATTTTTCAAATTCAAAGAAGCTTTCTTTTTCCAAAAAAGATACATTTCTTGACACATATAATTTGTCATTTTGAAAATCGAAACACCTGTAGCCTTTTTGATTATCAGCATATCCTAAAAAGGCACATGGGATTGCACGAGGAGAGAGTTTGTCATTTCTGTTGGTGAAAACAAAACATTTGCATCCAAAGACTCTTAATCTAGAATAATCTGGAGTTAAATTAACAAGCTTTTCTATTGGAGTTGTATTCTTTAATGAGGAAGATGGCATCCTATTAATGAGGTAGGTGGCAGTTAGGACCGCTTCAGCCCAAAAACTTTTTGGAACTTGATTTGCAATTAGCAATGTCCTAGTAGTTTCCATAATGTGCCAATGTTTGCGTTCGGCTAGGCCATTCTGTTGTGGAGTGTGTGGACATGATCTTTGATGTGTAATACCATGTAAATTGAGATAGTCTTTGAATTCGTTGGACATAAATTCTCCCCCTGAATCAGTGAGAAAAACAGAAATATCATTTTGAAACTTATTTTAAACCATTTTATGAAATATTTGGAAGTTTAGCAAAGACATCAGATTTATGTTTAAGAAAATAAATCCAAGTATGTCTAGAAAAGTCATCAACAAAAATGACATAATATGTATAACCATCTTTGGAAATAACTGGTGCGGGGCCCCAAACATCCGAATGTATTAACTCAAGTGGTCGTGAGGAAACAAAAGTTCTACTAAGAAATGGTAACCTTTTCATTTTACCAAGAATGCAGTCTTTACAAGAAAAATTTTCAGAATTACAAAATTTTTCCAAACTTGGAAAATATTGAATTTTAGACATATGAGGATGGCCAAGCCTTTTGTGCCATAAATCCAATTCTAATTTCTGAATATTATAACAAAATGCATTTTTGGGCAATTCCAAAAAGTCCATGTAATAAAGTCCTTCTCTATGGCCTTCCCCAATCAGCTTCCCTGACTGGCGATCCTGTACCCAACAACCATGAGAAGAGAAGGAGATATTACATCCATAATCAGATATTTGCGAGACAGATAAGAGATTCAAATTAAGTTTAAGGATATATCTAACTTCTGGGATAAAAAATCTTTTGGATTTTTGAAGATTTTCAAAACATTCTATTCCTTTTACTTCAAGAGATGTGCCATCGGCTGTAAAAACCTTTGACACACTTGAGTTATTTTTAAGACATTCGGATAGACTATTATTAACATTTGGGGTCATATGAAAAGAAGCACCCGAATCTAAAAGCCAAGGAAAGTTACCTGGACCGGAGAAAGATGCAACTGCCGCTCCAGTTGAGGCTTCGGTTGAGGAGGATACCCCTTTGAGAAGAGGTTGAAGGATTTCCATCAGTTGAGCCATAGACACAGGTGCATCTTGATCTTTTGACTCAGATTCAACAGATGCAACTCTTTTTTCTTCTCTTCTTTTTAACTTTGGACATTGAGGCCTATAGTGTCCCGCTTCATGACAATTATGACAAATAACTTTTCTTTTATCAAAGTCGCTGTTTTGCCTTCCAAAATGAGGTGGCTTGTAAGTACGAGTATGATTCTCCGGTCTAGATATAGCTAAAACGGAGTCATCATCAACTTTTGGAGTACTTTTTCTAAGTCTATTTTCCTCCATAGTGAGTTCTTCTATAGTATCAACAATAGAAGGAATTTTTCCACGATGTAAAAGGGGCCGATTTGGTGGATTCAAACTCCGGCCTTAGACCATTCACAAATTGATAAAAATGTTCCATATCGAGTTGCTTTTGGCGAAGCTCGATGTCTTCGGCACAATGCCATTTGGGCTCAAGAAGAGCCAACTCTTCCCAAAGTTCGGACAACTCATTATAATATTCTCGAATAGTTTTATCTTTTTGAGTCATTGTCCGAACTTTATCTTGTAAATTGCATACATGTGCAATATCTTTAAGGGAATACATGTTTTTGAGGTATTCCCAAGCCTTATCGGCATGCTCAAACTTAGCTAGACTAGAGCATTTTTTAATGTCTATGCTATTGATGATCTATGACATAATTTTTGCATGCCCTATCCTCCATTCTTTCCATTTCTTTTCATAAGTGGCTAATGCCTTACTCTTCTATTCTTCCGTTAGAGGAACCTCTTTATCACCCTCTTTCTTGGTAAGAGATAGTTTAGGTTCCAAATCGGAACTATCCAGTATACCCCATAAACCTTTTCCCCAAATGTGGTGCTTCATAATCGAAGCCCACATTACATAGTTTGTATCATTTAGCTTCATAGGAATGATGGTGATCTTATCATTGTCATCCATCTTTTACAAGGGTAAGAGAGGAATAAATAGGAGGAGAGAGAAAAAAATAAAAAGAAAAGAAAAAGAGTAGACAAAGGAATAAGAGAGGATACAAAACCAAATTTTTTTGTAGCACAAGTTCGCCTTTCTTCAAACAAATCTTCTTGAGCCAAGAACAAGGTGATGAAACACCTTTTGTAAATGTGGCACGAAAATCGAGGCGGAAGCACTTCAAGATCTAAGGATTTCGTAGCTCTGATACCATGTAATGAAATGGTGGTCTTCAACAAATGCACAAATAACTCACAAACAAGTGTCTATTGGAGACACTACAAGCATGACCCTTGAAAGGGTATAAAAGGAAGAACACTTGAAAAATAAATAATACTTTATTCATGAACAAAATGCTTAAGAAGCATGGATGGTTTACATTGAAGGGGTTCACCCCTATATATACAAAAAAGTGGAAGAGAGAGGAGAGCTCATTTTGAGCTCTCCAAAAGAGACGTTGGATTCCAACGTCTCTTAATATAGCTGTTGGACTACAGTCCAACAACATTTATTATTATAGCTGTTGGACTATAGTCCAACAACATTTATTATAGCTGAGTCCAACAGCTATTTGCACAGTAATATCTAGTTTCTATTAAACTAGATGCTAAAAAAGAAAAAAAAGAAAAAAAAGAAAATAATAAAAGAAAATATAATAATATTAAATAATATATATATATATATATATATATATATATATATATATATATATATATATTACAGTTTACATTTTAACAGTTTTTTCCAGACTTTACCACTCTCTGCCAATGTAACTTTGTAGATGTTTTATACGACTTCACAAATTTACTGAAAGCAAGTGCCAGTTTGTTGTGTATGATTTCGGGCCACATGTCTCACACTGGGGCACACAAACTGGTATATTCTCTCTTCTTTGTACTACCTAAATTTCCTATAATTGGTCTTATAATTACTTGTTATTGTTTATAAAATTCCTATTTTGCACAAATATCATAGCAACAACTAATTTCATTGATTTGGCATCACCATGGGATGCAAGAAGTGAATGCATCTATGTTTTGTGTATTTGTGTGGGCATAAGGTTAGTATGTAGTTTAACCTGTTTCGCTGCATACACTGAGACATGCAGGCACATGCTTGCTTGTATTATACACATTATGTGCTTTTATTGCTTTGGAGAATGATTCTAAGATACCACTTTAACTTGCACATAATGTCTTAAACATTTCAAAGTCTCTTCTTGAAAAACGAAAATTGATTGAGATTTTTGTGTTGGCCAACCCAACAAAAAGATCAGGTGTAATTTTTGCACTGTGTGTTGCTTGATGCCCAGATGAAGCAGCTCCATGACTTTGTTGTTGATACCCTTATAGATTAAGATTGTTTTCATTTGGTATTTACTGGAATTAATGGATATTGATATCAAAGCTAAAGCATGAATGCAGATTCTCTTGCCCGTGTATTTCCTGTTTGGGAGGGGATACTATGGTAAATTTGTTTGTTCAATTTCAAACATCTGTGAAAGTCAAACAGATAACATGTAATGTTTCTTGTATGCCAAAAATCCATATGCATCAGTTGTATCTCCTGTTGGACCCTATGCATTATAGCTGTCATGTTAGTCCAGATCCTTGAATTTGCGAACGGTTTTCATCTGGTTTAGCAAAGGAAGTGGGTGATTGATGCTTTGCCTATTCAAGTGGAAAATGATAATGTTGTCTGGTCTTTTTGAATCCTCATTACTGACAATGGGAGAATGATTCCATGCAACTTTATCTGTTATACCTTAATACAGTTTTCTCTTATTTTCTGTATTGTCTTCACAACGATAGGTTTAGTTGGGAAGTGCCTGCTTTTGCTTATAATGATGAACTCCAAGTTGACTGATAATCTTATGAGTGCATAGTCAAAGTTTCCTTAATGGTGCTTAGCACTAAGATGAATGAATATTTACTATTACCTTTCTGCATGTCAATGTCATATAAGCAGGTAATGGTATATCTAGGACTGGGGCAATTGCTGGAGGAGTGGGTGCAGGTGCTGCATTGTTGTTTGCTGCACCTGCAATTGGATTTGCATGGTGGCGTCGTCGGAAGCCACATGAGGTGTTCTTTGATGTACCAGGTATTGACATTGGTTAAATACATAGAAATTAATGCATTTGCAATGCCCAACATTCTAAAATGGGCATTCTTTAGTGCCAACAGTCATCGGATATCTGTTTCTTTGAACTTTTTTCAGCTGAGGAGGACCCAGAAGTTCATCTGGGACAGCTTAAGAGATTTTCGTTGCGTGAGTTACAAGTGGCAACTGATGGATTTAGCAACAAAAACATTCTGGGCCGAGGTGGATTTGGGAAAGTCTATAAAGGCCGCCTTGCAGATGGTTCATTGGTGGCCGTCAAGCGTCTGAAAGAAGAACCTACTGCAGGTGGGGAGCTTCAGTTCCAGACTGAGGTAGAGATGATTAGCATGGCAGTGCACAGAAACCTCCTGCGTTTGAGGGGCTTTTGCATGACCCCTACTGAGCGCTTGCTTGTTTATCCTTATATGGCAAATGGGAGTGTTGCATCATGTTTAAGAGGTATTGTTTTCACAGCACATGTTTTCAGATTTTTTTTTTCTAATATGTGAACTTTTTAATTTAGCTTGGCTGTGGTGAATTCCTGTTTATGTAAAGTATTTATCTCTTGAAAAGCCTTTTTCCACCCTCTTTTATTGGTAAAAAGGATATCTTGAATGCCTACCTCTGGCTAAAAGCTAAGGATTCAAAAATCTGGCAAAAGGATCTCCTTTTCATGATATCTTCATTGGATAAGGAAATAATACTTTATTGTCTCTTGTAGAACTGCCACCGACGCAGTCACCACTTGATTGGTCAACTCGAAAGAGAATTGCTTTGGGTTCTGCAAGAGGGCTTTCTTACTTGCATGATCATTGTGATCCAAAGATCATTCACCGTGATGTAAAAGCTGCAAATATTTTATTGGATGAAGAGTTTGAAGCTGTTGTTGGGGATTTTGGCTTGGCAAAACTTATGGACTATAAAGATACTCATGTGACAACAGCTGTCCGTGGCACGATTGGACATATTGCTCCAGAGTATCTTTCTACTGGAAAGTCATCAGAGAAGACTGATGTCTTTGGTTATGGTATTATGCTGCTGGAGCTCATTACTGGACAAAGAGCATTTGATCTTGCTCGTCTTGCCAATGATGATGATGTCATGCTATTGGACTGGGTCAGTATCGTGGCACTACCATATATTCATCTCTTTGCATCTTATCTATGTACATACGTACAGATCAAATGTAGCTTTTAAATTCCAAGGATGAATTACTGTGTTTGGTTTATAACAGATTTTTAATTGGTTGTGCTTGTGTTTAAGGTTTGGAAATGTCTTCAGCCCCTAGCTTTTATAGTAGAAGATTCTCAGCTTATGCTGTTGGTTGCCTTTTTCTTCCCTCAAAGATTCCCTAGATAAATTGCAGTGTAATTTCATGGGGCAGAAAAGAATGGCATTTTGTGTGTTGTTCATTCTATTGTTTCTGTTGTTGCAGGTGAAAGGACTGCTTAAGGAGAGGAGATTGGATAATTTGGTCGATCCAGACCTTCAGAACAATTACATTGAGGCTGAGGTGGAACAGTTGATCCAGATGGCATTGCTTTGCACACAAGGTTCTCCAATGGACAGACCTAAGATGTCAGAGGTGGTGAGGATGCTTGAAGGCGATGGGCTGGCGGAGAAATGGGAGGAATGGCAGGAGGTGGAAGTAGTCAGAAGCCAGGAGGTGGAGTTGCTGCCACTTCGGAATTCAGACTGGATAATAGATTCCACCGACAATCTCCATGCGGTTGAGTTATCTGGCCCCAGATGAGTTTCTTCTCACTTAATTCAATCCATAAAGAAGGAAATTTCTTTACATCCTTTTTCTTTTCAAAATTTCTCCCTTCTTTTTTCTTCTGTATTCCGATCTTGTATCAAGAAATATTTATATGGTGTGCATACGAATCTTTGATGTTCCATCTGTATCTGCAATCCTGTGGAGGATGGAGACAAGTGATAGGATCTAATCTAACTAATCCACCTTGGTGAGGCCTATAACCTTTGATTGTAATCCAAATGCCAATGGTATTTTGTCATTTTGTTGATTACCAAACTGTCTGTTGTAAAGTCTAAATTTTATGGTGTCGAATTGTAGTTGAAATCCGGAATTATTTATTATTATAGATAAACTGTTCACGGTGCCATCAAGGAAGTGCTAATTGATATGTATTGGCTGGCATCGCATCCGACACAGCAATTGCTTACTTTCTGAATGGTGCTGTAGCTGCTTTCCATAGATGACTGCTCTTTACAAGAAAACTGCTGCTTCATTTGTTGTTTTTGAAAAGAAAGAGGTGACAATCTGCATTTTTTATGCTCTTTGATGAACCCCACGAATTCTTTGCAAGAGTTTAGCTGCTTTGCTTCCCCATAAATGTTTGTCGTCTTCATGTATGCTGGTTTTTCAGACAGCACCTTCTTAATGCTTTTTTACAGGATGTACATTTCACGTGTGGCCTGTTACCAGTAAAATTATGGACACGACGGTACATGTATTCGCTCTTTTTTTCAGTTGAGCCTTTTTTTTTAAATATCTATAAATAACAATGAGAAACCACTGTTCCTGTTACGGGCGGTGAGGTGCCATGATGATCATGGCCCCGTTTTGGTATCTGCAATGTGGACTCCATGAGTACTACCTCCTCCGGGATTATCTTCCTGTTGGGTCTGACCCTGTGGCAAGAGAGACACATCCCGGGTATCAAACTCATGACGTCTCTCAACTTGAGCTCGGTTCAAGCTCGATTTGGTTTCATGGCGAGCCTGAGTTAAGTGTACTAAGTTCTTGCTGGTTCGTTAAAAAAAATACATTTTTAAAAATTGAAAATAATAAAACTTTTTTTTTGAAAGGCAGAAAATAATAAAACTTGGACTTAGTGATCTAAACTCAAAGTGGCTCATTTACGAAAAAAATACATTGGTTCAAAATTTTAAGCATTAGGGTTTGAATTGCAAGCTGATTGCTTGCAAGCAGGTCTGGCTGGGGTCTGAGATTTGAGGCCTCCGCCACCTCAAATGAAAAAAAATATAACGCTTATATTTCACATGCTGAGGGCCTCCAATGAAAAAAACAATGGAGAAACATGGGCCTCCAATGAAATATGCCTAGGGCCTCAACTCCTCTTGAGCCGCCCCTGCTTGCAAGCTAAACACTTCAACCATCCACCCTCTGTAAATAGTACATAGAGGATTTTATAATGTACTGAAATCAATGGTTTGAATTTTTTCAACATTTTTAGATTATAAAAATATTATTTTTGTGTCAAAAAATTTTGTCCAAGAGCATGTTAGGTTTTTGAGAGAGAGATTGAGAGCCTTCAAACACCTTGAGGGGTTGTTTGATCTGCCGTCTCTGCGTGATTTTGATGTAACAAACCTTCGATGTGGTCGATGCACAAAACTCTTCCGTCGTGTCTTTATTTTACTATTATTTTTGCTCCACTTCCTTTGTTACGGTGATGCAGAGGACGTTAAAAAAAAATTGGGGAAGAGGGGTTCTCTCTCTCTCTCTCTCTCTCTTTTGTAGTAAGGCATCGAGGGGGTGAGGCTGGCAGGGGTCACTAATGCTAGTGGTAAAGAAGGCGGCGAGACCGGTGTTGAGTCTCTCTTTATTCTTTCTTCTCATTTTCTTATTTCTTTCCCTTCTCCATTTCTTTCTCTCTTTGCCTTTCTCCCTTCTTCGTTCTTCATTATTCTTCTTTTTTGTTTTTCATTCTTTTTTTTCATTGTTCGTTTTTTCTTCTTAGGGCTTTGATTAGTTTTTTCCATTGATTTATTTTTTTTGCATTTTAAGGTTTTATGATTTAATGAGGTTTAATAATTTGATTTTTATAGTTAATTTGATTTTAGGGTTTGATATTTTTATGATAAACTTTCATAATTAGATGTGATATGACATTGATTAAAGCATTTATATAAAAAAATCAATAAATTTTTTTTTTCAGTTTACTCAAATTTTAAATATTTTTTAGTTTTTACATCCAATCCACGATTCATATCCGAGGCTAAAATCCATAATAAAGATGTTAAAACACTCATATGGTTGGGGGATCAAGTCATACGATCCAAAAAGAAGTTATCCGACCCATTATCCATGTGTATTTATATTGTCCGCACATTGTGTAAAACAAACATTGGACACAAGGAGCACAACTTCTTGTACAACTGAAATAAATGTTGGGCTTAATACAATTGTTATAGAACACACAAAACATGCAATTTGTCTATTATGTTCGTAGGTTTTGTCCAATCTTGTACGAGGCATCAAACAAGCTCTCAAGGGCGAACAACATAGTAGGTGAATTTACATCATGGTAGTCATGACCGCTGGTAAAGTGTCAAAAAATATAAGCATGACCATCGTCCTTTGCCCTTTAAATTGTTTGAATATACAATCATGTATATCCTAGTGAAAAAATGTGATTTTTTTTTGGTACATCTAACCCTTCATATGTGATCTACACAATTAATTTAGTAGAAGCTTACCTTGGGGTCATGCTTTTGCAACACATAGAAAACATGTTCTATATCAAGTAAACTGGTTTCTCAAGTGACAAAAAATACGCAAGCTCTTGAAACATGGGTACGCCATAGAAATAGTTTTTCAAAAAATGAACTTTTCACATGTAAGTAGAGTTTCTAATATGAAGAATGACCATATCGTATGGTAAAAATGATACATTTTCCTAAAAATCTGACAATTTGCTAAATTTGCCCGATGACCAAAACCATAAATAGCCAACTTCGTTAAGACCTTTTTATCCTTTGCATATGCATAACTCACGAAGTTCACACGAGATATCGCTCTACTCTTCTGGTATCGTAAACTCCCACTTAAAAGGAGCAACACATTTTTTTTGCAAACCTCAAGAAGCACACAAAATCATGTTATTTATGTGATCTTTGTTAATCATAAAATTGCAAATATTTTAGTAAAAGCATATATTTTATATAAAAATCACAGGAAACCATGCAAACTTCCTTTCTCCTTTCTTTAACCCTCACTTAAATGTATGTTCACACATTTTCTTTTGCGGTATTCACAAAGCGTGCAAAAATAAATTTTGTGAACCTCTTTATAATTGTAACTTCACAAATACCTTAGTAAGATCACATATATATTTTGTGTTGTGAATATAAAAAATTTCAGGATGTGACATATTTGCACCTCTCTGCACAATTAGATATGGAATATTCTTATAAAATATACAGATTTTCGTACAAGCATAGTATAAAAGCAAAGCTAGGGTTTTATAGAATCTATGGTTTTTGTGGTCTCCAACCAGTGAAAAATTATGATAATTTTCTTAGAGCCAAGCATTGATAATGAGAAGATTGGTGGTAGTTCATCATCGAAAAATCATTGATGGTGAGTTTTTTCAATAAGCACATCTTATGGTTTCGCTGAAATAGAAAATGAAAGTTCATAACCCTTTCTTATCATAGAGAACATGAACAATGATGATATAGAGTCAATAGGAGTATGTGGCTTTAACAAACTGTGATAGCCAGATAGATGTGATTGATGATATGTAGATACTGTGTTTTCTCTTCATCAAATATGTGGTGATATGCAACATTCTTGAGGCCCAAGAGATTGAGGTACTTTTGCACATACTCTGTTTTCTTTCTATTAAGGAGACAATGGGAAACAACATTCTTGTTAAAGAATGAAATGAATGTAATATATGAGTGACTTCATTTTGTGAAAGAATATAATAAATAACTATTCATTTATTTTGTAAAAGAACTACATGAATGCCATGTATGTATAACTTCATTTTGAGAAAGAATGAAATGAATACAATATATGAATAACTTTATTTTGTCAAAGAATAGAATAAATGTAATGTATTACTTTTCATTCATTTTATGAAACAATGATATGAATGCAATGTATAAACAACTTCATTTTGTGAAAAAATGAAATGAATGCAATGTATGAGCGACTTCATTTTATGAAAGAATGAAATGATTGTAATGTCTGAGCAACTTCATTTTGTAAAAGAATAAAATGAATACAATATACGAGCAACTTCATTTTGTGAAAGAATGAAATGAATACAATGTATGAGCTCCTACATTTTGTTAAAGAATGAAATGAATGCAAACAAGTCCATATATATTTTATGTGTGGATGATGAAGTCTGCATCTATTTTATCAGGAAGACCTCACAAAGTTCACATAAAATATAAGAAAAAAGTGACTAATATTATGCAGACTTTCTTATCGTTGCAAATATTGGTCATTTTTTGCCTATATTTTATGCAGACTTGGTGAGGTAAAAAAAAAAATATGCAAATCTATATTCATTATATTAATTAAAAAATAAACCTTCTCATACATATATATTCATTCCAGTCATTAAAAAATGAACCAACTCATATATACATTCATTCCATTCATTAAAAAACGAATATGTTACAAACATTCACAATACATAGCTCAACATTAAATGGTTCAGCAGACTACATCATACATGGTCATTAATTGATAAAATAAGAAAAGGCTCAACATCAAGGGGTTCATTATTTGGCTTCTTAATGCCAACCACGTTACTGTTTTTTGTCTATAGACCCTCTTTTCTCTCAAGCAAATGATTAAGGCGAAATTGCCTCTTCTGCAATTCGACTTTTAAGCCTGCGAATACTGCAATCCGACTCTAAGCATTTTCAATTATACATAGTTCCATATCGAAGGTTCGATCATTAGTTTTTTATGTCAGTCAACTTACTATTTTTGTCTGCAGATCCTCTATTCTTTTGAGCAAATGATTAAGGTGAAACTGCCTCCTTTACGCACTCTCAAGAACTAGGGCCTGCATATTTTACTGAGAACTATTAATATCATTCACCACCTCAGCATCTCCACCTCATATATTCTCCAAAATCTTGTCCACCTCAGACATGACATCCTCTCCTTGCTGTACCAAAATCTTCTCTACCATCACTTTTTAAAGGTAAAAACAAACCCTAAAATGCGAACCGTCACTTTTTTTACTATCGAAACATCATTGTAAAAATTGAAACATTATAATTAATGCTGATAGGGACTTTTGTAAAAATATGAGAAAATACATATTTAAGTCTTTAGTAAATTTGTGAATTGACTATTTGTGAAGTTTCAAAATGTTTTAATTATAGAAAGTTTGCAGATACATTTATGCGAACTTCGTCTTATATGTGCGAATTTTGTGAAAATATATATGAAGTTAAACTGAATCATGTAACATCGTAAATAGTAAACGAAGTTCATATATATTTTATAAAAATACTGAACTAAGTTCGCATATACCTCATGAACTTCATCATCATCACAAATATTGATCATTATTCACCTATATTTTATGTGAATTTCCTCATCCTTGCAAGTTTATAGTTTAATTGTTTAAGAAACATCCTTAAAGATTGAAAACTTATGCAAATTTATATTTATATTACATTCATTCAAAACTTAATATGCTCATACATTGCATTCAATAAAAAAATAAACTTGCTCATACATTACATTCATTCTATTCATTAAAAAAAAATGAACTTGCTTATACATTGCATTCATTCTTTTAATTCAAAACTAAATTTGCTCATACATTGCATTCATTCAATTAATTTGAAATCAAATCTATTCATATATTGCATTTATTTAAAAAATGAACATACTCATATATTACATTCATTAAAAAAAAATAAACCTGCTCATATATTGTATTCATTAAAAAAAAAATAAACATGCTCAAACATTGCATTAATTTAAAACTAAATATGTTTATACATTGCATTTATTCGAAAGAATAAACATGCTCATATATTGTATTCATTCAAAAAAATATATTTGCTCATATATTGCATTCATTCTATTTATTAAAAAAACCCTATTAATACATTGTATTCATTCCGTTTATAACCCTAAAATTGAATATGCTCATACATTGCACTCATTCAAAAAATGAATATGCTCATACATTTCATTCATTCAAAAAAATGAACATGCTCATACATTACATTTATTTCATTCATTCAAAAAAAAAAAAAAACTTGCTCATACATTGTATTCATTCTAAAAAATAAACTTACTCATACATTGCATTCATTTAATTTATTCAAAACTTAATATTCTCATACATTGTATTCATTCTAAAAAATAAACTTACTCATATATTGCATTCATTTAATTTATTCAAAACTTAATATGCTCATATATTGCATTCATTCAAAAAATAAACTTGCACATACATTGTATTCATTGCATTCATTAAAAAAAAATAAACATGCTCATACATTGTTAAATAACTCTTAGCAAATCCTATATTTTGCAAAGCATACATACTCTAGCATTTGTGCTTTTACCTATTGTCGCCAACCTCACAACATACACTGCACTTGTATAACACAACATCCTTGTGTTCTCCGTCTCTTCACCTTAGGTCACCCTATTTTACGAACTACTTTTGATGAATAAACATATATAAAAGTCAATAGAGTGATGTGTAAGACATTATCCGCCATCAAAAGAATTGAATATGCATTATATGCAGATCAATATGATTCAATTATGAAAAACTTGTTACAATAATCATTTGATAGTTTGCCCTCAACAAAATGCATGCGACCACATAAAATCCTGCTAACTTCCTACTCTTCACAAGAGCACAAGTGCATCTGAAGATCAACACTGTAACTGTGCGATCAATCGCGGGCTTCATACCGATGTCGATGATAATGCACTACTTCTATACATAGTTATTGTGCCTTTCTCTTCAGTTCTTTTAGCTTTTCTTTTACTTTCAGCACCATTGACATATGCTGCCTAATATTCTTTTTTTTTCTCAAAAAGTTTCATCAGTATGAGATGAAGTATTTCAATAAGAGGAATTAGGGGCTTGTCACATATAGCGAGAATCCATGAATTGAAGCACGATGTTATATTGGACATTAAGTATTCATATCTTTTTGTTAGAAAGTAACTGTTATCCCAATTTTTTGATTTCATGTCAGCGGAACATAATTATAAGTGATTTTGTCTTGCTTTTAATTTTTTTTGACAAAAATAATTACATTGTCGTCTCGTGGTTGCTCGAGCTGCATTCCACTAAAGTGCACTTAGTGATGAACCAATTTTTTAGAAAAGTTCTTCATTAAATGCTTCATGCACTATCCAATATTACATGTAGGCCATGTATGAGGGACAATATACTTTAGACCTTTATGCCTATATGAGATAATTGTAAAGTATTTTCTCATTATATTAGTCAAAGCGTGTGAGTTCTTCCTTTATATGCTTAAAAAGCCATGCCCATGAACCCTTTTGACTCTTTATCAATAACAAATGCTAACAAAAACATTTTACCAAAAGGTTCAATACTATGAGCACACAATAATATACTTATGTATCTTCCGCTTCTCTCATCGACATGGTATAGTCATCCTCATCGATATCATCTGATTCTTCACCATCAACATGATAGCTGCTATCACTAATTGATTGTTCAATTGTATGAATTAAATCAAAATTCATCGTATCTATCCGTTTCGTTATTTTCATAACACATTTACAATATCAAAATTGAAAAAAAGCCGAAAAACCCATTTCAACCTATTTAGCATGCTTCAGCTTAAACCTTACAGGGTAAACTTACATGGTCAGTCTAATCGTAATAGGCTTGTGGTCAACTTTTATAAAGCTACAACAGTTGATTCCTAGCAAACAGAACCCTGAACACAAATATGGAATCAGATTTGGCGAACATAGCTTGAAACATAAAAAAATCAACATTATTTGTACAAACAGTTGGGAGGAACCAATTTTGATAATATATATATATATATATATATATATGTTTTTCATAAAAACAACCTTACAAATGTGATCTACATGTTACACCTCATTGGGATCGGCTTTTGAATCATTCAATTCTGACACTTAGGTGGATTTTATAAGGCTTCAAAAATCGATGGCTTGCAATGTGATACTTTCGCAGTACATAAAATCATGCCTTTTCATCGAAAAACATGATCCAAAAGCTGGCTCCCAGAAATTTGAACATGCTAAATCCATCCATGAGCCCAGTTTGGATCAAAACAACTTTTACATACGAGATCCAAACTCATTTGTACGTTATATATATATATATATATATATATATATATATATATATATAGAGAGAGAGAGAGAGAGAGAGAGAGAGAGAGAGAGATTAACATATTAGGCCTTATTTTCTGGTTCTGCCCGGTTAGGCCCCATAGTTTGAAGTCTTTTATGATAGATTTGAATCGTTGGATGTGTTTAACATGCTCTATTTAGTGAGAATCGACTCTTGAATCATATTTTTTAAATGGAAAAATATAATTTTATGAGTCAGAAAAAATAGATTCCTTCGTAGTCATTGATTTTGGATCACCAGAAAAACTTGTATTCAAATCAGATTCTGGTGATCCAAAAACCAGTTCCCACTAAACAAAACCTATAGATCACATCTACAGTGTCAGATGTGAGAAAAAATACCAAAAACTAAGATTTTTGAAAGGGCTTAACCAGCAAAACGAGAAAACGGGATAGAAAAAGCACATTACTCTTATATATATATATATATATATATATATATATATATATATATATATATATATATATATATATATATATATATATATATATATATATATATATATATATATATATATATATATATATATATATAGAGAGAGAGAGAGAGAGAGAGAGAGAGAGAGAGAGAGAGAGAGAGAGAGAGAGAGAGAGAGAGAGAGAGAGAGGTATCATCGGACACCTAAAAGTCTGACATAAATCAGATAATTTTGCGCCACTGATCATGCGCATGATCAGTGACAAAAAATTGTGCAAAAATAGTTTTTTAGCTGTCATGACTACCGCTAAAGGCCATTTTTTTCTATGGGCATTTTTTGGGGTCCGATATTACGCCTGTGTGTTTGTGCGCGCGCAAGCGTGCCTGTGTATATAATTGATCTAATTTTAAACCTTTTATAATAGTGTTAGCAATGTTCATAAAAATTACCGAGATACCTTAAAATATAGTGGTTATTTAAAAAATATACAGTTATTCATTGCGAATAAAAAATAATCAGTTGCTTATTAGATTAAATTAAAAAACACTCCGTTTTCTAAATAGCATCCACTCTGTAGCTTCAAAAACAGAAAACATTATTTATAACTAAAAAGTAATTACATATTTTCAATAATATCACTACTTTAAAGGTGTATTGGTCATTTCAAGTAAGAATGCACAACGAAGCTGGCTCGGTTAAGCTTGGCTCTTGGCTCGTCTGTATCTCAAATAAGCTGAGCGTGTACTAGCTCTGAGGCTCAGAAGAGCAAATGAGCTGAGCTTGATTGGCATACTGAGCTCGATAAGGCTCGGTTCATTTTACGAGCATTTTAGACTTGTCCTGCCCCGTCTGGGCCTCTTGAACAGTCAAACTAGGGTTTTCTAGTTTGCTCGATCAATCTTCCCGTAAACGGACCTCCCCCTCGCCTTGACCTGTTGGTCGATGCCCCCTCACCGCAACGATCTTTCGATGTCATCGCCCTCCAGGCTACCATCACACTTCTGGGCCCCAATGCCATCGCTCCGTGTCTTCCGCCCCGTCCACAGGGAATCGCTAGGTCGATCTCCCTCTTGCCTTGCCGTGACGGTCGAGGCCTCCTCACCGATTGCGATCTTCCAACACCGTCTCCCACCAGACCACCACCACACTCTCGGGCCCCTGGGCCATCACTTTGTGTTTCCTGCCCCACCCAGAGGGGACCACTCGTTCAATTTTCCCTCAGACAGACCTCCCCCTCCCAGGCTCTGATCTTTCGACTTTATCGCCCACAAGGCCACCACCACACACCCGGGCCCCTGCACCATCGCTTTGTGTTTTCTGCTCCACCCAAAGAAGACCACTCACTCGATCATTCTTTGAACATACCTCCTCTTCGCTGGCTCTAATTCTCCGCCATCAACATGATAGTTTCTATCACTAATTGATTGCTCAATTGTACGAATTAAATCAAAATTCATTGTATCTATTAATTTTGTTACTTTCATGCATTCAATATTTTTATATTTTCAACATTCAAGATTAACCATAAAAACTTCACATCCATCATAAATTACAAAGTCCAACAATTTATACCTAGCTTTATCATATGTCCGAAAAGGTTGAATGTCATTCAAATTATTAAAATAAAGATCACTGATACTGGTTTGCACACGTGGTTCTACATCCTTTGTAATGACTTTTTGATTATGTATAACATCAATTATTTGTTCTTCATTGTTTGCACATCGAACACCTATATCCTTAATTGGTTCGATCAATTGTATGCCTTTCGTGTGCTTGAGTTAAATATTTGAGACGTCAATATCATTTATTGTTTGTGACAGTTAGATGATCACCAAAAGATTGAGCTCGATAGATGGTGCCTCAGATAAATGCACATTTTTTACTTATTTTTTAGCTTTGCGAGCAACTAAGTAAATGTTATTACAAAATAACATCGATTTCACATCATCATCGTCCAACACATCCATCTTATATGTTGGCTATTTAGGTTAAAAAAATTTTGTATCAGGGGATCATTGACTTTTTCACATATCCGGTTTTATGAAACATTAAAGCTATACATTTTTTATAGCTATTATTTTTAAAAATAATTATAAATCTCCATGTAAGGTGATCAGTGCTACAATAGTGTACTCTAACTATTTTGAAGTTTATCATTAACTGCCAATATCAATCATACAACATGTCATTCATCTAATAAAAATAGAATGTGAGAAAAAACCATCTATATATATTTCATACATTCAATTAACATAACTACCTATAACAACCACTCTGAAAACCAACTACCCACAATATCCCCTTAACCTCTATTCAATGGTTGTGCACAATAAACTAACATAAAAACATTAAATATTAACTAAAAGACAAGCAAACAAACATAAATTAACTATAAAGTACACACACACACACACACACACACACATATATATATATATATATATATATATATATATATATATATATATATATATAATCACTAGAAATATGAGAACTAATGTTTGGACCACTATTTTCATAGATTTTTTGTTCTTCTCTTGAATCTAAGTGATGTTATCTATGTACTTAGTTTTATAAGAACCCGCTCTTGAATCACCCTATTTTGATGCATAAACATGATTTTTTAAGATTTTAAAATCAATGGCTCATAATCTTCATAAATATTCAAGCATTCAAAAGTCACATTTTTTCATTGAAAATACGTGATTCAATGGTTGATTCCTAGCAAATTTACCATTCCAAGCACATCCATATGGTTGGATTTGCAAAAAAAGTGTTGAAAATACTCATATTTTTAGTTCTCATATTCTAATTTTCATATTTCAGTTATATATATATATATATATATATATATATATATATATATATATATATATATATATATATATATATATAACCCTAAATGATAAATTCAATGAAAAATATTAAATAAAACATAAGAAACATAAAAAAAATATTTGCAACAACAACCAAACACAAATGGGGCTATTAAATACTCATATTTAGAAAACAAAAAAAAGTTTGGAATGAAATATAACAATATGCATATATATTGTTCATATGGAACTCAACTTTCGACTTAACCGGGAAAGTCAATGAGAATGATGATACCACAATCTCGACGAAATGCAAAATTTTTTTTTTACGGGAGCCTCAAGGGGAGAAGGAAAAATGTTGAGGTTGCTAGAGGAAAAATTATTACAGTTCTTTCTAGAAACAAACAAAAAAGATAATCAAAATGAACAAAAATGACTTATATATGATTCAACAAAGCATGCGAAATTGCATAGGTTTGTGTGCCAAAAAATTGCACAGATGGATATGTATTTGTGAATATCTTTGGAAAAAAATCACATATTTGAAAGAACTTCACATATTTGAAGAAACTTCTCATATTAGAAGGAACTATGCATATTAGGAGGATATATATTCGAACTTAGTTAGGTATTTGCGAAGTTTTGAGGTTTGGGCTTAAAAGGATGTTAAAAAATATTATTATGCAAACTTCGTGTTGCCCGCAAAATGTGTGAATCTCCTTTTAAGTAAGAGTTTGTGATACCTGACGAGTGAAATGACATATCGTGCAAACTTCATGAGTTTCATACATGCGAAAGGTAAAAGGCATCATTTAAAACCCAGTGACTCATCACTCGGCTCGTCATGAGTGACTCATGACTCGGCCGGTTATGTTAACTTTATATTTTATATAAAAATGTATAAATATATGTATATACTATCAATATTTTATAGTATTTTATCAATATATTATATATAATATGGATTAAATGATATTTTTTTATAATAGATTTAATGTATAATTTTATTAATACATGTGCGGTTTTGGTCATCTGGCGAATTTTGACAAATTTTTACGGTACAGTATGGCCATTTTTCGTTTCTGATGTCGGACATGAATGATTACCATCTAGTCCCACTGGGTAAGCATTCTAGAGCCGATTAACTAAGTGGGTCAGATTTGGATTAAGGATTCAGTTTTAGAGTTTTACATCTGAATCTGGATCTGACCAACATCTGAGTCTGAATGCATGTTAAATTGTATACAACCAGCTTAAACAGCTAATTAGAACCGGACTCAGTAATAGCTTTTTCTGTTCATTTCTAAATCTGTTTCCCAGTTGATTAAGCCACATTGATTACCTGGATTCAGTAATACCTACATCTGAACTTAATCTTACCGGTTTACATACCCACATCCTACTAAACAGGACTTGGTTCACCGAAGTTTGTGTAGGGTAACCCTTCTCTGTGTTCTGGTGGCATCAAGTTAGGGCACATGGGACTCTGGAACATTGATTGTGAATCATGCATATTTAAACCAAACTAACTCAGATCCAGCTGAGTATTCTCCATTTTGTCTATGCAAGAGCCGACCCAGACTCAATGCCCATTTGCTGGGTCAGTTCAGATAAGACTTTTAAATTGGTACAATCAGGCCAAGGTTCCGACTTTTGAACGGAAAGAGGTAAAAAACAAATTGGATTTGTCTTGAATCCAGTTTGTGCATGCATGACAGGGACATATGTTCAGATGTAAAAGTCCCAGGCTTAGAACTAAAAATATCATGTTCACCGTTATTTTTTTTAATATCCAAGAAAAAAAACCATTTATCACCGACAACATATTGGCTGGCCTCTTGTTGGTAAAACCCTTGAGGTCTTTCCCTGTCCATTGGGGAGTACACTAGGGGTGGCAAAATCTGACCGACCCGTCAACCTGGGTTGACCCGCCAACCCGCTTCTTAGGCGGGTTCGGGTTTGGCTTAAACGGGTTCCTTAAACGGGTTGACCTGCCTAACCCGTTTATTAAACGGGTCGGGTTCGTGTTAGGGGTATGCCAACCCGCCAACCCGGCTGACCCGTTTAATAAACGGGTTAGGCGGGCAGGTCAACCCGTTTACCCGAACCCGACCCGCCAACCAGTTTACCCAACCCCGACCCATCCGCCAACCTGTTTACCTGACCCCGACCCACCCACACGCCAACCCACCAATCCGTTTAATTACACGACCCGACCCGTTTATTAAACCCGTTTATCCGACCCAACCCGTTTACCCGGCTTAACCCATTTACCCGGCTTAACCGTGCGGGTCGGGTTCGTATTGAGGCATGCTGACCCGTCAACCTGCCAACACGACCCGCCAACCCAACCCGATTGCCACCCCTAGAGTACACCCAGCTTCGACCTTTTACGCCACCTATAGACGGAAATGAAGATTTTTTGAAAGATCATTAGTGGCGGTCAAGTTAGGCCTTCGGAACGTCGACTCCACTTGCCCCGTCCACGGGAAGCTATTTGAATACCGAACATTTTTTTTCTTTCTATTCTCTCTTCTTCAACCAGGGTCCTCTTTATCTAACTTTTCGAAGTCAGTCTGAACCCGAGAGGAAAGAAGAGCTTTTTCCGATGACTGTTTCCTATGTCCCACCTATCCATCCCCAACCAGATGAGCAAAGCCTTTGTGGGCGCCATATTCACCTTGCTAGCAAGTTATGCAAAAAAAATTTGAGAATAATACTTTGCAAAAGAAATCATGGCTTAAAGAAAACCAGTGGCAGGCTAAAACTAGCCAAATTAAGGTATACAATCATGGCTAGATGCTTCATTCATACGGTTGGTTTTAGATCGTAGGATTTGGACATGCAAGTAGGTTTCTATAGGGTTTGAAGAATCTTTTCTACATGTTCGATGCTTGAAAAATTGTTTTTTCATAAAAAAAAAAATGATGCATGGGTCAAAATCCACCAAGTAGAATGAACACATTTACAATATCAAAATTGAAAAAAATGACGGAAAACCCATTTCAACCTATTTAGCATGCTTCAGCTTAAACCTTACAGGGTAAACTTACACGGTCAGTCTAACAGGAATAGGATTGTGGTCAACTTTTATAAAGCTACAACAGTTGATTCCTAGCAAACAGAACCCTGAACGCAAATATGGAATCAGATTTGGCGAACATAGCTTAAAACATATAAAAAAACTAGCATTATTCGTACAGTTAGTCAGGAGGAACCAATTTTGATATATATATATATATATATATATATATATATATATATATATATATATATATATATATATATATCAGTTTTTTTCATTAAAACAAGCTTACAGATGTGATCTACATGTTTCACTTAGTGTGATCGGCTTTTGAATCATCACACTTTGGTGGATTTTATAAGGCTTCAAAAATCGACAGCTTGCAATGTGATACTTTTGGAATTCATAAAATCATGCTTTTTCATCGAAAAATATGATCCAAAAGCTGGCTCCCAGAAATTTGAACATGCTAAATCCATCCATGAGCTCAGTTTGGATCAAAACAACTTTTAAATACGAGATCTAAACTCATTTGTACGTTATATATATATATATATATATATATATATATATATATATATATATATATATATATATATATATATATATATATAGAGAGAGAGAGAGAGAGAGAGAGAGAGAGAGAGAGAGAGAGAGATGAACATATTAGGCCCTATTTTCTTGTTCTGCCCGATTAGGCGCTAGATGTGTTTAACATGCTTTATTTAGTGAGAATCTACTTTTGAATCATATTTTTTAAATGAAAAAATACAATTTTATGAGTGAAAAAAATGGACGCCTTCATAGTTATTGATTTTGGATCACCGGAAAAACTTGTATTCGGGTCAGATTCTGGTGATCCAAAAGCCTGTTCCCACTAAACAAAACCTATAGATCACATCTACGTCAGATGTGAGAAAAAATACCAAAAGCTAGGATTTTTGAAAGGGCTTAACCAGCGGAACGAGAAAACAGGATAGAGAAAAAGCACGTTATTGTGATATATATATATATATATATATATATATATATATATATATATATAGAGAGAGAGAGAGAGAGAGAGAGAGAGAGAGGTATCATCGGACACCTAAAAGTCTGACATAAATCAGATGATTTTGCGCCACTGATCATGCGTATGATCAGTGACACAAAAAATGTGCAAAAATAGCCTTTTAGCAATCATGACTGCCGCTAAAGGCCATTTTTTTCTATGACTGACTTCCACCTGGCATTTTTGGGGTCCGAAATTACACCTGTGCGTTTGTGCGCGCGCACGCGCTTGTGATCTAATTTTAAACCTTTTATAGTAGTGTTAGCAATGTTCATAAAAATAACCGAGATACCTTATGGTTATTTAAAAAATATACAGTTATTCACTGGGAATAAAAAATAGTCAGTTGCTTATTAGATTAAATTAAAAAACACTCCTGCTTCTGAAACAGAAAACATTATTTATAATTAAAAGTAATTACATATTTTTCAATAATATCACTACTTTTAAAGGTGTATTGGTCATTTCAAGTAAGAATGCACAATGAAGCTGACTCGGTTAAGCTTGGCTCTTGGCTCGTCTGTATTGCAAATGAGCTGAGCTTGTACTAGCTCTGAGAATCAGACGAGCAAATGAGCTGAGTTTGATCGGCATAATGAACTCGATAAGGCTCGGTTCATTTTACGGGTATTTTAGACTTGTCCCACCCACCCCTTTACCAATGGCGGAGCCATGAGTGGGCGGTCGCCCACCCCAGAATTAGAAGAGGCAAGCATTTCTTCATTTCTTGTCTGCATTGTAATTTGCCTAATTTACAATGACAATCTTCTCATTTGCATAAACCAACATTGAGAAAGGTCAATATCTTAAGAAAGGCTTTGTGTGTGCTGGCACGTGCACACACTTGTTCTAACTTGTCAGTCACCATTCACCAATATTGCTATCAACAACATTCTTAGTTGAAAAATAGTCACGATCTTTTTCAAAGATCCTGTAAAAATTTTGGCAAAGAAAATTTAAAACGAAATACCTTTTGTCTAGCTGAAGTACAATGCATCAACACCACAAAACATTTTTTAAAAATAAGTAAAAACCACACACAAATTAGATACATGATACAAACTACTAAATATGCAATTTGGGTACAAACTGGATATTTCCTATACTACTTTCACAAATCTGACCACACATATGTGTTCCACATAGCACATTTCCTAGGAACCAACACATTCCCAAGGAAAAAATATAACTTTTTGAGGCTTGAATATGAATGAAAGTTCTAGGCCATTTATTTTCAAACGCTAAAAAAACTTGCTGGCATGTTGTAATTATACCATCCAAGAGCCGATTTCTAAAAAATCAAGCATGGGTGCCCCCAGAATTAGAAACCTTGGCATGGGTGCCCACCCCCTTTGCCTCTGCGAGCCCTTCCCGACAGGGAGCTTTGCCTTTCTGTCCCTCGATTGTCGGCAAGGGCTATGCTTCCCCTGCTTCGTCTGATTGTCGGCCCTGTCCCTCAAATAAATGGATCGTCCTTCAAGACCATAGCATTGTCCCCGAGACCCGAAGTCTGCCCACCCAACAAAAAGTTTCTGGCTCCGCCACTGCTGATTGCCGGCCCTGTCCCTCAATAAATGGATCGTCCTTCAAGACCATAGCATTGTCCTCGAGACCCGAAGTCTGCCCACCCAACGAAAAGCTTCTGGCTCCGCCACTGCCCTTTATCCCCTCTTGAACACTCCCGGGCCTTGGTGCCCTTTACCCCCTCTTGAACACTCCCGGGCCTCGGTGCCATTACTTTGTGTGTCCGACCCGACCCACTGGAGACTGTTCGCTCAATCAACCCTCGGAAAAACCTCCCCCTCGCCTTGCCTCAGACAACCGACTCTCCCTCCTCGACTCTAATCTTCCGACGTTGTTGCCCACCAGGCTACCACAACACTCCTGACACCATCGCCCTCTGCCTCCCGGCAGTCCCACCACCACCACCTGTGCCTCCCGACGATCACTCATTGGCCACCACCACAGAGTTTCTCCGATCTGTGCCCACTTCCTACTAATGCTATTACCACATGATATTCCTCTGTTGTTCTATGACACACGACATAGAATGAGCCACGAACCGAGTCTGGGCAACCTCGGTCTGTTGTGCTCCTTAACGAACCGAGCCAAGCCTGAACAACAGACTTCACGTTTCGACCGAGCTTGACTGAGCTTGTAAAAAAATTTAGTTGGGCGAGCCCAGCTTGTACATGCCAAGCCGGGCTCTTGTGCATCCCTAATTTCAAGTAGTTGTCCTAATCTTTGCATGTGTTTGTGTGTCTCCATATGAACACTTCTTTCAAACAGTCAACATCGATTCTTGGTTGAGAATCACAATTTAAGTCATATTGGTTCGACTAAGGGTGGCAAAATCTGACCCGACCCGCCAACCCGCTTCTTAGCCGGGTTCGGGTTTGGCTTAAACGGGTTTGTGTCGTAAATGGGTCGACCCGCCTAACCCGTTTATTAAATGGGTCGGGTTTGTGTTAGGGGTATGCCAACCTGCCAACCCGGCTGACCCGTTTAATAAACGGGTTAGGCGGACGGGTCAACCCGTTTACTCGAACCCGACCCGCCCGCCAACCCGTTTACCCGAACCCGACCCGCCCGCTAACCCACCAATCCGTTTACCCGACCTGACCCGTTTATTAAACGGGTTAACCGTGTCGTGTCGGGTTACCCGTTTAATAAATAGGTCGGGTTTGTGTTTGCCACAGCCGACCCCCATTTAATAAATGGGTCGGGTTCGTGTTGAGGTATGCTAACCGGCCAACCGGATGATCCGACCTGCCAACCCGACACTATTGCCACCCCTAGTTTCGACATAGAAAATATGCAGTTTCTTAACTGCAAAAATTTTGGTGAGAAGAAGAGTTGGTGAACTTCCAGTTCAAGCCTTAAAAAAAAACAGATTTAGTGTTTGTTACCATGTAGAATCAACAGATTACTTTATTTTGAATTTGTGAAAAACAATCAGTACAAGGATGGATTTCTTCAACTCCAAACAAATTTTCTTTCACCAAGGACGTCATTCAAGACAATTTGTCCTTGATTCCCGCCTACAATCCCCAATGACCAACTTACCGTTGCAGCCAAAGCCAGGCTAGCAATACCAATGGGGGCTCCGCTTGTCTGGTAGGAGAAGCTGGTGCACGTCACATTGTATTGGGACGTTTCAGCTTCAAAACCCAATGGTATAGTTGTATAATTGATAAAGGTCTTGCCTTTCAAAAAAATAAAAGAAAGAAGCCAGGCTAGCAATACAAGTACAATTGTACAAAAGGGTCAGGCTGGGTTTAGGCATGGGTTGCTGTGCTTGAAGACCAAGGGCCCCAACTGAACAGTTCCTCAGTGGATTTTGGGCCTTGGCTCCAAGGACCGATGTTGTGCCAGATTTGATAACAATAAGGGTTTTTTGCCACGACAAACCCATCCAGTGTGAATCCTAACGGGTCAGTTCCTACCAGTGTCTGAACCCGATCCAACTCATATTATCATATCCTGGAAGTACATGTCTGAATCTGGGTCAGATTTGGAACAAATATGATGCGATCTAGTGGGATCTGGGAAGGAATTTGGTAAAGATATATGAGTGGATCTGATTCAAAGATTGGATATGGGAAGGAATTTCATTGGATCCAGTAACACAGTGGATCCAGAAAATCAATAAATATTGAACATTTTAATTGGATCTAGTAACACAGTGAATCGTATTACAACCACGCCTATGACTCTACTGCAAGATCGTAATCAGATCCAGTACAAAACTGGACTTAGCGCTCAAAAATCAGATCCGTCCAGCATGAAGGACCCATATTGGAATCTCTTTCATCCTTTATGAGAAAACTTTCATGCAACCCTTTAGCCATATGAGACATAGGAGTGTTAATTTTGTACAGAAACGCACTAACCAGATCCATATCCATATCCAGCTAGGACTTAGAGATCCACGGGTCTGATTTGGAATGACTTTTTAATGGACCCGAGAACGGCCTTGCTGGACTTGAAATGTAAAAATCCCTTTCAACCCCAAAACTTTATGCGTAAAAGTTCTTTCCCTTTTACCTTTTTTTCGGTGTTTCTTAATTGTCGAGCCCGGCACTGCTTCCCCTGGGATTTGAACCCGTGACCTCTCATAAAATGGAGCTACTTTTATAAAGAAAGTGATCGATCGGTAGGACGTGGAGAGAGAGAGAGAGAGAGAGAGAGAGGTGTTGCTTACATAGGATTCAAAACAAGGGTTGAGATAAAAGGAGTGGTTAAGTGCCATAGCCAATCACATGCCAGCATTGCATGGGGCCCACAGTTTCAGAGTGCAGGCCCCACATAAAACCCTGTCACGTGATTGGGTAGGGCACTTAACCATGACACATAGCCCTCCATGGATCCTTAAAGGGTGACTTCAACAGAAGGTCGGCCATTGTGGGGTCGGTAGTTTTAATTGCAATCTAATATATTATTTTCGAATATGGATCTTAAAATAAAACCCGAGTGCGGAATTGCAATCAAACTACACTTTTGGATTCGGGCTAGCATGCTGATCTACATTCAGATCACATCGGATCCGTTTGGTGAAAAGATCAGGTCACAAATATTTGTTCATCAATCACCTTATCTCCCTGCATCTTGAGGACAGGGCCTGTCAGGTGTGGGAACCAAGACCTGATGGAGGGCGATCTAGTGTTTAATGCACATTTTTTTGTGCAATCATATTGCACCTAATCAGGACTCATCCGTTTGGGCCTTCTTATGTGCAAAATAAGCTTGCAATCTATTTTTACTAGATACGATGGTACCGTGTATAATTCTGATTTATATCCAAAGATGCTTCCTTAGTTTGATTGAGGTTTGGAGTTATTGGTTATGGCTAAAAAATTGGATTTGGATCAACATGATTCATCCAGTATCGACATCAGGTCCGGGATTTTGGGTACCTGACAAGCCATGGGCTCAGCTTAGCTAGTAGATATTGTGTCTCACAAAATAAATATTCGTGCCAAGTTTGACCCGGTTAGTGATCAGGATGAGCTCAGGTGGTGATGTTCCGATCCAAGTAAGGCCTTCAGCGGTTTCTGATCCAATTCAAATCTTAGAACATGGCATCGGACTCATTTGAGTGGATCCAGATCTAGGGTTTTAGGGCAGTCATCTCTATTTTGAGATCCGATCCGTTCAATCCACAAAGGAGAGAGAGAGAGAGAGAGAGAGAGAGAGAGAGAGAGAGAGAGAGAGAGTTTTGAGTTTTGACACATTGTACAACAAAACGATGAAGTTGAAACATTTCTTCAAAATCTTTTTCTAAAATGACCATCTTATCCTCTGCTGGTACAGATGCCGAATACAGGCAGCCTAGAGGAGGAGGAAGAGGAAGAAGGTGCGGAGGCAGAGATGGGCGGCTGAGAAGGGGGCACGACCCTCCCATCGACGAACAGGGGGCCGGCACCGAGGCCACCGCCGAGGTACTCGTCGACGATGGATCTGCGCTCGACCTGGAGGAAGTCGCCGAGGGAGCGGTTGTTGTGGGCCGCCGTCAATGATGAGGGGTAGTGATGGTCGGTAGTGTCCCTGCAGAGGCACCACCACCAGGTCCGGCTCTTCTTCCGGCTGCTGCTGTTGGGCTGTTGCTGCTGCTGCTGCTGTTGGTGGGGCCTAATGCAGCTCGGGGCGGCGGGGGAGAGGCGGGGGCGCACCCCCATGAGAGTCCCCAGCGTGGTCGTCTTCTCGTGGAAGAAGGATCCCGTCGACTGCACCCAAAAAAAGAATAATGGTTTTTGAGAGAGAGAGAGAGAGAGAGAGAGAGAGAGAGAGAGGTGGGGTGAATGATGCATAAGAATAAGGATGATTATACCTCAGTGTCCAAGTCGGAGGAGGAGATGGAGGAGATGGTTGGGGAGGAAGGCAGGTGATGATGCTCGCTCGCTCCTTCCATCGTTTTTGTTTTTTCTCCCTATTCCTTTGTATTATTTATTTCCTTCCTTTCTGGTTGGTTGGAAACTTGAGAGAGAGAGAGAGAGAGAGAGAGAGAGAGAGAGAGAGCAGATGAGGGGATTGGGTTCGGGTTGGGCGTGTCCCAACTGAAACCAGTTTCCGATTGGTTGCTTGCCCCAGTTAGGACCTAAGACTCACATGCACAAGGGTCCAACTCCAATCTAGCACAATTATCTTTTATTGGATTCAAATCTTTTTTGAATCTTGGTAGGATCTAAGCCTGAAAACCTTTTTCTAGGTTCAACAGATGATGTGCAATTAAGTCTCGCCGGAACTACCAAATCCAAGTGAATTGGCTAGGGATGGCCACATGTCCTACTCAACCTGTATTATGTGAACTAAGGGTTATGAGCTGCTTGGCTGTGTGATGAACCTACATAAACTGAGTGCTATGTCATGAGGGTATTTCAGATCATGTGTCCACAAGCCTTGTGCTGGCTGTCACAAAAGTCTAATAAATGTTCAATAGAAAAGCCCATGAGTACATGTGATGGCTACTACTCTATGTAAACTCCCCAGTCATTTGGAGCAAACCCAGTAAAAAATTTTAGCCACAGATTTCTGCATAAACTATGATGATTAGTATACTATAATCCAATAACATTGATCCAACTGCTTCAGCAGCAAATTGGATGATTTGACACAGATTTCTGCATGTTTTTAGTGACCACAATGCTTGGCACTTGTGTGATTCAGATGTTATCTTGACCTTCTATAATATAGCTGTTTCATTGTATTCTGCGCCTCCTTTGTATTTTATCATCCGAGAGAGTATCTTAGCATGCAATCTTCATGTTCAGATGTGGCACTAAGCTATGATAGGCCGCACGCACTTGGCTACCAAGAGTAGGGATGGCAGTGGGGCGGGGCGGGGCGGGGGACAAGGTTTCCACCCCCGCCCCGCCTCCGCGGTGGGGATGAATTTTATCCTCCACCCCCGCCTCCATCCCCGTTTCATACCCTTCATCCCCGGTCCAAACGGGGATGAGGCGGGGTGGGGCGGGGCGGGGATATTGTGGGGAAAAGTGGTCGGGGCGGGGATAGTGGCGGGGACGGGGAGGGGCGGGGAAAAGTGCACGTCCACCCCCGCCCTGCCTTCGCGGCGGGGATGGATTTTATCCTCCACCCCCCGCCTCCATCCCCGTTTCATACCCTTCATCCCCGGTCCAAACAGGGCTGAAATTCCACTAGAGGGGGGGGGGGGGTGAATAGTGAAATACGATGCAAATTGATAAAATAAAAAATAAGGCAATAAGGCACAACACAATAAACACAGGATTTATACTGGTTCGGTCAAAAACCTGACCTACATCCAGTCCCCAAGCAAACCACTTGAGCTTTCCACTATAACATCCGAGTCACCGGATAAATAGTACAACACCCTCTTCCTCAGAGGTCTTCTTCTCTCAACAGAGAAGGGGCACACCCTCTTCCACAGAGGTCTTCTTCTCTCAACAGAGAAGGACAACACCCTCTTACACAGAGGTCTTCTTCTCTCAACAAAGAAGGACAACACCCTCTTTCTCAGAGGTCTACTTCTTTCAACAAAGAAGGAATACAGTGAATAACATAAAGTTACAATACTTCCTATAGAACCTTCAGAATGATATGAATGCACGAATGAAGGATTCTCAAAATGTTCTGTTCTTTTCACTCAGAAGATACTCTTTGTCAAAGAGTTATTCTTGACTTTTTCTCTTTCTTTTCTCTTTCTTTTTCTAGGCTCTCTTTCAAATATCGAATAGGAATTTTTTTCGTTGTAAGCTCACATATCCATTCCTTATTTTGAATAGTTCATTTGAGTGTGTTTATATAGCTTTAAAAAAGCAGTCGTTACTTTTTGAAATCGTAGCCTTTTTGAGATGTGAAATGTCATGTCATTTCAAAAAACATCTTTAGAGAAATTCGAGAAAGTCTTTTTTCCATAAAAGTAAAATATAGGGTACACTAGTCGTTGTAATATTTTAGGTAATATATATTTTATGTAAAAAGTCTATTTCTTACAATAATACATTGAACGTTGGAGTGTAGGCTGTCATGTAGTTTTGTCTTTATCCTAATTAATGATTTGTGGTACATAAGTACTTCTTTACTTAAAATGAGTGTAAGTACAATAAATGCTTTGAGATATTTATTTGTACATAGTCATATCAAGCGTTTTCTTTGTGATGTGTTTTTCAAAGTCTACAGAGAGAATGAAGACTACAAGTAAGTTGACATTCTTGAGAAGGATATTAACAAGGATTTCTTACAGGAGGTATTTAATGCTATACAAAGAGAATGATGACTTCAAGTAAGTCGACATTCTATGGGTTTGTAAAAAGGTAACTAGAGTCTTTTCAAAACATATTATATTTGTTTTCTTTGTGTAGTCGATTTCATGTTTTGTCTTTTTCCTATATTTGAAATCATTTCTAGAGTCTTTTCAAAACATATTATATTTGTTTTCTTTGTGTAGCCGATTTCATGTTTTGTCTTTTTCTTACTTTTAAAATCATTACTTTTCAAGTTGTCTTGTATATGATATAAGGTACAATTATTACATTTTGAAATCATGTCAAAATACCTTTTTCATAAAGGGTTGTAAGAAGGTACAATTATTTGTTTTCAAAAAGGAGCTTTTTGAAACTATCGTATACTTTTATGAAATAACTTTTATGAATGAGTATGTAATATGCAATATGCATGCTTCTGAAGGTTCTGTTACATATGACTCTAAAGAAGAAAAAATCTTCAACTTGAGGAAGCCGATCTCTTTAGATGGTCTTTAGGAGTGCATGGCTCAACAAGCTTTTTCTTCAAGGAGTATGATTGCACCATAGTTGTACTTGAACATGAGGTCTGCATCCTTTTTGAGTGAGATATTCTTGCATCAAATACTCGTTAGATATATGGCAAAGCATATCCAGTCATAATATAACATTTTTCAAGAAGACATATTATCATATTATATGAATTCAAATAAGACAGTGTATCATATTATGTGACATCAAAACAGAGTTTCTCAACATTCTCCCCCTTTTTGATGATGACAAAATATGCTCCCCCTGTTAAAAAGACATTATGCATAGAAAGAATACTTATCATAAAAATATTAAAAAATGTTAAATACGAGTATTTTTCTCCAATAATGGAGACAGGTTTTCTTCTCCTTTGTCATGGACAAAAAGGAAGGGATCAGAGTAAGTAGAGTTATTACAAACAAAAAATAATGTAAAGTTATTACAGACCAAATAAAGTATTACAGTCCAAAAACAAATGAGTTTATTCCGAAGGTGGAGAGGATTGAAGTGAACGATTAGCTTGATCCGGTTGGAGGGTCTGTAGAGTTTGCTGCAACGAGGCTTGACGGTGAAGTATGCGATCCTGAGAACGCTGAACATCCATTAGTGCAGAGAAGTAATCAAAGTTGGATGTTGGATCTTCTTCATCAGAGCCGGGAAGGTGCATGGACCTTAGATTGAAGGAAGTAGCATCGAGGACCTGAGAGGGATAGAGGATAGCTTCATTTTGAAGGGGTACTTTGAAGTATTTTAAAATGGGAGTTATAAAACACCCGAAAAGAAGAGACTGAAATTTTTGATAGCGAATAAAAAGGTCGAAAAGAATGTTGGACCAATTTATCAGAGTAGAACAAAAAATTGCATAAAGAAGGAGAGAGATTTTTCTTGGTACTAATCCCTTGCGTGGAGGCTTGGGATAGATATTGTGGAGAAGAATCTGGGCAAGTAGTTGAGCATGAGGTTGGAGATTCCTCATGTGCCAGGGAAGGTGTGTGCAGTTGGTACAGAGAAGAATTTTTTGAAGTACCGACCGGTTGAGTGGTACTATGTTGTCTAGGTTTATGCCGGTGGAAGGAAGGTTTAGAATTCTGCCTAATGTGGAAGCATTAAAGAACATCAGGCGTCCGCGTACTTTGGTGGTGATGGTAGTTTGCTCATGATCAGAGGAAAAATTTGTGTAGAAAAGTCGGACGAGTTTGGGATAGTAGGCAGCTTGGGATGAAGATCCTAGTAAGTGTTTAAGTTCGGGGAGAGATCTTTCTAGGTCAAATAATACGAAGTCGTCGTAGTGAATCAATTTACCTTCATGAATGGGTCATGAGCAGAGTGAGTTGTAGTGGTGAAGCAAATCGGGATACCTTAGATCGGCGGCAGTGATTACATTGTTTGAGGAGGAAGCCATGGCAAGAGCTTAGGAAGAACAAGCAAGAGAGAAATAAAACTTGGAAAGAGTTTGTAAGAGAATAGAGATATTCGTAGGGAATGAGATATGAATCAATCTAATAAATAGAAGAGGAAAAATAATGGTGATAAGAAATGAATGACATTGGAAGTGAAGGATTTTTAGATTTTAGCTGAAAGAGGAAATGCGTGAGTTGTAAAATAAGAAGCTTGTGAATGATAAATCAAAACAATTTTGGAAGATAGTGTATTATATTAGTATATATGTTAAGAAGGACATAGTTTCAAAATGATTTTTCTATATATCTATCAAATTTATTATGGGCGAGTTTGTTGAATAGTGAGAAATGTCATGAATTGAGTATGGAGTGACATATTAAACTTGATGATTCAAGAGTTTTTAAAGATTTTCATGAAGATCATGTAAGAAAAGTTATAAAGTGAATAATGGCCTAATAAGAACAAACAACTTTTCAAAGAATTTACTTTATGTGAAAGCTTTCCAAATGCGTGAAGAATGAGTTTGGAATATGACAAACAAGAATGTATGAGGGGATGCAATAATTTCTTATTTAAGAAGTATATATTTTGGTATACGTGAAAGGAGTGTGAATAGATATAAAGAGGGGTGATACGGATATGTAGAGAAATGAGAGTGGTCATAAAGGACAACAATCACTTGATGTTAAATAGGAGATGACATAAAGTGGAGTTATGATAGATAAGAAATTAAGTTTTGCTTAAGGACAAGGTTTTGATGATTCTCGATTGAAGAGAGATATAAAATATATGAGAGAGTCATGATCACGGATGGAAAGGTACTTCGTATAATGTAGAGAGAGAGAGAGAGAGATAAAAAGGTGATACAAATCGTACTTGTGAGTGGAGTACAAGTTTTTGAAAAGAGAATTTTACAACACTTTTTCGTAAAAGATGTAAAGCATGAAGAGATGATAATAGATTGTTATTAAGCTATGATATAATAGATGATATAGTAAAAATTTATGTGAAGTATAATAACTTAAAAGGTGGTAAGAGAGGATAATCATTTGAATTTTTCATGAAAGACATTAAGATTTTAGTGAAGTGTCTCGATAGGAGGAAAGGAAGACATGATAGAAATAGAGTGTACGTAATATATAATATAACAAATGATATAGTAAAAATTATACGTAAAACATAACAACTAGATCTTTAGAAGAAGGTAAAAAGAACTAAAAAGATAATCATTCGATTTTGACTAAAATTTGAAAAGCAAGATTTCTCATAAAATAATATGTTGAAGGTGAACCAACTTATCGTAAGAGAAGTTTTCACAAAAGGATAAAAATAATAAAGGAGTTATGAGATGAGTGATGTGAACAATGTCATGATAGTTTTTACTTTAATATAATTAGTTCTTATGGATATGAGTGAAAGGAAATAGGACAATGAGTCATTATGGATGTGTACTTGAAAGATGACAAGTTGAAAGACATAAAGAATATGTCTTATAAGAGTTTAGTGTATACGTGAATATGGAAACCTAGTTTGACTAACTAAAAATTGATAAGAAGAAAAACTCTTTTAAAATAAGATTTTAACATAACTTATAAGAAGTATTAATTTTAATAAATGTGATTAATTTATAAGTCACTTAGTTTGCATATTCCTAGTTCTCTTCTAATTCGTGTAAAGTCTTCATGTTTCAATGGTTTAGTGAATATGTCTGCTAACTGTTGATTAGTGGGTATGAATTCGAGTTTAATTATGTTGTTTAAGACTTGTTCTCTTAAAAAGTGGTGTCTTATTTGAATGTGCTTAGTTCGTGAGTGTAAAATAGGATTCTTAGATAAGTTTATAGCACTAGTATTATCACAGAAAATAGTTGTATTTTCAAAATTTAAACCAAAATCTTTTAAGGTTTTTTTCATCCAGATAACTTGTGTACAAGCTAGGCTAGCAGCAATGTATTCAGCTTCAGTAGTTGATAAGGATACACAGTTTTGTTTCTTACTGAACCATGATACTAGTGAGTGCCCTAGCATATGACATGTTCCACTTGTGCTTTTTCTGTCAGATTTACTTCCAGCAAAGTCAGCATCGCTGTATGAGATTAAATCAAATGTAGAAGATTTTGAATAGAATAATCCAAAATCAACTGTGTCTTTTAAATAACTCATTATTCTTTTTACAACTTTAAGATGTGATTCTTTTGGATTTGACTGAAATCTAGCACACAAACAAACACTAAACATAATATCTGGACGACTAGCAGTTAAATATAGTAGTGATCCTATCATACCTCGGTATACCTTTGTATCCACAGACTTACCATCTTCATCTTTGTTCAAAACAGTAGTAGTGCTCATAGGAGTGGTTTTTGAAGCAGTTGAGTTCATGTTGAACCTCTTCAGAAGTTCACAAGCATACTTAGATTGATTGATGAAAACTCCATCCTTGGTTTGCTTAATATGCAGTCCAAGAAAATAGTTGAGTTCTCCCATCACACTCATTTCGAATTCCTTCTGCATGGACTTAGAAAATTCTTCACAGAGAGTGCTGTTAGTAGATCCAAAGATGATATCGTCTACATATATTTGAACAATAAGGGTATGATTATTCACTATTTTCACAAATAATGTCGAGTCTGCTTTGCCTACAGAAAAACCAGTTTTTAATAGAAAGGTTTTGAGTCTGTCATACCAAGCACGAGGTGCTTGTTTTAAGCCATATAAAGCACGTTTTAGTTTGAAAACATGATCTGGATATTGTTCATTTTCAAATCCTGGAGGTTGTTTTACATAAACTTTTTCATTTATAAAACCATTTAAAAAGGCACTTTTAACATCCATTTGATATAATTTGAAATCCATATAGCTTGCATATGCTAAAAACATTCTAATAGATTCAAGTCTAGCAACAGGAGCAAATGTTTCATCAAAATCAATACCTTTCTCCTGGTTGTATCCTTGAGCTACTAGTCTGGCCTTGTTTCTTATAACATTACCTGTTTCATCTAGCTTGTTTCTGAAGATCCATCTTGTCCCAATGATCGGATGATCCTTTGGTCTTGGTACAAGATCCCAAACTTCATTCCTTTGGAATTGATTCAGTTCTTCAGTCATGGCTAGCATCCAAAACTCATTGATGATGGCTTCATCAATCTTCTTTGGTTCAAGTTGAGAAATGAATGCCATATTTGCAATCCGTTCTAGCTGAGCTCTAGTCTGAACCCCTTTTGTCAGGTCTCCCAAAATCTGCTTTTGAGGATGATCTTTGATATCGACAAATGTTCTTTGATGATCATCTTCATTAGACTTAGCTGTGTTATCTAAAAATAAATCTGTACTTTCAATATCATCATCGTTAGTTTGCTTATGAACAGATTGATCAATAGATTCACAGAAACTAACATGCATAGATTCTTCAATAGAATTAGAACTCTTATTGAAAACCTTGTATGCTTTACTATGACTTGAATATCCTAAAAATATGCCTTCAATAGATTTAGCATCAAATTTATCTAGGCTATCTTTTGTGTTTAGGATAAAGCATTTACATCCAAAGACTTTGAAATAGTCTATTCTTGGAGTCCTGTCATAGAATAATTCATAGAGAGTTTTATTTAATAAAGGTCTAATGAGAACTCTATTTGTTATGTAGCATACAATATTAACAGCTTCTGCCCAAAGAGATTTAGCAAGATTATTGTGTTGGAGCATAGTTCTAGCAGATTCCTGAAGGGTTCTATTCTTTCTTTCTACTACACCATTTTGAGGTGCAGCTCTAGGAAAGGCAAAGTTATGAGAAATACCATGCAAGTTACAAAAATTTACAAAAAGTTCATTTTCAAATTCTCCCCCATGGTCACTACGGATTTTAACAATAGAACAAGATTTTTCATTTTGTAATTTTTTACATAAAATTTCAAATTGACAAAACGTATCACTTTTGTTTTTCAAAAATATTACCCAAGTAAATCTTGAGTAGTCATCTACAATGACAAAAACATATTTATTGTGATTATGACTAGCTACTCTAGAAGGACCAAAGAGATCCAGGTGGAGAAGCTCTGGAGGTCTTTTGCTTGAAATGATATTTTTTGATTTAAAAGATGATTTAGACAGTTTTCCTAATTGACATGCATCACAAAAATAATCCTTTTTAAAAGATATTTTGGGTAACCCACGTACTAACTTATCTTTAGCTAATTTAGACATGTACTTAGAATTGACATGACCCATTCTCATGTGCCATAGATGTTGAGAGTCATTATTAGCTATGAGGCAATGTTCTGTGATGTTTTCTAGGTATAGTTCATATATATTATTTTTTCTTATACCTTTTAAGATAATATTTTCGTTGGTGTCTGCTATAAGACAAACATTATGATTAAAGCTAACATTATAACCTGTATCACACATTTGACTAATACTTAGAAGGTTATGTTTTAAGCCTTTAACCAGGAGAACGTCTTTGATAAGAGGTTTATCTATATTTCCAATATTACCAATACCTATTATCAAACCTTTGTTGTTATCACCAAAGGTGATGGTTCCTCCTTCTTTTTTATGAAGAACAGCAAAGAGGTCTGAATGTCCAGTCATGTGTTTTGAACATCCACTGTCTAGTATCCATCTGTTCTTCTTGTTTGGAGCCTGCAAGACATTAAGTAAAATTTCTTTTTGGTACCCAGTCGGGTCCCTTTTTGTTAGACTTTGGAACCCATATCCATTTAGATTTGGGTTTGTCTACAACCTTAGAGGAGTTCAAGAAGTTAAAATTATAATACTTCTTTTTAGGTTCAGAAGAACTTTTCACAAACATGGTCTTTTGATTCATACAAGAAGGCTTGTTGAAATGAGAGTAGCCAATACCATTCTTGTAAAAAGACACTTTTTGAGAGGATAGGAGTTTATCCAAGTTCTCTTTTTCTTTAGTAAACTTGAAAACCGTTTTCATAAGGTTCTCAGTTTTACTTTTTAATTCTGAAATTTCTACTTGCATTTTTTTAGTCTTGGAGCTGGTAGAAGAGATTTCAGAAGTAATAAGAAGATTTTTCTTTTGTAACTCAAAATTTTCAATACTGAGTTTTTCATTTTTCAAAATGAGCTCTAGATTCTCAGATTTCAAATGTTTATTTTTGAGAATCGTTTTCCTTGATTCTTCAAAAAGTTCTTGAAAAGCATTTTGAAGTTCTTCAAAGGAGAAATCAAGAGATTCACTTACAGAGCTTTCTGCCATGAAGCACATGTTGGCGGTTTCTGCTTCATCATCATTTGACTCTTCACTAATGGATGGTTCTGAATCATCCCATTGAGCATGCAGAGCCTTTTTTTTGAAGAACCTTTTCTTTGGTTCCTCAGTCTTGGATTTTCTTTTGAGAAGAGGACAGTCACGTCTCAGGTGACCTGACTTATTACACTGGTAGCACATAGAATCTTCTTTTGGGTCTTTTCTTTCTTTGTGCTTATTTGGAAGCCGGTTCCTTCTCATAAAGCACTGGAATTTTCTGGTGAGTAGCGCAATCTCAGTTTCTTTTTCTGAGTCCTCATCCTCAGAAAGGGCTGGGAAGGCTAGAGTTTTCTTCAAAGGTTGTTCCTCTTCCCTTCTTTCCTTCATATGGACTTCATAGGCCATAAGATTGCCTATTAAATCGTACAGGGTAAGTTTGGACAAATCTTGAGCTTCTTCAATAGCAGTAGTCTTTTTCTCCCAATCAGTTATGAGAGATCTCAAGATTTTCTTCACCTTTTCTGTCTGAGAGTGGGTTACACCCAGAGATTTCAGATCGTTGGTGATGTTGGTGAATCTGGTGAATATCTCTGTGATGGGTTCATCTTTGTTCATTTTGAACAACTCATATTTTCTGACAAGAGCTGAGATTTTGGCTTCTTTCACTTTGTTGGTTCCTTCATAAATAACCTCCAAAGAATGCCAAATATCATATGCAGATTCACATATAGATATTCTATTGAATTCATTCTGATCGATGGCACAATATAAGGCATTCATAGCCTTTGCATTTAAGTTTGCCATTTTCTTTTCTTCATCAGACCATAAGTTATAGTCTGCGGAAGGAGATGTGTATGGATGCTCAACAATTTTCCATACAGCAAAATCTATGGATTTGAGAAATATAGCCATTCTGCACTTCCAGTATCCATAGTTGGAGCCATTGAAGAAAGGAGGACGAGATGCGTGTTGACCTTCAATATCACGAGCATAAGAGGTAGATGCCATATGTGCTGGAAGACTTGTTACGTCGAAACCAACAAACTTGCTCTGATACCAAATGAAATTCCACTAGAGGGGGGGGGGGTGAATAGTGAAATACGATGCAAATTGATAAAATAAAAAATAAGGCAATAAGGCACAACACAATAAACACATGATTTATACTGGTTCGGTCAAAACCCTGACCTACATCCAGTCCCCAAGCAAACCACTTGAGCTTTCCACTATAACATCCGAGTCACCGGATAAATAGTACAACACCCTCTTCCTCAGAGGTCTTCTTCTCTCAACAGAGAAGGGGCACACCCTCTTCTACAGAGGTCTTCTTCTCTCAACAGAGAAGGACAACACCCTCTTACACAGAGGTCTTCTTCTCTCAACAAAGAAGGACAACACCCTCTTTCTCAGAGGTCTACTTCTTTCAACAAAGAAGGAATACAGTGAATAACATAAAGTTACAATACTTCCTATAGAACCTTCAGAATGATATGAATGCACGAATGAAGGATTCTCAAAATGTTCTGTTCTTTTCACTCAGAAGATACTCTTTGTCAAAGAGTTATTCTTGACTTTTTCTCTTTCTTTTCTCTTTCTTTTTCTAGGCTCTCTTTCAAATATCGAATAGGAATTTTTTTCGTTGTAAGCTCACATATCCATTCCTTATTTTGAATAATTCATTTGAGTGTGTTTATATAGCTTTAAAAAAGTAGTCGTTACTTTTTGAAATCGTAGCCTTTTTGAGATGTGAAATGTCATGTCATTTCAAAAAACATCTTTAGAGAAATTCGAGAAAGTCTTTTTTCCATAAAAGTAAAATATAGGGTACACTAGTCGTTGTAATATTTTAGGTAATATATATTTTATGTAAAAAGTCTATTTCTTACAATAGTACATTGAACGTTGGAGTGTAGGCTGTCATGTAGTTTTGTCTTTATCCTAATTAATGATTTGTGGTACATAAGTACTTCTTTACTTAAAATGAGTGTAAGTACAATAAATGCTTTGAGATATTTATTTGTACATAGTCATATCAAAAGTTTTCTTTGTGATGTGTTTTTCAAAGTCTACAGAGAGAATGAAGACTACAAGTAAGTTGACATTCTTGAGAAGAATATTAACAAGGATTTCTTACAGGAGGTATTTAATGCTATACAAAGAGAATGATGACTTCAAGTAAGTCGACATTCTATGGGTTTGTAAAAAGGTAACTAGAGTCTTTTCAAAACATATTATATTTGTTTTCTTTGTGTAGTCGATTTCATGTTTTGTCTTTTTCCTATATTTGAAATCATTTCTAGAGTCTTTTCAAAACATATTATATTTGTTTTCTTTGTGTAGCCGCTTTCATGTTTTGTCTTTTTCTTACTTTTAAAATCATTACTTTTCAAGTTGTCTTGTATATGATATAAGGTACAATTATTACATTTTGAAATCATGTCAAAATACCTTTTTCATAAAGGGTTGTAAGAAGGTACAATTATTTGTTTTCAAAAAGGAGCTTTTTGAAACTATCGTATACTTTTATGAAATAGCTTTTATGAATGAGTATGTAATATGCAATATGCATGCTTCTGAAGGTTCTGTTACATATGACTCTAAAGAAGAAAAAATCTTCAACTTGAGGAAGCCGATCTCTTTAGATGGTCTTTAGGAGTGCATGGCTCAACAAGCTTTTTCTTCAAGGAGTATGATTGCACCATAGTTGTACTTGAACAGGAGGTCTCCATCCTTTTTGAGTGAGATATCCTTGCATCAAATACTCGTTAGATATATGACAAAGCATATCCAGTCATAATATAACATTTTTCAAGAAGACATATTATCATATTATATGAATTCAAATAAGACAGTGTATCATATTATGTGACATCAAAATAGAGTTTCTCAACAGGGGCGAGGCGGGGCCCCGCTTTCCCCCGGTCCACTGCCATCCCTAACCAAGAGGGTTGTGGTGCAGAGATATCCCACATCATGAGTTCGAATCCCATATTAAGCATTTCTTGTTCTATAAAAGCACATTTGGGAATGCTGTTGGAAAGTACAGTGAGCCTAAGGGGTTTTACAAGTGGAGGCCTGCATTAGGACCGGCTGAGTTTTACGGCAGATGAGAAACATGTTTTCCCTTGACCTAGCCAGAAAAAAAAATTGATCAAATAAAAATCAAAATTTTTATAAAATTAACTCATCTGACAACTTGGTTTATAGTGAAAAGCAACAAAAAGCTTACCCATAGGTTTGGATTAAGTGAAAAAAAAAACATTCGCAACTATGTTTTTTGGAAGCATTTAAAATATTCAAGACAGAGACAATCATAGCAACTGTCCAAATGGAGTTTTAGGTGTTTGCTTGATATAAACTTATAAATGTACTTTTTATAGGTTACTTAGCAAAGAAACTGGGTTAAATTAAGTATTTTTCATGTTTATATGTGTTTTTAGAGTGATAAAAAATAATAACACCTATTGTACAAAACTTAATGAATTAAAAATCAAAATTTCTCATTAAATTGGTTCAATTCTAAGCATGCAGTTTAGTAAATAAGCATTGAGAAATAAATACATTTGGATTACGTGTGTGTGTGCTACTACTACTGTTGATTGCATTTACAATCTGAATGGGGTTTTACCAGTGTAAGTGCCAGCCAAAGTTAGGTGCCTATCGCAATCGGGCAGGTCATTGGGATGTTCTTCGCAAATCTGACCAGTAGATGCATTTGACATAGTCAATATGCTAAAATCAGTACTTATATAGTGTTTTTTAATGGAAAAAACATGAATTTTTAAGCTTAAATATTTATGAAAATCTTAGCCTGTCGATTTTCAAACCTTATAAAAACCTATCATGGTGTCTTAATTGGACAATCCAAGACTCTATTCCAATAAAATCAAGCATGTAGAACACATCTCTATGTCAGATTTGAGAAAAACATGAAAACCCCTCCAGAAGCCCGTTATGTTGGCCGTAGTCATGGATGTAAGTAGATGGCTGCCCTCTATCTCTCTCTATATAGATGAGAGTATTATCGGATGCTCCATCGCCAGAGAGGGATCTCGGACAAACCCCAGCCACTGATCTCGTCATCGATTAGCGGCAGAATTTTTGTTTTGGTAAAAATGGCTTTTAGAGGTATTCGCTAAAACCCGTTTTTGCACAAATTTTTTTTTGCACCGCGCACGTAACTGGATCCACTATTGATGGATGAGATGGGCATTTGACAACACACACACACACAAATATATATATATATATATATATATATATATATATATATATATATATATATATATATATATATATATATATATATATATATAATGAGAAAGGGAATGGTCCATCCCTTGTCTACTCCATCGAAATCTATATGTTAAATATGTATTTAATAAAATCTGATCATATGGATGTGATCTTTATGGTTGAAAACATATGAATAGACTCTTGAATCAAACACTTTTGATGAATACTTAGGATTTTACAAGGTTCTAAAAAATCAATGGTTCTAAAATTTTTGCAAATTTCTATGTTATAAAATCTCACGTACACATAAAAAAACTTAGATCCAAGAGCCTGTTCATATGTTCTCAACCTTGCAGATCAGATCCATACTGTCAGATTTGCCAAAACACATATTTAACATATAGGTTCTGAAAGGGAAATGACAAGAGGTGGACTATCCCCATGATATCATACAATGATACAATATATCTAATCATCAAATGGCAAATCTGATTATACAAATGTGTTTATCATGATTTATTTACTTTGTTAGAAAGTTTTATCATATCTAATACACCGTAAGATTCTACTTTTGAGAAAGTGAAAATCAACTACTCACAATTCATGAAAATAAGGATGATTTATTTACTATGTTAGAAATTTCTGTCATATCTAGTACACCACAAGATTCTACTTTTGAGAAAGTGAAAATCAATGGCTCACAATTCATGAAAATAAGGGTGGTTTAAAAATAGTTTAAAACATCATATTTGAGTCAACTTTAATATATGAAAATAATGAATAAAGCATGCTAAACATGATTCAATGGTTAGATTTTGTTTCTGGAACTTAAATCTACATAAATCAAATGTGTACAACCATCAACAATGGTGGTACAGTGCAACTATAGAAGTGCTATATATATATATATATATATATATATATATATATATATATATATATATATATATATATATATATATATATATATGGTGGTTGTGTACCATAATACCATAGTGGTACACACTCTTGCTTGTATGAATCTAGATACAAACTGGTATATCTAACTATCAAGATGTGTGTTTAACATAGTTAATTTACTAAGTTAGAAGGTTTTATCATGTCTAATAGACTACAAGGTTCCATCTTTTAGACAATAAAAAAGAAACTGCTCACAATTCATGAAAATAAGGGAGGTCTAGAAATGGTATAAATCATTATATTTGAGCCAACTTTAACACATGAAAATAGTAAATAAAACATGATAAATATGGCCCCAAAGCACCCTATATGTATAATATTTATTTAATAGCCGATTGTAGGTATAATCTAGTTGGAATATGAAGATACAAGCCATTTTGACTCGATCTAACCTTATAGATGTGTTCAACATGCTCAATTTTGAGAAAAAACGATCCTTAAATCATATGTTTTTAGTCAAAAAAATTGATGCATTTACAAGCATCGCCAAAAAATCTATATACACAAGTTGGTTCCTAAAAAAAACAATATGTAGATCACATCCATGGAGTTTATTGAACTAAAAAAAGAAAGTGTAGTTGCTAAGTCGTTTTTACATGCAAACGAAGGTAATAACTTTAACACACACACACACACACACACACACACATATATATATATATACATGTGTGTACTGTGGTGGGGGTGGGGTATTAAAGGAATGGAACTATCGAGAACGATCACTTTCTTTTCATAATATTTTTTTTTGTAGATTGAACTTTATGGATGTGATCTACAAGATTTGTTTAATAGAAAATGAGTTTTAAATGATGTGATTATAGCATATATGGATTTTTTTAAGGGCTTAAAAAATCAATGACCCATAATGTGATAAAATTTCACATCAAAATAACACTATCAAAGGTTTGATACTTAGCAAACAAAGCTTATGATTTTCAGTTCAATAGTTCCATGCCTTCAATAACACTAAATATTCAATATATATATATATATATATATATATATATATATATATATATATATATATATATATATATATATATATATATACATATACAAAAGAGAGAGATGCCAAATGAAATATGCTAAATGGGTCACTTTTTCGTGATTCTGACCCCATAGATTATGGATGACAGTGGATCGGAGGAAAACGAGGCCCCGTCCTGCTTCATCCCATTTGGACCGGAGATGGAGGACACGAAACAGAGTTGGAGGCAGGGACGAAGGTTAAAATCAAAACCCATGCGGGGATGGAGCCCCACCCCGCCCCCGATCCCCAAATGCCGTTAGTAAAATAACTAAAATACCTTTAGGAATGGTAGTGGATCAGCGAGAAACTGGGCCCCACCCCGCCTCGCTCTATTTGGACAGGGGATGTAGGACATGAAGCGGGGATAGAGGTTAAAATCAAAACCCATGCGGAAATAAAGGTGGGGATGGAGGGCAAAATTTTGAGACAGACTGGGGGTGGAGACCTTGTCCCCCACCCTAGCCCCGGTCTACTGCCATCCCTACCATAGATGTGTTCAACATGGTCAGTTTACTAGGAATCAATAATGTATTTTCGATGAAAAACAAAATGATACTTGAATCCTCAAAAATTTACAAAGATTGTGAATTGTTGATTTTTTGAATTTTATAAAAACCAACTCATGTGTTGAAATCAAATGTTCCAAGAAGTGATTTCTATAAAATCACATAGGTAGATCACAACTTTTAGGTCTGATTTTAAAAACAAAGCAAAAAAGCGTAAAGAATCTATTTAACATGTTCCATTTAGTATATTTTGTTTAGTATGCATCATTGTTTCTCTCTCCCTCTCTCTATATACATATATGTTCATCATGATTTGTTTGCTAAGGATCAAACCTTGGATCATGTGATTTCGATTTAAGAATACTATTTTTTAAGTCAATTTTTTTTTATGCATTGTAGGTCTTTGAGTTTTGAAGCCCCTAAAAATCCTGCTTACGTTTCAAATTATATATGATGCAAAACTCATTTTCTATTAAAAAGACCTTGTAAATCACATTCAAAAGGTGTGATTTAAAAAGAAGAAGAGCCAAGCAATATGAAAAGAAGGTGACTTGTACTTAATAGTTTAGTGCAGGTTAATATCACCATATATTAACCCTATATATAGAGAAAGAGAGGGTTTGTACTAGCTTGCACAAAGTGGTGTTAAGACATCTATTTGGCCCCTCTCTTTCCCAAGTGGGACCGAATTGAGCTGGCGTTGACGTTGAGTCATCATGGAGAACCCCTCAGATCGCATGCTTCTTTTTCCTTGGATTCCTCTTGCTTTTGGAGTAAAAGAAAAAGTTTGCTGGTACCAATCTACCTTTCAGCAAGCAAGCAACCAAACCAAGTTGAATTTGATTTTTATTTTCTTTCCCTTGATGCATTATTGAAGAAAAAAAGCACATCATCATCCTCGCAAACGTTATACTGGTTTGGATTAGACATTCTATCATAGTCATTTAGATAAATTCTCTGTCTCCCTTTATCATCTGATAAGACAAATGGTCAGAGATCTGGCACATGGCTTGCCTTGAAAAGAGTTCATAAAAATATCTTACTCTAGTAGAATCTTTCAAATTGAGTCATTTTATATGACAATTTTTTACTCACAACCAGCACAAAAAGCTTCACAAAAATATCTTACTCTAGTAGAATTTTTCAAATTGTATCATTTTATATGACAAATTTTGACTCATAATCAGCACAAAAAGCTTATTGCATGAGAATTGACCGTTACTCATATTCAAATATAAACAAATCCATCTGTATTATTATAACTAGTCCCATCTACCGATTGCATGCACATAGTACCTATTAGTAATATTGGTATAAGTAATCCTTTCAAAAATAATTTTTTGGCACACAGAACTTGGCAAGGAAACTCCAAGGCCCCTCTTAACAATATTTGCAGAATTTGACTATTTTTTTTATTTTATAAATACATTACTTTATGAAATCATGCAAATGCTAACTTGGAGGAAAAGAAAGATACAGATATGACATATCAGAGACCTCCCACGTTCCTTCTACCTTATTTATTTATTATTATTTTTTTCTTTTCCTTATGGGGGTGATCATGTGAATTGGTCCGTCCGACAAAAGAGCAATGTGGTCAATCAACCAATTGATTTGGGAAGGTAAGAACAAAAGAAACATATTTTCCTGCTCAAAGAATGACAGTTGTAAGAATCAAAACTTACATTTATTTTTTCAACAGTTCAATTTTTTCTCTTGCCTAAAGTTAGTACTTGTTCATATTCAACATTTAATAAAGGTCTCCTTCCAAAGGTTTTACCAATAACGGCAACTCACTTGGTACAGTAGTAGTGCAATACTGACTTGCAGAGAGCGCTATCCTTCCATCCTCATTGATAAGGCAGGTAAACGAGCAGAACCAGCAGAGCTTGAGGTGTTCAAGTTTGACTGGTTCTTATTGTGCGCTGAGCTGAGTTGAGCTTTAGCTTGTAATCATGTCGAGCTAAATGAGCAGAGCACAAAATGACTTGTTTATGAAAAAAAATTCATTGTTTAAAAGCTACATGCAATAAGATTTGAACCAGAGAACGTCAGAAATGATCTTGATCGGGATCGGTTTGTTTAATATACATATATAGATACCATAGAAATTGAATCTAAACTTATCGTTTGCAAACCAAACACTAAACTTGTGATGTAAAATGTATTCAAAATATATGGATTACTTCTTAAAGTGCCTACACAAGCTGACCCGAGTTGAGCACCTACTGTTTGTCTTTGGCTTGTTGAACCAGTTTTAGAGTTCCAATGACGTCTTTGCAAGTGAAGCATGAGCAGTTTTTTTCGTTTTTCATCCATACTAATTAGTGGGAGTCCAACTGCCCACATACTTGAATCTGCATGTGGGATCTTATTTTGGTATATTACCAAATTTTGGCTCAAACAGATTGAGCAGTGAGTGAATATGATAATCGATCAGACAATGACGCATATAATACTAATTTTGAGCACAATATCATAACTGATCACAAACGAGAAAATACAACAAATATGACTAATTTACTGTTTTCTTGACAGTTTTGCTGTTTTTTTTTGTTTGAAATCATGACGTCTGATTTTTTCAAGAGACACTTTACATGATGTTTGATTTTTTCAAGTGACAACTTACATGTCAGATTTTTCCAACAACCTACATGGCACCTAGTTTTTGCAGACTACAACTAATTACATGACACTTGATTTTTTCATGTGACAGCTTACATGACACCTGATCTTTTCAAGCGACAACTTAGATAAGTGGTGACTAAGGCGCCTAAAAGAAACCCTAAAACTGTCAAAGAAAAAAATCAATAGACTGGATTTGACATATTTTGAGTATTGAATTGGCCATGTTTGACATATTTTTCAGTATGGCCAAAACACGAGATGGTTGCAAGAGTGTGCCATCTATGACTTTGTCAGTATGATAATTGGGCAATTAAGAGAGAGAGAGAGAGAGAGAGAGAGAGAGAGAGAGAGAGAGAGAGAGAGAGTCCAAACTGAAACTTGAAAAATCCGACTAGTTTGACTCGGATAAAATGTTTGAAAATCCCCAAAAAATTTAAAAAAAATTTAAAATTTAAAATTTTAAAAGGATTGCCTCTTTTGTTGCAAAAGTTTTGTCATTTGAATGGATTTTGCTGAAGAAGTCATTGCATTTATGAGAAATTCACATGCATTTTATCTCACTTCTTGCATCATTAGCAATGGTCGATTTATTTTCTATTATTGTGAAGAGAAAACTTGTAAGATAAAGCCCTTTATGAGAAAGAAGCATAAAATGAATAAGCTTGATATGAAATATAAAGGTAAATGTCTTTGTGAAGCCTAAAAATAACAAAGGATGAATCATACAGGGACATGTATAGTCATAGGCGGAGCTGGGGGGGAAGAACTGGGTTGTAGCCTAGTCCTGCCTCCCGGTCCAATTAATTTTTTTTTAAAAGCCTAGTCCTAGAGCAACCATGATTCCATATGAAATAGATTTTTTTATCCATTTTTGTATCCCAGCCCTGACTGTAGCAAATAGTTTGTTTTGTCCATATGGAATAGATTTTTATTAATAATTGTAGCCATTTTTTATTTTATCTTAATTTGTTTTTCGGGGGCGCTGCTGTAAAACCCATGAATTTTAGAGAATTTTCAATCAAATAAAAATGTGTGTTTACGTGAGATAATATGGTTTATGAGATATTCAATGTGATTTTAAGGCTTGCGGGTCAGTCGAGCGAACCCAATAATGAATACTGGAAAGGGTACTTGGATCTGGACTTTGACGAGATCCGACCCGGTTCACGAGGCCAAGTAAGAAAACCCGATGGTTTCGGGATGATAGCGTGAGATCCGAAGCACATTTAAAGTAAGCGAGTGCAAGTTTAAAACTAACAGGTGAAAAATCCACTTGAAAATGGAAGAAATCCATCAACAAGGAAAAACGTCCCAATATGACATAAAAAGAATATTTTTGCAAAAGTAAACACCAAGTGGTGTTGTGGGGTAGTGGTAGGACACATGGTTGTGTGGAGCCATAACCCAAGTTCAAAACTCATGGTGTGCCCACGTAGAAGTGAAAAACCTTGTTTTTGCATGAAATCCGGAACAAAACTGAGAGTTAAATACAATTTAATCCACAAACTTTGCAACGAAAAATAATGTAGCACAATTGGTGGGGCTCGTTACCCCTTAGGTTGAAAACCCAAGTTCAAAACCCAAGTTCAAAACCCCATATGCAAAAAAATTTTTTTTTTCACAAGAAAGTGATGATTTCTACCTTGGTGAAAAGGGTAAAAACGTGGGATTAAGTTAAGCCTAAATTTTTTGGCTTTTTCATCTAACTCTACCAAGGATTGAGGAGAATCCCATGTGACATGGAAGAGGGGTACCCAAATAGCAAATAGTGAGGGAAGTTAGAGGAAATCATGCCAAAGAGAGGATGGGCATTGTTGGAAATAGACATCACCCACCGAAAACTTTAGATTAGGGTGAAGATTTAATGCTTTGAAAATTTAGTAACTTCCCCTAAATAGAGGAGTTAAATGAGAGATTTTTGGTAAGGAGTTAGACTAGTCTCTCTCTCTCTCTTGGGTGATCAGACCTCCATAGTTGGTGGTGGAGTTTTCTATTGCTGCACGAATGGACTTCCATTGGCAAACGTAGTGTGCTACTCCAACGAAGGAAGAAGCGTTGCTTCGTTCGCTTGACGCTCCAACAAGAGGTAAGGAGCATTGCTATTTGTATGTAAGTGGTTGATGCCTTGTTGCACATCTATATTGCAATATCATGGAGTTTACGCGACAAGCACCACCTATATGTAGGTGCGTTTTGGGCCTCGAGACCGAGGTGGCATGAGCTGAAACACCTACCCGCCAATAGGTCAATATGGAGTGGTTCAACCAATGGTTCTCACCCTTTGCCAACGTTGGGGCAATGTGGTGTTCTTAGTAAGAGCATTATGTTCCTATGTGTATGCTTGGTGATGTGTAGTACTCATATCAAAATCTATAGTTCAAATATATGTAGGGAAATACATATATTCTGGTGTGGGTGTTAGCCATAACGGATCCAAGGTAGAAACAATCTTAGGTAGACGAATGGCATGGAACCTATGAGGGGTTGCCGGAAAACGCTTTGGTTCGTGCATTGATTCACTCTATACAGTGGAATCAACAGTATTAACCTTGTATTGAACGCTCACAAAGAAAAAAAAAATAATAAGAAGACGCACCCTTTTAAAAAGTTACAGAAAAACGGCAAAATTGGTCAACTGGAACAGTAGTTAGTCGACTGATAATATCATTAGTCGACTGATAATCCCTTCAGTTGACTGCTGCTAATTTTTTTTCCAGAAAACAGACATTTTGTCTGGTCGACTGATAAAACTTTCGGTCGACTAATTTTATGATCAGTCGACTGATAAATCCTTGAGTCGACTGCTGCTAAATTTTTCCAGAAAACAGACATTATGTCCGGTCGACTGATAAAACTTTCGATCGACTAATTTTATGATCAGTCGACTGATAAACCCTTCAGTCGACTGCTGCTAAATTTTTTTCCAGAAAACAGACATTCTGTCCGGTCGACTGATAAAACTTTCGGTTGACTAATTTTATGATAAGTCGACTGATAAACCCTTCAGTCGACTGCTGTTAATTTTTTTTCCAGAAAACAGACATTCTGTCCGGTCGACTGATAAAACTTTCGGTCGACTAATTTTATGATCAGTCGACTGAAAAACCCTTCAGTCGACTGCTGCTAAATTTTTTCAGAAAACAGACATTCTGCCCTGTCGACTGATAAAACTTTCGGTCGACTAATTTTATAAAAAAAAATAACGATTTGCTTAGAAGATTTGAAGCAAAAAGGTTGGTCGACCGGTGAGCCTATTGGTCGACTAATAAACATGAAAAATTGAGTAAAGAGTTTTCTAAAATGATTTTCATGAAGGGTTCTTTTAGAAAAGTTTTTCTAAAGACTTTTTAGGTGAAAAGTAATTGAAATATCTATGAAGGAAATAGTTTCGATGGTAAACTAAATATATGATTCACATATGGACTTTAGGATTTTGTCCAATACATGGAACACACATGATAAAGTTGGATAATGCTATGTTGCGGCATAACCAGTGGGGGTACGAAACGTACACTCGAGCTCATAAACAAAACTGAAAATGCCGAATGTTTAAGTACTCGACACAAAGTTGAACCAGAATTATGAGAAATTGTGGTTGGTGCCTTTGAAGCATTCGATGGGTAATGTGCATATACTAAGATCAACCTGAGTGTAGGTTGTGGTTTTTAAAATCCCATGTGGTGCAATGACTTGCACACAAGAATAAATAAAATTAAAAATATACACATATAACCTAAATATGGGATTCTGGGTATACCTGAAAGATGGTATATGTTACTGGTTTCCCAGGGTTCTGGGTATATCTGAAAGACAATGTATGTTACTGGATCCAAACAAAACAAGAATGAAAATTATGCATATATATAATAATTATGGGATTCTGGGTATACCTGAAAGACGATATATGTTACTGGTTTCCCGGGATACTGGGTATACCTAAAAACGGTATATGTTATTAGTTTCCCAGGGCTCTGGGTACACCTGAAAGATGATGTATGTTACTGGACCCATGATCTACCTTGGAGAGGGTAGGTGGTACAAACTTCATGAACGTTTATGTTTTCGTGAGAGTTAGGCGTCTCACCGTATGGTCTTGGTCCACTACGAGGTCTATGCCTGTGCGTACCCATAGGGTAAGAGTAAGTTAAGCATTAGATAATTTAAGTTGACTGGAAACTTATCTCTGAAGAATTATATACTGTTGATTTGGCTTTAGTGAAACTTGTGGAATCTACAACTTGTACTACTGTAGACAAATATACCTTTAGTTCAGTCATCTTTTGCTCTGTATCATGAATTAGAAATCATAATTATCTTCTTAGAATGATATAAACTTCCATGCTAGTTATATCTGTAGTTGTTGCACATATTTGTACACAGGACACTGAGCACCACATATAAATACATTGCTTCTTACGCAGACAAGGGAGTCTGACCCTTCTGCTTTAAATGTTTTTCAGGCAACGCATAAATGGAGCATCGTGGCGTCGCATTTGGAAGTAGTTAAGAGATCTTAGTTTTTCAGTGTTTTCTGTTTGAACTCTAATTAGTAGATTTACATTTTTGTAATGAGATGTAATTAATGACATTTATGCTTTAATTAATGAATGGTATGCTTTTAGTACTTCTCTGTTTTTACCCTGTAATGCACCCGACTTGTGTTTTTCGCACTTCCGCTATTTTAAAAAAAAAATTTTACTCCAAAATTTTTACTATAAAAAGTTGGGGCGTTACAGCTTTGGTATCAGAGCAAGACTGAAAAATCTGAGATCTTGGCTCTTCCAGCGACCGCGATGGCTCTGTAAGTATGTAGAAATATTGTTTTCTTAATGTAGAGATAAAAATATATAATTGCATATTATATTTTCATGAATTTATAACTAAGGTTGTAACGACCTTTTTATTGCCCAAACAAATGGCTTGGGCAAACCGTTGCAATGATATTATGGAGATGCTACATAACCTAGCCGAAGTGGTAGGCCGACAGGCTGCTGCAATGCAGCTGGTGGGTGACAATTTACATCTTGTGACCCATTAGAGGATACATAGAAGATGAGTGCCACCTAAAGTATGGTATATATTTTTTCTAGATGAGAAACATGGATGCACTTGAGGGCATAGCTTCCCAAGTTAGTCTCGTGTCAACTCCTGCGAGAGTTGAAGTTCTGGAGCGAAACCCAGGGACTCCTCGCGTATTCTACCTTCTCGAAATTGATTTTGTGAATCATAACGAATATCAAAATTATTATCCCAATCGCATTGGAAACAATGATTTTGTTGATAAGAGTCATCAGATGAGGCTCTAAGTTAATGTTTTTCCTTTTTCCAACTTCGTTGGAGATGTTAGTGACTCTATCATTGATGAGGGGTACCTTCCCGAATAATCTTTCAGACAGAAGGTGAAAGCTTTGTCTGTGCCCGTTAAACCTTTGAGTTCCTCGTTGGAGGATGTTGTAGATCCCCAGTTGTTCTTGGTGATGAGAACGTAAATGATGTTATATGCTTAACAAATGGCTTCTGGGTTGTCGATGATGGCAATCGACTCCTGAGAGGGTCATAGTTGGGGACTACATAACACCAGACTTCTGGGTGTTATGGTTTTTGAAAGAGCGTTGTGGGAATTCTTGTTTCCCAACCACAGTTGAAAGGGATTGTGGTGAGTTAAGTTGGCTCAGGTGGTGATTCCGGGTAATGCCAACGTTGTCATTAGGGTGGTGATGCTCTAATGATGGCATTAGAGTGGTGATTCTCTAATGAAGGTTGCTGGAGTGGTGATTCTTCAGCGATGCTGTTAGAGTGGTGATTCTCTAACGATGCCGCTAGGGTGGTGATTCCCTAACGATGCCATTAGAGTGGTGATTCTCTAATGAAGGTTGTTGGAGTGGTGATTCTCCAGCGATGCCATTAGAGTGGTGATTCTCTAACGATGCCGCTAAGGTGGTGGTTCCCTAACGATGCCATTAGAGTGGTGATTCTCTAATGAAGGTTGTTGGAGTGGTGATTCTCCACCAATGCCGTTAGGGTGGTGATTCCCTAACGATGCCATTAGAGTAGTGATTCTCTAATGAAGGTTGTTGGAGTGGTGATTCTTCAGCAATGCTGTTAGGGTGGTGATTCTCTAACGATGCCATTAGAGTGACGATTCCCTAATGAGGTTGTTGAAGTGGTGATTCTTCAACAATATCGTTAGAGTGGTGATTCTCTAACAATGTCATTAGAATGGTGATTCTCTAATGAAGTGATGATTCTTCAACAATGCCATTAGAATGATGATCTTCTAACAATGTCATTCGAGTGATGACTCTTTCTTTATGATATTGGAGTGGTAATTCTCCGGATAGTGTATTAGAGCGGAAGTTCTCTAACGTGAGTCATCTAGAATGGTGATTTTTTGACGATAGCGGCCTTATGCGGTGTCGTTTGAGGTCGTTCGAAGAATATATGTATAAAATAAGTTATTGCACCAATAAATTTTATTGTGGCACTGTTTGAATTGTGTATCGTACATTTGAGAACTATGAAAGATTGCTAAGGATATTACTTAGCAAGCATAATTGTGTAACCTAACGATTAACTATTATTATGCTTCTGTCCTGATAGATGGTATGGGAGGCCAGGTGCAACGACATCATGGACATTGTGAACAACTTTGCCGAGGTTGTGCAACAGCAGGTGGTTGCAATGCAACAAGTGGGTGCAAACCTTCAACAGGTGGCCCAAGATAGGCAGAATATAGGTGCAGTCACTTACAAGCGCTTTATGGAAATGGATCCTCTTGTTTTTAAGGGCAAGACAGATCCTGAAGCGGCTGAGATGTGGATACGTGAGATTGAACGTATTTTTCGTGTTTTGAATGTTCCAGAGGAACAAAAGGTGAACTTCAGTACTTATCGTTTGAAGGACCACACTGAGAAGTGGTGGGATACAATCTATGCGGTCAAGTTCCAGAATGAAAAGGTTACTTGGGACGAGTTTATTGAGGTTTTTAACTCTGCATATTTCCCTAAGCATGAACGTAGTAAGAAGATGCAAGAATTTTTAGACCTACAACAAGGGGCAACAACACTGGCGGATTATATCACTAAGTTTCGTTGTCTGGAACGATATTGCCCAAATGTATACACCGTGGAAGAGGATTGAGCAATGAAGTTTGCTCGTGGATTGAAGCCAGCTTTGAGAACCAAGGTGTTCACCCGAGGGCCAAAATCACTCGATGAGGCCATCGAAGTAGCGACCCTATTGGAAGAAGACTGGGTCAAAGAGCAAAAGAACCAATGGAATAAACCCAAGCAACAAATCAAGGTTTATGTGAGTACTAATGAGAAAAATCCTAGTGGAAGGGAGTTTACACCACCTATAAAAAAGAGAATGCGGCAGGAAGGCTACCCGAACCACCAACAGCAAAGAAAATCACAACAACCAAAAGTTCAACAAATTTGTGGATGGTGTGATGAGGATCATCTCTTCGGAGTTTTCCCTCTCTATAATGGCAAGTGTTTCAAATGTGAGCAACCAGGACATATTGCTAATTTTTGCCCAAAGAAGTCTACTGAAAATTTAGTTTAAGCTGATTTGACTCCATTGAAAGAAAAGACGTGCCAATAAGTAAGAAATACCATAACCTTTTTTGTCGAGTGATGTTTGTGATTTCGCGGACGAAATCCTTTTTAAGGAGGGTAGGATGTAAAACCCATGAATTTTAGAGAATTTTCAATGAAATAAAAATGTGTGTTTACGTGAGATAATATGGTTTATGAGATATTCAATGTGATTTTGAGGCTTGCGGGCCAGTCGAGCGAACCCAATAACGAATACTGGAAAGGGTACTTGGATCCGGACTTTGACGAGATCCGATGATCCGACCCGGTTCACGAGGCCAAGTAAGAAAACCTGATGGTTTCAGGATGATAGCGTGAGATCTGAAGCACATTTAAAGTAAGCGAGTGCAAGTTTAAAACCAACGGGTGAAAAATCCACTTGAAAATGGAAGAAATCCATCAACAAGGAAAAACGTCCCAATATGACTTAAAAAGAATATTTTTGCAAAAGTAAACACCAAGTGGTGTTGTGGGGTAGTGGTAGGACACATGGTTGTGTGGAGCCATAACCCAAGTTCAAAACTCATGGTGTGCCCACGTAGAAGTGAAAACCCTTATTTTTTCATGAAATTCGGAACGAAACTGAAAGGGTTAAATACAATTTAATCCACAAATTTTGCAACGAAAAACAATGTAGCACAACTGGTGGGGCTCGTTACCCCTTAGGTTGAAAACCCAAGTTCAAACCCCCTTGTGCATAAATTATTATTTTTTTTCACAAGAAAGTGATGATTTCTACCTTGGTGAAAAGGGTAAAAACGTGGGATTAAGTTAAGCCTAAATTTTTGGCTTTTTCATCTAACTCTATCAAGGATTGAGGAGAATCCCATGTGACATGGAAGAGGGGTACCCATAAAGCAAATAGTGAGGGAAGTTAGAAGAAATCATGCCAAAGAGATGATGGGGCATTGTTGGAAATAGACATCACCCACCGAAAACATGAGATTAGGGTGAAGATTTAATGCTTTGAAAATTTAGTAACTTCCCCTAAATAGAGGAGTTAAATGAGAGATTTTTGGTAAGGAGTTAGACTAGACGTCTCTCTCTCTCTCTTGGGTGATCAGACCTCCATAGTTGGTGGTGGAGTTTTCTATTGCTGCACGACTGGACTTCCATTGGCAAACGTAGTGTGCTACTCCAACGAAGGAAGAAGCGTTGCTTCATTCGCTTGACGCTCCAACAAGAGGTAAGGAGCATTGCTATTTGTATGTAAGTGGTTGATGCCTTGTTGCACATCTATATTGCAATATCATGGAGTTTACGCGACAAGCACCACCTATATGTAGGTGCGTTTAGGGCCTCGAGACCGAGGTGGCATGAGCTGAAACACCTACTCGCCAATAGGTCAATATGGAGTGGTTCAGCCAATGGTTCTCACCCTTGGCCAAGGTTGAGGCACTGTGGTGTTCTTAGTAAGGGCATTATGTTCCTATGTGTATGCCTGGTGATGTGTAGTACTCATATCAAAATCTATAATTCAAATATATGTAGGGAAATCCATATATTTTGGTGTGGGCGTTACCCATAACGGATCCAAGGTCGAAACAATCTTAGGTAGGCGAATGGCATGGAACCTATGAGGGGTTTCCGGAAAACGCCTTGGTCCGTGCATCGATTCACTCTATACAGTGGAATCAGCAGTATTAGCCTTGTATTGAACGCTCACAAAGAAAAAAAAAATAATAAGAAGACGTGCCCTTTTAAAAAGTTACAGAAAAACGACAAAATTGGTCGACTGGAACAATAGTTAGTCGACTGATAATATCATCAGTCGACTGATAATATCATCAGTCGACTGCTGCTAATTTTTTTTCCAGAAAACAGGCATTCTATCCGGTCGACTGATAAAACTTTCGGTCGACTAATTTTATGATCAGTCGGCTGATAAACCCTTCAGTCGACTGCTGCTAAATTTTTCCAGAAAATAGACATTCTTTCTGGTCGACTGATAAAACTTTCAGTCGACTGATAAAACTTTCAGTCGACTAATTTTATGATCAGTCGACTGATAAACCCTTCAGTCGACTGTTGCTAAATTTTTTTCCAGAAAACAGACATTCTGTCCGGTCGACTGATAAAACTTTTGGTCGACTAATTTTATGATCAGTCGACTGATAAACCCTTCAGTCGACTGCTGCTAAGGTTTTTTCAGTAAATAGACATTCTATCCGGTCGACTGATAAAACTTTCGGTCGACTAATTTTATGATCAGTCGACTGAAAAACCCTTCAGTTGACTGCTGCTAAATTTTTCCAGAAAACAGACATTCTGTCCGGTCGACTGATAAAACTTTCGGTCGACTAATTTTATAAAAAAAAAATGTTTTGCTTAGAAGATTTGAAGCTAAAAGGTTGGTCGACTGGTGAGCCTATTGGTCGACTAATAAACATGAAAAATTGAGTAAAGAGTTTTATTAAATGATTTTCATGAAGAGTTCTTTTAGAAAAGTTTTTCTAAAGACTTTTTAGGTGAAATGCAATTGAAATATCTATGAAGAAAATAGTTTCGATGATAAACTAAATATGTGATTCACATATGGACTTTATGATTTTGTCCAATACATGGAACACACATGATAAAATTGGATAATGCTATGTTGCGGCATAACCAGTGGGGGTACGAAACGTACACTCGAGCTCATAAACAAAACTGAAAATGCTGAATGTTTAAGTACTCGACACAAAGTTGAACCAGAATTATGAGAAATTGAGGTTGGTGCCTTTGAGGCATTCGATGGGTAATGTGCATATACTAAGATCAACCTGAGTGTGGGTTGGGGTTTTTAAAATCCCCTGTGGTGCAATGACTTGCACACAAGAATAAATAAAATTAAAAATATGCACATAAAACCTGAATATGGGATTCTGGGTATACCTGAAGGATGGTATATGTTACTGGTTTCCCAGGGTTCTGGGTACATCTGAAAGACGATGTATGTTACTGGATCCAAACAAAACAAGAATGAAAATTATGCACATATATAATAATTATGGGATTCTGGGTATACCTGAAAGATGATATATGTTACTAGTTTCCCGGGATATTGGGTATACCTAAAAATGGTATATGTTATTGGTTTCCCAGGGCTCTGGGTACACCTGAAAGATGGTGTATGTTACTGAACCCATGGTCTACCTTGGAGAGGGTAGGTGGTACAAACTTCGTGGACGTTCGTGTTTTCGTGAGAGTTAGGCGTCTCACCGTATGGTCTTGGTTCGCTACGAGGTCTATGCCTGTGCGTACCCACAGGGTAAGAGTACGTTAAGCATTAGATAATTTAAGTTGACTGGAAACTTATCTCTGAAGAATTATATACTGTTGATTTGACTTTAGTGAAACTTGTGGAATCTACAATTTGTACTACTGTAGATAAATATACCTTTAGTTCAGTCATCTTTTGCTCTGTATCATGAATTAGAAATTATAATTATCTTCTTAGAATGATATAAACTTCCATGCTAGTTATATCTGCAGTTGTTGCACATATTTGTACACAGGACACTGAGCACCACATATAAATACATTGCTTCTTACGCAGACAAGGGAGTCTGACCCTTCTGCTTTAAATGTTTTTTAGGCAACGCATAAATGGAGCATCGTGGCGTCGCATTTGGAAGTAGTTAAGAGATCTCAGTTTTTCAGTGTTTTCTGTTTGAACTCTAATTAGTAGATTTACATTTTTGTAATGAGATGTAATTAATGACATTAATGATTTAATTAATGAATGGTATGCTTTTAGTACTTCTCTGTTTTTACCCTGTAATGCACCCGACTTGTGTTTTTCGCACTTCCGCTATTTCAAAACAAAAAATTTTACTCCAAAATTTTTACTATAAAAAGTTGGGGCGTTACAACTGCCCCCAAACCCCAGACTATCACACCATTTTTTTCTCTACAGCTCTGTTCCCCCCCCCCCCCCCCCCTCACATGAAATCTAGCTACGCCACTGTGTATAGTCTCATATTCTATAATTTAAGACCATGATGATCCAATTAGAAGAAAAACTCTTTAAACTAAAAGATGTGCAGACTACTTTTGCTTTGTCTTTGCTTCTCATCCCATCCTTTAGTTGGTCTTGTGAACTTATCCATCTCATGTGCTAGTACCTTTTGCTCTTGAGTCTTGTTTTCAATATCCTTAAAAAAGACTAAGTTGGTCATATCATTGTATAAAGCAAAACTTACTCATTCAAGCATTATCCTGAGACATTTTTTTTTATTTTATGAAGAGAAGTACAAAAAAAGGTTTTCACAACAAAAAATGCAAAAAACAAAGTGAGAAAATGAAAAAAAAAGCATTATTTTAAAAAAATATGAGAAAGCTTAAAAAATTTTAATGCTTCCTTTAAAATCAAAGATCTCAAATAAGAGAAGCTGAAGATTCCTTAACCTACTTGCTTTTCTTTGTGATTTATGTTTAAGAATGTCTTCTCTAACCTTCTTTGTTACCCCTTTTTGAGCATCGTAATACCCAAAGTGAAAAAAAATTATTTATCTCAAAACAAAAAATCACCAATCTATCTCTTACCATTGTTATCACCATTTATCCTTATTAACCCAAAGTTCTATAACCCATGTTCTATTTGATTCCTTTAAAGTCTTTGAAATTGCTTGGCTACTTGAAAATATGCAATATGAATCAGTTTGATGTAATCCTTGGAATGAGGAGATTAAAGTGCATTGGAATGGAAAAATCTCAGACTTTTATGCGCTTGAAGCTCTCAATTTGAGGCTTACATGGCCAAAGAGTCATGATCATTTGAAAGTTTCTAGAGTCTCAATCTTTATAAAATTAGATTGATAACTATTGAAGCATGAGCTTATACATGCACTTCTATGACTAATGACTTTGAAATTTAAAAGGTCAAACATAAGATTAATTCTAGTGAAAAAGAACACACTTATTTATTTTATGATGACTTCAATTAGGGGCATAAACTGAAAAGTGAAATCAGATCTGTATTGGCAAAGAATCAAATTGTTGTTGAGTAATGCAATTTGCATACACTCACTTCTGCACTCACTCTTGTCATGCTTGCAACGCTTTTCATGACAAGTATCTAGTCAGATGAAAATTTGTATTTTCAAAATTTTTAGCAAGGGGTAGTTCTTTTTTTCTTTTTTTGAAAAGAAAAAAATCAAAGCATCATTTTTAGACTTAGGTCATCATGTACATTGCATTTCATAAGCCAAAACATGACACTCAGTATCATGTCATGGACCATTATCATTCATACATGTTATCCTTGTCTTGCCTTTTGTTTGTCATGAAGTTATGATTGTCTTATCTGTATCATTTATATTGCAATTATTCATTCATGTTATCTCATTTGATCCATAAAAGTCTTCAAGTTGATCTTACAACAAGATTTGTTTTGACAAATTTTCTACAATCTTTTATTAATTTTTATCCAAATTAGGTTTTTCATAATGCATGGATCATTGTCATAACTTTCACAAAAAGTGTCATTTTGAGTCAATCTTTTAAAAATGTCTTTGAATGGTTGCATTTTGTCTTGCTTGTTTCGTCTTGAGACCGATGATTGGTCGTCAGCAAGACCTTCCACTTTGTACAACTACTCATTACACTGAGAGACTATCGTGTGAAACAAGGTTCCTTCTTCGTCTTGAAACTGATGGGTGGTCATCGGCAAGACCCTCCCACCTTGAAAAACTGATTATTAAGCCAGGGAATAAGGAATATTTAGAAATACATTTTGACAACATAATCATTTTTCATCCAAGATGACAATATTTACTTCATGCAAACAAATGCCAAGTGTCTTTTGCATTGTTTTCTAAACAAAATTGATCTTCCATGAGTAAGAAAATTTGTCTTAATAACTTGTTTCAGGATCATATTGATTAAAATGAGTTCAATAAACACATTTTTTTGTGCATCATCATGTCATATGCATTTTTCTGCATGTTAATAACAAATTTTCTTGTACCTAACATAGTTCTTAGGAACCTAATTATTCCATGTCCTAATAGGAAATTCCTACTCAATCCTATCTTAGGATCATCTTGTAGATAGATGGATATTATATCCATACGTTATTCCACAGATTGATGGAGCAATCCAAAATCCATTCGATGAGTACATAAATCATCCTAAACCGATCATTTGTCTTGTGAGATGTGTCTTTAAGCAAGAGTTCTTCCACATCATTTCATGTTTTTCGAAAAAAGTATAAAAAATCTCAAAAAAGTCTTTTTCGATGTTTTTTGGCCCCAAAAAGCTTGTTTCTGTCTGTCTTTTTTAAAAAAAGTCTTTATTTTTGGCAAAATCATCAGCCATCTTTCGTGTAATTTTAAGCAACAAGGAATATTTTCAGTCTTCATCTGACCTCATTCAACAAAACTTCCTGATCAAGGGCAAGCCCTCATGTGGAATAAGGTACTAGCTTAGTCTATCATCCAACCGCATTTGGCCAGACCACTCTGCCGATATGATGAGCACAATAGAGAGTTCCTCATGTTAAGCTATGTATACGTCTTTAGCTATCATCTTGCACTTTGTCTTTGTCAAGATCTTTTATTTTCAAAAAACTTTGCTAGAGCTGATATTTTTTGCTCTTTTTTAGTCGATGTATCTACCTTATTTGTTATAGACCAAGCTTTGCATACTTGACAACAAGGAGGGGCATTTATAGATACTTAAAATTTGACTAAGTCCTTTCATGACATGACATGTGTACCAAAATCCTGTGTTTTCAGTATATTTCAAGGTTCTATGAACTTCAACTGTATTTTAGCCTTTAAAATTACATTTTCAAGACTTTTTTTTTATAAAATAACAATTAAACTAGAGGTTTTTATCTTTTCAACAAGCCAAAAATTAGGTCAATCCAACAACGAGATCAAAAGTTATGACCAAAACAAGGTGACTTGTTTAGTAAAAAAATGTTTTTAGTAAAAAAACCCATTTTCAAGTAGGTTCTACTTTGATTAGACTTTTTACCACCAAAACAATTGAATCTGATTTTTTACTCAAAACATAGATTAAAGTTGAAGATGTTAACTTTTTAACACATAAAAAATTACCTCAAACAAACTTTTGAAGAGAAAGTTATGGCCAAAACAAGTTATCCTATCAGACCTGTTTTTGTCCAGTTTTAACAACAAATCATTTATCACTATTACTTTTTGAATTGTCATTATCAACAATAACAACACAAAATCATGTGTAGTTATTACTTTTTTTAAATATTTTTTGTTATCAACATTTGTCATTATTGGAAGCAATAACGATAAATCATTTATCACTATTACTCACCCATTTATCATTATTACATTTTTAAAATGTTCCAAGTTTTGAATGTCGGCAAGCTTCAAAAATATGCACTCAAGCCCGTTTTCATCCATTTTCGATAGCCAAGGACACCTCTCACTTAATGATCCCATTAAACCCAAAAATTTCCTCCTAAATCTGTAACACCTCAAAATTTTAACCTAAAAAAATTCATGATTTTTTTCTTTTAAAATCAGCAAAAATGACCTTTTTCTTTGGGTTAAATATTTTGGGCGGGTTAAAAAATGGACAATTATCATTACTGAATTAAAATGTGATGGGTTTTTTTCTTTTAAAATCAGCAAAAACAACCTTTTTCTTTGGGTTAAACATTTTGAGCGGGTTAAAGAATGAACAATCATCATTACTGAATTAAAATGCGAATAACATTCACTATTAAAATTTAATTCAGTCCCAATAATTTAAAATTCATATCAAAGTATTTTCAATCCAAAATAACAATAATTTTTTTCTTAAACTATCTCTGGAAAAGAAAAAGACTGGCTCTCGATGCATCCCGTATCCGCTCCCTAGCTATACATCATACTTTACCTGAAACCCATAAAATGGGTTAGGTTCGTTAAAGCCTGGTAGGAAATACCAATATAGGTAAACTTAATCAATATACATGAACATGCTTCATTCGCTTTACAACCAATCATTTAGGCAGACAATCATTTTACCTATGCTTTCAATACACATTGCATATCACAAATTGATTAAGAAATAAATACTAAATTGATGTATGATCACAGTTGTATAGCACAACTTAATTCATAGGCAAATACTAACTTTATACATAAGCAAATAGATAACGCATGCACTTACCATTACAGAATAGAAGATATTTTATGCATGAGTGACTTTAATTGCCTTTATTTAAGGTTTTTTTTACGTGACTGTATAAATGCATATACACTTATGATTTTACTTCTTAGTCTTGTGGGTACTACACAGACTTAACCTCAGGATCACGACTCAGGTGGGGTATATTCAAACAAGTTGTAGCTCAACCCTGACCATACACCTTTCACTAGTTCTTGGTGAGAAACGACCTAGTCGAGAGAGAGATCTCAACACCTCCAACCTAATGCATCAGATTTCACTCATGAGTTCCTTGCCCTGCTATCCCACAACTAATGTAGATGCTTCCCCTATCTCCATATTTGGGGAGGAGCAACCTTTCGTGCTAAAAAATTTGGTTCTACAGAGCCTAGAGTACCACTTACCCTTTCATTGTAAGCCTCAATAGAATTAATGTTTACATCATATTTTTTTAATTATTTTAACTTTATTGTTTTTTCATGCACACACATAATGGATCTATTACTAAGATTTGTACTCTAGTTTGGGCACCTTGATGTATGATTCAATGTCAATAATGCTTTCATGTTATACATGCAAATTATAACACATTCACTTTCACTTATGCATTCATTCATAAGCATTGAATATGACTAATAACATGCATTCATACATAATCACATGCCACACTACAATGCACATGCATATGCAATTCAATAGTAGTGTTCATTCATTCCTTGACATGCAACAAAATTCATCTAATGTCATGCTTATTAGGAGTTTAAAACATGAGTTTACATAATATTCCAGGTCATAATTGCATATTAATTTAGCATTTAAATTCAAGCATTAACATCAGGAGTTCATACTTCACCTAATTTAACCAACACATATTCAGTTTGGGACCCGGTTAGGCAAGATTGTTTCTACTGTTACAATAGTTACTATTTTATACATAGATTGAGATCTAAGTTCATTTTTTTACAGAACTTGCATAATTTTGTCTGCTTTCATACACCATAAACCGTTCATAAAGACTCTACCAGATGAGAGAGATACAAACATTTTATCGGATAGTGGTCAGTAACCACAACACATTGACATGTTCACTCAGACGACTAGAAGAGTCAAATAGTGTCATGTGTGATTTTCTTTTTCTTTTTCTTTCAATAATTAGCGACATATCAGAGATTTTTCCACTGATATATCTTCACATATAAAAACACTTATCATACACAATAACTACGAAAAGCAAGACATGACTAGAATTAATAACACATGCAAAATGGACATTTCTAATCTAGCCGATCTAAAGGTTTTAACATAACCAATATTAAAAATTCAATTTAAAGCATGACTAACGTATTTGAATTCATAAAAAATTATGTCATGACTAAACCATAAGTGGTCCAGCCCTCTACAATAGAACGAATCCAGATTCATTATAAACACTCAAAGATCGATAAGAAAACATCTATCGTTATCCTTTTTCAATCTTATGCTTTATTTGATTTTAATAATATATATATATTTTTTAAACAAATAAATCATGGACATAGGTTGGGCAGATATGATTTGTACAAAAGAAGTGCTTATAACTGATCCATGAATGGACCTGCACCTTGCGTCATAACCAAAAGCACAAACAAAACCAAATTTCCATACCAGATAGCATACGAGTGGCATTCCAATTTTCTTTTTTGAAACAGATCATCCCTTGCTCAGCCTGGGACTAATCTGGACTAATTTGAATTACAAACCCTTGATTGATCCATGTATGGATCACTCCTTCCACTGGTTTCGCTATCAACCTTTGAAAATTCCCATATCATGGTTCTTTTAAAAACTGTATTTTTTTTCTTCTTCTTATTATTTTGTTGTGTTGGGACTACAACCGAGCTGCGGAAGGCCTATAGATCATTGCAGTCCAGCCATAGTGCACTAGCACGGTGGCACACCCTGTTGGTCACATGAGCGCTAGTAGGCGAAATGGGGTTATGCCGACCTTAGCCTGCTGCACCTAAGAGGGTGCAACAATGTTGCCCACTAATCAACACAATTTGTTGTGTTCATTAGGGTAGTAGTGGCCTGCGGCACCTTAAAGACAACCGGCTGTGGTCAGCAGACCCCAACAGGTCTACGGTTCTCTTTTTTTTTCATTATTTTTTTTTGACACTGGTTATGGCCAGTTGTAATGACCCTCATCATGCACAGAGCAAGAGAATGACTTGCATAAGTTAATCATGAAAGTCTGTTGGTGAACATTGGTTCATAAAATAGCACAACTATGGCAATTAACAAATTTTATTCTTTTTTTTAAAAATCTGTCCTTCAGAAACCACCAGATCACAAACCTTGCAAATAAGGGATCTGAGATCCTCAAAAGACTACAACAAAAATGTAGAGATCCCTACAATTGGTATATAGAACATTCATACAAAGAAAGAGAGCTGGATGAAGACTGAAGCCATATCTACCTATGGGTTTGTTCACAATGCGCCAGTGAAAATCCTGAGTTGGACTAGAAGGGCCATATTTTCTGTAGCTTCATTGGATGATTTAAAGGGCATTCTTAGGATGAAGTTCCAACAAAGCAACAAGGCAGTGCTAAAGCCTTATCTGAATGTTGTCAGTTTTGAGGATGATAAGTAGCCTTGCATGATTGCCACACTGCCTATGGTAAAGCCTTGCGAGCTCTTAGTCTCCACACTTTAATTGAAGAAGGGTCTCAAGAGAGGTGATGAGACTTTTTTCATGGCAATCCACGAGATTGAAGAAGAGGGAAACATTGTTGACATCCCAGTTGCCTTAGCACCAATATTAAAAGTGTTCAGTTATGTTATGCCTGCTGAACTGCTGAGGAAGCTACCTCTACAAAGAGAGGTAGATCATGAGATTGAGTTAGTGCCACGTGCATGGCTACTCATGATGACGTATGACGATTGCAGAGTTAGCGGAATTACAAAAGCGCTTAAATGGCAAGCTATTTGTTTCGCACAATTAGGGATTATTGTTACATCTCGTAGTGGGGTACTCTATGATGGCACTTGATGCAAGAGTGTCATGACATGCATTGGGCTGGGCACCCAGAGCAACAAATAACATTAGCATTATTGGAGCATGTATATTATTGGCCGCAGATTTGCGATGACGTAGATGAATTTATGCAAACTTGCTTGATTTGTCAACAAGACAAGACCATCAAATAAAGACTAGGAGGATTATTGAAAGCATTACCAATGTCGAGTTGTCTATGGAAGTGTATCACTATGGACTTCATGCAGTTCAATTCTTGTGGTTGTGGACATGTTTTCGAATTATGCTATCTTCATACCCACCTCTATTATTTGCTCTACTGCTGACACTGCAAAGCTGTTTGTGCGGCGTGTAGTGAAGTATTGAGGAATCTTAAAGAGCATTGTCAGTGATGAAGATGCTCATTTTAATGGGGACATACTTGCATTTCAACACCAGTTCCCATCCTCAGACTGATAGATAGACTAAGTGGATCAATGGCTTGTTAAAGGAATATCTTCGGTACTTTGTTAGTTCTAACCAAAGAGATTGAGTAGACTTGCTTGATGTCGCTAAATTTTACTATAACCTCCAAAAGAGTAAGTCATTTAGCCACAATCTGTTTGAAGTTGCAACAGGACAACAATCACAAACTTTACACTTTCTTGCTTCCTGAAGACATAGAAAAGCACCATATGCATATCAGTTTGTTAGAAACTGGCACAATCAAACGTAGATAATGAAAGTGCATTGAACAAGGTGATGAATCACATGTAGAAATGGATTGACGGGAAGAGTCGACTTGAAAATTTTTGTGTTGAAGATAAGGTATTAGTGAAACTCTTCCTCACGTACACTGCCATTTTTTGGGAACACTATTGAGGCCTCATTCGCAAATATGACAGCCCCTTCGCCATTACAAACAGTATTGAAAACTTGACATACAAGTTGGACTTGCCTATAGATTTTCAAGTGCATCCAATCTTTCACATATCCAACTTGAAGCAGTTTCATAGAGATGAAGGAGATCCACAACAGAGCGTATCTCAATGTGCTTTGATCTCTCATTGCATGCCTTCAAGGTAGATAACCAGAAGTCATTCTCAACTACTCCAACAACTATTTTCTTGAAGTGAAGTACCTTTGTAGTGGAAAGATTTATCTGGAGCTACTTAAGAGAAAGAAACTAGCATGTGAAAGCACCATCAACTTATGAAGAAGTACCACACATGATTGTAGCTGATGACTGTGCCAACTTAAGCAGGGGAGCGTGTTCTAAACCACCAAGGTTTTCACTTTTGTTACTTGATATAAATACCTCTTTTGCTTTCTTTAAGTGTATGGTAAGTTACAAGGTAATTCAAAGTCTCTCTATACCTGTTAACTTTGCTAAAAGAAGTTCTTGCAATCATGTCTTATTCTATTCTCATTGCCTCTCTGCTCTCTTTATGTGACTGTAACTGTACGCTTGATGAGCGACAATCAGCTTGATTTTCGTTGTACGTTAATAAGCTGTTTCGGTGTTGGGGTACACTGAGGCACGTCCCGGGGGCCTTAGCTTTTAGCCCGTGACAGTTTTATTGTGATATTATAATGATATGACCATAATTTTACCTTGATATTATCCTGATATTGACATTTTTTTTCTTCAGTGTTTTCTCTTTATAGTTTTGCACTATTTAGATTTTTTAGAAATCATGTATGCTAGCATTTTCATGATATTTAAAAAAAGTTAATTTCTCGAGATAATGGTAACGAGCAGTAAACTTGTGCCTGCAAATTCTGTTTGAACGTTCAGACTGCTTGTTCTACATATTCTGTCTGGGCGCTTTAGGGAAGCACATATATATACAAATATATAAATATAAAAATAAATATTTGTATTTTATATTTATATTTGTGTGTGTGCGCGTGCTACCAAACTTGCATCTGGATTAGGATCTAAGGGAACAAGCATTCCACTACATCTGAGCTGGATCCATCTGTAGGTTCATAGGTCGAGGTTGGATCTGAGTTGAGGCATGCAGAGTCACAACTATCAGGGATACTTTGAAAATCTAGTGATTTTATGGTAATATATTCAGAAAATGGTACAATTCCATAAGATTGGGATGTTTTTAAAATATATTAATAAAACCAAGAAATCAACACTTTAAAATTTTTTATATTGATTATGATTATTGCTATACATATTGCTTATATTTTCCTGTGATCTTCCTTGAAAATCAATTGTTTTTTTTTCAATTTATCACAAGATTTTCCCTTTGCCAAGGAAATCCGGATAGTGAGATTTGCATTATTGGACTCATGCATGGTTCATGAAGATCCAAGTTAGTTCCACTTGTGTGTCCAATCTGATCCTAATTCTAATTGGGCCTAGAAACCAATCTGCGTTTTGGGTGTTGACTGCGGCTTGATTTAGTTGGCTCAGAGTCAGTCCCATTGAAACCTATAGGGAGACATTTCACGGTAGGGCCATAAATGTCTTTCATCCTACTAAGATCCGGTTAGTCAAATGAATAATCTGGATCAGGTCCACTTTTTATGGTTACCACCTTTTTATTTATTACATATTGGATAAAGAGGTACAAGTGATCCACATATGGATAAGGTAATCTGTCACCAATTCACACATTGTTTTCTTCTATTTTCTTAAAAAAAAAAAAGTTGACAAGAGTTGCCATCTCACTTCAATCAAGAACTGAATCAAAGAAAAAAGCCATGAATTTCACACTCTTCCCTTCATCACCAACTGCCGGTACTAACACTACAACTACTGCATCTCTCTACCTTCATTCCAATGTCTCCTTCAGACCACCATTGTTCAAATCTGCAAGAAGAATATCATTTTCAGCTGCAAATATTGCCGGTGGAGAGTCTCAAGACTTGCCACCAGGGTCAGTCACCGAAACTGGTGTTACAGTAATTGGCGCCGGCCTCTCCGGTCTATCGGCAGCGACTCATCTTTCAGCTCGAAAAATTCCTTTCCTCCTCCTTGAGGCATCCGATTCGGTAGGTGGCCGTGTTCGAACAGACAAGGTAGATGGCTTTATCCTTGATAGAGGATTTCAGATCTTCATTACAGCATATCCCGAAGCGAAAAAGATGCTTGACTATGATGCTCTGGATCTCCAAAAGTTCTACTCCGGCGCACTTGTTTACTTCAATGGCGAGTTCCACCGGGTTGCAGACCCTTTTCGCCATTTCCTGGATTCATTATCCACGGTTGCCAATCCAATTGGGAATTTAACTGACAAATTGTTGGTTGGTTTAAACAGAATCAATGCCACCAGGATGTCTAATCAAGAGATTTTTGCAGCACCCGAGGTAACCATTGGGGAAAAACTGAAAGGTATTGGCTTCTCTCATTCCATCACAGACAGATTCTTTAGGCCCTTTTTCAGCGGCATCTTTTTCGATAAAGATCTTCAGACGTCATCAAGATTGTATGATTTCATCTTCAAGTGCCTTGCTTTGGGTGATAACACACTTCCTGCAAGTGGGATATCTGCAATTCCTGAGCAATTAAGCTCAAATCTGCCTCCTGATTCCATTTGGTTTGGTGCCAAAGTTGCGAAAATCGATCATCTGGCAAGCATTGTACTAGGGGATGGAAGGGTTGTTAAGAGTGAACATGGTGTGATACTTGCAGTTGAAGAACCTGAAGCAGTTCGACTGTTAGAGGGCAGGATACTGTCAAGCAAACCAGGTAGAAGCACGGTTTGCTTGTACTTCTCGGCGAATGATGCACCTATAAAAGAACCAATTTTGATATTGAATGGATCAGACAAGGGCCTAGTGAACAACATGTTCTTTGCAACCAATGTTGCGAGATCATACGGACCAGTCGGGAAGACACTGGTCTCAGTGTCACTCGTGGGACAACATGACCAGTACTCAGATGAGGAATTGGAAGAGATAATCAGGAAGGAGCTCAACGGCTGGTTTGGTAGCAGCGTTGTGGGTTCATGGAAGCACTTGAGGACGTACCGGATAGCGTTTGCTCAGCCTGACCAGAGCCCACCAATTGGCTCAAGGTTCAAGTATAGGGACCCTAGAGTTGGTCCGGGTGTTTATGCCTGTGGTGACTATATTGAGTCTGCCACATTTGATGGAGCCTTGGTCTCAGGTAGAAGGGCAGCCGAGGCTTTAATAGAAGATAAAGGATTGTAAATGTTGGAATTGAGTTTCAAGGCAAAGCTATGTGCTAGCAATTTTGTAAATGAGCCCCAAATCCACTTCCTTTCATTATATATAATATGTGCGCGCATATACATAAATACGCACATACAAACACGCCACAATGCGTGTTGAGACATGGACACTCATGCACCAATTTGAGTCTTAATCAGCAATTTCTAGCTGCAGAAAGCAACCATGCCAGTATATGCAGCTTAAACTTCACAGTGGGTAAATTGAGCATCATTGTACTGAATCTAGCAGGGGAATAGACAAATTAAACTAAGGCATTACATGCAAGTGCACTTCTAAAACCATCAAATTTGGGGTTTTCTTCTAGATCTAAAAACTCCAAAAGCTAGGTAGATAAGATGCCAAGGTAACCAAGATCGACTAGAAAAATTATAGCTTATATATTTGCAAATTAATCTCACGTGGAAATTCCAAAATCAAGCATGCTGAACATTTTTCAAAGATTAGCACTTCTTTCCACCATTTGGATCTGAAACAACCAAAGCGTGCACCGGCATATAATGTCATGGTTTACTTTCACACACACGCTAACACACACACACACACACACACACACACACTATATATATATATATATATATATATATATATATATATATATATATATATATATATATATATATATATATATATGGGTACTAAACACATTTCATGCTAAACCAGAGCTGAAGCGCGCAAAAAAACCCTTTATTGGCACTTTAAGTGTGCCACTAAAGGTCTTTTTGCATAAAAAATGTGTTTTTAACATGATTTTTGCATTTTTTATGTGCTGACCATCCATCAACGTGCACGCTGGACGGCCAGTGCACTTGAGCTCCGATTCAGCACCAATGTGGTTTAGCATGGACCCATTACTCTCTCTCTCTCTCTCTCTCTATATATATATATATATATATATATATATATTTGCTACAATCGATTGTACCTAAATCTCGTGACAAGAGTTTCTTTAACACAATCTAATCACATATTGGAAAAAGTCATTACATTCAAAGCCATTGATTTTTGGATTGCTGAAAAATCATTACAATCGATTCTAGCTACACAAAAGCCAGTTACCACTAAATAAAACATGTAGATCACATCTATGGTGTTAGATGTGAGAAAACAAAAACAAAAATGAAGGGTTCTGTGATCATCGCAAAATTTTTCCTCTTTGTTTCTCTCTCTTCCTTCTCTTTCCCTTTCTAACCTCTATTTCTCTTTTTGAATGGGAAAGTAAAAGACAGAAAAAAGAAGAGAGAAGAGAAAAAAAAAGAAGAGAAAGATGAACTCTTTTGCGAAGGTCTCACTTGACCTTAATTTTGAAAAGATTTAAAAGATTACTCTCCTCCGTTTTTGAAATATTTGCTGAAAAAAGGGAGAGACGAGATTCGCTCGTCGGTACGAGGTTCGACCGTTCCTGGTGCCTTTACCAGGGGTAATCGAACCAAAGATTGATTTTATACCTTTTGCTTTGCCTTAATATTGTCTAAGAATTTATTCTAAGTCTAAGGATGCATAAAGAATCATGCTTGTGCGAATGCAAAAAGATGTATGCTTTTTAAGAAGAGTCATTTTAAAAATTTTGGATTTATCCAAGTGGTTTTTGAAATAGGTTTGAAGATGCTTGGAGAAATGATTCAAAGAGTCACAATTGATCTAGAAAAGTTGGATTTTGAATATAAACTCAAAGTTTAGATTAAACTTGAGTTTTGAGAAAGATAACTTGAAATCCTAAAGTTGGAATCATGTCTGAGATCAAATGACTTTTAGGCTTTTTTTTTTTAAAGAAGGAAGATTCAAGATTGAAGATGAAAACTGAAATAGAATTTTTGAAGATAAGAATGGAATTTGAAATGGAGATTGAATCTGGAATTTTGGAATTGAATTCAGACTTTGGAACTTGAAAGATGAAATTGGAAATCTAGATGAATTTATGAAAATGGATCTGAATTCTAGATTTTAGGTGTTTAGATCAGAGAAATTTAGAAAAAATGGATTTAAGAAGTTCAAAGGGATTTTGGAAATAGAACTTTGGATTTTAAGAAATCCAGATGAGATTAAAAAAAATAGTTTTGATTTTGAAATATGGAATTCAAGGTAGGATGTTGATTGGAAATCTGGATTTGGGAATGGATTTTTGAAGATAGAATTTGATTTTGAGAAATCCAAATAGACTTTGAAAATAGAATTGGATTTTGGAAATCCAGATAGAACTTGGAATTGGATTTGAGAAATCCAAACAAAATTTGAAGATAGAATTGGATTTTGGAGATCCAGATAGAACTTAGATTTGGATTTGAGAAGTCAAAAATGAAATTTGAAGATAAAATTGGATTTTGGAAATCCAGATGAAACCTGGAATTGGATCCTAGATCGATTTTTGAAATTGGAAAGAAGGATAAAGAATGAAACATGATTTCCAAACTTAAAATCAGGAGATGAATATGAAAATTTCAAAGTTGAATTGAACTTTGAATTTTGATTTTGAAATGTTAAGTTGAATTTGAAATTGATTCCTGAAAACGAATTTGGAATTTCAAAGTTGCATTGAACTTTGAAATTTGATTTGAATCGGAAATTGAATTTTGAATATAGGAATGACTTTGAAATTTCAAAGTCAAATTGGACTTTGAAATTGAAGTTTGAATCTTTGAAACAAGATAGAATTTGAGGATAGAAAGGAGATTTTGAATTTACAAGTGAGAATTGAAGATTGAGTTGAGAAGTGAAGAAGATGGTTGAAGAATCATCTCAAGATTACTTGGATTTTGAAAAAAAGAAATTTAAAGATATGATGTCTATGGCCATTGATGCAAATCATCAACTTAGGATTTAATCACCTCTTATTAGAATGGTGCACGTGTCATTCGTGTTCTCATTCATGAATTTTTAAAATAAAAGAGGAGAATGATATGAAAATGGATAATTCATGATATTTACATATTCATTCATTCTAATCCAGTGCAAGGAATGAAAATTTCTCATTATAATCTAGCTATTTACATCATTGGAATGAAAATTACAATTTCTAAGCTTAAGAAAAACAACCCTTTTCATACATTTCCTACAAAATCATGGTTAGTACACAACTAAAATACATTGAAAAAGCATATGAATGATAAAAAAATGTAACCGATGTAAAAGAAAAAAAAATGTATATGATATCCTAATCTTAATCAAGAAATGATTGTCAAAATATATGTATAAAGCTTTGAACTTATAAGAAAACATGGGTTGGAGCATATTTTATACACTAAATGAAGGCATGCTAGCTGATAACTAATGTATTTAAAATGCTGAAGTACAGGTGGGTTTTGGCCATGAAGGTGGCAGATGATAGCACCAAGGTAGCAGCAAAGGGGCTGGCTAAGGGTGATATACTGGAGTGATAGAAGGCAGCTGAAAATGAAGGATGACAATGGACAATAGATGGACATAGCTGCTAATGATAGTAATGAAGTGGAATTATGCAAAGGTAAGTATCGTTGTGGGTGGGTCTGTGAAGTTGGAAATAGGTGAGCATATTGTAGATGGGATGGTAATAGTATGATGAAGCTAACACATGAAGGATGGGCAGTTATGTAGGACATAGGTAGGATGAAGGCCAAAGCATAGATGGAGGAGATTTTGCAGAAAAAAACCCTGTAATCGGTGGTTCAGCAACAGGTAGCTGCTAGCAGCATGAGGTATACATATGGTAGATGAAGGCATATGGGTATGTATGAAATGGAAATACAACATAACAGAGTGCTGCTGTAAAAGAAAAGGGGGTTCAGTGAGGATGGTGTTGGGTTGGAAGGCCAATGATGAAGATAGCATCAGGCAGCCGGGTATGCAGGAGATGAGTGCAAGCAAGTAACCACAACAGGGTGCATATAGAAGATGAAATATAGTGAACACAGTGAGGTGATTGTGTATGCTGAAATGATGCGAGTTTAACAAGTGAAAACAGAGATGATGACGTGAATAGTATATTTTGCAGGAAAAGCTTAAATAGCAAGCATACTTTGTAGGGATGGTGGTTTGTAGAAGGGTGTCATTGGTGAGGTGGGTACAGCCAGTGAAGATATCACGTGCTGTAGTATGCTGAAAAGATGGAGTTAGTGGTAATGTATTGGTGGAGATGAACAGTGGAAGAGAAAAAAAAAACATGCTTACGAAGGAGATGCAAAGATGGCCATAATATATAGTAGTGAGAACAAGGTACCAAGAGGAGAAGGATTCACATTACGGAGTAAAAGAGATGAAGTGCAGAGCATAAGAAAAGGGGAAGCCATACCTGTAAATTGCCTTCTACTGCCATAAACTGACTTACAGTGGCCTTGTTTTGGCAATGCTTACTCATGAAGTCTGATACATTAACCAGAAGATGTAAGTCCTGACTAGCAAATTCCTCACAATGTTAATTTGTTTCTAATACAAACCAACTAGGCAGCCCCTAGTCAGCACATTGGTTTCCAACAATGTAGCGAAAATGGATTATCAAAGGCAAATAAGTTTCTCAAACTGGTTGTGCATCATATAGTGATTTGAGCATTCTGTTCTGATGAGATGCAAGCAACTCCATTCTTCTGGCACACCGATGCATTGCTTCAGCTTGGGGGCTTTAACCGTGACACTTTTACTTGACATTGCACATCGAATGTCAGGAAATGATCAGACTGGAGACACCGGCTTATAATATCAGAACCGTTAATAGTCCAACTATTTGCATTCAAATACCAACAAAAATAAAAAAAATGGTAAGGATTAGATATAGACCTTCGATCACTGATTCGAGAACCAAATCACTGATTCAAAAAGAGAAAGAGCACATCAATAATCTTAACATTCATATTAGATCTAAAGCTGCCATTTACCAGGTTCAAACAGAGCTTTCAACAGATTCTCCAATATCACTGTCATTCAAACAGCGGCCGGGTTCTAAACAGGATTTCGATGACAAAAGGTTTCGATCGAATTTTCACTTAGCATAAACCATTACAGAATTCTAGCAAGCCTTCTACGGGAAATTGTCACCAAATTGTGGTGAACTTGAGGCATTCAAATCTAACACTGTCTCCAAATGGCCAGGAATTTCAGATTCTCACATTGCAGGCATCCACAAGAGTTTCAATCAACATTAAAAAAAAAATGAGAATCGATCCAGATGGTCAATCAATTTTCTGTAAAAATGTTGAAATTCGGTGAATGAGAAAATTGAGTTATGCTGAAAGAAAATAGGTCGAATGATCTAAAACTGAGTTATAAAAAAAAGAAGAAGATTCTAAATCAGATCCAGCCGGCAGGTTTCACAACTACCAGATTCTTGATATTTCACTATTTATACGTTGTAATGCTGGAGAATAATGATAATAATAAAAAAATAAATAAACAGAAAGAACAATGAAATAAAACTTATGAACAAAATGAATCGATGAAGTACTGGATAGCGTCAAACATGTAATTAGGCCTTCAAGATATACAGAAATCACGAAAACTCAGAGATAAATTACAACCCCCCCTCCCCCCCCCCCCCCCCAAAAAAAAAAAATGTAGGAATGTAGCCATTCTTGATGTTGCATTATAGTAGGTTGATCTGCAATAAGCAGATCATCCTTACCACGATTGCTTCAGTGGGAAAAAAACAAGAAATATTAGAAGAAAATGAGAGGAAAACAAAGGGGAGGAGGTAAAATAGATGCAAAAAAAAAATGAGAAGGGCCGATAATAACACAATCACTTCAGGAAACTATAAAACAACCATAGATACTCAGAAATGTAAAGGAGTCAGATGAATTTTGATACTGAAACAAGATGCAGAGGTAGATAAACAGGAAAGATGGTGTTGATTACAACAAAGAAAATGGCGCGAACAGAATAAAACGAATCACAGAAAGAAGAGAAAAGAAGAGGATTATTTTTTTTTGGAATATGGAGTATTTCATTGATGTCACACAGATGTAGACCGATTTTGCCACAAGCACATCGGTGTTACATGGGTGTTTCAAAAATAAGAATAAGAAAAGGAAAAAGAAAACTAACCATGAAAACAAAGGGGAAGGAAGGCGAGGAAGGACACTTACCGCTTATTCGATCGAGTGTTGGCATCTTCCCTCTAAAATTTGAAGATGGATCCAATTCTTTTGCTGCCGCTGAAATTGAAGCTCACCTTGATTCTTTGGTACAAGATTAATCTTGATTCCTGGAGGATTGAGCGATCGTAGCCTTGCTGTAACGGTGAGAATTCTGAAGGAGGAAGCTGCGAGATCTTGTAGATGGGGCTGGCTTCGCGTAGATTGGCAAAAGCAGAGATGAGAGAGGCTTCCTCTCTGGATATTGCTATCACAGGATCGGATTTCCTTGCACAGCAAAAGGGGACAACAGAGAAATGGGAAAGAGGGGGGAGAAGAAGAAGAGAAGAAAGAGGCAGAAGGAGAAGCGTGATCAGGAGAAAGAAACCAGGTGAAGGAGTGAGGAATGGATAATGAAGAGTCGACCCCTTACACTCATTTTATAACGGCATGCCATTAGAAATTTTTTGAAAGAAATCCTTTAGCTTTGGTACTTTTCAAAAAGGTGGTGTTTCTTTTTGCAATTTTTTTGAAAAAGGGTGCTTTAGGCTATTTTCTAAAAACCTTTTTTTCTTTTCTTTTATATTTCAAAAGAAAATATGAGGACAACATGAAGCAATTAGAAATAGGGGATCCAAAGTGATGTTTCGAAGTATTTTCAAATTTTTTGTTTTAAGATTTTAAGATTTTTTTAAAATGAGTTTTTTTATGAAAAATGCAATATTTGTTTTATAAAATGAACCTCATAATGGATCTAGATCCAAGATTTTCAAAAAATATTGGGTTTGGATCTCGTATTGAGATCGAATCCAGATAAAGCATCCGAGAAAATCCAAAGAATTGATTTTTTTGATTTTTTGAACAATAAGAGATCCATAATCAGAATTGAATCTGGATATCCGATTTGGATCATAAACTGGGTCAAAAATGAAAATTGAGTCTAGATTCTAGTGAATCCAAGAAATGAATGGAAATTTTGATTTAAAATTGACCCGATTATTCAAAGGAAGGGACCCAGAGGCAACATGGGAATTTTTGGATTTTTGGGAAAATTTGGGGTGTTCACAGGTTCCACCACTTTGCTAAGTCTATTGTATTTTCAATCGACTATATGAATGTGTTCATGAGGTTAAATTGGTTAAATAAAATCCACACTTATGATATTCAATTAGAGAGTATCATGCATTAAAGTGTAACTAAGAATCCCCCCCCCCACACACACACACACATATATATATATATATATATATATATATATATATATATATATATATATATATATATATATATAGAGAGAGAGAGAGAGAGAGAGAGAGAGAGAGAGAGAGAGAGACTTAATATTTGATGCTAGTGAAGGCACAAAACTATTTAATATAAATTACTTTTTCATATGTTTTTAGATTTCTTTTTGTAGATCATACCTTATGGATGTGATCTAAAGGTTACTTCAGTAGAAAATGAGTTTTGAATGATGTGATTCTGACATATAAGCATGTTTTTTAAGGGCTTCAAAAATCAACTGCCCACAATAATTTACAATTGAACTCCATGATCACATTTTCATATATTGCCGAACTATAATGTACTACACTATAAGTGGGATAATCAGTGGCGGTTTGAAGCTATCGTTGAAACTTAAAAAGGCCATCACCATTTCAAATGGTGATGGATTGCTGTCGGTTTGCAGTAGTTGGCATTGCTAGAGGTTATGGCAATGACTATAGTTGTCGCTGCTTCTTTCAGAACCTTGATAGTTAAGACACCACTAGCATCATCCAGAGATAAAGATGGGCTGTCAAGAACATAGAGGAGGTAGGATGGGCAGTTGGTCAGATCTAGTATGGATCATACTTGGACGATAGTTGGAGTCGGCAACTCTCCTAGGGTAACCTCATCTGGGATCCCTGGGGAACAGGATCAAGTTGGCCCTTGCGAACAACTTGATGCACAATCTCCCTTCAACCCTTTGAGCGAAATGTGGCAAAAGGAAGGAAAATCCATAGACCGACCCCATCGTCTCCACCCTGTAGGAACTACGAGATCACCCCAAGGACACCTTCGGCATCCAGGGGTCACAGACCGACCATATACCTTGTTCAATAAGTGGAACGCATTAGCTGTCTGCTCTTTGGTTGGGCAGTAAGAATCGAAGAAGGGCAATTACTCATTCTTAAAACCAACATTCTTAAGACAAGACCAAAGAGGCGGGCGGAAAAAGGGGGAGAGCTCCCCGTTCCTGGTTCTCCTATAGCTGGATACTTTGGAACCACAAGAATCCTTAGAATGGGATTCCAACCCAACACCTTTTGTTTTGAGAAGAGTTGCTCTTTGGAAAGCACAGTACGATGAAAGTTGTAAGCTGTGTTTGGGAGGGAGTTATTGTCTATCGTTAGCCTCCATGGTAGAATCAGTCGGGGAGGCCTGAGAGGCGGTGGTTTACCTTGTGGCGGATGTCAGCGGTTCGAGTCTGCTTATCTCCAACTCGTGATCTTAACTGGAGGTATATGATAGAACCAAATTGCATTTTTTCGATTCGGCAGTTCGATCTATGATTTAACATTCATGGACGTTGATAAGATCCTTCCATTTAGCAGCACCTTAGGATGACATAGCCTTAACATTAATGGCGAGATTCAATTGAGGAAAGGCTTATGGTGGATACCTAGGCACCCAGAGACGAGGAAGGGCGTAGCAAGCAACGAAATGCTTCAGAAAGTTGAAAATAAGCATAGATCCGGAGATTCCCGAATAGGTCAACCTTTCGAACTGCTGTTGAATCCATGGGCAGGCAAGAGACAACCTGGTGAACTGAAACATCTTAGTAGTCAGAGGAAAAGAAAGCAAAAGCGATTCCCGTAGTAGCGGTGAGCAAAATGGAAACAACCTAAACCGTGAAAACGGGGTTGTGGGAGAGCAATACAAGCGTCGTGCTGCTAGGCGAAGCGGTGGAGTACTGTACCCTAGATGGTGAGAGTCCTTCCTTGTTTCCGTACCTGTGTTTTATGGGGCCTGAGGTGGAGGGAAAAAATGGCCCCCCTATTAATAGTAGTAGTTCAGGGGCAGCGCCTCCGATTTTTTTTTAAAGAATCAAAATAACAATAAAATGGGCCCCTAAAATTTTTATGGGGAGCTCGGACCTTAAAAATGGGTTCGTGCTGCCCCCTCAATGTGTTCGTCACTCGTTACTTGACATACACACGTACCAGACCTTTTTATGTTATACGTATAGATTTTAACCTTGATAATCTCTAGAATCGAAGTAACATGATTTTTTTTTTGGAAAAGAATGAAGTAACATGATTTTGAAACCATGATTATGTTAAAAGTTACTAATACGTTCCCATATATAAGTCATACTAGCTAGTGTAGCTAAAACGCTCTAGACATAGTACAAGTAGGTAATAAAGCTACGCCATAGTAAGACAACTATGTACTCAATTTTAACAAATATTTATTGTAGAAAGGCTCACTCTATATAAACAATTAAGAATCTATATGCAAAGTATTGCAAAGGAAAATGCTGCTAAGCATCAGAAATAGACCATCTCAAAGGTCAAGAATGCTCAACACCAAACCCCACTTTGCCACCAAGCTTGGTTGGTTAGCCTGTTTTTTGAGGGCGAGAGGCCTATAAATAGGCCACTCTTTACCCTTTCCTCTTCATCTTAGGCTCTAATCTTCTTTGCTCACTTGCAAGAGAGAATTCTTGAGAATTTTGAGGGTTTTCTTGGTGTTCTTGTGGGATTTCTCCTTGGGTTTTTCTATTGAGTTCTCCTCTCTCACTTTCTCTCTCTTTCCTAACCTTTTTGACCCCTCATTTTATGCTTGTGCTCAAGCCAACCTATGCATCATTTGCTAATAGGGAAGGTGTAACACCTTAATCCCATCCGGTTCGGTTACAAAAGTGGAGAGTGTTACGACAATGAAGCCATACATGATACTTCAAGTACAAGGTTTTGATGATGAGCAAGTGGAATCAACTGCATTTCAGCTAAGGCTATGAAGAAATTGAAGAATTCGATGAAGAATCTTTGAAGACTAGTGTGCAAATGTTTAATTCATTAAAAGTCTTAGATTCTTGTAAGAGCCTTACTTAGAGTGCATATTTAGGTTGCATTTCACCTTAAAAGTCTTTAGAAAAACTTTTTTAAAAAGAACCCTCTTGAAAATCTTTTTAGAAAACTCTTTTCTTAAATTTTCATGTTTATTAGTCGACCAATAGACTTACCAGTCGACTAATCCTTTCGCGCCATATTTTCTAAAAAGTCATTTTTGTCAAATTAGTCGACCAAAGGTTTTATCAGTCGACTAGACATAATGTCTGTGTTCTGGAAAATTAGCAGCAGTCGACTAATGGTTTTATCAGTCGACGGAACAGAACATGTGTTTTTTGAAAATTTAGCAGCAGTCGAATAATGCTTTTATCAGTCGACTAGACAAAATGTTTGTTTTTCAGAAGATTTTAGTAGCAGTCGACTGAAAGGTTTTTCAGTCTACTGATGATATTATCAGTCAACTAATTTTTCTCTAGTCGACTAAGTTTCAAAAGTTCAGATTTTCAAACGACTCGATTAACAGATCAATCGACCGACGATAACTGCCAGTCTACTAATAACTAACTATTAGTCGACTAACTGATGTTTCAGTCGACTAATTTTGCCGTTTTCCTGAAACTTCAAAAAGGCGTGTCTTTTCATTTTTCAAACGTTTTGATCGTTCAAAATGGACTGTTTTGACACCCTTTCATACTCTCAACGTATGGAATCTTCCAACTATAAATATGAGTGCATTTTACACTAAAAAACCACAAGAATTCAATTGATTTGAATCATTTACTTCTTGCTTTTCACTCCTATTCATTCAAGTATTTGTTTTCTCACTCACTTGATATTTTCACTTCAGTTTTTCACTCAAATCACTTTGGGAGATAGTGAATTCGTGAGTAGAGTATTTCAACAACCTCAAAAGCCAATTGCATCTCATTCGCATTCAAAAGAAATGCTCATAGGTTGTATTGTAAGTTGTTACTTATTTTCTGTAAAAATAAGGACTCCTTGGTGTAAAGGAGTTGTTTGCTTTCAGTAGGGTTGTTACTGAAAGTGGGACCGGTTTTGGTCTGTGTAATCTTGTAGTTAACAAAATTGATAGTGGGAATCTCAAGCTGGTTTTGCTTGGGGACTGGATGTAGGTCGGGATAGACCGAACCAGGATAAAATCTTGTGTTCTTTGTGTGTTTGCTTTTCAAATTGCAAAATCCTTTAATATTCCGCAGACAATTTTTAAAAGCACTATTTACCCCCTCTATTGCTCGTTGCCTTGATCCTAGTGCACTTTCATTTGGTATCAGAGCAGGTTTGCTATTATTTTGATTTGATCATCATCTAGCATGGCAACTACAACATCTCAGCACAAAGAAGGATGCTCCTCTGTTCGTCCTCCTCTCTTTGACGAAACAAACTATGGTTACTGGAAAGTAAGAATGACAATATTCTTGCAATCCATGGATCTAGATATTTGGAGAGTTGTTACAGAAACGTACCAAACTCCATCAACTGATTTCAGCCGATGGATTGATGAAGAAAAAAAGACTGCTTCACTTAATGCCAAGGCAATGAATGCATTATATTGTGGCGTTGACAAGGTAGAGTTCAATCGCATCTCTCAATGCTCTACAACAAATGAAATCTGACATACTCTTCTCGTGACACACGAAGGTACGTCAAAGGTAAAGAAATCTAAAATTGCTTCTTTAGTTCATAAATTTGAATTGTTCAAAATGAAGCAAAATGAATCTATATCAGACATGGTAACTAGAATGATCGATATTACTAACACTTTGAAATCCCTTGGAAAAGAATATTCACAAGTGGATTTAGTCAGAAAGATCCTAAGGTGTTTAACTCCTGAATGGGAGAGAAAAACCACTGCTATTGAAGAAGCAAATGATCTTAATACTCTCACTCTTGAAGATTTGGTTGGTAACCTTATGGCATATGAAGTCCAACTTCAAGACAAACAAGAAGAAGAGCCTAAGAAGAAATCTCTTGCTTTTAAGGCTACTTCTGACTCAGAAAATTCAGAAGAAGATGAAGATGAAGATATTGCCCTCATCACAAGGCAATTCAGAAGATTCATCAAAAAAGGAAGATTTCAAAGAAAGGTAAAGAAAGCAGATTCTTCCAATCCCAATGAAGTCAAGTGCTTTAACTGCAAAAAGGCAGGACATATCAAGAAAGATTGTCCTCTTCTCAAAATCAAGCCCAAGGACCAATTCAAGAAGAAAAAGGCATTTCAAGCATGTTGGGATGATAATGACTCCTCTTTCGATGAAGAATCAAATGAAGAAGTCGCCAACATGTGTTTTGTAGCACAAGAAGATTCGGTAAGTCAATTTGATTATGATGAATTATTTGAAACATTTAATGATTTATATGCTAAATTTAAGAGTCTAAGTTCTAAAAATAAAGAGTTAAAAATTGAAAATTTAACTCTTGGCTCTCAAAATAAAGTGTTACTTCAAGAGATAGAGGATCTCAAGAAGGAAAACTCTTGCCAAGCATTTGAGATAAAAGAAGTTGGAGTTAGAACCAATATCTTACAAAAAAAAATATCTAGTCTAAAAGAAAAATTAAATGATCTTCTTTTCATAGTGACCAAATTCACAAATGGAAAAGAGAATCTAGAAAGACTTTTTGGTTCTCAAAGATGCTCGGTTAATAGAACCGGATTGGGATATAGCTTCTTTGATACTCAAAATAGACCAAACTATGTGGTGAAAAATCAATAACATTATTCTCAACCTTTTGTTCATAGAACTAAACTTTCTAGTTCTAATAGAAATGCATCTAATCATGAAAACTATAATGCTTATATGCCTAGACATGATTATTCTAGACATGATAAATCCTTTTATAGAAATAATATTTATTATCAAAGGAAACCAAAATCCAAATGGATATGGGTTCCTAAGACTAACTCTCATGGACCCAAAAATAGAAAGGGGTCAAATGCTCTGTTTTCTAATTTTGTTGTAGGTACACAACATAAGGAGCAAATGAATATTGTACAACGGTTGTTCCAAACATATGACTGGAAGGCCAGAGTTATTTTCCACCCTCCAAAATAAGGATGGAGGAACCATCACCTTTGGTGACAATAACAAGGGAAAAGTAATAGGTATTGGTAATATTGGTAATCCAAATTTTCCCTTGATAGAAAATGTTCTTTTAGTAGATGGTTTAATGGATAATTTAATATCTATTAGTCAATTATGTGATAAAGGTTTTCATGTTTCTTTTGAAAATGATTAATGCTTAATTTCTGATTTTCAATCTAAAAAGATCATTTTTAAAGGTAAAAGAAGGAACAATGTGTATGAACTATATCTAGATGAATTACCCACTTTTAATGAAAAATGTCTTATTGTTTCAAATGAAATTCATTGGTTATGGCACAAGAGACTTGGACATGTTAACTTTAAAATTATTTCAAAGTTATCCAAGAATGATCTTGTAAGAGGCCTACCTATAATACCATATAAGAAAGATCACTTATGTGATGCTTGCTTTTGCTAGTTACATGAACTTCAAGTTATATCAAATTGATGTTAAGAGTGCATTCTTAAATAGACACATCAATGAAGAAGTTTATGTAGAGCAACCTCCAGGCTTTGAAAATGAGAAATATAAAGAAAAAGTCTACAAATTGAAAAAAGCTTTGTATGGACTCAAACAAGTACCAAGAGCATGGTATGAAAGACTACAAATTTTTTTAGAACAATCTGGTTTTTCCATTGGTCGGGTAGACTCCACTTTATTTATTAAAAATCTTAATTCAAACATTCTTATTGTGCAAATTTATGTTGATGACATAATATTTGGTTCTACCAATGATTCTCTTTGTCAAGAATTTACTAAAGCTATGCAGGAAGAGTTTGAAATGAGCTTGATGGGCAAATTAAACTACATCCTTGGACTTCAAATAAAGCAAATTGAAGAAGGAATCTTTATCAATCAAGCTAAGTATACAAAAGAACTTCTCAAGAGATTTGGGATGGACTCATCGAAATCAAGAAGGAATCCTATGAGTACAACTATTTCTCTTGATAAAGATGAAAATGGTAAAAGTATAGATACTAAGCTCTACAGAGGTATGATCAGATCTCTAATATACTTAACTGCTAGTCGACCTCATATTATGTTTAGTGTTTGTATGTGTGCAAGATTTCAAGCTAATCCAAAGGAATCTCATTTAACTACAGTAAAACAAATTCTTCGTTATTTGAAAGATACTTCAGATTTCAGTTTGTTTTACCCAAAATCATCTTCCTTTGATTTAGTTGCATATAGTGATGCAGATTTTGCAGGAAGTAAATCTGATCGCAAGAGTACTAGTGGAACTTGTCATTTCTTAGGAAATTCTTTAGTCTCTTGGTTTAATAAAAAGCAAAATTCAGTGTCACTCTCAACAACTGAAGCAGAATATATAGCGGCTAGTTTAGCATGTTCACAAGTACTATGGATGAAACAGACCTTAAAAGATTTTGGTTTGAATTTCTCCACAATAACTATTTGTTGTGATAACACTAGTGCTATAAATCTTTCGAAAAATCCTGTTCAGCACTCAAGAACTAAGCATATTGAAGCTAGACATCATTTTTTAAGAGATCATGTTTTAAAAGGAGATATTTCATTAAATTTTATTTCCACTAAAGAACAACATGTCGATATCTTCACTAAACCTCTTAAAAATGAAGATTTTATGAGAATTAGGAGAGAACTAGGTATTTGCTCCTTTTTGGATTTGTAAAAATGTTGATTTTTGAACAAAATCTCAAAATCGCATTATATTAGTCGACCGATAAAATTCTAGTTGATTGATGTTTTAAAATTTTAGAATGAATCACACCATATTAGTCGACCGATATATTTCTAGTCGACTGATGTTTTTAGAATGAGTCGTACATTCTTAGTCGACCGATAGAGTTTTAGTCGACTATTTTTTTTTTAAATTTTAAATGAAGGGACCCGATACCCCTTGGATTTTTTAAAAAAAAAACCGTCTTTTTTAATAGGCATCGTTTCACTTCAATTTCGTACCTTTTCGTTTTTCTTAAAAACGAAACCCTTAAAACGAAAAACTCTTTTTGGTCTCTTTCCTCTCTCTCTTCCGAAAAAAAAATCGGAGTGTCGTTCGATCCCATCTTCGCCGGGATTTTCTTGCCATGACAGGGAGACGCCGGAATCTTCTGGCCGTGATCTTGAAACGCCAGAATCCTCTTGCAGTAACTGGCGCATCTTCAAAACACGCCGGAACCCTCTTGCCGTGATAGTGTATTTTCCGCCTTTGCTGGAATCCCCTTGTGGCCGACTTCACACTCGCCGTCAGCCACCGTATCTTCCTTCGTTTTTGAACGCCGGACAACATTTTCCTTTTGCAGGACGTCATTTGGAAGCCGACATTTTTTTGGTAACTCTGTTTTTAACCATGCCTCATACGAAGTCTGCATCTGCAAAAGGTTTAGGTTCTCCTCCTCCTACACCTTCTTCAAGACATGTTTTTTCACTCAAATTACTCCGAAATCCTCTTTTATATGATACTTTTGGATCAATTTCTGCACTACCTATTTTACCAGGCCGAAATGTACTATTTCACCTGTTTTCCCGTTACAACATAAGAGAATTATTTCCAGGTATTTCACATCTTTTTGATGCCTGTGCAGACACTCTTTTGATTCACTTTTGATTATTTTGGCTCAATTTACAGAATTGTTACTTTTTTATTATTTTGGCCACTGCCAATGTGTATTTTACAAATTTGTGGAAACAAAAACCATTTCTTCCTTATAGATGTCTTCTAACTCGTATTTTTAGACATTTCAAAGTTCCCGTAACAAATAAAAAATATATTAAGCAAAAAAGAGTTCTTTGATCAAACAATTTTTAAAAAAATAAAAATTAAATATCTGCCTCCTTTAAATGTTGATCAAACTGAACCATCTGATCCTACTGAACCATCAATTTCTGAACCTTTACCTTCTGCGACACCTTCATCTCATGCAAAAAGAAAGAAATTTTCTACAAGTCAAGACAATGATGAAGTTATACACGAACTGGAAGCTTTGGAGCTGCATCAACACACTTTTCGTGAAGATGTGACTCAACAACTATCTTCGATTCAGAAAGAGATTACTTTAATCAAGGATTTGCTCAACTCACTTTTCTGATCTTTGTTGTCTAAACTTTCATACTTTATGGGTTGTAATATTTTAAACTTGTATCTCTATTTTGCTTATGCTATTTCTGCCCTTATTCTTTTTTATTATGACAAAGGGGGAGAAAAAGATAAAAGATAAAAGATAGCATTACATTGAAATTGCAAGAGATCTTGCAAGAGAAATGCGAAATTAAGAGAAAAAGTAAGCTTTGAATGAATGCATTTGTAAATGCATGAAGTAATGATGAATGGAAATGCAAATCAATCAATATGTGATATATGTGCTTTAAATGTGCTAACTTTTAATGTTTTGCAGCATATTGATAGGGGGAGTAAAATCTCCATCTATGCATCTAAATGCTTCATCTTTGATTAAGTTTGTCATCATCAAAAAGGGGGAGAGTGTTACGACAATGAAGCCATACATGATACTTCAAGTACAAGGTTTTGATGATGAGCAAGTGGAATCAACTGCATTTCAGCTAAGGCTATGAAGAAATTAAAGAATTCAATGAAGAATCTTTGAAGACTAGTGTGCAAATGTTTAATTCATTAAAAGTCTTAGATTCTTGTAAGAGCCTTACTTAGAGTGCATATTTAGGTTGCATTTCACCTTAAAAGTCTTTAGAAAAACTTTTTTAAAAAGAACCCTCTTGAAAATCTTTTTAGAAAACTCTTTTCTTAAATTTTCATGTTTATTAGTCGACCAATAGACTTACCAGTCGACTAATCCTTTCGCGCCATATTTTCTAAAAAGTCATTTTTGTCAAATTAGTCGACCAAAGGTTTTATCAGTCGACTAGACATAATGTCTGTGTTCTGGAAAATTAGCAGCAGTCGACTAATGGTTTTATCAGTCGACGGAACAGAACATGTGTTTTCTGAAAATTTAGCACCAGTCGAATAATGCTTTTATCAGTCGACCAGACAGAATGTTTGTTTTTCAGAAGATTTTAGCAGCAGTCGACTGAAAGGTTTTTCAGTCTACTGATGATATTATTAGTCGACTAATTTTTCTCTAGTCGACTAAGTTTCAAAAGTTCAGATTTTCAAACGACTCGATTAACAGATCAATCGACCGACGATAACTGTCAGTCTACTAATAACTAACTATTAGTCGACTAACTGATGTTTCAGTCGACTAATTTTGCCGTTTTCCTGAAACTTCAAAAAGGCGTGTCTTTTCATTTTTCAAACGTTTTGATCGTTCAAAATGGACTGTTTTGACACCCTTTCATACTCTCAACGTATGAAATCTTCCAACTATAAATATGAGTGCATTTTACACTAAAAAACCACAAGAATTCAATTGATTTGAATCATTTACTTCTTGCTTTTCACTCCTATTCATTCAAGTATTTGTTTTCTCACTCACTTGATATTTTCACTTCAGTTTTTCACTCAAATCACTTTGGGAGATAGTGAATTCGTGAGTAGAGTATTTCAACAACCTCAAAAGCCAATTGCATCTCATTCGCATTCAAAAGAAATGCTCATAGGTTGTATTGTAAGTTGTTACTTATTTTCTGTAAAAATAAGGACTCCTTGGTGTAAAGGAGTTGTTTGCTTTCAGTAGGGTTGTTACTGAAAGTCGGACCGGTTTTGGTCTGTGTGATCTTGTAGTTAACAAGGTTGATAGTGAAAATCTCAAGCTGGTTTTGCTTGGGGACTGGATGTAGGTCGGGATAGACCGAACCAGGATAAAATCTTGTGTTCTTTGTGTGTTTGCTTTTCAAATTGCAAAATCCTTCAATATTCCGCAGACAATTTTTAAAAGCACTATTCACCCCCCCTCTAGTGCTCGTTGCCTCTATCTTAGTGCACTTTCAGAGAGAGCAGGACCCTTCTCTCTCTCTCCCATTAAATGGGTAATGGGGGAGAGGAAGGGGCCCCTGCCTCCTCCAATTAAAGAGGGAAGCTCCCTCTCTCCTACCTATGGGTAGTGAGGAGAGAAGGGGGAACTCCTTATAAAGAAGAGAAGTTATGGGAGAGGGGTAACGCCGCTCACTCATGGCTTATAAAAGCCATGAGCCCTCTTTCTCTCAGTCTCATTTTCATGAATAAGAGGAAAGAAAAGAAGAGGAGAAGAAGAAGAGGGCGGCAAGGAAGGCATCACCACTGATAGAGAGAGAGGTAAGTCGGTTCTTTTTTTCTCCCTTAGAAAAAAAAGAGGCGGGGACAAGAATCAGACCTGTCCGTGCCGCCTCCCAATGGAAAGGCACAGAGGTGATCACCCCACTGCCCTCAATGCAGTTGCTGACAACCTAATGTTTCAAAAAAAAATGAAAGGGAGAGGGGACGGACTGTCACTGGTGGTGCCATCACATTAACAGTGGGAGGCAAGAAGGTTGCTCTGCCTTAGCTGTCGACAATCGTATGGTTGCAAGAGGCTACTGTAACCGAGAGAAGGGGGAGACATAGAGTTTCTACTCTCTATCTCAACCCCAAAATATCATACCATCTCGGTTCGGATGCACCAGACCGATTTTTGTCGAAAGGGGCATAGGTCCGGTCTCAGACGGCATACCCAACCCGGTCTGGGTAACCAGACCGAGTTGGGTTTGAGAAAAAAAAAAGAAAAGACCTCATGAGTCTCGGGTTCCAAAGGGGACCGACTCGGTCTGCGTAGCATGGCAAACCGAGTTGGCTATATCACTCGGTCTGGGTGCGACCCCCACCGAGGCAGGTCGATATTAACCCAGACCAACTCTGTCTGGGCATGCCCCAGACCGAGTCAGAGCGGGTCGGTCAGTCGATTCAGTGTGGATGTGATCCAGACCGAGTCGAGTAGAAAAAAAATAAATATAGCAGGGCGATTCAGTCCAGACCAAGTCGGGTCTACTATTAACAGACTGACTCTGTCTAGAACGGGTCAGCCATATTTTTAGAAAAATAAAATAAAAATAATATATATATATATATATATATATATATATATATATATATTGAACAAGGCAAAAATCGAGATGGTAAATGTCTCAGTTTTCCAATATAAGTCAGATCTAGGTTTGGATCCAAACTCTGATCGAATCTTTCCAACATAAAGTAGATCTAAAGCAAATTGGATCCAATTGGGTTTATTTCAAGCCTAATCTCTTTCCATTGTTGACAAAACACTTATACTAAACCTATTATGAATAAGGTTTGAATTGATTATACCGGATCCAGGATCCAGTCAGGTTTATGTTTGAAAAATTAACTGATCCATATTAGAGTAAGCTTGAATCTAGATCCGAAACTCAATCCATAGATCCAATTGAACTAAGTTTGGACCAGAATGAGTGTGAATTAGGGGTGGTGTAAAGACAAGACGTGACTCTGCACAAAAGGAATTTGTAAAAAGTTCTATGACCCTAGGCATGGTCGAAAAGTAAAAAGACCAATTTTCCCTTGATGTGCTCGATTAGTAGATTAGACATAACTTTTCACCTCGATATTGGATTCAAGTTATTTTTGGATTCTTGGATTCTTGGATTCGCTAGGGTGAAAAGTTATGACTAATCTACTAATCAGGTATATCAAGGGTGAAATGGTATTTTTATTTTTTGACCATCACTGGGCTCATGGAACTTTTTCAAATTCCTTTTGTGCTGAGTCCTGTCTTGTCTTTATACCACACCTAATTCACACTCATTTTGGTCCAGATTTAGTCAACTGGATCTATTGATTGAGTTTGAGATTCAGATACAATCTTACTCTAATATGGATCAGTTAAGTTTTTAAACATAAACCCGACTGGATCTTGGATTCGACACGATCGATTCAAACCTTGTTCATAATAGGTTTGGTACAAGTGTGGTGTCAACAATGGAAAGAGCTTGGGTTTGAACTAAACCCAACTAGATCCAATTTGCTTTGGATATACTTTATGTAAGCAAGATCCAATCTGAGTTTGGATACAATTTAGATCCAAACCCAGATCCAACTTGTATTAAAAAATTGAGACATTTACCGTCTCGATTTTTGCCCCATTCAATATATATATATACATATTTTTATTGTTTTTATTTTTCTAAAACATGGCCGACCCGATCTAGATTGAGTCAGTCTACTATTAGCAAACCCAACTCAGTCTAGACCGAGTCTGTCTGTCAATAGCCTACCCAACTCAGTCTGCTAAAAATACAGACCTAACTCAGTCTAGAGTATATCCATACCAAGTCGGTCAAGTATGCTTTTTTTTTCTACTCGACTTGGTCTGGTTACCCAGACCGAGTTGGGTATGCTATCTGAGATAGCACTCTGTCCTGCACCCGTTTCGATAGGATCGGTCTATCACGTCCAGACTGAGATGGTTTGATATTTTTGGGTTGAGACAGAGAGTAAAAACTCTTTGTCTCCCCCTTCTCTCTCTATTATAGTAGCCTCCAACAACCATACGTTTACCAATGGCTGATGCAGGTTAACCTCTTTGCCTCCCACCATTAATGCAGTGGCACCACAGGTAACAACAATTGTCAGCGGTAGTTTGCCCCCTCGACCTTCAATTTTTTTTTAAAACATTAGGCCACCGACAAATGTTTTGCCAGCAGTAAGGGTAGAGGAGCGATCCCCTCTATGCCTCTCTATTGAGGGGTGGTAGGGACAAGTTTGATCTCTGTCCCTACCTCTTTTTGTTTTCTAAGGAAGAAAGAAAGAACCGACTTACCTCTTTGTTTGTCGATGGTGACGCCTTCCTCTTCTTCTTCTTCTTATCTCTTCCTTTTCCCTCTTTCTCTCAATCCCTCTCTCTTATTCTCATGAAAATGAGGCTGTGAGAGAGAGGGCCCATGGTTTTCATAATCCATGAGTGAGGGGCGTTACCCCTCGCCCATAACTTCTCCTCTTTGAGAGGAGTACTTTCCCCCTCTCTCCCCACTACCTATATGTGGGAGAGAGGGGGTTTTCCTCTTTACTTAGAGGAGGTTGGGGCCCCTTCCTCTCCCCCCATTACCCATTTAATGGGAGAGCGAGAGGGCCCATGGCTTTTATAAGCCATGAGTGAGGGGTGTTACCCCTCTCCCATAACTTCTCTTTGAGAGAAGTTCCCCCCTCTCTCCCCACTACCTATACGTGGGAGAGAGGGGATTTCCCTCTTTACTTAGAGGAGGCAAGGCCTCCTTCCTCTCCCCCATTACCCATTTAATGGGAGAGAGAGAGGGGTCCTGCCCTCTCCACTTTCGTAATCGAACCAGGTGGGATTTAATCCCATCTGTTAGGTGTTACAATTTTATCTCTCATAAAAGAAGATTCATCCCAAATCTTACCTAGAAATAAATAAGAAAATTATGTGCGAATGTCTGCTTCACACTGCCACATAGCTTTCATTTTTGTTGTGGTGCTTCTATCTTACCAGGAGTATCAGAATAACCTTTTTTCTTAATTTATGTTCCTCGAATTCTAAAATCTTGATTGGTTCTTCACTAATACTTAAGTTTTCTTAAATATCCAACACTGATTCAATCGTATCCAATATGTGCGAAGGATATGACATAAATTTCCTTAACATAGATACATGAAACACATTGTACGTCCTGGACAATGATGAGGCTAATGCCAATCAATAGACTGCAGAACCTTTCTTTTTCAAGATTTTAAAGGGTCCAATATATCTTGGACTTAATTTTTCTTTCTTTTTAAACCTCATTACCCCTTTAAAATGTGACATCTTCAAGATAACATAGTCACTTTGCTCAAACTTCTACTTGTGTCGCTTCTTATCTGCATAACTTTTCTAATGACTCTAAGCTATTAGGAGTCTTTTATGGCTGAATTTGATCTGCTCTTCTATTTGTTAGACTAATTGAAGCCCTAATGTCTTTCTCTAACCTATTTGGTCCCAACACAGGGGCACTGTACAATGTCTTCCATATAAAGCTTCGTAGGGAGCCATACTAATACTACCCTAGAAACTGTTGTTATATGTGAATTCCATTAATGACAGAATTTTATGCAAAGAGTCATGATACTCTAATGCACAAGCTCACAACATATCCTTCAACATTTGGATGGTCCTTTCTGACTATCCATCTGTCGGAGGATGAAAAACCATACTCATTTTTAATTGTGTCTCCATTGCTTCTTGAAAGCTTTACTAAAACTTGGAGGTGAATTTCGAATATCTATCAGAGACAATAGAGCATGACACTCTGTGCAGTCTCACTATCTCTTTAATAAAGAGATGAGCCAAGTGTTCAAGGGAGCACGTTGTCTTGCACATGAGAAAATGTGTAGACTTTGTTAACCTGTTGACAATCACCCAGATCACATTCAATTTTTCCTTGGTCTTAGGAAAGCCTATGACAAAATCTATTGTGATATCTGCCCACTTCCATATAGGGATAGGTAGCGGTTGCAAGAGTCCACCCAGTCCTTGATGTTCAATCTTTACTTGTTGACAGAAAAGGTATCTATTAACAAAATCAACATCTTTCTTCATTCCATTCTACCCGAAGTTGTCCCTCAAATCCCTGTACATCTTTGTATTGCCAGGGTGAATGGAGTACCAGAAATTATGAGCCTCATTAAGAAGTTGTTTTCTAAGTTCTCCGTCCTTAGGAATACACACTCGATCTCAAAACCTCAGAATACCTTGATCATCTACCTTAAAATATGAAACTTCACCTTTAGATACTGCTGATTTAATTCCTTCAAATTCTTGATCTAAGGGTTGCTTCTCCTTGATATTATCCCAAATTTCTGCTCCTAAGGTCATTTGGATAAACATCAACCGACCTGATAGACATCACACTTCTATTTTTGCTCTATAATACTAACAAACAAGTTTGATACAGATAGTCTTAAAATTACTTATTTTTTCTGACTAAGTGTATCAACTACCACATTAGCTTTCTTTGGATGCTATTTTAATTTAAAATCATAATCCATGAGTAGCTCAAGCCATCACCGCTATCTCATATTTAATTCATTCTGAGAGAACAAATATTTTAATCTCTGGTGGTCAGTATAAACCTCAAATTGTTCTCCATATAAGTAGTGTCGCCAAATTTTGAGTGCAAACAATACCACCACCAACTAAAGATCATGACTTAGGTAATTTATCTCGTGCACCTTTAATTATCGAGATGCATATGCGATAACCGAGAAGTGTTGGCGATAATTCTTAAGCTTTGATGACAATGCTTGAAGGGCTAATGACAAGTTATCATTAGGGAGAGTGAATGATATTTTGACCATAACTTTTTACTTTGATATAAGATTGAAGTGATTTTTATTGCATTGCAAAGCTAAGAATGTCCTCTACAACATGGTCACAAATCTAAAAAATCTTATTTTGAAGAGATAAAATTAAATTAAAGAGATAAAATATAGATTTTTATAAAAAAATATTTAGGTAAAAAATTGGGTGTGTACAAGACCCATTTTATATATTTAATATTCGTAAAGTTTTCATAAAACTTTCTCTAGTCATCCCTCTCTCTCTATCTTTAAACATCTTATTCTCTCTTTCTTTCTCTTCTCACATGACTCTCTCTCTCTTATATATGTCTCTCTTTCTCTGAACCTCTCTAATTCACTTGAGTTCTAGACCCCCAAGGGCTAGCCATTTAACCGACCTCAGGAGCCTGAGCTCCCATAGTACCCCAGACCGTACGTTTTCTCTTCCCCAGTGAGCCGAGTGGCATCTCCACTTTACAGATCATGTGTCCAAGTTTCACAATGTGGGGAACTCATTACCACCATGATACAAACCTTCAAAATACTCCTATAGCCTCTCCATAGCCTTAAAACAATTTTTACTAATTTTCTAGAACCCAAGATCCCAAACTACATCTTGTCGGGTACTTGAAATTCCCATTTTTTCTAAATCAGTAACACCTCACCATTGGCACCATTTTCTTATATTTAGACCCTATACTAGGCCCCTTCCCATGTTCCTAGGTAACCCTAGAACCCCTAGACTAGGTCCTTTTAGTTTTGGACCGAAACCCTTACCTGAATCCTTACTGAGCCCAAGCTGTTCTTACCCATTAGTCAGTTGACCCTATTTTTCAATGTTTCACCCTATCCATAACCACGAGAATTTTCAGACCTCTTATTCACCGTGTCCAGTAGAGTTCAACACCCCAACACACGTACCATAGGTCTCACAATCCAAAATTTGCAGGTTCGATCCTCTTGAGTCTGTTGGACCCAAATTACAATATTCATCCATTGTGAACCTTAACCTACCTTTTGGTCCTTCTTTCGAGCCTTCTATATTAGACCAGGATACACATCATACCCAGTTTTAGATTTTCTATCATCTGGGCCCCCATCCCAATTAGTATTTGTGAATGCAGTTAATATAGTAGATGAAGAAGATTTTATGCACAAACCATAATTCAAAGTATGTTTCAAATAACTCATTTTTTTAACTGCAACCTAGCACATATCAGTAGGTGTATGCATATATTGATACATGTGAATTAGGGCATGTCTATATTAGGTTTGGTGATTGTAGCATACTACAAGGCAGCAACTTCACTTTTGTAAAGAGTTGGGTTATCAAAAGCTTATCCAAAATGAGTTGACAATAGAGGAGACACAACCATAGGTGTAGATATCGGCATGACCCAATCATAGATACACACATCAAAATATCTGGTATATATTTTTGTTGCGACAAAACAAACCCTTCTTTCATAAAATTAGCATCTATTTCCAAGAAAAAATGTAGTGACCCAAGAAACTTCAATATCAATCTCTGTGTTTAAGTTTAAAATAAGTTGGTTAATGTGAACTTTAAAAATGACTGTAACAATTATGTCATCTACATAGACTAGAACATATATCACATTGCTTTGATCTAAAGATATACAAGGAAATATCTGTCTTTCCACCAACAAAACTCAAACTAATTAAAATTAATTGAGTCTATAGAACCTTTCACGTGGATCTTGTTTTAGATCAGATAAGGCCTTTTTCAAATTACACACTAATTGCCAAAACCCAGAGATTGAGGAAATCTTGGATCCTCAAAACCTGAAGATTGTTTCATATACACTTCTTTAAATAAAAAACCATATAGAAAATCATTTTGCACATCTAATTGTCTAATACACCAACCATTACTAATTACCATAGACAAGCAATCCAATGGTGATATGCTTTATAACTAGACTAAAAGGGTCAAAATAGTCAAGATCCTCTTATTAACTATGTCTTCTAGCTACAAGCCTAGCCTTGTATCATTCAAACATATCATCAGCCATTTTCCTTATCTTAAAAATTCACTTATATCTAAGAATGTGTCAGCATTGATTGTCGGGAACAAGAGTCCATGTTTTATTCTTAATGAGAGCATTATATTCAAGCTTCATAGCTTCACACCAATTGATGTCCTAATAGGCTTCTTTAAAGGTCACTGGTCCATGATCCTAAAGAAGAGTAGTTAAAAGAGCAACAAGAATAGGGTATTTTGTAAACTAGTTTTATTTAAGGGCTAAGAAGACTTTAGATTTTAATCTATCATCCTAATAATGAGTTATCATAGAATGAGTACATGTAGGAGGAGGTTTAGTGAAAGGACCTTAATTAATATAGGTGCTAACACTGAGGGTGGAGATAATAAAACAATAGGGGATATGGCAACGTTAGGAACCAGTGGAGTATGTGATTTTCTTTGAAGAGAAACAAGATCTCATAAAAAATGACATGTCGAGAAATAAACATCCTTCTAGTCTTTAAAGGCATACATAAATAACCGGATGGTGAGAATCATAACTTAGAATAACACACTTTTTAAACTAACAATCAAACTTATTCTTATGATATGCTCTCAAACATGGATAACAAACATAGTAAAAAAACTTTAGAAAACTATAATTTGGATGAATTTTAAATAGGTTTTTTAAAGGCATTTTTTCCTTTGCTAATTTGTTGGAGTATGATTAATTAAGAAAATAAAAGTAAAAAAATTACAACTCCAAAACTTTTGAGGCAAATTGGCCAAAGCCATAAGTGATAAACTAGTCTCAACTATTTGATGATGCCTCCTCTCAACAACAACATTCTATTCATGAGTATGGGGGCATGATATACGATAGCCTATGGTACTTTCCTTGAGAAACACAGATATAACTTGAAGCTCTCCACCCCAATCAGAAACAAAATATTTGATTTTATAACCTGTAATCTTTTCAACATGGGTTAACCTCATATTTTTTCTTTAACAAATAAACCTAATTTTTTCATGCCAAAATCCAATGGGTTGGAGCTACCAATGACTTGTTGTCGACCGTCTCTAATCAATGACCATCCTTTTAATTAGTCAAATATCCTCCCATGGTTCCTACACTAGCGTTGGTGAGTCTTCCTAACTTGCACCCATCTTCCCCTTTCCCTTCCCCACCATGACCATGACCTTCCTCTTATTCTTCTTTATCCTCTAACCACCACCATTCGCCTTACTCTAGTGAGGAATAGCCCGACCAAAATCCAATCTCCAAGCCACTAGTGGGCGGCCTCGCAGACAATGGTCATCCCTCCAAGCTCGGCCATGACCCCTCCTTCCACCCCTTCTTCTTCCTTCATGCCAGCAGCCCCACCGCCAACCACCGACTTGGACATTGGATGGGGCATAGTTGGCAAGCTACTGCCGCTTATCCCTATCCGACGGTGGGCCTGGCCAGAGCGTGGTGGCCACCCTGATGGTCCACAAAAGATAGGTGAATTAGGGTTCAAAACCTCTAGCTTCCTGTCACCTTTATCCTCTTTCTACCATGAGAGTGAGGCTCATGATGGAATGAGCCTAACCGTTTCATCCCAGAACTGATTTAGCTCATCTCCATGGGTTTTGTCTTTTATTGACCCTCTTGAATTGATTTCAGGAACCCCTTTTAATCTTAGCTTGAACCCTATTTTGACCGAAAATCCATTCAGCCCAATCCCATTAAAACCAAATATTACCACAAATCCTTTACATCAACACCAAACCCAAGTTTTATACACAATTGTGATCATTAAAAAATTTTTCCTCCTTATTCCCTCTTTTCCTTCTCTTTGCCTTTCCAGTCTCTATTCCCTTTTTGAAGGAGAATAAAAGATAGAAAAAGAAAAGAGAAAAGAAAAGAAAAAGAGAGAAACTCTTTTGCAAAGGTCTCACTTTACCTTAATTTTGAAAATATTTTGAAATTTACTCGCCTTCATTTTTGAAAATTTGCGGGAAAATGGAGAGACGGGGTTCGCTAGTCGGTACGAGGTCCGACCGTTCTTGGTGCCTTTACCAGAGGTAATCGAACCAAGAATCGAACTTATGTCTTTTTGCTTTGCCTTAAGAATTTATTCTAAGTCTAAAATGCACAAAGAATCATACTTGTGCAATGTAAATGCAAGGATGCATGCTTTTGAGAAAATAGTTTAAAAATTTTGGAATTTTCCAAGTGATTTTGAAATAAATTTGATAATGGCATGAAAAAATGATTTAAAGATTTGAAATTGGTTTGAGAAAGTTAGATTTTGAATCCAACTCAAAATTTGAAAGAGATCTGGAAGAAGAGACTTGAAATTCCAAATCTTGAAATAATCGGAGACTTGAAAATAAATCTTGAATTTGAAAAAATAAGGGAAAGGGGAGATTTTGAAACTTAGATAGAAATTTTGAAGTAAAAAATGAATTTTCAAAGTTAGAATGAACTTTGAATTTGATTTTGAATCTAGAATTCGAATTTGAGATAAAATTATAAAATGGGATTGAATTCCAGATTTGAAGTCTGAAGCTAGAATGGATCTTGGACCTAGGTGGAATTTGAAAACAGAATTGGATTTTAGATCTGGATTTCAAGATGGATTTGAATCTGAAATCCAGGATCCTAAATGGAATTGGATCCGAAGTCTAGAGTCCAAGATGGAGTTGAATCCGAAATCTGGGATCCTAGATGGAATTGGACTCGAAGTCTAGAATCCAAGATGGATCTGAATCCAAAATCTAGAATCCTAAACAGAATTGGATTTTAAATATGAAATCCGATATGGATTGGATTTTGCAATCTGGAATCTAAGATGAGATTGGTTTTGAAAATCTGAATGGGACTTTGAAGATGGATCTGGATTTTGGAAATCCAGATTTGAATTTAAAAGTGAGCTTTAAACTTAGGGAAAATCGAATTTTGAGATTCAGAATCAACCTCAAAACCTTGATTTCGAATTGAGAATCAAGACTCAATCTTTAGATAGAACTTTGGAGATTTTGAGAAATAAAGAATAAACTTGATTTTAAAATTGAGTTAAAAAATCAGAAGATGAATCTGGAATCTCAAAGTTGAATTGAACTTTGAAATGAAATTGAATCTTGAAAATGGAAATGAATTTTGAATTTTCAAAGTTGAATTGAACTTTGAAATTGGATTATGAATTGGAAATTGAATTTGGAATATAGAGGTGAATTCGAATTTTCAAAGTCAAATTGAACTTTGAAATTGAATTTTTGAATTTTAAAATGAGATAGAATTTGAGAATAGAAGGATGAGTTTGAATTTGAAGGTTGATTTGAGAAGTGAAAAAGACATTTGAAGAATTATCTCAAAATCACTTGGATTTTGAAATAATTTGAAAAGAATTTTTGAAAAATATGATGCAATTTTATCCTAAATGATGAAATGACTTAAAGAATTTTAAAAACTGGATATTGAAAGAGCATATTTCATTCTTTAAGTGAATTGAAATAAGATTGAAGATATAATACATTTCTGACTATGGTCATAAAATGTATTATATAATAATATGTATTTAAATTCAAGTGAAGAATAAAACATATTTCGGTGCCTTTATAGAGTTTAAAATGAAATTAACTTTCAATATATTCTGACTATAGCCATTGATATATATTTTGAGTTAATTTTAAGTTAAACTCAGATAAAGGAAGAAAATATTCAGAAAAATATAATGATTTTTGAAAAGAGATCCAGTGTGGATCCAATGTTATTCCATAAAAGATGAGAATTATACGTTTTGTTCACACCTTGATTATGGCCATTGATGTAAATTGTCAACTTAGGATTTAATCACCTTTTATAAAATGATGCATGTGCCATTCGTGTTCCCATTCGTGAATTTTTGGAAATAAAAGAGGAAAAAGTCATGAATCAAACAACTCTAGAAGATATGTACATGCTCATGCATTCTAATCTAGGGTTGAAAATGTAAATTTCTCATTATAATCTAGCTATTACATTATTGAAATTGATTAAAATTACAAGAGTTTCTAATTCCAGGAAACAATAATTTTCCTATATTTCCTGCAAAAATGTTTGGTTAGCATAGGGGATTGCACATATCACATTGGTTTTAGAGATGCAAATGGTGAGATACTCATATACCAACCTGGTGCTTAATGCTAGATGAAACGAAATTTATGATCTAGAGTGTGGGAGAATGGGAAGTAACATATATATATATATATATATATATATATATATATATATATATATATATATATATATATATATATATATATATATATATATATATATATGTGTGTGTGTGTGTGTGTGTGTGTGTGTGTGTGTGTGTATACATACATGCAGATATATATATACCTACATATATCATATAGATGTAGAATAGGTGGATCATGGCTTGTGAGATAGTGGAGGTGCAGGAAGATGTAGCCAGTGGCAACAACATTCAGTACTACCATAGGTGACCAAATGGAATCACAGTAGTGTTCACACATGCTGTGGGTACCAATAGTGCCATCACAACAATGTCTAGACATTGCTGTAGGTGATGGTGTGGATGGGTGTTGTTGTGGCAAGGGGTGATGATGGATGTTATGGGATATGTATATCAGTGAGAAGATGAAATGTGAAGGTGATGTGCTGAGAGCATTGTGGTGAAGCCTAATAGGACCTGCCTTGGTGATGGATACAACAGACGGATAAAAATGAGTGTGTGTTATAAGGTGAGAAGGTGCCATGGAAGAGGTGAGCTCACCAGCCTGCGGTGGGTGTCAATACACACAAAATATGTACAGGGGAATGGTAGATGTGCTGGGGATGTTTGCTGATGGGAGGTTTGCATAGGGTCACTATTGTGATGCTGTAGGGGAAGGAGATCTGAAGCTATTGCTGCAAGTGCAGTAAGTGAATGGTGTTAAGTGAGTGGGATGCTGTAAAAAGAAAATTCTAGGTGTCTTAGAGATGGATTTCTGGAGCCACAGAACAGAGGCAGAGCTTCTTCAGAATTTCAGCAAGGAAACAAAAATTTGATATCCTGGAAATCTTTGTCTGAAAACACTACTAGGTCTTTAAGGGCCCTTTGACAGAATATAATTACTTTCAAGGACTGATGTAGACTGCCTTGACATCCCGACGTTGAAACCACCACCATCCTCTTAACATTAGGAATGTAGTTATAAAAATGCTCAGTGCTTCAGAACTTAAGAGAACTTTGGTGTCTTAGTGTGAGAAACTAAACAAGTATGGATAAAAGAAAATAAAACTCCTCAGTACCAAAAGTGAAATTGTTTTGATCCTTTCAAGGGCTCAAAGTGATGGAATCTTAGCCCCCTTTCAGCAATGCCTATGAATTCTGACCATCCAGGTGGGGAATACGACAGACACATGATGCAGTGATACGCAGTATAACATAAAAGCACAAGATGCAGTGAAGGATAATCAAATGTCAGGAAACTGAAATGCCATTTCGAGATAAACTAAATGCTCATGTTTTACTAAGAGGCATCATTAACCGAATCTCCACAACTAAGAGACAAATGGCAACTGAAATGATATTATACTGTAAAATAGGATAAAGCTCCTATAGGAAAGCAAATGTTAATAAAACCTATGAAATGAAAGTGCTAATGACGTAAATACATGTACAAACTTATAAAAAAAATGCTCTAAAATATGAAATGCACTGAAATTGTAGCCACAAAAATAGACATCTAAGTGCTGTGAGATGAACGATGAATGCCATGGAATATACTTTCAAAACACTCTGGGCTTTGCTCATTCAACAAACTTTAATTTACAGCAGTCAAGATTTCTTCTTTTTATAATCGATTACAGAATAAATTTGACAACCACTAAAATGAATCCTGACATATGCCGCACTCCTTGGAGATCAACTGATGAATTTCGAAACATCCCATCATAAATAAAAGAAATTCACAGTGAAGCCTCTGGCTTACCAGATCTGACTCTGATGAGTCCAGAGCCAACGCTAATGATTCCTGTGTATTCTAGATTTCGCGATGAATGCAGAGTTAATCATATGCGATATGTAATGAAAATGATGAAACTGATGGAGCAATGGATCGATGATGCTAAGGATTATAAACCAAGGAACAACTCTCAACCGATGCAACACTATATGAGGCAGTAATATTATACAGAGCATAAAATGATGCAACTAAGTAAATGAGATGCAATATATGAAAAGCAGTTGAACAAGAATGAAAAACAAATGACATGCGATGGATACTCGAATGCAAGACATATAAAGCATAGAGTGCTTGAGTACCGAGAACATGATAGATGCTACTATAGGGGAAATAACGAATGCAATAACATGAGCAAGTATCCAAATGGGTTTAAGCAGAGGGAATTTTGAGAACATACTGTAAAAAAAAAGCAATGAAAGATCGGAATGGAAAACATTTCCATATGGACCAATGCTGCTGCATACAACTCGGTGCTGCAATGGGTACTCTAATGAAGTAAGGGTAAGGAGATGCCAAGACAAGTACTCAGAGAGTAATCGGTCTTACACAGTGAATTTCATAATGGAATATACAATGAAACATATGTTCAATGAATTTATAGGGTGAATAATCGATTATGCGAATGCAACTGGATTAAAAAGAAAAAAAAATGAAATGATGAGCAGAATACCAACTGAGGAATCAAGCGTAAATCGAAATTAGAAACAAATTAAGAACAGAAAAACATGAATCAAAATAGATTAAAAATATAAATCAAACATGAATCAAAGCAAATAGACAGGAAATAGGAATCAAGACAGAAGTTAAAACAAACTGCAAATAGAAATTGAAATAAAATAAAAACAAAAAAAATAAAGCAAAACATGCATCAAAACAGGAATCGAACGAGAATCAAGTGGATCAAAACTACAAATTGAAACAAGAATCAAGTAAAAAAAAAAAGAAACGGGAGTCAAGCTAAAAAAAAAAGAATCAAGTAGGACAAAACCGATAATCCAAAAATTGAAGTAGAAGGAACATGGATCGAAGTTAGAAAAAAAAAAGAAAAAGAAAAAGGAAAAGCAAAGAAAGCCAGAATCAAATTCAAAACTGATTAATACTGAAATCAAAACAAAACAGGAAATAATAATGAAAAGGGGGAAATCAAGATGTCAGAATATGATGATTTCGTTAATTTTGCAATGGGTGGGTCGATCATGCTATATGCTGATCGACCCTACCTCTGATGCATTTTGATAAAGAACGTGGAAAGAGAGATAAAGCTGAATTACCAAAAAAAAGAAAAGAAAAAAAGGTTAAGAAACACTGTAAAACCAGAATCAAAAGAGGAAGTAAACGAATGCTTACCTGTAGCTGGAGTCGAGCCTTTTTAGTTGTTTAGAGGGAAAGCACCCGGGGAAGGATAAGAGATTGAAGAAGCCAGAGGAGAAGAAAAAAGGAATAGAGAGGAAGAGGGGGGGGGGGGGGTAGGATGACACCGATGGATGATCTCTCTCCTTCCCTACGGTTGTTTATGTAGAAGATGGAAGAAAGATCGAGAAGGGGAGGTTGGTTAGGGATCAGACGACTGAGAAAGGGAGAAGGCACTTGGGAGTGCTTCTCGCCCTTCGCCTCCGTGGTCTCTCCTTCGCGATGAGAGGCCGTTAGGCCTTTTGCAGATTGGGTCCAAAATTTTTGTAAAATTTCTGAAGAAGTGGCTCTTCTCAAAACTTTTTCGAAAGGCTTTCATACGAAACAATCTTCGTAAAAAGGGGTTTCCAGACTATTTTTTTGTATTTTTCTTTGTGTTTTGATTTTTTTGTTTTTTTCTTCATATTTTTTGTATTTTTTTGAAATAAAACTCTAAAATCTAAGCAAAAATAAAGGATTAAAAAAAATATTTTATATTTTTGAGAAATATTTACAAAAGAGAAGTTTTTTAAGGATTCGGGTTTTAACTTTTGAAATTTCCTCAGAAAACGGGTTTGGATCCAGAATTTGAGGAGATATTCGAGTTTTGGACCTCAAATTGAGAAATATAAGACAATAGATCCAAACAGATACTAGATGGACTGTTTGAGCCGTTCAAAGGTTATTTTTGGTATTTTTATAATTTCAATTTAAAAATTGGATAACGAGGCTCAAATTCAAATTTTGATATTGGATCCGGATCTGAAATTGAGTCAGATATAGAAAATGGATTTGAATTCCAGTGAATCCGAGAAATATCTAGAATTTTAATCAAAGATGACTCAATTTACTCAGAAAATAGGGCTCAGGGGCAAAAAGAGAATTTTTTTACAAAATTTTGAAAAATTTGAGGTGTTCACAACAATCCAATCTAGTCCTACTCAAAATTCATACCTAAGCCAAATCCAAACTCCTTATCACCCAAAATAGATTCACAAATCCATCTCTACCAATATCCAAAGCCAACAAAAGGAAGATTCAGTTCATCATTTGAAAGATAATGATCATACCCACATGTGTGCCAACACCTACGAGTTCAAAGTGGAGTTTCTAGAGTTTCATGGCCCATTGGATGCAAAGATATTCTTTGATTGGTCCTATGCGGTGTGGTTCTACCTTGAGTGTCATTATGTTCTCGAGCATCGAAGGGTCCCATTGGCAGAAATACAATTTCGAGGACTAGCCCAGGCATGGTGGAATGAGTTGTTGAACTACTGAGAGAACCAAGGTATAGGACAAGTTTAAACATAAAATGATATGCAACGTTTGATGCACACTAGGTTTGTTCCTTTAAATCATGCTCTAAACATCTTAAAGTAGTACATCCAACAAAGCATACCTACTTTCAATCCATGTAAGAGAGGTCCAATTAGGATATGTGGATCCTCTTTATTTTTGAAAAACAAAAATAAGAGTTTTTTCACTTCAGAAAATCTTTTTAAACGTAGATCCTAAGAACTGGATCCAAATTTGAGAAAATATGAGGTACGTTCTTTAAGGTAAAGAGCCTTTCCTCCTTTGATGATGAGAGATCAACTTAACTAGAAACTTTTGATTGTTGTATTTGGTGCGGTGATATTGTAGCGATTCATACCTTTTCTAAGAAAAAAATGTGAGTTTGGTGATGGGAACCATCAAAACTCAAAAATAACATGAGGCAAGCAGAATGCAATACATTAGATTGCATAAAACATAAATATATACATTAAATAATTAAAATAAATATTAAAAACAAGAATCAAATCTCACTTCAGGCTTATGTAGCTCTTTCTACGATGGACAAGCATGAGAGAGAGCAAACAACACTTTGACTAGTCAAAGGCTCCAAAAGACTAGTGAGATAAGGATCTGGGTCCTAGGCTATGCTAAACTAAGGTGGGCTATGATAGGTTATGTCTGAATTTTGGCAAAGTAACAATGTTAGGATATTTGATAACCAAATGCTGAAATAGGGAGGGGTGGTTCCCTTTTTATAGTTTTTTTAGGCAGATTCGTATACATTTTTTGTGTATCCGGGATCCATCTAGATAGACAATTGAGGTTATGATAGGTTTAAATGGATGATTGTGATTCATCCAAAGTCTATTGCCCTAGATGGATTTTTTCAAAAGGAAAAGATGAGGGGGGTGAAGATAAGCTTTTTATTTCGGTTTTAGAGGGGTGAGAAGGCAAAACCCGCTTAAGAGACACACTGAAAAAGGATGACAAAGCGTAATGACAACTCAGTGTTGATAATAACTTAGGTTGTCATTAGTGATAGGTGCTAACGACAATAATAGGTTGGACAGACAATAGTGACAATTGAATGGATATTGACGATAACTCAGGTTGTCATTAGGGGTGGATGACATCACTTTATAGAAAGGATAGTCCCCTTTAATGATAACTCAAAGTTGGTGGTGACAACTAGAAAGTATTGGCGATAATTCTTTAGCTCTGACGATAATGCTTGAAGGGCTGACGACAACCTGGGTTGTCGTTAGAAATTGTGGATGACATTTTGGCCATAACGTCTCACTCCAATGTCGGATTGAGGTGATTTTTGATAATTAAGTTGCAAAACTAAAAATGTCTCCTACAACTTTCATGTAGGTAAAAAATCTGAAAATTTTCATTTTGAATGGAAAAAATAAGATCGAAAATGGTAAGACATGAATTTCTATGAAAAAATGTTTCGGTAAAAAATTAAGTGTCTATAGGATCCAATCCAAATAAACAGACAAAAGAACTTACCCAAGATCTTCCTAAAATCTCATATTCAATTAAAGAGAATTTTGATCCATAATCTCATAATGAATCCAAATCCATTTTGTTAGATCCCCCAAAACCCATTATAGAATGGATTCACCCATTCGATGATAAACCCAATTTGGACCATAACCAAAGCTTGCCAAATCCAATCAAACATGAACTTTTCTATACCCATTTCCAATTTCTTGATGCTCGTACCCAATTGGATTTAGTTCAAAATGATCCATCTCAAGCCATCAAAATCCAAAAGCCTCAAATATCCTAGCCCATAACCCAAACCTACCTCAATTCTTGGATTTGGTTCATGAAGAGAAAAGGATGATGGATGTTTTGGAGTGCGATGCCCAATTTGTCATTATAATAGAATTTGTGGTTTGGAGCTTGTTTTTATTGAGTCCACGAACTTTAAATCCATTCAGTTCTATCACTTTGGATGTGTGATGGATGATTATGGTTGGTTTGGCAAGAGCGTACCTAGCTTTTCTGCACTTTCCAGAATAACTCTAGTTTTGCATGTTCATAAGGCATATCTTAAATACGTGACCCAAGCAATACAATTCAATAGACAAAAGAACAAGCAGGTTCCAGCCTTGAGAAAAATTCTTCTCCAACCAGGAGATACTGGGACTACAGGGTCTATTCAAATCCATTTTCATAATTTTTTTTTTGTAATTATTTAGTTTGAATCTTAGTTTAAGGTCTTGTTTTGGATCTTATTTCATATCAAATCTATCTCAGATCCATATTGGTTCTCGAGTCATATTTGGATCATAGTTTAGAATTGGATCCATCTTAGGTCCATATTAGGATCAGGGGTTCTAAGATTGCTTTATTGTTTGCTATATATACTCATTGAAGAGAGCAGGGAGGGAGCTTGATGAATGATTAATAATGGTTTTAGTTATTTTCTTTCAATTTTATGTTATTTTTTCTTATTTTTCATAGTTCTTAGTTTTGTATATGCTTTAGGCTGCCTATTCTTGTGGGGTTCAAGAGGGATAATCCTGTTCACTGCATCAAGATCTAAGAAGAGAGGGCATTGCAATGACTTCTGTTTGGAGGTGATGAAGGAGAAGTTTTGAGGGTTTGAGATAGTGGTGGATGAGGTTGAGCTTATATGGCAAATTAAGATGAAGGCCAACAATGAGAGGAAGAAGAAAGGGCACACATTTGTTTAGAGATTTTGGGAAAATAAGGAGAGAGGAACAATGACTATATATATATATATTTGTTTGAAGATTTTGGGAAATAAGAAGAGAGGAACAATGACTAGGAAGTGAACACTGTATCGTGTGTGTGTGTGTGTTTGTGTATAATGACAAGTTCAATAATTGAAGCATTTTATTGGCATTATGCATACCTAATGTTTTTTTCTGCTCAATCTGGCAGCGCCACAAGTTTTGCAAAACAGGGCAACGTAGGAGATTGGATGGGCGTTGCCTTGTCCTGTTACAACTTCATACCATCTATCAGGCTCAACTCAAGCAACTAAGGAGAAGTTACAAAGGTCGCTAGTGTAAATCACGCTACTCTAAATCTCAATAGACATTTTCATGCAGTGGGTGCGAATATCATTTATTTTTTGTCAATATCCCTCATCCCTATCCAAAATCGTTATCAAATTTCACATTATTAGATTCTACATCGTATTTTCGTTATCCCTTTTTGTATTCAACATCAGGCGACTTGGTTCCTTCCATTTCTTCCTTGTCATCTGTTTTTTTTCAGATTCTACCGTTCCCTTCCTTTTCTTCGTAAGGAGGCTTCGTTCCATTTTTGTTTTTCCTCACTTCTCGTCACCTTCTTGCACTCTTAATCACTAATTGTCCATGTGAATTAGGATAAACATTAGACGAGCCCACTCATGCAATCAGTGCTTGAGCCTAACGTGGGACAGCAAATTTTTGTCAGTGTACCGAAATCCAATATGCATTCCTGTATGGTTTGTTACAAACTTGGTCATGTTTCACATCAGGGCTGGACATAGTACTGCAACTTGCTTGAAAAAGAACCGATGCAATGCATATTGCTGAAAAATCATCATGAATGCATAAGAATAATGTTAGGACATATAGTTTCTTACCTCCAACCGGGCATTTTGGCAGTGGTGGAGCCACGTTGAGGCCACATGCCCACCATGACCCAATGAAACGCCAATCTTACCCGATCCGCTCTTATCTTAAGCCTTTTACCATCTGTAAAACCTCATCATATCACCATGTGAAAATTAACGAAAGTACTCGGCCCAATGGACGGTGCCAGGTGTCCTGACCCCACCATCATCCAGGACGGTGGTCGCGAGGGGAAGACCCATTTGGATCTCCCACTGGCTAACTACCGCCCTCGGATAGTGGGCCCAAGCCCCAAGGCACGTGTACTGGATCTGCTCTCAAGAAAGCATGTCTTGTAATTCCCTCAGAGAGCTTTCAGCATTTTTCTCTCTCTCATGCTTATTGCCGACCTGACGCCAACCTCCTTATTGCATCTAACGAAAACAAGAGGTTGACATGTTAGGATTGCGGGAACTCTCCTGTGCTTGTAGGAATGAAAAACAGTTGGGATCCAGAACAGCTGAATACATGAGGAATTGGATTGTACCAGATCCCAACAAACAGCTAAAAATTGCAAAACCCCAATCCTGGATCGATCCGACCCATTTGCAACACTATGTGATTGCACGCCGACACCCACAAGATTAGAACTCATGTAAGTCTGGTCAAAGCCGTACCTGTGTTTTATGGGGCCTGAGGCGGAGGAAAAAAATGGGCCCCCTATTAATAGTAGGAGTTTGGGGGCAGCGCCTCCGATTTTTTTTTAAAGAATCAAAATAACAACAAAATTTGCATTCACATTAAACAAATATAATATTTCAAATATTTATATTATATTAAATAAAAATTAGGGGAGCTCGGACCTTAAAAATGGGCCCCTAAAATTGTTTTTGGGCCCAGGGGCCCTGAGGCCCAAGCCTCATTGGCCTCTTTACAGGTCCGGCTCTGAGTCTGGTTTATGAGTCAATATGTGCCCCCACTGCAAAATAACACATCACCTAACTAACAAACTTGAACTAAAACTCTTGCTCCCACAGGACTTTACAGGTCTGCTTGAAACATGATTCTTTGAGGAAGCTTAAGACACAGATCTTGTTCACACCTATCCTTTCCAAGAGGGAAAAACTAGGACCATGCTTTCCGATTGAAATAATTTAACTGTCTCATTGTCTCTTGTGCAAAAAAAAATAATAATAAGGTTTTTTATTTCCCTCGTGATTTGTTATTATTTCCTATGGACAAAGATGTAACTTTTTAAAAAAGGAGGGATATATTTGCACTTCCAATTTATGTCCAAAGTCTATAAAGAAGCCCCCAATCCCTGTAATCAAACAACAAATCCTATCCTCACACAGAGAAAAAGAAAACTTGTTCAACCAATATCCATGGCTCAGGTATCTCTTTCTATCCAAGCACTAACCATGGCAACCATACTCTCAGTTCTTTCTCAGGCCACAGCCGCTGGAGTGACTGGTGGTGGTTCTTCTACTGAGTTCATCCGCAGGAGTTGTGGCGCAACCCGGTACCCGGCCGTCTGCTTCAGCTCACTCTCAGCCTATGCTGGCTCAGTCCAACAAAGTCCTAGCCAGCTTGCTAGGGTGGCCATCACAGTAGGCCTCTCTAAAGTTCAAGCAGCCTCCAGCTATGTTGGTAACCTCTCCATCAGTACTGCTTCCACTTCTTCCGATTCGCGTGCAAAGATGGCACTCCATGATTGCCACAAGACCTTCAAGCAGGCCATCACCCAGATGCAGCAGTCACTGGATGAGATCCGCTACCTCTATACCGGCAATTTCCGGTGGCGGATGAGCAACATTCAGACTTGGATGAGCGCGGCGCTCACCAACGAGCAGACATGTATCGACAGCTTCGAGAGCGTGACCAGCGCTGCCAGTCTGTCGCTCAAAGCTGCTGTTGCAAACAAAGTTTCTGATGTTAGTAAGGTCACTAGCAATGCCTTGGCTCTCGTCAATAGCTTGGCTTCTCGCCACGGCCGCTGAATGGAAAGTCGGAACTCCGGCAATTAGGTGGCCTGAAAAAGTTACAGAGAGATAACAAGGATATGAATAGCATTATAGTTTGTTACATATGATAACTATGTAATTTTATTGATATAATTTGCAGGTGTACTGATTACGGACTGTTGTTTTTCATGTATGTGAAATTGGCTTTTTTTTTGTTTTTCTTTCCGTTTCTTTGCTCCCCTTTGCAACAAAATATGGATCTTGTAGTGAAATTACAGGAGCTTTGTATAAACAGAAATCAAATGCACACAACATGAAAAAACCAAAAAGAATACTCTTAAAATGGTGGCTATAACTTGACAAGTACATAAGACTCATCCATGGAATTGTATGCTGATGGGACGACAACCGTAGGTACGGCAGACTAAGAACAGCGCGCAGCCAGGTCTCCCGTTAGCAGGCGTGGTTTCTCCATGTAATAAACTAAAAAAAATAAATAAAAGAAAGAACTTCACAAGTATATAAGATGTATATACTCTGCAAAGTGAGGTGATGCGTGGGATATAAGCTGCAAGGGATACCTCTCACTATGGTTTTGAACTTTCTTAGGTAATTGCTTAAGATGAATAAGGGAGTGAGAGGGTGTGACCACCGGACGCCGGCGCATCGACCACAGCCATGGCCGAACCCCTCAGTGCCCTCATCAAGAGGAGGGACGGTTCAGCATCCCCAAGTCCCAACGGTTGGTAGTTTCTCATCCCAAAAAGCCTTTTTTTTTGGAGCGAATCACAGCCCACAAGATCCGAAGCCCCCCCCGAACAGGGCAGTTAGCTACATCTCATGATCGGGGGTCCCAAAGAGCACCACGTATGTAAGCATGTGCGTCTCGTATCCCCATGTTTGTCACCATTAATTAGCGTTGGAGTTTGATGCGATTGCAAAGACTTAAGTACCCTCTCCTCCATTGGTGCAAAAAAAATGACGGTTCTTAAAAAGGAGTGGTTGTAAAGACTTAAGTGCCCCGAAGATGATTATTTAAGACCCAGTCTCTGCACTGTAGGATTATCCGAGAAAGAAATCTCCCTTGGAGGAGGCCATGAACATCAACCCTCTCACTCTCTCTCTCCCTTCTATTTCTGCTTTCGTCCATTAGAAGATCATACATTGCTCCATCAAGCACCGACTGACCTGCACATTTACTGTTGTGGAGCCTGATTCAGAGTTTTTACCCTTACAGGAGGAGGGTCTGGGGGCTCATCCCAGCGTGGGTAGCATCATTCAACTCTCACTCTCTCTCTCTCTCCCTTCTATTTCTGCTTTTGTCCATTAGAAGATCATACATTGCTCCATCAAGCACCGACTAACCTGCACATTTACTGTTGTGGAGCCTGATTCAGAGTTTTTACCCTTACAGGAGGAGGGTCTGGGGGCTCCTCTCAGCGTCGGTAGCATCATTCAACTTGAAGAGTTGTGGAGTCTGATTTAGAGTTTTTACCCTTACAGAAAGGGGGGTCTGAGAGCTCCTCCCAGTGTGGGTAGCATCATTCAACTTGAAGAGTTATGGAGTCTGATTCAGAGCTTTTACCCTTACAGAAGGGGGTCTGAGGGCTCCTCCCAGTGTGTTCATGGCCTTTTGCCCTTACAGGAGGGGGGTCCGGGGGCTCATCAACCCTCTAACTCTCTCTCTCTCCCTTCTATTTCTGCTTCTGTGCACATCCATCAGAAGATCCTACATTGCTCCATCAAGCACCGACTGACCTGCACATTGACTGTTGTGGGTCCTTACTGATGAGCTGCCTCTAAATTTATTCGACTCTGGGTCCTTACTGCACTTGAAGTTGAGTCATTGTATTTTTTGTTATTCGGTTGGTAGTGAGGCCCTCCTCTACTCTCTCAAGACTCTTAGCTTGGGCAATCTTTCATATGTAATTTATTGTTTTGTTCATTATTCTGATCAACTCACACGAGGAGTTGGCAAAACCCGAGCAGGACAAGTAGCAAGCGCATTAGAAACACTGATACTGAACTCCTTCGCATATTTGTCATTATTATAATCATTTGAAGAAACAACCTGCAAATGTAAAGAGTTAGCAGCAAGAAGGACTACGAATCTTACTGGTGGAATCTCAGTAATCCAATCGAGATGAGCATGAGGGCCAAATTCTGCTTACTGAGAAGCACTTAAGCAGCAAGCAACAAACACAAACAATCAAAGCAAGAAAGAGATGCTTCAAACATTGCAATCAAAACAGATTCAACTAAAGCTGGCATTATGATAAATAACCTTTGAAATGTTGTTTTGCCTATCAGTGGGACGTTGACATGTTGCTCTGAGCATAGCTGTTTGGAAGGGTGAAGCCCAACTGTTGCAGCCAATCGTTGGAGAGGTGGAAGAAGAAGAGGAGGTTGCGGCGTTTGAGACGTCGATGGAAATGCCACCCCTCGAAGCCGAAATCAAGTCCGGCAGGGCAGATTGGTCCAGAAATTGCAGGTTAGAAGGTTCAATGAGGCCGCTGCCTGGGCTGTCCGACTGGTTCCGGCGACTGGAACCCAAGTTCGGAGGAGGTTGGAACAAGGTTGGGATCTACGGGGCTTTGAAGGCATCCTTAGGGAACATAAAGTGCCAGGCCAACGTGATAAGGGCTCTGTTTGAAGCATGGTGCTGGGAGACCAACACCTTTGTGTTTCCGTGGGGAGAGATGACGATCACCTTGGAAGATTTGGCGATGATGGGACTCCCATTGCTTGGAGAGCTCACTCGAGAGGACCCCAACAATTTCTAAAGCAACAGTGCAGAATCCGGCAAGGCTTGGGCAATCTTTCTTTTGATGATTGTGGTTGTAATGTATCGTTGAAGTTAAAATGGGGAATGAACTGACAATAGAAATTGCTGAAAATTCACAAAAATAAACTAGACTCAATAACGAAGACACCACTTTTTACGGATTTGGAATATGACCTCCGGTTAGGGAGATATGGCCCTGACAAGTTGGTCCTAATTCGGGTAGGGATTTACAGCGATTTGCTTACTGAATAACACTACAAATCGCTATAGCGATTTGCGGAAGACACTACAAATCGCTATAGCGATTTGCGGAATTATTTACAGAGCCGGTACTGAGATCTCATGTTCGGGGGTTCCAAACCGCGCCACGTATAAGATGCAGACCGGCATGTATCCCCATGTGGGTCGCCATCATATTGCATCGTAATTTGGTGCCGCAGCAAAGACTCAAGTAACCTTTACCGCCATTCGCTTCCTCTTCCTCGGACGGACATAAATGCCCTCCTTGTAGAAAACTGAATCGTCGGTTCGTGAAAATAACAAAACTGCCCTCCATCGATATCGCGGGAAAACGTTTCGCAGGTGGTTGTAATGTATCGTTGAAGTTAAAATGGGGAATGAAATGACAATAGATATCGCTGAAAATTTACAGAAATAAATGCCCTCCTTCTAGAAAACTGAATCGTCGGTTCCTCTTCCTCGGACGGACATAAATGCCCTCCTTCTAGAAAACTGAATCGTCGGTTCGTGAAAATGACAAAACTGCCCTCCATCGATATCGCGGGAAAACATTCCGCAGAGTTTGCGTATGTAGCAAGCGTTATGTTGTATGATACAAATAGTTCAAAAAAATCCTTTTCCGCTCTAAGCACTCTACCGGAGATTCTTTGCTTTCATTTCGAGTTGCCGGAGCATCCTTTCCTTTTTACCAGAGCATCTGTTTCCGTCTTACGCGCAGTCGCAGCATCGTTGCCACCTTCTGTTGCGTATTAGTTGTTACTGTTGCTTACTCTATAGTTGGAATATCCAAATTCCCATCGTTTCGGTGAGTTTCGTGTAAGTTTTCTTTCTTCAATCTGAAGATTGGTTCTTATACAAGGATTTGTATTATGAACCCAAATATTCCGACGATTTCTAATGATGATGATCGTGTATTGTGTTGTGCAGGTTAGCAATGTCTGCGCCTCATCAGATTAGAGATACCCCGTCGTTCTATGGGTTGTCTATTAGAGAAGTGATCCGCCAGTCCCATCTATCTAAAGTTTTTGAAAGATACCAAAATATACTTAAGATTGAGAACGATGAAGACAGGGAAAAAGCCTTGGAATCGTATTTTGCGGAGGATTATCCATCAGATATCGAGGCTGCGGACCAAAGGAAGAACTCTGAAGAACGGAAGATGCAGAACAAGGATGACAAAGAGAAGGCAAAGGCAAGAAATATTGCTGAGAATTTGAAAAGAAAGCTGAGGATTGACGCACTGGCGAGGGAAAAGAGGAAGAAGAAGGCGGAGGAGTGGGAAAGGGATGTTAGCAATATGATGGCGGAGGCTCATAGGAGAAACTTGGAGAGTAGAGCAATGCGACAGAAGGAGGCAAAGGCAAATGAATAAGGAGGAGAAAGAGAAGGAACAGAATATTCCTCAGTTTGAGGAAGAAAAGGAAAGGCGAAGGAGGGAGTTGGAGTTCGAGGAAGCTAAGGAAATGCAAAGGCAGCAGAAGGAGAATGAGGAAAAGAAGGAAAGGCAACAGAAGGAGATTGAGGAGGAGGTAGAGAAGGAAAGAGAAAGGAAGAAGCAGGAGGAAGAATTGCAGGAAAGAAGGAAACAACAACTGCAAGAGAAAGAAAGGCGGCGGAAGGAGGAGGAAGAAAAGGAAAGGGAAAGGAAGAAGCAGGTGGAAGAGCTGCTGCAAAGAAGGAAACAAGAAATCGAGGAGAAAGAAAGGCGGCTGAAGGAGAAGGACGAGGAAGAAAAGGAAAGGGAAAGGAAGAAGCAGGAGGAAGAGGCGAAAAGGGAGAGACAAAGAAAGCAGAAGGAGGAGGAGAGAAAGGAGAGAGAAAGGAAGGAGGAGGATGCGAAAAAGGAGAGAGAAAGGATGCAGGAGGAGAAAAGGGAGAGAGAAAGGAAGGAGAAGGAGGAGGAGAAAAGGCAGAGAGAAAGGAAGCAGAAGGAGGAGGAGGAGAAAAGGGAGAGAGAAAGGAAGGAGAAGGAGGAGGAGAAAAGGCAGAGAGAAAGGAAGCAAAAGGAGGAGGAGGAGAAAAGGGAGAGAGAAAGGAAGGAGAAGGAGGAGGAGGAGAAAAGGGAGAGAGAAAGAAAGCAGAAGGAGGAGGAGGACAAAAGGGAGAGAGAAAGGAATGAGAAGGAGGAGGAGGAGAAAAGGGAGAGAGAAAGGAAGGAGAAGGAGGAGGAGAAACGCGAGAGAGAAAGAAATCAGAAGGAGCAGGCAGAAAATGAGAGAGAAAGGAAGCAGAAGGAGGAGGAGGAGAATAGGGACAGAGAAAGGAAGCAGAAGGAGGATGAGAAAAGGAAGGCGAGAGAAAGGAAGGCGAGAGAAAGGAAGGCGACGGTGGAGCTGGTAGAGATGGAGATTGAAAGGCAGTTCGAGGCAGTGGACCTACCAGAAAGTCCCAGGTTGGAGCAAGAACAGCAGAAAATAGCGACCACGATAAATATATCCGTCCTGTCTGCGAAGATTTAATAATATGTTTAGCGATTTTGGTATAGCGATTACTGTGTTAGGTATTGATATTTATAGCGATTACTGCGATAGTATGTCTGCAACCGATATTATTTATAGCGGTTAGTAGAATAGTATTTATAAGTACAAATGGAAGTAATTTATAATTTGTAGGAATAATATGTTATTTTATGTTATAGGGAGGTCACAGGAGAAGTAGAGCACCAGGTGAAAAGCTCGGAGGTCACTGTCAATGGCCTGTAGTTCTGTCTTGGTATGGTCAACTGAGTGCATATCAGAAGGACCGACCACGAAATATGCACTTCGGTGGCCTTTTGGACCAGCAATATTTTGAAACTTGCTGGAATACCATGACTCACCTGGTAAATAAGTGGAATGATAAGACTAACACATTCCAGTTTGATTCTTTTGAGATCACCATGACTCTAGAAGATGTGGCGAGGATCACTGGCCTTAAGTGCGGTGGCAGTGCTGTCCTATTACGGCATTCAAACTATAACGCAAGGGAAAACTGCACTGCCCTTCTAGGAATGTCGATGGACGAATGGAGTCAATGTATTTCTGGTGGAAGCAATTCCACATCAATGAAGGTCTCAGTTTTCCGTAATAAATGGGAAGGCCACTCCGCTACTTGTGCATCTGAAACAGCTGACCAAGAGTTGCGCGGCTTCCTTCTATATTTTTTTGCTCTTACATTATTTTCCGATTGTTCTGGTTCGAGAATAAGTTCCATGTGGCTGCAGTACCTGGCAGACTTAGACGAAGTCGACAACTATGCCTGGGGTGCCGCTATGCTCGCACACCTGTACAGTCAACTCCACCGTGCGAGTAATGGTACAAAAATAGTTGGCGGATTTTGGCCATTTGTTCAGGTATTTGTTGATTACATACTTAGTATTTGTAGACAAATCTCATTGCAGTCTGTGGCATTGCTAATAATATTTTTTTTGTTAGGCCTGGGCGTTGGAACATATTATCCCATTGCGTCCACGGTGTGGCCCTCCGATTTGTGGTTTTCCAAAGATCGGTCGCTGGGCCAGAATAAACGTCGCAGTTTATAATGTTAAGTCCATTTTAGATGGGCTGCAATTAAACGAGGTAAACGTTCTAAAATTGTTTACAATCGCGTCAGCATTTACCATTGAGTATTATAAGTCGTTGTAATGTTCAGCATTCTTAAGTATACATCGCTGCAGGATTGTCTTCCGTAGTGCATATCGTTGTTGACATATCATGCGTAAATAAATTTTAATATATTTGTCATTCGTTATTAAAAAGAATTACCAATGTACAGGTTTTGTGGAGACCTTATGGAGATGGGAAGGACGATGATAAAGACGTTGTTGCGGAGGCTGCCAGATTGTCTGGCCGCTATTTGTGGCTATTCTGCAATTTTGAAGCCGAGATGCAGCAAGGTAGTCGAGTTCTCCTACAATCTGGCTTGAGGCAGTCTATCCCAAATAAGCCTTTGGAGGTGAGAAGGAAGATGAATAATGGTGGGGGCAGGCATGTGAATTGGAGCGATTGGTACAGGGACGAATTATTTAATTGGAACTCAGGTGGTGTCCGTGCTGTACCGTATGATCATGAAGGACGACAATTTGATCCCTTCTATTTCGAAAGCTATTGGGAACCAATGCGGCGAAATCGGAAGATTGAGAAAATTGTCAACCCATGCCTCCCAACTGTCCCTTCTCATGTTGTAGCCTAGCCTCTACAACCAAAACGTCGCCTCGATCAGGTTAATACGAATAGTCCATCAGTAACAAATCACGAGGAAGACCGAACTCTTGCTCCAAAAGAGAAGACTGTCTCTGCCGCAAGGTTCGAACTTATTGAGAGGGAGAATAAGAAATTAAGGGCAGAAGTAAGCACTATGGGGACCCAATTGAATGCAGTGGTGGACATGATGACCAGTCTTCTTAGGCAAGGTTTCGCAACGTGGAGGCCACCCAGGATAGACGGTCCACCAATAAAAAGTGAGAGACAAGTCTATGAAATTTCATCAGATTCGTCCAGTGACTCGGAATAAATCCTAGATTTTCTTTTTTATCACGCTATACATTTGTTGTAATTGTATAATGAGTTGCGGTAACGTGAAATTCTTTTACTTTTTAATTCTTTATTATTACATCTTTCCGACTTTGGGTCTCGGTAATAAATAAACTTTCCTCTATGGGAGGATTAGTAGGTTGATAAGAAGGATGGTTGTCTTCATCTATATTTTCTTTTTTACTAAACTAATTGAGTTCATCATCACTAAAAATATCATCATTTCTAGATAGTAACTTAAACAAGAAAGAGTAATCCATATTCTCTTTATGGGATTCATCCTTCTCAAAACCACTAACGTTATCTAAGAAAGTCACATTCCTAGAAACGTATAGTTTGTCGTTCTTAACATCATAGCATCTAAATCTTTTTTGAGTTTCAGAATATCCAAGAAATGCATAAGAAATGACTTTTGGTGAGAGTTTGTCATTTTTGTCGGTAAGGAAAACGGACGTAAGAGCCGCCTCGGCCCAAAAACTTTTTGGAATGTTTTGAGAAATGAGTAAAGTTCTAGTTGTTTCAATAATATACCTGTGTACGTTTCAAGAAATGAGAAATGAGCCGCCTCGAAAGAATAGCGCGCAAAGTATTGGCGAAGACAAATACAGCGATTGTTTGTCATCGCTGATTACAGCGATGCAAATAATCAATAGATAAGGAAAGAATTTGTTGCCATCGCTGGATACTTCATGCTTTGAGTCGGAGAGCGATCTGTGGCATCGCAGCATAAATCCGAGTGCACAAGTTCAAAAGATTTGTTTGTAAACGTAGATCTTTGTTCAAAAGTCAAGCTTCTCATTTTTCAAAAAATGCAATGATTACAATTGAAATTACTATTACAGAGATCTTTGTCTTCGCAATCGCTGTATTTGTCTTCGCCTCGAAAGAATAGCGCGCAAAGTATTGGCGAAGACAAATACAACGATTGTTTGCCATCGCTGATTACAACGATGCAAATTATCAATAGATAAGGAAAGGATTTGTTGCCATCGCTGGATACTTCGTGGTTTGAGTCGGAGAGCGATCTGTGGCATCGCAGCATAAATCCGAGTGCACAAGTTCAAAAGATTTGTTTGTAAACGTAGATCTTTGTTCAAAAGTCAAGCTTCTCATTTTTCCAAAAATGCAATGATTACAATTGAAATTACTATTACAGAGATCTTTGTCTTCGCAATCGCTGTATTTGTCTTCGCCTCGAAAGAATAGCGCGCAAAGTATTGGCGAAGACAAATACAGCGATTGTTTGCCATCGCTGATTACAGTGATGCAAATTATCAATAGATAAGGAAAGGATTTGTTGCCATCGCTGGATACTTCATGCTTTGAGTCGGAGAGCGATCTGTGGCATCGCAGCATAAATCCGAGTGCACAAGTTCAAAAGATTTGTTTGTAAACGTAGATCTTTGTTCAAAAGTCAAGCTTCTCATTTTTCCAAAAATGCAATGATTACAATTGAAATTACTATTACAGAGATCTTTGTCTTCGCAATCGCTGTATTTGTCTTCGCCTCGAAAGAATAGCACGCAAAGTATTGGCGAAGACAAATACAGCGATTGTTTGCCATCGCTGATTACAGCGATGCAAATTATCAATAGATAAGGAAAGGATTTGTTGCCATCGCTGGATACTTCGTGCTTTGAGTCGGAGAGCGATCTGTGGCATTGCAGCATAGTGATTTGTGGGTATTGTTTGAATGTCAAATCACACGTGGAAAACGTATTTTTGAATATTTAAAACTTAATGAGCGGCATGGAAAGACGTATTTTTGAATGCTTCGAACGCAAGCATTTAATTTGGCGGCGGTTATCAAAAAAAGGCGTCATGCGAAAAGCCGTATTTATATTTTTTTTAAACGCAATCAATTAATTAGCTTCGTGCTTTGAGTCAGAGAGCGATCTGTGGCATCGCAGCATGGTGATTTTTGGGTATTGTTCGAATGTCTAATCACACGTGGATAGCGATATGTGGCATCGCAACGTAGAACGTTGTTGATTATTGTTGGACTGTCAATCTTAGCGTGATGCGAAGGATTGTTCAAGTGTGCTGCGATGTGTGGCATCGCAGCGTAGGACTGTCAATCACTGTGCTGCGATGCCACAGATCGCTATTCAACGATAACCACAAATCGCCATACACCTCCTGTGAACTTCTTCTCCAGCAAATCTTTCGCGTTCCCGACACCTCCACTTGCCTTTTGAAATCATTATTGTCAGTTCTCTATTTGAAAGCATTAGCTCACATATATGCATGATTGAATCACTATGAAGTTTTTTTGACAAACTTAGAACATATATATGCTTGATTAAATCACTATGAATTTTTTTTGACAACCTTAGAAGACATATATGCTTGATTGAATCACTATGATTTTATTTTGACAACATTAGAACAAATATATGCATGATTGATTCTAAATGAACTTTTTTTTACAGCCTTAGAACACATATGCATGATTGAATCACTATGAATTTTTTGTCAAACTTAGAACACATATATGCATGATTGATTCTAAATGAACTTTTTTTTACAGCCTTAGAACACATATGCATGATTGAATCACTATGAATTTTTTGTCAAACTTAGAACACATATATGCATGATTGATTCTAAATGAACTTTTTTTTACAGCCTTAGAACACATATGCATGATTGAATCACTATGAATTTTTTGTCAAACTTAGAACACATATATGCATGTTTGATTCTTAATGAACTTTTTTTTATAACCTCAGAACACATATGCATGATTGAATCATAGTGGATTTTTTTTTAGAGCCTTATAACACATATATGCTTCATTGCATCACTGTGATTTTTTTTTGGCAGCCTTAGAACATATATATGCATGATTGAAATTTTTTTGATAGCCTTTGAAAAAATATATGCATGATTGGATCACTATGAATTTTTTTTGACAACCTTAGGAAACATATATGCATAATTGAATCACTATAATTTTTTGGACAACCTTACAACACATATATGAGTGATTGAATAACTATGAAGTTTTGTTGACAGCCTTAGAACATATATATGGCAGATTGAAAATTTTTTGACAGCCTTAGAACACATATATGCATGATTGAATCACTATGATTTTTTTTTGACAACCTTAGAACACATATATGCATGATTGAATCACCATGAATTTTTTTATAGCATTATAACACATATATGCATGATTGAATCACTATAAAAAAATCACAATCTTAGAACACAAATATGCATGATTGTGTCACTATAAATTTTTTTGACAGCCTTAGAACACATATATGTATGATTGAATAACTACATTTTTTTTACAAAAAAGCCGTATTTATATTTTTTTTAAACGCAATCAATTAATTAGCTTCGTGCTTTGAGTCGGAGAGCGATCTATGACATCGCAGCATAGTGATTTGTGGGTATTGTTCGAATGTCTAATCACACATGGAAAACGTATTCTTGAATATTTAAAACTTAATGAGCGGCATAGAAATACGTATTTTTGAATACTTCGAACGAAAGCATTTAATTTGGCGCGGTTATCAAAAAAAGGCGACATGCGAAAAGCCGTATTTATATTTTTTTTAAACGCAATCAATTAATTAGCGGGCTGTTTTCAAAAAATGGCTGCACGTTAAAGGACTTTACCTTTGGACGGCGTTTCAGTATCTCCGTTGCAAAGGTGTCATCGATATCTCCGTCCAGGCATGGCGCCGAAGAAGGGGACAATTAGAGCAGTACGACCAGCCATGGCGGACAAGAAGAGGACTAGTGGAGCAATACGACCCGGCACGACGCCAAAGACGATGGGAGCCCTACGACCGGGCACGGCGGCAACGAAGAGGACGATGGTAGCAAAACGACCAGGCACGACGCCAGAGGAGTGGACGAGGGGAGAAAAACGACCAGGCACGGAGCAAACGAATAGGAGGATGGGAGCTAAACGACCAGGCACGTTGCCAATGGAGTGGACGATGGCAGCAAAACGGCCACGCACGGCTCTGAACAAGAAGACAACCACATCCACAGTACCAGGACTAGCGCTTAAGAAGTATATTCTTTGAAACGCCTGAGCGGTTTAGTAAACATTTGGCTTTTCATGTCGTATTTGGACTAATGTTGTTTACTGTAGACAATAATTTCAATGTCCAATCCTGAATACCACGCTCATGGTGCACTCAGTGCAACATCCACAGTCTCGGGTGGGCGGCAACGCCCTGACGAGTTCGTAGATGACATAGAGCAGATGCAAGATGAATCTGCAGATGGGAACACTATCAGTAATTTTGTAAGTATTTGTCCACTATCAATTTCTAGGTCATCGGTTTGCATGTTCTGAAGTTCGTAACTTTGTGCAACCAGACAATGTATGATTTTGTCAATTACATTCAGAGCAACCCAACGAGCAATACAGTACGCATCATCAGCCTGTATTTCATGGTATGTCTGTGCTGCTGTTGTTCTGTTTGCTTTCATGACGTACTCACGTTTCTTGGTGGTTAAACCTTGCTATTTCGTGCAACAGATGTACGTCCGGCGAAAGCCATACGGCATAGGATTCGACGATGCACTACCTTGTTGGAACAGCGATGATGAATGCATAGACATTTCGAAATTTGGAAAGGTAAGTGAACAAACCTCTTATCCAAGGTTTATTCGTAACATCCCCATCACGATAAGTCTCTGGAACGAAAAATGATTTTATCGATTCGCAGATTTTACTTCCTACACTCTGGCAACATCCAGACCATTGGGTCCTATACGAGATGAATTTTCAGCTAAAACAACTATGGTGCTACAACTCATTGGACTGCCACAGTGGCGTAGAACGCGATGCTATGCATTTGGTAAGCTTGTACCCAAAGGTGAAGTAGCTATTCGAGGTGGACCGGACTGTAATATATTATCCCTTTTTCATAGGCGGGATTCCTTAATGGGCAAATGGGTGTCGACATTGGTGAGTGGATGTTGCTCTGTGCTGACGATGCTTCGTTACAAAGTAATGGGGTCGATTGTGGCATATTCGTAATGAAGCATATTGAAGCAATATACAATGGAGAACAACCTTATTTCCACGCTGTATGAGCTTCGTATCCGATGTTATTGGGTATTCCTGTTATATATTGGATTTCACATTACCTGTTTTGTTGCAGGAACATATTCCGGTAATACGCGACGAAATATGTGGAAAATTGATTGAGTTTAAAATGAACGGCAGACATAATAATATAAAGTGAAACCTATCGATTGCTCTGTCTGTACAACCTAACGAGGCCCTCCATCACTGTTCTCGCCGTCCTCCTCGACAGTAACCCAGTGGTGCAGTCGCGCTGAGGGTGGCCAGCAGGAGCTCCGCCAAGTCATGTAGTGTATAACTGTAATGTTTCAAGGTGTTAGTGGGTATCTAAATTTTTCTCATGTAGTGTAAAAGAGGGTCGACCCCTATATGTTGTAACCTTTTCAGGGTTTTGCGCTAATGAAGCTTAAGTTGTCTTCCCTCTCTATTCTCCTCTCTTCTCCTTTTGTTCTTACTGGTTTCCCGATTTCAATATGGTATCAGAGCTCTATTGAAAATGAAAGGGTGCTTTGTTGAAGATCGGTGAGAGGAAGAAGCTTCATCTGCATCGGTCGTGCTGGGACCCACCTCAGCTTGAGTTCTCCACAGCTGACGTCCGTACCAACCTTGAAGTCTTGAACTTTTGGTCGATTGATGTTGGATTCCATTAGCTCTTGATTTTTGTGATTGAATGAATCAAGAATTTTAATGGTCGGCTGAAATCTCAATTTTTAGTGGATTTATGTGTTCTAAGGTTGTCAAAAAAAAATCATAGTGATTCAATCATGCATATATGTGTTCTAAGGCTGTCAAAAAATTTTCAATCTGCCATATATATGTTCTAAGGCTGTCAACAAAACTTCATAGTTATTCAATCACTCATATATGTGTTGTAAGGTTGTCCAAAAAATTATAGTGATTCAATCATGCATATATGTTTCCTAAGGTTGTCAAAAAAAATTCATAGTGATCCAATCATGCATATATTTTTTCAAAGGCTATCAAAAAAATTTCAATCATGCATATATATGTTCTAAGGCTGCCAAAAAAAAATCACAGTGATGCAATGAAGCATATATGTGAGCTAATGCTTTCAAATAGAGAACTGACAATAATGATTTCAAAAGGCAAGTGGAGGTGTCGGAAACGCGAAAGATTTGATGGAGAAGAAGTTCACTGGAGGTGTATGGCGATTTGTGGTTATCGTTGAATAACGATCTGTGGCATCGCAGCACAGTGATTGACAGTCCTACGCTGCGATGCCACACATCGCAGCACACTTGAACAATCCTTCGCATCACGCTAAGATTGACAGTCCAACAATAATCAACAACGTTCTACGCTGCGATGCCACATATCGCTATCCACGTGTGATTAGACATTCGAATAATACCCAAAAATCACCATGCTGCGATGCCACAGATCGCTCTCCGACTCAAAGCACGAAGCTAATTAATTGATTGCGTTTAAAAAAAATATAAATACGGCTTTTCGCATGACGCCTTTTTTTGATAATCGCCGCCAAATTAAATGCTTGCGTTTGAAGCATTCAAAAATACGTCTTTCCATGCCGCTCATTAAGTTTTAAATATTCAAAAATACGTTTTCCACGTGTGATTTGACATTCGAACAATACCCACAAATCACTATGCTGTGATGCCACAGATTGCTCTCCAACTCAAAGCACGAAGTATCCAGCGATGGCAACAAATCCTTTCCTTTTCTATTGATAATTTGCATCGCTGTAATCAGCGATGGCAAACAATCGCTGTATTTGTCTTCGCCAATACTTTGTGCGCTATTCTTTCGAGGCGAAGACAAATACAGCGATTGCGAAGACAAAGATCTCTGTAATAGTAATTTCAATTATAATCATTGCATTTTTGGAAAAATGAGAAGCTTGACTTTTGAACAAAGATCTACGTTTACAAACAAATCTTTTGAACTTGTGCACTCGGATTTATGCTGCGATGCCACAGATCGCTCTCCGACTCAAAGCACGAAGTATCCAGCGATGGCAACAAATCCTTTCCTTATCTATTGATTATTTGCATCGCTGTAATCAGCGATGACAAACAATCGCTGTATTTGTCTTCTCCAATACTTTGTGCGCTATTCTTTTGAGGCGAAGACACCCGTAGTATCTAAGGGAGGATTTGCTTACTATGTTATTTTTTTATGATTATTCAAGATTTTGTTGGATATACTACCTTAAACATAAGCATGAAGTCTTTGCATCGTTTAAGACATATCATATGATGATTAAAAATCAATTTAATGATAATTTAAAAATCTGTAGAGTTGATTCTGGAGGAGAGTATCTTTCAAATGATTTTAAAAACTATCTTGAAAACCATAGAATAGTTCATCATAGATCTTGTCCAAAAACACCACAACAAAACAGTCTAGCTGAAAGAAAACATAGGCATATTATTGAAACAACTAGAAGCAAAAACCCGCTATCTATCGATTTGAACAAATTGAACCACGAACCGCAAGTCGTCAATGACAAACGACTATAAACTCTCCAAAAATCCGGCATTGTGGAGATCGGGTCATGCAAAGAGGCATGCCAACTAAGTTAATAGCCCACACGAGATTCCTGTGTCCCAAACCTATCTGTCGACTGCATCGTAGCCTGTCATGAAAGAGAAAATATTAGACACTGAATTAAGTTTCACAAGAAATGCCTACCTCCTCGCAACATCGATAACATACCAAAAGCCTTGTAAAACTGTAGTGATCGTTGCCAGAAATCTGGTCGGGAGGAATGTAGGTTTGAACGTTTGCCGGTACTTCTGCAGGGTATTGCTGCATGATGGACATTACACGAGTTAGCTATTTGACAAGCTTCACGCAATGGGGAGCAATATAATGTTTTACATACCTGTTCATTCGAAGGGCTTTGTTGTTTTTTATTACAGGTTGGTTGTTTCTTAGTCCTTTTCTTGCCAACCAATTCTAGTGCACCCTTTGCCCTCCGACGATTGCGATCAGAGGCAGGTTTTCTTTTGATACCCTTTGCTTCATGAATATGTCCATCATAATCAACAACGTTCACTACTGACTTGTTGAAGATAATGTTTACGCTTCGGCGCAACTTCTCGGGAGTGTCAAGCGAGACATGATTTTGACCTACGTTGTTCGATCCCATTATCTTCGGCTGGTATTCATTCGCTGCAAAAGACTTAATGTGAATTAACTCCACGTTTTCAAGTAACTCCGTTGCAGCTTTTCTCGCACATGCATAGCCTTCTTCGCTTCTCGATGCCAAATCAGCAACATGCATGAATGACCTACACAGTTGTTGGTAACGGGAGGCTATATGGCACTTCTCGTCAACACCAGATTTACTCGCATTGTCCATAATGAGCATTTCAATCTTCGTGCGTCTCGTCCATCTTCGCATTACGTAAGACTCAGGTATTTCTTGTATCTTCTCTTGATTGAGTGCCTTTAATGCATGACAGCATAGGATACCTTTGAATTCATACATTTTGCACGAACATTCTACCCTTCTGTTGTCGACATTGTATGTGACATGCGCTTCTTGCCTTTCCTGATGCTTTTCGCCCTGACAAAAAATATGGTATTTGTGCATATTCTCGGTTTGCACCAGTTCTTCTATTTTGCAATTCATGACATGCAACACCTCTTTCTTGATCCATTCAAATACAGTTAGTGTATACAGAGCTGCAGGTCGCATCAATATTTTCATGCCAAAAGTTAGAGGTCGTGTATTGAAGCATTTCACGTCTTGTTTAAGCTCATTTTGTCTTAGACCGTCTACAAATAATTCATATTGTTCCATGAAACGAAACATTGTTAAACATGAATACAGGGTTTTCTTCAGCGTGGCATGCATAGATTCAGCTCTTTGTGTGCTTATCATACCTGCACAAAAGTATTGTCTTCTATATGCCAATGCCCACTTCTCTTTTTCTGTATATAAATTTTGTAACCACAGACAGTCAGCAAGGTCGTATGTCTTAATCATTTTGTCCCAATCTGACTTAAAGGTGACCTCGTCTACGCTATGAAGTACACACCTTCTAAAATGTTTGTCAAACCCTGTATTCTGATTAAATATGTGTCCTATGTTCTTTGCTGCATTTTGAAAGATATGCCACAAACACAGACGATGATGTGCATCTGGCCACACATGAAGCACTGCAGCCGCAATTGCGTGATCACCATCTGTGAGTACAGTTTCAGGATGCTTCCCGTTCATTGCCTGTGTAAATACTCTGAACAACCACTCAAAGGTTTCCTTGGTCTGGTCATACACAAAAGCACCACCTAATATACAACTCTGTGCGTGATGGTTCACTCCCACAAACTGCGCAAATGGCCACTGTTCAGTGTTAATCTTTACTGTAGTATCAAACACAAGCACATCATTGAAGCATTCATAATCTAATCTAGACCTTGAATCTGACCAAAACATATTCACGGCATATCCATCTGCATCCACTTGCATTGCATTAAAGAAACCATGTTCATTGCTTGATTTATTCTGTAAGTAACGAACCAAACAACATATTTCTCCGTTCTTCATGTTATCTGTCCTCTTCCTGCTCAAGTGGTTTCTAAGATCCAAAGGTGTGAATGGCACATTTTCGCGACCACCATCTATGCGGGTAAACAAATTGTATGTCTTCCTTGGTGCAATGCCGGCGCTATCGGCTATTTCAGCCATTGCAGCATGAGCTACAGTTACTTTACGATGTGACCTTAGCATAGGAGTCATAAATGATGCAGATAAATCATGATTATGATCACTGATTAAAGTACGCACGACAAATTTCCCATTCGGATGTCTTCTCAAAACCAATCTCGCCTGACATCCACATCTTGATTCTGGCGTGCTCCTAGTTGGATTTCCCATTGATTTCTTCCAACCTTGCTTGGAACAGACATATGTCTTTCTAACCAAGACACCCTGTGCATTTTTTGACCAAGAAAACCTTCTCACACTGAAGCCAACTTTTAAGGCATAATCATTGTAAAATTTATATGCATCTTCTTCGTTATTAAAATGCATTCCTTCTACAGGAACATAGTCAAGTGCAATTCCATGTACATTCCCAGTTCCTACGGTTTTATTAAGTGTACTGACATCAAAATCAGGATCATTACTGAATTGCATTTCTTCTCCTGGAACATTGAAGTTAGGTGTACTTCCGTGTACATTCCCGGTGCATACACTTTTATTATGTGCGCTGTCATGGTAGTCTACCTCATCATTGAATTGCATTTCTTCCACTGGAACATTCAAGTCAATAGTGGGTCTAATGCCTGCACACTTCTTTTCTATGTGCATCGTTAGTGCAGATGTTCAATTCTTCAGTTGGGTCATAAGTATAGATATTCAATTCTCCAGATCTTTCTATTGATTGAGCTACATCGTCTTTATTACAACCTGATGATAAGCTCAATAATGTTTTAAGCAATATATCAATTTGTGTTTGCAGTAACATGGCAAACAAGTCGATATTATCTCACAAAAACGAGAGTCTGTTACTAATACAGCGGTTTGAGATACAATGCATATGATGAGTGAATGTAGGATACCTGATGGGGTAGAGGCCCTTCCTAGCATCTGCAAACAAGCATTCCTGTCAACAGGTCCCAGCGTCTTACAAATATCGATAAGTTTCCAACCTTCGTAAGAACAAGATCTACCTGCAATAACCAAACAAAGCCTTAATGACACACAAGACGACATGCCTTCTTCATCGATAGCATGATGCTGGGAAGCTACTCACGCCGCCTTGATGGAACTTGTTGGAATGTTTGTGCATCATTGCTTTCTTCCTTAATGCCTAACAACAACGACAAATAAAAGAAGACAGTGGAATGTTTTGTAAGCAATATATCAATTTCCGTTAGCAAGCGGCATAGGTTTACTATGATTTAATCAGGATGCATATAAGAACGGATACCACAAGGGTTACGCAAGTCAAAGCAACGATTTAATGAATGAAAGTATCAAAGCAAGTGCGGTTTGATGTTTGCTTGTGCTGAGCATCGACGTGTCGCTTACCATACCAATAAAATAAACATGTCGTACATGTGTGTTGACGATAACGCTCTCATAATATCCACGAGGCTCTAAAGCGAGTTCAATAGAAGTCGCTGAGAGAGCAACGATATGCATGCGAAAATCGCCCCGCCATGCGTGTCAAGATGTGTTTCTGCACCCAAACGTTTTCAAAGTCTGTGTACAAATATCTTATAAATACATATTACAAAACATATAATATCTTACAAAACGATATGTATAGCGATTTGTCAGATATTGAAAATCGATACGGCAATTCAGTTTTTATAACTTATAACTCGACGATACAAAAACATACTATCTAAAAGGTCGATAAATATATCGCACAATAAATTACAAATCGATAAGGAAGAACTTGAACATAATAGCAAACAAATCGATATTAACTAACAAAAATGTATCTCACAAAAACGAGAGTCTGTTACTAATACAGCGGTTTGAGATACAATGCATATGATGAGTGACTGTAGGATACCTGATGGGGTAGAGGCCCTTCCTAGCATCTGCAAACAAGCGTTCTTGTCAACAGGTCCCAGCGTCTTACAAATATCGATAAGTTTCCAACCTTCGTAATAACAAGATCTACCTGCAATAACCAAACAATGCCTTAATGGCACACAAGACGACATGCCTTCTTCATCGATAGCATGATGAGATGAAAAGCTACTCACTGTGCCTTGATGGCACTGGTTGGAATGTTTGTGAATCATTGCTTTCTTCCATGATGCCTAACGACAACAGTAATGAAGAGAAGACACTAGAATGTTTTGTAACACTGGAACGTTGATAATGGGAGCACTGTTACAGCAGATGGCGCAGGCGAACGTCTCCACTTTAAATGGTTAACATCAAACTTTCTGGAAGGAGGACTTTTTTGTCCTTTTCCCCACCCGTCGTTTCACAACTTTTGAATGAAGGATATTTTTGTCATTTCCTCGAACCGTCATTTCAGGACAAGAAAAGCAAGTAAGGGTGATTAAGTCTTTGCAACAGCACCAGAGTCCGATGCAAAGTTATGTCAACATACACGGGAATACGAGCCCCATGTGCATGAATACGTGGCGCTCATTCAATCCCCCGAACACGGACGTGGGATTCAGTGAATCATCGGGGGCGAACATACACAACCCTCTCCACAAGATCCCTTGAACGAAGGAACCTCATCATTTACCAGCCTGGGTAAACCAACCGGCTTCCGACATTCGGAGGTGGAGTGGGGCCGCTGCATAAATGCCAACACACCACCATCGAGCTCCAGAAATTTGAATTTCTTCCTCCACTGCGGTGACGTTGTATGGACCTCCCTGCAATCCTGATTACTTAAATGACCCGAGATCGGTTACCATACCGGTTTCGGATTTATGGGTGGACCTTGGAGCGGTCTGCAGTACTGACCCGAGACTTTGTTAGGATTGGACCCTGAGCTCACTCGACATAGGCCTGGACCCCTTGCTACTAATTGACACGGTCCAGCATGTCCTCAGTTCTGATTCGGTTCTGCCTTTATTGAAGTATGCACCTGTTCCTGTATTGCTGCACGCTGGGAATTCCCAGCAACTGATGGAACCTGTTACCACCTCGCCTGAACAGGACGACGAGTGCCAGCTGACGGTTCCGTGCCGGGAAGGGGATGCCCATCACTGTTCAGAACCACCTGCCTCCCCACGGGCACATGCCCAGCCAGCATTGGGCGCCAACCTGGTTTGTGGGGAAGGTGCTTAATTATGGCCCTCCTGCCCTGTTGGAGTGTGCTGGAGACAGCGACTAGAAAACGGCCAGCGACCTAATTACGACCCTTAACGGCCGGTCCATGCCTCGCCGGAGGAGCAGCCTAACATACCGGATCGGGGACTGGTGACGTATCTGGTTCTAACGGATCTTCCTTACAATCCCGATCTATGGACATTGATAGTGAATTTGACGATGAATGCATGCTGAGAGCGAGATCCTCAATGCCATCAGGTTGAAGATGGCGCACTATCCTCACGAGCGTCAATCTTGGCTAAATTAAAGGCTTCACGTACCCAGGTCCTTACTAGATCGAGGACGGGTATCAATGCCACACAGTGAAGGGAAAGGATCCCATAGTTAATTTAATGAAAGATCCTTGTGTGGAATGCCTGCCGGCTGGGGGGTCGTCAAAAATAGATTTGTTTATCGAGTACCATTGCTCGTAAAAGACAAGAAGTGATTTGTATACGTACAAGAAACAGAGACTTCGGATTTCAATAGATCCTTCATGGACGAGATATGGAGGGAGTGTTCTTTCGCCGTCCTCCCATCGACAGGCCGATCCGGGAACATATTGATGGCATGGAGGAGGTTCAGTGGTGCGCATGGGCTATTTCTCTGTTTCGGTCCTCTTTTCATAAGGAGGAGGCAATGTGATGTTTCTTCTTAAGACGGTGTAAGGGCCATGCACGATCGCACTCAAGGAGGTGTTGGGTCCATCGCTTCATGGGGAATTGGTGCATTAGTGGGGATTTCAATTTCAACCTTAGTTTTAGAGGACTCCGATAGAGTACAATTGTACACGAGGATTATGCATCGATTTGCATTTGTTTTGGATGAAACCCAACTATCAAACCTTCCCGTGCAAGGGTCTAGATTCACATGGTCTAACAAACTGGTGCCAACAGTTTTGAGTTTGCTAGATCATTTCTTGGTCTCTTCCAATATGGTTCAATATATACATGATATGCAAGGCTCTGTGGATTCGATCCAGGCATCAGATCACTCTATGATTTGTTTGAAAAAAGCGAGGATTTTGTTTGGAGCTGTGGTGGTTTAGAGAGTTGGGGTTCTCGAACCTTCTATGCTTGCAAGTGGTGGAAAATTTGGTCCCTTTAGTGGGGGTGGGCAGCTCAAAGAATCAAAGCTAAACTCGGTTACATTATAAGGCGAAAGCTCATTGAATAGAGTAAGTTCAAGTGCCTGACAAAATTCAAAGACTTGAAGGTTTGGGAAGCTCAACTTAAATCCTTACAAGCTCGTGAGGAAGGGATCTTGGATTTGGAGTTGACCTCCAAAATGAAAATGTAGAGACAAAATCTTGTTAACTAGATAGGCGAATAGAGAATTTGTGATTGCATAAGGTGGAAGTAAATAGCTAAGGTTCATTGGCTCAAATCAAAAGAAATGAACGCCAACTATTTTGTGCTTGACCTAAAAGGAGGATCAATGAAATCGCATCTTTGGTCATTAATGGGCTTAGAAAGGAGGGTCCCCAAGTATTGTCATGCGCTATAAGAGAGTATTTTAAGGTGCGTTACTCTTTGGTGGTTCAATCTGAATATGATGTATCCCATATGCCATTTAAAAGATTGAGTGAGGACGAAAGGGTTGGCATCTCTAATGCCTTCTCCTTGGAGGAGATCAAGAATGCAATTTGGTTCCTCCCCTAATGACAAGTCTCCAGGAGATGATAGGATTTTCTATTGAGTTCTATAAGCACACTTGGGATAGCGTCAAGGGGGATTTGCTTCAAGTGATGGTGGAGTTTCACCACAACGCTCGAATTCCTGAGGTGGTGGGCAAGTCCTCTCTCGTTCTTATTCTTAAGGATTGACAAGCACAAGATATTGGTAGATTCAGGCCAATATCCTTGGTGAGAACGCTTTTCAAAACCATATCCAAAGTTTTGGCCTATATATAGAATCAAGGAGGTGATCGGGAACCTTATATCGGAGTCTCAAAGTGCTTTCATCTCGAGTCATCATCTACATGATGCGTGCACCATTGGCCACGAGACCATCCATTCCATTATATCGGAGTCTCAAAGTGGTAACCGTGATGGTGATGAAGAAGTGGTGCGGGTGGTGGTAGTGGCAATAGGGGTGAAAAAAGGGTGGTGGTAGTGACGGTTAAGAAGGGGTAGTGGTGGCGGTAATGAGGGTCAAGAAAGGGTGGTGGTAGAAGGGGTAATGGCGACGGTAACGGGGGTCAAGTGTGGTGGTAGTGGTGATGAGGGTCAAGGAGGTGTCCCACCCCTTGTCTATGAGATGGCAAGGGCCAAGTATGACAAAGTTAGGGATTTGTGGTTTCCTTCGGCAATGGGGTGGGACAATATCATTATAAGAAAGGACCCTACGGATTCGGCATTTCAACAATGGAATGCACTTATGGGTGTCTTATCAAACTACTGTCTCACAACTAGGGGTTGTGCCATCCTTCACCAAGGAGATGGCATTTTTTTGACATCTTCAATGTACCGCTTCCTTGGGCCCTCATCTCCCTCTTGGCGATCCTGTGGCAAGCCTTGTGGATTGGGCTCCCTCTAGAGCCTTTCTTATGGGCTGGCTCATTCCCAATGACATGGTTAATTCTGAGGTTAAGTTAAAGAGTCGGAGCTGCCTTCTAGCTAATCGGTGCTCTCTTTGTTGGTGTGGAGTAGAATCTATGGTCTATCTATTTTAGTCAATGTAGTTTCTTTCGTATCCTAGTGTGTTGATCTTGGAACGATTTATATATGGATTGGGACAACATTGATTTTCCCAGAGGAGTTTTGATTGCTTCTCATTTTCACTTTAAGGGTGGCCGTTGAAATTTTTTGCAGAGGGTATGGTGTGTTTGATAGCAAGGAAGCTCTTACGACTGGAAAGAAACCAATGCATTTTAAAAGACTAGGCCAATGATATTAAAGGGATGTATAACCAGATTCGTTGGGAACTATAACCTTGAGGCCCCCTCTAAAATGACCTCATCTTCCGACGAACTGGATTGAGGACTTCAGATCTGTGGCCTAATTAAGGATCTGTAATTGTGGTTTTATTCTCTATCTACTGTATTTTTTCTCTACTTTTTGGTAGCGGGTTTTGTGGGATAGGGTGTGAGATGCCTCACACTCCCTGGACCCCAACGTGAAACTCTGTTTTTTCTCTGCTGTACTGTTACACTAATATCAATATACTTTTCTTTCTCTAAGAAAAAAAGAATACAATTAGTCTTGGGGCTTGAACTGCCACCATAGCTAAGTTAGCCAGAGAACATGATCGATCACATGTTTCACTATTAAATGTTCTCTTTGTTTTTCATGCCATTTCCTATTTGAATTTGTCAATTGTGGAGTCTATCCGCAATATGGTGTTTATTGATTTAGACAAATCACAATGGGCCTATTCATGAACTTACCTAACCAAACCAAACTTGGTTGGGCCCTGGCTTGGCTGTATTATAGTTTTCTTGCTGTGTAGGCACAAAGATGGATGAACAAACGCTGTGGAGACTACGGTCTTATCTGGTCTATATTGACGTCTTGAATGGGAGATATTCAAAAACAGAATTTCATGATGCCATTTCGTATTTGAATTTGTCAATTGTGGAGTCTATCCGAAATATGATATTTATTGATTTAGACAAATCACAACGGGCCGCTGTAGGCCCTAATCATGAACTTACCTATCCAAACCAAACTTGGTTGGGTCCTGGCTTGGCTGTAGTACAGTTTTCTTACTGTGTTGGCACAAAGATGGATGAACAAACACGAATTTCTTGCTGTGGACACCAAGGTCATACCTTTATAAAATAATAATTCACTAGCTTTCACTACCAAAAAACGTGTGTTTACTAGCATGTTCCCTAGCACGCCGGTATAAGAGCATTTTCACGGGTGCTATTTTACGTAGCGCCAGAGCGACAGTAAAAAAACATATTTTCTGGCAAACAAAGAATTACGCTAGAAAAAAAAGTTTTTTTGTCGCACATAAAAGGTATGCCAACGAAGGTCAGAGCCAGTGAAAATTATAAAAACTTTTTCTGGTGCACAAAACATGAGCGACAATAAAAAAACATATTTTCTCGAACAACAAAGAATTACATAGAAGAAAAGAGTTTTTCTATCGCACATAAAAAGTATGTCAGTAAAGCTCTTTCCCTTTTCACTCGTTCATGGTCTCTCTCTCTCTCTGCCACCATCGCATGACACCTCCGTCGGCCACCACCATCGACATCCTCTCTCTCTCTCATGCTCGGTGTTCCCTCACTCTTCTTGTCTCTCCCTCTCTAGCTGCCACCATTGCGAGCGTCCTCTCTCTCTCTCTATATATAAATATATATACCACCACCACAACTCTCTCTCTGGCATACTTTACTCCCGGCTGCATCATCTCTGTGTCCTTTATTCCCAACTACATCATCTCCTGCATCCTCACTGAAGGCATGGTAAATCTATTTTTTTTATGTATATTTTAGATTTTAAGAGTTTTGGATTATAATTTTTTTTTTTGCAATTTATTAAGTGAATGCATGCTGAATTTGAATGTTTTTCACATGTATGCTTTTGATTTTAAGAATTTTTATTATAATCCATAATTTTAAAATTTATTGAGTGAATGCATGATAAATCCAATATTTTTCAAGTATGATTTAGATTTTAGGGGTTTATATTTTAATTATTAATTTAGAAAGTTATTTAGTGAATACATGCTTAATCTGATTTTATTTTCAAGTCTAATTTAGACTTTAGGGGTTTTGTATTTTAATTACTAATTTAAAATTTTATTTAGTGATTGCATGTTAAATTTAATTTTTTTTAAATTATGATTTAGATTTTAGGAGTTTTGTATTTTAATTGTTAATTTAAAATTTTATTTAGTGAATGCATGCTTAATCCAATTTTATTTTTAAGTATGATTTATATTTTAAGGGTTTTATATTTTAATTATTATTTTATAATTTATTAAGTGAATGTATGCTAAATCCGATTTTTTTTGTTTGCATGTATGCTTTAGATTTTAGGAGTTTTGAATTATAATCAATGATTTTATAATTTATTGAGTGAACGCAGGCTAAATCCAAATTTTATTTTTAAGTATGATTTAAATTTTTGTAATTTTATATTTTAATTATTAATTTATAATTTATTGAGTGAATGCATGCTAAATTTATTTTTTTCTTATGTATGCTTTAGATTTTAAGAGTTTTGTATTTTAATTGCTAATTTAAAAATTTATTTAGTAAATGCATGATAAATCTGATTTTTTTGTTCATTAGATTTTAAAAGTTTTGTATTTTAATTGTTAATTTTATAATTTCTTAAGTGAATGTATGCTAATTTTGTAGGGTACGTTATGTTTTAGTATGTTATTACAACATACCAACGGTTGTGCATTGTAACACTTCGCATATATATAAATATATATACACGTAAATTGAAAAATAATTGGTCTAATGCTTTCTTTTTTCGGATCAATCTGGCTGAGCCACAAGTTTTGCAAAACAGGGCAACGTGGGTTTTCGGATGGGCGTTGCCTTGTCCTGCTACAACTTCATACCATCTATCAGGCTCACGCAGCTAAAGAGGCGAAGTTACAAAGGTAGTTAGTGTAAATAAGCACACTAGACATTTTCATGTAGTAGGTACTAAAATCATTTATTTTTTTGTCAATATCCCTCATACCTATCCACAATCGTTATCAAATTTCACATTATTAGATTCTACATCGTATTTTCGTTACCCCTTTTTGTATTGTTCATCAGGGGACTTGGTTCCTTCCATTTCTTCCCTGTCATCTTTTGTGTTTTCTTTTTTCAGATTCTACTGTTCCCTGTTTTCTTAGTAAGGAGGCTTCGTTCCTGTTTGTTTTTCCTCATTTTCCTCTTCACCTTCTTGCATTCTTGATCACTAATATTCCTTGTGAATTAGTATAAATATTAGACGAGCCTACTCATGCAATCAGTGCTTGAGCCCAACGTCTGACAACAAACTTTTGTCAGTGTACACAAATCCAATATGCATTCCTGTATGGTTTGTTACAAACTTGGTCATGCTTCCATCAGGGGTTGACATAGTACTGCAACTTGTTTGAAAAAGAACCCATGCAATGCATATAGTTGAAAGATCTTCATGAATGCATAAGAATAATGTTAGGATATAATTTCTTTTTGAATATGAATGACACACACACGAGAGAGAGAGAGAGAGAGAGAGAGAGTTGAAAGAAGATCGACATTACCACTCATAAAGATCAACAAAATGTTGAACCCATGAACCAAACAATAGAGAAAACAAAACAAAAACATAGAAAAATAAAATGCTAAAGAAAAAGAAAGTACAGACATATAACAACAGACAACAAAGCCAAGCTCAACCAGGATCCGCTGGATTAGAAGAAACCATCGACGAGTGAACGTTGTTCAGAGGGAATGAGAGCTCTCTAAGATGCATACGTAGGATCTCATAAACATCAACCAAGATTTTATGGACAAGACTATTAAGGACGACCGGAATTTGACAGAAAGTAGCATCATTTCGTACCATCCAAACAAACCTCCAAGTAGTAAGCAACCACGTCTTCCAAATCAGTCTCCATTGCTTGCATCGTCCAATTTCAATAGGGCCCAGAAGCAGATCAAGCTTAAAAGACTCCTATTTGACAATTACGTCCGGAAATCTCCACGTCCTATTAAATAGGGCCATAAAGATTGGGCAGGACAAAAATAAATGAGAAGTAGTTTCTTCAGCAGCTTGACAAAGCACACACCAGCTAGGTAATTGAAAGCCCAACTTCTTTAAATAACTGAGTCTGAATCCTATCATGCAAAATTAACCAAGCCAAGATCCGAGATCTTGGGGAAGGGCCCTTAGCCCATAACACACACTCAGAGAACCAATCTGCCCTCAGGGGGAGCAACGATCTATACACTTTGTGGGTGAGGAACGCACCATTTGGCGCAATCGCCCATTGCAACCACTGATCATAATTTTTCGCATCTCCAATTTGATCTTTGAAGAACGATAAGGCTCTCTGCCACATGCTTCGCAAGTGCGAGATTGCCAACCCCCAGGTTCCATGACGAAAAAGAGATAAATCAGGAGCACCATATTTAGCATGAAGCAAACGAGCGCATGGAGAACCTGGTTGATGGGCCATCCAACATTGCTTGGCCACAAGAACAATACTGCTCTGTCTTGGAACAAAAACACCTAAGCCAGCCATACGTCTAGGTAACACCACCATTCGCCAACCAACCAAATGACGCTTACTCTAGAGTTGACACCCAAACCAAAGAAAATCCGCCATGAAACGACAAATCTACTTCTCCACAACCACATGCATCACGAACATTGACATGAAGAATTCAGGAATAGAAGAAAGAACATGTCTGATTAAAGTCAGACGACCAACGATGGAGAGATAAGACGCCTGCCACAAAAAAAGCTTGTTTTTTTACTTTTTGAATAGTTGGAGCCCAAGCAGCGGAAGAGAGGCGCTTCACCTGTAACGACATGCCTAATTATGTCATCGACAACTCAGAGATTGCGCAATTAAAAATCTGTTGACCGGCTGCAAGCATAGAAAACTCAACATTGAACATAGTAAGAGAGCATTTGCTATCATTTAGGGAAAGCCCAAAAAGCGAGAGAAAGAACTGGAGAATAAGTTTGAATCTAAGCATCTGTTGCACGTTTGCTCGCCCAAAAATAATCATATCATCAACATAAATAATAATGTGGTCCGAGAAATCCAGAAAATCTAAAGGATCTATCAGGCGATTCTCCGCAGCATGCTTGAGCAACACCACTAGACCCTCAACAATGGCATTGAACAACAAAGTCAAGAGAGGGCAGCCTTGTCCTAATCCATGCCCCAACTTGATCTGGCTACCTCTAATGCCGTTAATCTTAATCATTGCCTGAGCATTAGAGATCAATTCCCTCACCCACCTAGAAAAATGATGACCAATGCCAAAATTGGATAACATTTGAAATAAGAAGGGCCAATGCACAAAATCAAAGACTTTATGAAAATCTAATTTAAGAGAAAAGTAGGGCTGACCACTAAAATGTAAGGAGTGAATGACTTCAGAGGCCAAGATGAATGAATGGTGAATCCTCTTATTGCGGATAAAAGCGAACTAAGAGTTCAAAAATATTTGGTGAGCCACGACCTTCAACCTATTAGCCAACACCTTGGCAATCATCCGATAAAGGGCACTTATAATAGAATTTGGGCGAAACCTAGAGATATCAGTGGCATCATCATCTTTCAGAATTAAAGAAATAATTGCCAAGTGGGTTTGAATAGGCAATCTGGAGTTGCGATAGAACTCATCAAACATGTTAATAACATTAGGCTTCACACAAGACCAAAAAATTCTAAAGAAATCCACATGAAACCCATCAGAACCTGGAGCTTTCCACCCCGACAAACCTTTGATGTTCCTAAAAATCTTATCTTCAGAGAACTTCATTTGCATAATTCTAGCTTGATCTTGCTGAATCGAACCAACAAAAACAAGACCAATGACACCCTCTGCAGTAAGTGAAACAAAATATAAATCTTTAAAATACTGAGTGATAGCTGAAATAACGTGTTGATTAAAGTACGAGACACTCCCAATGGTGATTGATGAGATGAGATTCCTCCTATGACGATGAGAAGCATATGAGTGAAAAAATTTAGTGTTACCGTCTCCAGCCGCAAGCCATTTCACCCTTACCTGTTGCTTCCATCTAATTTCCTCCTTGACCCTCAAGTTTTTCAAAAGCGTTGATAACTCAATAGATCTGGCCTGCAAACTCTGCAAGTGCAAATCAGATAGAGACTCCGAGGAAGACATAGTTTGATACAACGCTGAAATCTCTTGCTCCCAAGCAGCCATTTGCTGAAATTTAACATCTCGATGATGGAGCCAAGCTTTGATGTCCTTAGTGAGACAAGACAACTTCTCATGACACCGGATAGCTTCCCACTGCTCATTGGAGGGCCTGTTCTAGGAGTTCAAAATAATCGGGTGAAAGTCTGGCTCCTAGAGCCACCATTGTTCAAACACAAAACTCCTGGATGATTTAAAATCATCCCCCCAAAGAGTGATTAACTGACCATGATCCGAGATAGAAGGAGCTAGCAAGACACACTTGACATCGGAAATGATATCCAGCAGATTTGGAGTGACAAAAACCCTATCAATAACTCTGCATCATGGGCGAATCTGCCTATTCGACCAAGAGAAACGCTCCCCGATAAAAGGAATAGGATAAATGAGATATTGATGAACAAAATCTTGAAAACCTTGCATAGATGGATTGAGAAGAACGAGGTTATTAGAGTCCTGAATAGACAAAAGGCAATTAAAGTCCCCCATAAAAAAATGGTACTATCCGTTTGAGACAACGATCCTATTTAAGTCATTCTAGAAAGCATGCCTCATGATGACGTGATTAGGGCCATACACAACAATGACAACGACTCGCCTGCCACTGTCTTGCAAAATGAAGGTAACAGACAATGAAAAAAGACCCATGTTCAGTTGAAAAATATTTAAAGACTGCTTCCCCATAATAAGGATACCACCTCCATGGCTGACCGCAGGCTTTAAAAAATAGTCAGCACCCCTCCATATACCTGAGGCAACAACATGAGAAACGTCATCCATCTTAGTTTCAAAAATAGCAATCAGGTCAGGCTTCTCCTATCTAACCTAATTAGCTAGAAACATACACTTAGCGGGGCAGTTCAAGCCCCTGATATTCCAACAAAGAGATTTTATGACACACAATCAGGAAAAATTCGGGGAGTGTGTGGCCTTGCCGACCTTCGTGGAGACCTGCCATCGAAAGCCATAACATTGAGTGGGTTGTTCCTCCTACTTCTACTACCACTGCTAACGTGTCGGTGCCGAACAAGCCCCGCATGCTCAATAGCCCTCGAAGAACCAGGAGAATTACCCCTCATACCGAAGACAACACCAAGTGAAGGACCTAGGGCACATAGGATAGTAGAGACTGCCAAAATAGTAGATACCATAGAAAGAAAAAGGAACCGATAGGCCAATAATCATGCATCTGTGAGCCTTAGTGGAACGAGCATTAAATGCCATAATGTGAACCGCCATATAATCGAAATGCTTGATTGGAAAAATAATAAAGCATGCAAGTCGTGTAAAGCACAGAGTCACTGACAGAGAAACCATGATGGGCATGAGCATGGGGAATAATGATGGACTGATCACCAGTAGGATAATAATCAAAATTAGTTGCAACAGATTTCTCGGGGCCCCCGAGTAGCACGTTCGACGGCTATTGAAAGCGAGATACGAGAAGTCAAATAGACATGCTGGGTTTGCCAATGTATGTCGTAGATGGTGACGATATAGCCGGACCGGAGTCAAAAAGGATTTTTCGGTGAACTATCTGGGTCGAGCATGTGAAAGCCGGACCGGGACCCAGAGAGTCCCAATCTTGATGGCATGAAAAGAAATCTTCGGCTCCTGAAGATCTTCAATCTGCACCCATGGCAAAAAAGAAGTATGCGACGGAGGCCGCTTAGAACTCTGACGGGCAAAGTGGCTCCCCAACACAAAAGAATTGCGGGAGTCAAGAGGCTTCCCGGCTGAATGGTGTTGAGGAGCATTTGTTCGCCTTCACTTCAAAAAAGGATGACGACGAGCAAGGAAAGAGAAATCACACCTATGGCAATCAGAGCATTTCTGAAAATTTAGAGAGAAACATGTTGCGCACCACCAATCTCCTGGTCTAGCGTGATGCAACTAAGATCTTGTGCGAAGGGCGCAGAAAGAGCGTTGCAATAGAGATGAGACCTGCTGCCAGCCCCGATCAGCGACCCAACGCGGAAGCTCCCAAAAAAAGAAAGGCAGGTCAAGCAACACCATGATTGAACATGCTTCTAGAGGCTCCCTCCTAACGACACAGATAAATTTCCTAACGTCCGAGATATGAAGAGAGCCTGCATCCACGCATGAATGGAAGACCTCTGAGAGATTGAAAAATAATCGATGCTTGAGTCTGAACGACATATCAACATCGAAACTCCACCGTCAGAGAGCGAATGTTGCGCCCCAGTCATTAAGAGCATCATGAATGATATGGAGGGCCCGCTAATTTGCTCTCAAAGAGCGATTAGAAACAAGACCCCAGAAAACACTTGACGAGCTACTCATGAGGAAGAAAGGGGAGAGAGAGAGAGAGAGCACCTGGCTGCTGGAGGCACAGTGGATGGTTGCAGTCGGAGGTCGACCTAGGGCTGGAGCATAGCGTGTGAGCAAGGGCGATGTAACCCCCAAATCTCCAAAGGAATGAGGATCCGCTGTCGAAGGCCCTCTTCAGTAGACATGAAACCCCCAAAACTCCAAAGAACTGGATGCTCGACGACGTGGTGGTGGTGCTCGACGTCTCAGGGGAAGAACAGGCGACGGCGTGGTGGTGCTTGACGTCTCCGGCGACGACGTTGGGAAGGAGAGGGTAGGTGCTGCCTCGCGAGTCATGCCTAATGCTGACGCCTCTCTGTAACATGGAACATGTAGAACTTCCTCCCAGGGTTTCTGTCCGTCTGGGAAGTCAGAACCAAACACACCCCCTCGCCACAGAAGCAATGTTCCTCTGGAACCGAGGCGTCACCATTCATAGGATCGAGCGTTCTAGGGCTCTGCTTTACCCTCGTCAGCTTAGGGTTCCCCGTCTGGGTCGGTGGCAGCTCCGACAAAGGGGAGCCCATCATGAGAGGAAAGAAGGCGAAGAGGGATGCGGATGGGTCTCGGGTTTCGGCAGAGATGTCAGGGGGAAAGGGGGATCCCGACGAGGTGGGTTGGGCAAAGGAGGTTCGAAGGTCGGGGGTCGAGGGGATAAGGGGAGCCCGACGTGAGGGGGAAGAAGATGAAGAGGGAGGCGGAAGGGTCTCGGGTATCAGCAAAGGAGTCGGGGGAAAAGGGGGATCCCGACGAGGTGTGCCAAGCAAAGGAGGACGAAGGTCGGAGGTCAAGGGGGAGAAGGGGAGCCCGGTGTGAGGGGGAAGAAGATGAAGAGGGAGGTGGAAGGGTCTTCGGTTTCAGCAGAGGAGTCAGAGGGAAAGGGGGATCCCGACAAGGTGGGCTAGTCAAAGGAGGTTCAGAGGTCGGGGGTCAAGGGGGAGAAGGGGAGCTCGACTTGAGGAGGAAGAAGACAAAGAGGGAGGCAGAAGGGTCTCAGGTATCAGCAGAGGAGTCAGGGGAAAAGGGGGATCCCGACGAGGTGGGCCGAGCAAAGAAGGACAAAGATCGGGGGTCAAGGGGGAGAAGGAGAGCCCGACGTGAGAGGGAAGAAGACGAAGAGGGAGGCGGAAGGGTCTCAGGTTTCAGCAAAGGAGTCAGACGGAAAGGGGGATCCCGACGAGGTGGGCTGGGCAGAGGAGGTTTGGAGAGAGAGAGAGAGGTACAAGTACACTTCTCAACACCATATTTTGGTAGCACCACATTTTGGCAACACTTTTTTTTCTTTCAAGTAATTGGGAATTCAGACTCTCTATTACCAGCAGAGAGGTATCACATTGAGCATGACCTTGTTTTAGTATCCAGTGTAAAACTCCATGATGCGCACGTCGAGCATAGAACTGGCAATGTCTTTCAACCTAAATACCTTGAGCAGATGGAAAACATTTATCAAAATAGAACACCAAAATAGAGCCTTGTTTCAATAACATGCAAAGTGAGGTAAAAAATTGTTAGTTCTTCCAAGAGATTTTGTTAGCCTCCTTCACAGGTTTGACTCCCACCGGGTATGCGGGTGCCTTTAACTGGTGCACTCCATAAGGACTTGGGTATCAGTGATTACCTAGGGTTTACCTCACAGGGGGACCGACCCATTAAGTGACCCGGTCCTCAGAGATAGTTTTTTGTCATTAAAAAAAAGTTTGGATAGAAAGATGATCACAATGTCGCTTGACCAACTCTTTAAAATTTTATGGAATTGAAGATATACCATCTGCTATATGGGAGCAACTAGTGTTATATTTTTCCACATGTTCTCTATTGTTTTGGAGCAACTAGTGTTATGGTTTTCCACATGTCCTCCATTGTTTGGGAGCTGTGATGTAATCAAAGTATTGTGTTGCCATAGAGTGAGGCAATCCCAATACCACATTTCAACACCATTCACAAGAGAAGGCTTTTGGCAACTCTATCTTCAACCCAACATTTTGACAGTGGTGGAGCCACATTAAGACTGGGGTGGGCACATGCCCACCCTGATCCAAAAATCGCCTCCATAAGGAGGGTTTCAAGTCAGGGTAGGTAATGCCCACCCCGACACAATGAAAGTTGGATCATGGCAGTGCCCACCATGATCCTCTATGTGCCTCGCACTTCCCCTTCCCCAAGCCGACCCTAACTCTCTCTCTCTCTCTCTCTCTCTTTGTGGTGCACATGCAGCACCCGTTGAGGTTCTCTCTCTCAACCCCAAAACCTTCTTGATAGGGGAGTTTGTGCCGACCCTAGTTTAGAATTTTGTCTCTGCCCCTACATTTTGACAACATATTTTGGCAATATCACATTTTGGTAAAACAATATTTTAGCAACACATAGAAGCGACATTTTCATCACAATGAAAGGATCCCAAATCAAGTTGAAGTGCATTCCAAATCTCAATATGTCTTTTAGATACCTTAAAAAAGAATTTTTTTTTTTCAGTTTCCATCTAGACTCTGTTTGGACTGTCAGAGGATGATAGAGTGGAAGTGTGGTATCCCTATTGACCACCATATCTTTGGGAGCATAAAAAACCACTAATTCAGAGCATTGGGAGTGCATTTATTGTAACACCCCTAAATTTCTAACTTAAAAAATTTAGATAAATTTAAACTTTTTTTATCTTTTTTAAAATAAAAAAACCATTGATTCTATCTAAGTTAGCAAACCTTTAGAGAGTTATATGCAAGTATTCAATTACAACATTGGGTTGGATCCAAAACCTCATTTGGTCTTGGGTCCAAATCCACCCAAGTAATTGAATAGACTCCAACATAATAAAATCTCACATCATTCACAAGTCATTCATTCAATAAAATATAATGTAAAAAACATGAAATAGATAAAAAAAATATTAAATGAGCTTCAAAACACCCATATAAAAGTTATTAACATCAAAAGTCATGAATTCTAAGACAATTAATCCAGGATATAAAAAAGAAGATAGAAATTGATTCATGGTGCCATCATCCCATTCGTCTTTCACATCTACAACTACGCATCACCTACAAATGTTAATATATAAGGGGTCAAATTCACGAAGTCTAATAGGTATACACCAACCTCACTTGTTTGTACAAAACTAATACATACAGAGACAACACACAACCATTCATAACATAGCATGGCATAACACATCCATTTGTGAAACAATCACGTAACCATACTATACAATAAAACAATTCATGCTTCCAATATTAAAATTTTGACATATAAGCATGCAATCATTTTTCTAAACAAATTCAGTCCATAACTTCACATATGACTTTCATATTGCATTTATTATGCTATGTATCTTAAATTTTCTGAAGTAATTGACTAGATTGATAACTCCTAAGTGGGACGATTCATCACCAGGAAAAAAACCTTGTAGAGAAAATAACAAATATGATGCATCCTATACTACTGAAGCAATCGTGGGATCTACAAACCTAGAACACATCAGTTACTTCAGGCCTCCTACTACCCAAGAATAGAGGATCAAGTGAAATGCCTTGCTCTCATAAAAATATTATACATAATCACTCGGGGTTGTACCACTTACTTTTTCCAGAAGTAAACCATAAATCTGAATGGGTTATTGAGATATCTTATTAAATATATTTATCATTACTTGTATTATACCATTAGGCAATACAGGGCTTAATAGCCAAAGTACTCCTCTAGAGTAGTTCAACATATAACCAACTCATTCAACATGCTATGGCAACTTCAGCCTGTATGAGCCTTTACCTATGAAGGCGGTTATAACAAATTAAGTGTTTATGCATATATCATTCATAATATAATGCCCACTTTTATACTCATAGGTTCTCATCAACCCTAAGCACATATACAAGCAATCACAAGTATATGCATGTCTTCTATGTCTTATAGTACAAAATAAAATCATATGCCATACATAAAAATGTGCTCCATAGCACCATAAAAGTTCCTTAAACTACATGCTCATTCATAAGTATCCAAAAGTGCATTCATGCATCCTATGTTTGATAGCACTACACAAAATCATGTAATATCATGCCAACATCATACTTTATATGAATATGAACATATTTTTACATCGTCATAGCATATATATAAGATTCATGCTTCTCATCAAGATTACAATTCCCATAGTATGAAAATAATTCATATTTCATGCATTTGTAACATTTCAACATATTATAAAAATATTTCATAACATGAATTAGTTTCATGACATAGCTACATGTAACACCATGTTCCCACATACAAGCATGACAATTATCTTGATTCCATGACACCAAAATGCCTTAGCATAAGTGCTTCATTGTAGCACATCCATTTACCATAATCAGATTTCCAAGTGCACATAGCACATCCACTTACCAAGTCTCTGTACACGAATCATATCCAATTATCGAACTCATGCATATATAAAGTTCATAGATTTCCATACAACATAAGGATTCTGATTTTTCAAATATCCATACATTTATATTTGAAAACCAATATGGGCATATCAAGAAATCAATAAAGTCAAATCTAGAATTTGATATAGATAACACCTGAATCTCAACATGGTTGAATTGGGACAACCCAGATTTTCCCAAATGCATATCAAAAGAACTTGATATATATCAAATCAAGGTTCACATATTTGAGGTTTTGTAATTGCAAAGTTAAAATATCTCAATTGTGTATTTCAGAAATTGCATATGCGACAAAAGCCCATTTATGAAAGACTTGAAATGTCTTGCATCATTTAACATTTCATATTATTTAAAATTCATGTATTCATAATTTGAAACTCGAAACATGTATATTTAATATCTCAAACATGTAAATTCATGCACACGTATTTTAAAACTTATAATATGAGTATTCAACATCTCAAAGCATTTAAAATTCAAGTACATATAATTTAAACATGAAATATGTGTATTTAACATCTTGAATCATTTAATATTTAATTATATATAATTTAAACATGAAACATGCGTATTCAACATCTCGAAGCATTTAATATTCAAGTATATATAATTTAAATATGAAACATGTGTATTCAACATCTTGAAGCATTTAATATTCAAGTATACATAATTTAAATATGAAACATGTGTATTCAACATCTTGAAATATTTAATATTCAAGTATATATAATTTAAACATGAAACATACATATTCAACATCTCGAAGCATTTAATATTCAAGTATACATAATTTAAACATGAAACATGAAACATGTATATATATATATATATATATATATATATATATATATATATATATATTATTTTTGTAGGTATCATGTTTGAAACACGTGTAAATTTCTACACTAACATAAATGCATTAAAACTGTACAAATATGTAAGTTAGTATATTTTTCTACCTCATAAATTGAAGAGTTACAAAAGAAGCAAAAAATCCCCAAAATACTAAGAGGGATTTTTCTCCAAAATGTGTAATCCTTTGGCAAAGTAAATAGAATTCACTAATGAATTCGATTGCAAACGAGGGTTGTTTTGCCTCATTTTTTGTGTCATAAGTATGAAAGGGTGAGTATATGGTCGATCATGGCGACACACGCATGGTATCACACTACTATGTGGGTTGACAACAACAATAGGATAAGGGACCATGGCTCAGCTGCAGTCTGTACCACACTTAGGCGACATGCAGAGGCAGACTACAGGTGGAGGGTTTGCTTCTGCACCACGAGGGTGCAATAGCAAGTAGAGATGGTGGGGGTCACAACACCACCTCGATGATAGTAGCTGCAGAAATCGAAGGTGAGAGGAAGGGGGGGGGGGGGGGAGGGAAGAAGGTGGGTGCAGTGCTTGGTTAGACCAAAGCCGAGTTGAGGTCAAGCTCCTTCTCGATCCAAAAGCAGGGTGGGGGTGGCCCTAGTTTTTTGGTAGGAAAACAAAGTGGAAGAGGGACAAAAAGGCAATGGTGGTGGCCGTCCAGCCACCTGTGTTCACACAGGGAGGAAAGAGGCGGCGGTGGCAGCCCTGGTGGTTCGGCATAATCAAGAGAAAACAGGGGTGGTGGCAGCTATTGTGCAGGGAAACATTAGGTGTGCCAGATAATGCATGAACAGAGCCCCACCAAAATGGTGTGCAATGTTCACTAAAAGTCACAAGGTGGCTGTGTGCCTCTCTAAAAATGAAAACTGGAGGTGGGTGGCTCTCACACAAAACGCATGTTTGTGTGAGGTGGGTGTGTTGTCGGCTGCAGTGAGATAGGGAAGAGGTAGAGAAATGGTGGCACTTGCTGAAGCTTTACTCGAAACAGGATGGTAGGGTTCTCACCACAAAACGGAGGTGGTGTTGCGCCGAATCCCAGGTGGTGGAGGCGCACTAAAAACAGATCGGGTTGGTACTCTCCAAGCCAAAACACAAGTCGTGGGGTGCTGCTGGCTAGAGGGAAGGACAAAAGAAGAAAAGGGCATCGACTGAGGTTGGTGCTCTGGTGGTGGTAGCCAATTGGCTTCCAAACAGAGAGGAAGATAGTGATGGTGGTGGTGGTTCTCACCACCACCTATGAAAGAAAATGAGAGAAGGGGAGAGGTGGTGCTCATGTAGAAAGGGAGAGTGTATATGAAAATGCGAGAGAGAATGAGTGAAAGAAGTGGGATTTTTATAGAGTTGGAGGATACATGCATGGGGTGGCGACTGAGCCTTTTTAGGGATGCATAAAGAGATGGGGTCCCTAATTGGGTGGGCCCCAATCTCCACTTAAGGTTCTAAGAAAGACCCCATGCATAGAATCCTTTTTGGGTTCCCTTGTGGGTCCAAAAACCTAACCCGATTCCATTTGGGTTGGCAAAAAAAAAAATCCAAAACCCCAAAAAAGGAAAAATAACCAGGATCCAAAGAGTGTGGATCCATTTGAACCGGGTCCAAATCCAAATAATGTGGGTTGACCCTCTTGGGTCCCCACCAAGATCCAACCCAAATAGTTTTAAGGTCTGATAGATCCATTTAATTGTAAATTAACTCAAATGAGAAGTTTTAATGGTAATTAACAATAATTTATCCTTAAATATCAATTAATTGCTAAATAAATATAAATAACAATTAATTGCCTAAATAATTAAAATTCACAGGTATGGACCAATTTAAAATAGGCGAATTTCGTAATATTTCATTTTTATTTATTTAAATATTCTCTAAAATTTGTGAATATTACATTTATGGAGAATAGTTCCACAATCCAACTATCACTGTGGGGAGGTGGTACTCCAGTGGTCTCTAATGGCCCTCCCACTTCCTTTAACAATTAACCACCAACTTCAACTAGCTCCTTTGTTTTCTAGAAAACCCTAGCCTTTTCTCTTTCTTTATGTTTTTGCCTTTCCTCTATCCCTTTTCTCGCATAGCAAGTGGAAACAGAGCTACTGTCTACTGTAGATATCTGTGGGGAAACACCTCAAACTGTGGCATCAATTAACCACCAACTTAGTTGAATGTTTTTGCAGTGGTGTAAGAGGTGAGCGAAGCTCTGCTAGTGTTTTTCCCTTCTGGGCTTCCTGACGATTGTCCTCTATGAGATTAACAACTTTTGATCAACAGGTCATCCCCGATCATACAACCTCCCTCTAGGGTTGTTTCCCTCTCACTCAGGTGCTGGTGTGCTCAAACCGGAGGTGTATGATCTCTGCTGGACTCTTGTCTCTTCGGCATCTAGCGTGTCTAGGGGCGATTGAGAGACCTACCCCTCCCATTCATCCTATGGGGGAGGTGGAATATGTTAAGGTGCAACAACACGTTGAATGTGCTTGCTACCTTTTTGTTATCTTTGCTTCTTTGCAGCCTACACAGAAGGAAGGTCATACCCAAGAAGGCATGTTTGGGTTGTGTGGTGAACAGGAGATGATTCTTGAAGACGGTTTTGGTTTTACCGATCTACTCTTGGATCGTGCAATCATTGGTACGACGTGACAACCATTGTATCTTAGTGAAGATGATCACGACATAGTCGTCATGGGTCTCCATGATTGGAGGTGAAGATGTGGGTATCATTAAGATGGTGGTGTAGGATGGTTTTGCGAGTGCAGACGATCAGGTTGGGATAAGCAACACTAATCAATCTCCCAGGATATGTATTCGACCTGGCAGGTCTGCTGAAAACAAGGTTCTTGATGGTTTTTCTAGGAAGGTGTGATCATCGCAAAATTCTTCCTCTGTCCTTTTGTTTCTCTCTCTTCTTTCTCTTTCCCTTTTCTAACCTCTATTCTCCTCCTTTTTGAAGAGAGAAAAATAAAAGAAAGAAAAGAAAGAGAGAAGAGAAAAAGAAAGAGAGAAAAGAGAGAAGAGGAACTATTTTGCGCGGTTTCACTTGACCTTGATTTGAAAATATTTAGAAAATAACTCGCCTCCGTTTTGAAAATTTGCGGGAAAATGGAGAGACGGGATTCGCTCGTCGGTACGAGGTTCGACCGTTCCTGGCGCCTTTACCAGGGGTAATCGAACCAATGATCGAATCTATGCCTTTTTGCTTTGCCTAAATATAATCTAAGAATTTATTCTAACTCTGAATGCACAAAGAATCATGCTTGTGTAATGCAAAGATGCATGCTATTTTGAAGACATGTTTTAAAGATTTCCAAGTATTCTGAGATGAACTTGATAATGGGGTGAAGACATGTTTGAATCTTAACTTGAGATAGATCAGAGAAGTTCTAAGTCTTTGAAGTAAATCAGAGTTAGAAGAATCTTTGATTTTGAGAAAGAATGATTTGAAGCTTTGAAAATGAAGTTTCAAAGTCGGAAATAGACTTTGAATTTGAACTTGAATTTAGGAAAGGATCTGAGAAAATCAAATGTATTAAAGAAATAGAAATGGGTTATGGAGTTCGAATGAGATCTGGAAATGGACTTGGATTTGAAATTTAGAATTGGGAATGGAATCGGATTTGAAAGTTGGATTTGAAATCTGAGATCCAATATAGAATTGGGCTCTGGATCCTAAGATGGATTTGGATCTGAAGTCTGAGATCCAATGTAAAGTTGGATTCTGGATCTTTAAGAAGGATTTGAATCTGAAGTCTGAGATCCAATGTAGAGTTCGACTTTGGATCCTAAGATGGATTTGGATCTGATGTCTGAGATTCAAGGTGAAATTGGATTCTCGATCCTATAAGGAAATTGGATTTGAAGTCTATGATCCAAAGTGAAACTGGAGTCTGGATCCTAAGGAGGAATTGGATCTGAAGTCTGAGATCCAATATGAGTGTTGAATCCTGGATCCTAAAATGGATTTGGAGTTAAATTCAGAAGATGAATCAAGAATCTCAAAGTTAAATTGAACTTTGATTTTGATTGGAGTTTTGAAGATAAAATGAATTTGGAATTTCAAAGTCAATTTGAACTTTGAAATCTGATTTGAATTTGAGTTGAAAATTTGAAGTTTGAATATAAAAATGATTTTGGAATTTCAAAGTCAAATTGGACTTTGAAATTGAATTTTTGAATCTTGAAATGGGATAGAATTGAATTTGAATAAGATTTGATCTGAGAAATGAAGAAGAAGAATCACTTGGAATTTTGAAAAGGAAATTTTGAAAATATGATGCAATTCTATCCTATATGATGAATGAATTTAAAGAATCTTTGAAATTGGATTTTGAAAAAGCTATTCCATTCATTAAATGAATCAAAATAAGATTGAAGATATAATACATTCTTGACTATGGTCATTGAATATATTATATAATAATCTATATTTAAATTCTGGTGAAGAATGAAACACATTTGGTGTTTTTATAGAATTTAAAATGAAATTAACTCTCAATATACCCTGACTATGGCCATTGGTATATATTTTGAATTAATTTTAAGTTAAATTCTAATAAAAGAAGGAAATATTTGAAAATATGATGATTTTTGAAGAGGATCCAGTGTGGATCCAATGTTATTTTATAAAAGATAGAAATCCTAAGTCTTATTTACATCCCGACTATGTCCGTTGATGTAAATCATCGGCTTAGGATTAATTTACCTCTTACGAAATGATGCACGTGCCATTCGTGTTGCCATTTCTGAGATTTTGAGAAATAAAGGAAAATGCATGAAGAACAAGTAATTCATGATATTTACAATGCTCATTCATTCTATCTAATAACAAGAAATGTAAATTCTCATTCAAACTCTAACTATTACAACAAAAGAAATCAAATTTACAACTCCCAAATAATGATATTTTCCATATGTTCCCTGCAAAACACTTAGTTAGTATGAAAAGAATATCACTTTGATTTCAAAGATGCAAAATGAGATGCTCATGTGGACAGATGAAAAAAACGATATATGCCCACATACATATATGTATATATGTATGTGTATATATATGTATATATGCATATGTATATAATATATATATATATATGGCCTATATGCAATGTAGGTGAAATATGCCAATCAGACATATGGTACAATTAAATGGTTAAGACATGGCAGGGAAATGATGTATGAGTTTCCTAAGATGACGTTTATAACAGTGCAGCAGGGAGTGCAGAAAATGCTGGACAATACAAGCAAGATGCATACAGATGAGCTGGGATGATAATTGAGATTGGTAGTGACAACCATGTAAAGATATTGTGAAATATAAATAAAGGTGTAGTTGACAATGATATGGTGTTATTGTATGTAGGAAAAAAAGAAAAAAAAAATGTATATGGATGTAAGGATACTAATTTATTTGTGGTGATTAGTGCAAATATATATAGCAGTGAGGTATTGCTATGAAGAAAACGATATAGCAGATAGATATACAGAAAAATGTGTCAAAGTACCTCTGCGATCAGGATGACTCCTTTTGAATATAGGCTGTATCTGTTTCTGTAACTATAGAAACGATCCCATGTTTTAGGATGATTCTATTGGCAGGTGATGTAGGTTGTATTTACTATTGCTCTTGTAATATCAAGATTGGAAGATTACCTGAGATATCAGTGAAGCCATCTGAGGATTGAGAGGATCGGCAGCTAAAACCTGAGAGAATTGACCTGGGTATGTTCTATTATTGTGACAGTATCTATGACCCAGATGACCTAGAACTTGGCTCACCAGCTGGAACTCGAGCTAGCTGAAGACTAATGATTTCCACTATTAAGAAGATCCATGTTTGGGATTGATTTTGGAGGGGAACTGAGTAAAAGAGAAATGGGTGTTGCCAAGTATACTGATAACCGTATGTGAGTGGAGACAACAGGCCAGGCTGTGGAAAAATAGTGAAACATGTTATAGATAATGTTGTAAAAACAGTAAATAATGCCACAGGCGGTCATGAGGAGACAACTACCAATGTGGTGAGAGCACATATTTAATCTGAATATTAATGTGGAAATGAAAGGATACGTGGAATGAGAATGTCAATTATGTATCCAAGGAATAAATAGAACAATTTCAAATGATACTGAGTGAACAGATACTACTTACAAATATGAAAAAAAAAAAATGAACCGATTCCTGTCATGGCCATGGATGTGGACATTTACCAGATGGCATGAAAACAATGGATCCTTAGGGGAATGGCTGGGGCCGATTATTATGAAATGGACTAAAGGGGGTGCTAGCCATGAAGGGTGATCGTAGTGTTGCTAAAATGGGGCAACACTTGGGTTATTGAAAAAGGTAAGTTACAACAGCTGTGAGTTTACTGTAAAACTCATAATTGAGAGAAGATTGAGGTGGTGGTGCTCGGAATGGAGAAGTTGTGTACAGATGATGGGAAAGGATGAAAGAGATAGTACGGTGATGAAGGTGCTCAGTAGGTAGTGCCATTGATGGAGTTAATGAGAGCTGCACATGTGTTTTGCAGATAAGGGGTCTGAAATGTTTATGAAAGGATAATATCTATTGTGGTAGCTACATCAGGTGAAAGGAGATAAAAAAAAGGTTGTAACGTGTACTGGAAGCAAATCAGAGATGGGAGGTTACATATAGGAAACATGGATTAAATATACTAAGGATGAAGGTGACATTATGGGTGTGCATGCAGAAAACAGAGGGAAACTTATATAATTGATTTAGTCCCAAGTGGATTGATCGCCATAATCAATTCCTACCAATAGGAGTCCCTTTGAGATTGAGATGGATTATTAGCAGCAGATTGATTCCTGCAAACTGGTTGTAGCTGATCCAGTAGGTTCTTTACCCTTTTCCACCTTCTTGGCATCACTTGCAGAGGTAGGAAACTTCCAACGAGAGGCTTAGAATGGCTATTTGGTATCCACCCGACAATGAGGCCGCCTGAAACAAGTAGATATCATGAAAATATCCATCTGTAGATTTATTGTTCTGTCAATTACAACATCAATTAGGTCCCAGCCAGACTTACTTTGATATTAATTCAATTAGATATGTAAAGGGGACGACCATTAATAACATAAAACATAGAAATAACCTTGAACCACTGAGCGTTACCTGGGTTATACCTGACCTTTCAGATCGACCTGTATGGCGTTGCCTGGTTATCTTCAGAGCTTTATCCATGACCCTAAATGCTTTTTTTTTTTTAACCTTCATATCACTGCCTGGTAAATATCAATAGCTTTTAAAGCCACAACACCTATGACCTTATAATTTTGAAAGGTAATTCAGCAATAACCCTGCAATGGGTCTGCTGGGAGGGGCGTGATGAGGTGTTTGTTTATTCAAGAGAAACATTAGACTTAACAGAAATACACTTGAATTGAAATATTCTCAAGATAATGGGAGATCAACCCTTCCCTGTGCTTCTTTAGGGAATCTAGGATGAAGAAGGGGACACATTATTACCCAAAATTGAAGCAGATTTCTCAATGCCCCCAGTTTCCAAAGATCATGAGCTCCTCCATAAATCGAAATTTTCTGCAATTCAACCACAGACATATCTATAGCCGAAAATGCTCATCTCCAGAGATGAAGTGATGCTGGGTCTTTAATAACAGACGAGAGATGATTTTCTCTTGCTGAACTCCAGAACTCAACGAATTCCATGCCGTGATGTGAGATAAAAAAAAAATAGCGAGTGGAACATGCATGAGGTTGATGATGTGAACCTAATGCTAAAGCACGTAAGAAGCACAGGGGATATTACAAGTTATCGATAGGATAGATACTCTACATTATAGCTTATTTATCTGAAAAAGAAAAAAAACTTTAGCCAAGATCTTTATTGACATACTGATGCGACCTTGATTTATTTTAGATAATCTCACCTGGCTTCTGGTTTATCTGTTTATAGGTGAAGATTTAACACCCACCAGGAAATGATTGGTATGAATGGTGTTGATCAGCAATTAAACTACTAGGGTAACCAGAAATCTAAATGAAACAACGTAATAAACGAAGTGAGAAAAAAAAAAGCACCACAAAATGCAGTGAAACAAAAGATGATTAAATGGGGAAATCTAATAGATCATGAAATGCAAAGACTAGGAGCAAAGGTATTCCACAGGACATTTAAACAAAAGCAGAAGGAAAACATTGAATAAAGATCAAATAAAAGTAAAAGAAATGACCAAAATATATCAGCAGAGGGATAGATCCAAATAATATACAAGCGATCATCAGATTATTCAATACTCATTTAGATTCATATAAAATGAAGAAACCCAAGATAAATTGCAAACAAAGGAAAAGAACGAAAGGGAAGACAAAACAAAGCCAAGAAACGTTGTTGGAACACAAGGATCCTAGTGATGTCGCCATGGATGGGTCGGTCCTGCTGTCATGCAGGTCGATTCTATCCATTTGGCTTTATAATCGGAGAAAATAAGTGAAGAAACTAGAGAAACCATAATGGAGAGAGATGACATTGATAACAATGGTGGAATAGGAGAATGAAAATTGGGCATCAGAACAAGCTTCCAAACAGGGAGCAGGGCATAATTCAAAACAAAACCATACAGAAATAAAAAAAACGCAATAAGATATAACATCGAACAGGATAATGGAAATAACACAGATAACAAAATGGAAACATGAAACAAATAAAGAAAAATGTTGGAATCCCTTGATTCCTGTGGCTATAGCATATGGTGGGTCGGTACTGCTATAAGCAGACCGACACCAACAATGATGCATCCATGGCAGCTAAAAAAAAAACTAGTAAACAAAGAGGAAGATTAGAAAAGAAGGAAAAGGGGTTACCCGATTTGCAGAGGTCCTGAGGAAAGGGGAAAGGAGATGCTGAAAACTTGATGATGCCTAAGCCAGGTGGGGTGAAGACGAATCCGTGAAGGAGAAGCAGGTGGAGGGGTAGAAGACGAATCCGTGAAGGAGAAGCAGGTGGAGGGGTAGAAGACGATCCTTTGCTCTCCCTCCGTGATCTCCTCTTAAGGCTGAAGAAGCGCCCTCGAGAGGGGATTTTGGTTGAAGATGGAAGGTGAAGAAGGAAGAGGTTGTTTTGAAATCGACGATGGAGAATCGAGAGAGAGGATGCGCGGGAGATGTTTGTTGGAGATTTTCCAAATTTCCAAAAGAAGTCCCCCTTGAAAGAATTTAAAAAAAAAATGGTTCAAAAAGAGGTTTTTGGCAAAAATTCAATTTTTCAAGTTTTAAAACCATTTGCCTTCCTCAATTTTTTTTTTATTTTTATATTGCTTTTTTCCATTTTTTTGTATTTTTATAGTAGAAAACTAAGATTTTAAAACTAAGTTTTAAACACTAATTTTTTTTTGTATTTTTGTGAGAAATATTTACAAAAGTATTTTTCTGAGAATTTCTGACCATTTCGGGGAAATTTCTTCAGAAGAATGGGTTTGGACCCAGGTTTTGAGAAAATGTTCGAGTTTTGACACTTGAATCGAGAAATACAATGTGATGGATCCAAACGGATGTTGAATGGACTGTCCGAGCTATTTAAAGGCTATTTTTGGTGTTTTCTATAATTTTAATTTAAAATTTGAACAAGGAGACCCAGATTTGGATCTGGACAATGGATCCAGATCCGAAATCAATTTAAACATATAAAATGAATTTAATTTCAATAAAGCTTGAGAAATGGACTGGGATTTAGATTTGAAATGACCCATTTGCTTAAAAAATGAATTTTGGGGCAAAAAGGGAATATTTAAAAGATTTTGAAAAATTTGGGGTGTTCACAGATGCCCCTCTTTGCTACTAAGCCAGTTGAAAGCCGAGCTTAGTGGCAAAGAAAACACTTCAAATTTTGAAAATTGCCCCAGTCAGCGGATCTGAACTGGGTGTGGAAGAATTTATTTAAAAAGACCTGGCTTCTCAGGCTTAATACCTTATTCCGAATGGTTTTGGGAAGATGAAATCCTCGAAAATGATATGACTGAATAATAGAGATGAGGAAATCGTGATGGGACTTTGGGTGAAGATCCCGAAATGATAAAAGATAGGCATTTTGATCAAGTCTTATGGGTGAGACAAGATCAATCATGTGAATGACTCAGGTTTAGCCCTTAACCTGGATGGGACGAAGATATATCGAGACGACCTGAATGGGGAAAGGAATCTGTGAGGACCCTGATGGAACATTTTGAAAAATGCCTCGTGAAATGAAGCTCAAGTAGGATCCTATCCTGGATGAATATACAAAGCACGGATTCCTCAATGGGAAGAACCATGATGGGACTGGAGGAAAACACCTCGTCGAAACGAGGGAAACTCGTTGGAACGAGATTTAGGTTTAACCAAAACCTGAAAAAGGAAGATACCTCGATGCACGAGGTTCAGGCTTAACCCTTAACCTGAAGAGGATGAGCATATGGAATCTTCGAGTGAAGAGACCATGATGGGACCTTCGGAGTTTGGACGAACAAATCCGAAAGGGGTTTGCGAATGGAGGAAGGAAATGGGGCTCCCTAAAGCTTGAAAAAGGGATGAACTTGGGCATCTCATTGCTGAGACCAACTTTTGAATTTAATGACCTCTCGCAGGAAGTATAGGTTTTGACCCTTAACCTGAGTGGGAACAACCATACGGATTTCTCGAAACCGTGATGGGACAGGAGAGATACTTCAACTGAATGGGGTAACTCTTCTAGAAGATATAAACAACGCTAGGCTTCAACAAAATGGATATTGAATATTTATTTCATTCTTTAGAAATATCTAGAAAATTTTGCCAATAAGATAAATTTATAGTTGGCTTCAATGCTTGAAAATGTGCATATGTGTGCAAAGCTATTCCCTCTTTTACCTAGAGTATTTTCTCCAACGAGGTTAACTCCTTGGTTTTTAAGAGTCAAATTCAAAACTTTAGCGCTGATGATTTTCTTCAAGGAAGTTATCCATTTCCCTGATATGAGAAGAGAAGAAATATTCTCAATTTCGTAAAAGAAAGTAGTGAAAAGACATTGATAAAAGAATTTTGCATGAGAAAATATGACTTCTGGCAATTTAGGCAGTTTGATATCTGGGTGTTTTCCCATGATGATCTTTTTGCACTCTTTTTGAGTCATTGGGCTTTTTCGGGCTTTTTACATCATCCTTTATTTTGGAGATGTCCTGACTTTTCTCTCTTTTTCAGGGAAGGGTACATCACAAACCCCTTCATCTTGGAGATGTTTCGATCCTTCTTTTATCTCAGGGGTTATATTGAGGATATTGGCTCAAAAAAGGTCTTTAGAGGATAACGAAAATCAAATATCATTTAGGGTTTGTCGGTAGGTTCATCACACTCGCCTTCATCTCGACGGTGATCTGAACTTTCCCTGGAAGGATCCTTCACAAACTCCTTCATCTTGGTAGATGATCCAAATCTTCTTTGGCCCCGGGGGTCTACTCGCTTAATTCGCCTTCATCTTGACGACAATTGAGAGATCCCTTTTGCAGACATTTGATTGCAACTTTAGAATGAGAAGATATGAATTAAGTGGGTTTGTTTATAGCTCAGGATATTTCCACTGCCTAATTGTCAAAAAGTCATTTTAAAACATGCGTCATAACTATGATCAATATCAATTCGCTTCTGGCTTTTCAACATCATTGAATATTTCTTTCGCCAATCATACCGAAGATATTTCTTACATCCTTTTGGTTGATCATCAGGAAACGATTTGAATTTTACCTCTTTTTCGCAAAAAATTTCACCTTTTTGGAAAGAAATACTAGAGGTAATCTGAGGTGATTCTTTTGTGCATTTAAGAATATTGGAATCAACAAATACTTTTAGCACATTGTGAAATAATCACCCAATATAGATTTTGATACGACCTTTAGTTGTAATTTATGATTTTGGACTTTCTGACCAGTAAAACTGAGATATTTCATTTAACGACCACCAAAGTAGCTGGAACCTTTCATTTAATGACCAGTAAAAACTGGGACCTTTCATTTAACGACCAGCGAAGTAGCTGGAACCTTTCATTTAATGACCAGTGAAAACTGGGACATTTCATTTAACGACCAACGAAGGAGTTGGAACATTTCATTTAACGACCAGCGAAGTAGCTGGGACATTTCATTTAGCGACCAGCGAAGTAGCCAGGACATTTTATTTAGCGACCAGCGAAGTAGCTGGGACATTTCATTTAATCATTTAACGACCAGCGAAGTAGCTGGGACATTTCATTTAATCATTTAACGACCAGCGAAGTAGCTGGGACATTTTATTTAACGACCAACGAAGGAGTTGGAACATTTCATTTAGCGACTAGCGAAGTAGCTGGGACATTTCATTTAACGACCAGCAAAGTAGCTGGGACATTTTATTTAACGACCAACGAAGTAGTTGGGACATTTCATTTAATCATTTAACGACCAGCGAAGTAGCTGGGACATTTCATTTAATCATTTAACGACCAGTGAAGTAGCTGGGACATTTCATTTAATCATTTAACGACCAGCGAAGTAGCTGGGATATTTCATTTAATCATTTAACGACCAACGAAGTAGTTGGGACATTTCATTTAATCATTTAACGACCAACGAAGTAGCTAGGACATTTCATTTAATCATTTAACGACCAGCGAAGTAGCTGGGACATTTCATTTAATCATTTAACGACCAGCGAAGTAGCTGGGTCATTTCATTTAATCATTTAACGACCATCGAAGTAGTTGGGACATTTCATTTAATGACTTGATTTAAGATTGAGACTTTCTGAGAGACAAACAGCACGAGGACTGATGAACTTGATCTTTAGATTTGAAAACTTAGCAGAAGAACCAATGCGAACACTAGGTTGTCCAACTGAGAGTCGGGAAGGAGATCGGCCTATTTAAGATATTTAGAGATCGAAGCAAGAAGAATGACCGGGGTTTCAGGATTATTCCTTATCCTGAAGGGAAAATAGAATAGACGTTTTTTTGAAGAGAATTTAGAAAAAGAATGATTCAGGTTTATCCCTTAACCTGAAGGAGAAATGAAATAGACATTTGATGAGAATTTAGGAAAAGAATGATTCAGGTTTATCCCTTAACCTGAAAGAAAAGAATATACATTTGATGAGAATTTAGGACAATGGTTCAGGTTTTTATCCCTTAACCTGAAAGGGAAAGAGGATTTTGTGAAGAGATAAGTTGATACTTGAATTTATGACAAGATTTAGAATTTATGATCTATGATTTAGGTGGACCAGGTATGCGGTCCAATTTTCAGGATTTAAACCCTTTATTCTGAACGGGAAAAATAGAAGGAATAGAATTATGAGAAGACAGAAGGATATAGAATTTTGATGAAAAAAAATGGAGAGAATTTAAGGAAATTGATTTAATTTGTAAAAAGAATTCTCACAGGTATCATGGTTGCCCCTATGAGTGATCTTCAGGATTATCCCTTATCCTGAATGGGAAAAAGAATAGAACTTTAAAGAAAAATTGATATAAATTTAGAAATCAATAAAAATCGATAAAACTTGTATTTGCAAAAAGAATTCTCATAGGTAGCATTGTTGCCCCTACGAGAGGTTTCAGGATTATCCCTTATCCTGAAATGGGAAAAGAATAGAATTTAAGAAAGTGAAAGAAATTGATATAAATTTAGAAAATCAATAAAGGTTGATGGAACTTGTATTTACAAAAGAATTCTCGTAGGTAGCATTATTGTTCCTACGAGGGGTCTCAGGATTTTCCCTTATCCTGAATGGAAAAAGAATTTAAGGAATTTAAATGAAGAAAAATTGATATAAATTTAGAAAATCAAATGAAGGTTTACGAAACTGGCATTTACAAAAGAATCCTCATAGGTAGCGTTATTGCTCCTATGAGGGGTCTCAGGATTTCCCCTTATCCTGAATGGGAACACCTCGGACAACGAGGGTCAGGTTTATCCCTTAACCTGAGCGGGAAACACCTCGGACAACGAGGGTCAGGTTTTTCCCTTAACCTGAAAGGGTAACACCTCGGACGACGAGGGTCAGGTTTTTCCCTTAACCTGAAAGGGTACACCTCGGACAACGAGGGTCAGGTTTATCCCTTAACCTGAGCGGAAAGATAAGAATAAAGGAAATACCTCATGGGAAAGAGGCATCAGGTTTATCCCTTAACCTGAAAGGGACGCAAAAGAATCAAATTTTAATAGAATTGAGGAAATATTGATAAACTTGATAAAACTTGATAAAATTGATATAAACTTGATAAAAATATGAATAAAACTGATAAAGATATCAAAATTAACTGAAGATTTATAAGATTTGAGAAAAAGGAGTTTTTCTGATCCTGCCTGCATATGCAATTTTGAAAGGAAAATGTTTATTTAGAAGATAAATGAGAAATCATTTTGGGGGAAGAAGATCTACCACAAGAAGAATAATCAGCGCGAGATCTGATCCTTTAAATCAAACATGAGAGATCATCATGAGGGTCAAATTGTGAAGGCAATGGTT